>NC_067401.1:96436643-97167477 GCF_016432865.1 Antechinus flavipes
TGTTAAAAACAATTAACCTGGAAAACAGATTAAGGAGAGATAGTTTAAGATGCTTTCTTGAAAACCATGTTTAAAAAACAACAACCAGGGCACTGTATTTTTAAAGAACCATACATAAAAGTTGCTCAATTCTATTAGGACAAAAGGGAAAATTAAGATTAAAAAAAATCTAGTGATCATCTCCTGAAAGAGATCCTAAAAGGAAACGTCCCAAAAGATAATAGCTAAAATCCCGAACATCTATAAAAAAAGAAAAAAAAATTCAGACAGTAAGAAAGTATTCAAATACCGAAGAACTACAATCAAAACCATATAAAATCTTCTATTATAAATAAGAGATCTTGGAGTACCATAGTCTCAAAGGCAAAATATATAGTCTTAGTACCAAGAATAGCTTGCTCTGCAAGACCTGGGAAAGACCTTAATTTAGAAAGATCAGGATTATCCACTGTATTCTTTGTAATGACTAGTATTTAGATATAGGGCTTTAAGAAATTAACAGACTACAAATTAACAGATAAAATATCTTTGCAAGAAACCAGGAGGCTGGATTTGAACTTAGGTTCCTCTGATTCCAGATTTAGTACTTTAACCGTTGTGTCACATAGCTACAATATGGAAGAAGAGATGATCAGGTTCATAAATCATTCCCTTTATGTGTTCTACTTTGTATATAAAATGCTCATTTCCCTTTTGATATTTGTTAGGTTAATAATACATAAGTTAAACTCTAAAAAGAGAGAATGATGGGGCCTTTTACTAAAATAGCAAAGTCAGGAAGGGGATCCAGTTTTGGGGAGAAGATAAGCTTTGGCTTGAATTATTAGTTTGTTCATGAGGCAATTGGAAATATGGTTTAGTTGTTTGGGAGGAGATCAGGGATGGAGGCAGAAAGTAGTACAGGAAATTTAGTACTAATCCCTGAGTTCAAATTTGTTCTCAAACTTTTGCTATTCTTGTGAAACTCTAAGTAAGTCACTTTACTGCTGTAAACTTCATTTTCTTCATATGTAAAATAGGGATAATAATAGAGCCTTCCTCCCAATTTGTTGCAAGAATAGGGTGAAATCATATTTGTAAAGCATTACATAAATACTAGCTTTTATTAGACATAGGTATGAATTTGGTAATCATTTGCATAGAAGTGGTTAAAAATGGAAGAATGGGGCCCAGAGAATAAAGTGAGCTCAGAGGGCCAAGAAGTGAACCTTAGGGAAATCCCTATGGGAAAGCCCACAGTGGTTTCACACACACACATATAAACACACACAAAGGAAGAGAGAGAGAGAGAGACAGAGACAGAGAGAGAGAGAGAGAGAGAGAGAGGAGAGAGAGAGAGAGAGAGAGAGAGAGAGAGAGCAGATCCTCATTAAGAAATAAAAAAGAGTTGGAATAGCCACATACACTCAACCCTACATTTGTGTCATGGGGATGATGGTTTCTCATTGTTTGCAATGTTGGTTTTGGTTTTTTAATGAGTAGTTATGAGAATGACAGATCTAATGAAAATCAAAAAAAATCTCTTGAAATTGCTGACTGAAAAATTAAAACACCAAAGAATCAATTCACTTTATATTCACTCCAGGCTGTATAAAAAAATCTTTACATCCACTATTCTGTTCTCCACAGGGTCTTTTTTGTCCAAAGGAGGGCAGAAAGAAACCTATTCATTTGCTATGATTATGGTTCTCAGTGTTTTACATTTATGTTATCACAGAGCAAACTTTTTTCTACTCCTCAGTGGCAATTTTTAGAATATACCTAGAGTTAGCACTTTTGTTGCCTATTTGGGAGTTACAGATGAATATGTTATGTGATCTATCTTTTTACACTGGAATCTCCTTAACCAATAGATTGTAAGCATCTTGAGGGCAGTTGTGTTTGAGTCTTTGTGATCCCATTTGGCATTTTCCTGATAGAGATATTAGAGGAATTTGCCATTTCCTTCATCAGCTCATTTGACAGATAAGGAAACTGAGGCAAACAGGGTTAAGTTACTTGTTCAGGTTCACATAGCTAATAAGCAGCTGAAGTCAGATTTGAACTTAGAAAGATGAGTCTTCCTCACTCTAGGCATAGCACTATATAACTTTTTTTAAAATGTATTTTATTTTTAATTTATGGAATAAAACAAACATTTCCATAACGTCATCTGATAAAAAAGATGATTGTTCATTATTTTTAGTGCCTAGGATAGTGCTTGACATTAAGTAGGTGCTTAGCCACCAAATTGTTTGCTTTTTAAAAAATCATTAGAAGTATAACAAATCCTAGAATATATTTTTGTTTAGCTTTAACCAGTTTTTTCCTTTTTTTCCCTATCATCCCTACACATATATGCCTACAAAGTCTTCACACTTTTACCTTCTCTAACATAGCTTTATTACTAATTGTAAGAACAATGAAAGACATTAACTGTAGCTTAACCCACATTTCCTCCCCTGAGTCCTGCACTAGAGCAAGCAGAAATCATTAAATTAGGATAAAGAAAATGACATTTGGCTTTGTCTGAGCCCTCATGTCAATGTTATTCTGCACTTTTGGTGTTGAATGGAAACTCTGTTTCCTTTCCACAAACTCTAAACTTACAGACTAGGTTTCCTGCTTTCCTGTTAGTGCCTACACTTACCCAGACAACTTTGACACTATGACTTACTGATCACTTATTTTTTACCACAGTTTTCTAAAAAAAAAATTTTTTTAACATGTTGCTATAGTAGCTGACTAAGCAGTAAAACATGCACTTACAAAGAGAAAGGGCCAAAAGAACTTTTCTTGAGGTGGCTAACAAAGGCCAAATTCTTAACAGTTTGAGATTTTTTTTTCTTTGCAGGCAAATTTTAAAAAACAAGAACAGTATTTTGTTTGAATGATCAAATGGTGCTTCCAACAAATATTACTGTGTTCATTTTCCTAATGGAAATGCTAAAGTTAAGATTTCACTTTATAGGTGAGGAAATAATGGTTCAAGAAGATGAATGTCTTATAGAAGTGAGAATCAGACATGAATTTGAACTCAGGCTCTTGACTCAAAAGTCATGCTATTTCTCTTGTACCAAGATGTCTCAAATCGAATCTCATATCAACATTTTACTTTGCTTAGGACTGTCCTGTACAGCTTCATTTGTCCTTGGCTTTTTATTCATGCTAATTGTCACTTAAGCAGCTAAGGGGCATAGGGAGTAGAGGGGCTGGGTCTGAAGTCAGAAGACTCATCTTCTTGAGTTCAAATCGGGCCTCAGACACTTACTAGATGTGTGACCCTGGGCAAGCAAAAGCCACTTAATCCTGTTTTTGCTTCTGTTTCTCATCTGTAAAAGAACTGGAGAAGAAATGGCAAACTACTCCATTATCTTTGCCAAGAAAATCCCAAATGGGATCACAAAGAGTCAGCCACGACTGAACAACAAACTGCCACTAATTGTCTATATGAGAACAAAATGTCTTTGAAATTTTCCTGGACACAGATGCCAAGCCTCCATCACAGATTTGAATGAAGTTTCCCCAAGGCCAGCAGAACAGGTGGTGGTTAACTCTGGTATGATTTTTGGTCTAGGATAAGGAAATGGGTCCCAACCTTAGCAGTCGTTACTTTGGCAAAACATCCATCTATTTCCAAAACAATGGTACTCATGCACTTTTCTTTGTCTCCTTCCTTTCCCCCAAAGTATATGGTTTCCCCTGGAGTAATTTTAAAACTGCTTTTAGTACTGTTGCAGTACTAAATTGCTGCAGTTCTATCTCTGGTCTAGTACTTACATCTCTTTGCATTTCCGCTGCTTAATGAACATCATTTAAGTCATGTCTATGTCATGAGATTTAGCGACTTTACTCTTGCAATATGAAACCTGTGTGCAGAAGGCTTTGATGTGAACATAGAGGTATCTGTTACTCAGATCTACATGCATTCATCGGAATCCAGAATGCAGAAGGATTGAAGGTTTTTTTTTTTTTTTTTTTTAAAGAAAATTAGCTCCCATAGTCCCTTGCTAGAAAGAATGTTGGTCTCGCCCTCTTACCATCAACTTATGTGTTGTCTTTATATTGGGTGGATGGGTATGCTCCACTTATAAGTAAATATGGTACCTTAAATAAATTATCTAATATGATGTAGACACAACTGTACCATTTCATCTCTGGGTCTGAAAGAAAAGGAAAACAAAATTTGTGAAATACAGGGAAGCTTTAGTATTCTGAGTAGGCTCTGAATAAGAGCATATATAAGAATAGAAGGAAGCATGAAATCTATATATTGGCATGTAGGATTGACTACCTCTCCTTTCCTTTTAATGACTTTGAATTTTAGACCTTCTGACTATCATGCAGAGCTTTGTAGCAAATGACTAGTTGATTACCTTATGGATAAGTGGCAACTGACTTTGAGATTGAAACTCCTGGGCTTTCTTGTGTGATCAGGATGGCCAAAGCTGATCTTACAGCTATAGGTCAAAACCTCAGTGGTTGACTTCAAAACTGTTTTTTAAAAATATTTTTATATTTTTGAAATAATATTCTATTTTAGCCCTTAGGTAAGAAGTTCTTAACCTGGGAGATTCTTTAACTTATTTTAAAGACTTCTTTTTGTGTTTTAATAAATATATTTGAATAGAATACATTTATCAAAAAGAGAAAAAAGTGTATATATACATATGTATGTGTATATATATAAATATGTGTATATATATATATATATGTATACATACATATATATATATATGGTGCAGTGGATAGAGCACCAGTCCTGAAGTCAGGAGGACCTGAGTTCAAATCTGGTCTCAGACACTTAATACTTCCTGGCTGTGTGACCCTGGACAAGTCACTTAACCCTCAGCAATAAAACAAAACAAAACAACCCCCCACCAATTATTCTGAGAATGAACCTCTAGATCTAATTAAATGGCTAGAGAGCTCTGAGACAGACAAACTGCTAAGAACCCCATTTCTAACAATAAACTGGGAAAACATTTTTACAGTCAAAGGTTCTGATAAAGGCCTCATTTCCAAAATATATAGAGAATTGACTCTAATTTATAAGAAATCAAGCCATTCTCCAATTAATAAATGGTCAAAGGATATGAATAGACAATTCTCAGATGAAGAAATTGAAACTATTTATAGCCATATGAAAATATGCTCCAAATCACTATTAATCAAAGAAATGCAAATTAAGACAACTCTGAGATACCACTACACACCTGTCAGATTGGCTAGAATGACAGGGAAAGATAATGCGGAATGTTGGAGGGGATGTGGGAAAACAGGGACACTGATACATTGTTGGTGGAATTGTTAACACATCCAGCCATTCTGGAGAGCAATTTGGAACTATGCTCAAAAAGTTATCAAACTGTGCATACCCTTTGATCCAGCAGTGTTTCTACTGGTATTATACTCCAAAGAGATACTAAAGAAGGGAAAGGGATCTGTATGTACTAAAATGTTTGTGGCAGTTCTGTTTGTAGTGGCTAGAAGCTGGAAAAATGAATGGATGCCCATCAATTGGAGAATGGTTGAGTAAATTGTGGTATATGAATGTTATGGAATATTATTGTACTGTAAGGAATGACCAGCAGGATGAATACAAAGAGGACTGGCAAGACTTACATGAACTGATGCTAAGTGAAATGAGCAGAATCAGGAGATCATTATATATTCAACAATGATACTGTTTGAGGATGTATTCTGATGGAAGTGGATCTCTTCGATAAAGAGAGCTAACTCAATCTCAATTGATCAAGGATGGGCAGAAGCAGCTACACCCAAAGAAAGGACACTGGGAAATGAATATAAGCTGCTTGCATTTTTGTTTTTCTTCCCAGGTTATTTATACCTTCTGAATCCAATTCTCCCTGTGCAACAAGAGAACTGTTCGGCTCTGCACACATATATTGTATCTAGGATATATTGTAACCTATTTAACATGTAAAGGACTGTTTGCTATCTGGGGGAGGGGAAAAATCGGAACAGAAGTGAGTGCAAGGGATAATGCTGTAAAAAATTACCCTGGCATGGGTTCTGTCAATAAAAAGTTATTTTTAAAAAATTAAAAAGAAAAAAAGAAAAAAAAGGAAAAAAAAAGAACCCCATTTCTAGATAACACACAATCTGGCCAGCCTGCATTTGACCTGTTTGAAGTTGAGAAATAATTATCAGCTTTTATCAGCCCTTTGGTGTCAGGAGGAAACCTTGAAGACTTTGAGAAGGCTGTGTGAAACCAGAGATGAAGTGAGCGACTGGGCTGAGGACAGGTGGCTCAAGGATATTGCCATCTGGTGGAAACACAGGTATTGCATCACCTTGCTGGATAATTTATGTAAGTAGCATACTGACTTTCTATAGGTTTAAGCATAGTAGCACATATAAATTTACCACTATTGTACTGTTTCAATGCACTGGAGTAGCACATTAATGCAATGGACACTTTTTCACCTGTCAATGAGGTTACCTTGACTCTCGGGCAGCATTAGAACATGATGTTTCATGTATGCTCTTAAGGTGAAAGAGCCTTGCACTTCATGATGAAAGATGGAAGAAATTGTTCCAGATAAAGGTCTCCCTTTTGTTTAGAGCTTAGTCTTTGATTGGCTTAAAGTATTTTTCCAGATACCTGAGAAATTTATTACATTGGGTAGTTCAACAGACTAACACTAATTTCTCTATTTTTGAAAACACCAGTCAAGATGTATCAGATAAATTTATTATATTATGGTAGAAATTTATTTTATTATCATAATATGGTAGAAACAATATTATATTTGGAGTCATATGGAAACTGGAAGAACTGGATTCAAAACCTCAAAATTCTCTAGGAAATCTAAATTTTCCCTGCTTGGAGACTAAGAGAAACTTGGTTCAGATCCTGGTTTTGTCACTTAATACCTATCTGACCTTGGGAAGACACTTATTATTCATGGTTTAGGGTAACTTCTACAATCCCATCCAACTCTAAATCTCTAACAAGATATTCTCAATTTTTCTTCCTTCTAGTTGTGAGATCTGTCTTAGGAAGCATTTCTGCTTCTGTTTCCCTTCCTTGGGTAGCCCCTGTTGATTCTCAGTCTCAAGGCTTGGACCTCTCTATGGGTCACTCTTTGAAATCTCTGAAATCTCTGGCTCACTGAAATTTCTGAGCTGCTTTTTCAGTGTCTATAACTATTCACAGGCACTAATTCATATGAACAAAAGGATTTGAGAACTCACTTCCTTGGTCTAGTTAATAATTAAGTTCTTTTATTCAAATTATAGAATCACAGCATTGAAAGAGAAGCATATTTTTCAATTCTGTGAATTAAACTAGCCACCTAGTTCAACTTATTCTGAACTTATTCCCCTTTGAATCTTATTTGACATTAGATTTAATTTTCTTGAGATCAGGGACTGCTTTGCCTTTCTTTTTATTGTTAGAGCTTAGTCAGTGCCTGATACATAACAGACCTTTAGTAAATGTCTGTATTTGGTCATCTAATCTTTGTTTAAGGACCTACAGTAAGGGAACTCACGACTCACTACTACTTTCTGGTCAGCACAATCCAACTTTGGATAGGAATTGTTAGGGAGTTTTTTCCTTTCCAGAAGCTTTGCAACTTCTACCCGTTGGTACTAATTTGCCCCTTGGAACAAACAAAATTAGCCTGATATCTGTTTCAGCAGACTGCTCTGAAAAATTCTTGCAAGTAGGTATGAATTCTCCACTATGTCTTTTGTTATTCAGACTAAATACTTTCAGTTTCATCAAATAATCCCAACGATGGCATGATTTGGAGACTCCTTTTCATCCAAGTTTCCCTCCAGCTTGCCTATCAATTTATTTTCTAAAATGTAGAAGGCAGAACTAAAGTCAGGAAGCACCAGAGAGAGCACAGGCAGGTATCCTAGTACTGGATACCATGGATTTCTTAGAACATCTTAAGAGTGAATCAGCCACTTTGGCAGCTTTTATAGTGTTCTAAATCACTATCCCTAAAAAATAATTCCTCTTGAGATTGTCTCAGAGTCTAAGAAACAAAAAATGGTGAATTCTTTGCTGCTGCATAGAAAAACCTATCTTTCTACCTTTCAGATATTGACTTGAATTCTGATTACTTTATCTGATCAGAACTTGTGAAAAATATCGTACTGGGCTAAAACATTTGTCACCCTACTGGAAGAAAGTGATTAGTGATTTATCACAAACTAGAATTCTTCCAAACTGCCTAGGAAAGGATTGAATGACACAAGAGATTGCCTCTTGAGTGCAAGACTTAAGTGAATCTTGAGTGAACTTTTTGTGTCATGGACCATGTTTGAAGTCTAATATAATCTATGGATCCTTTCTCAGAATAACTTTTTAAATGTATAAAATAAAATACACAGATTTACAAAGGAGACCAAATTATATTAAAATAAAAGTATTATTTCCCTATGCAAATTCATGGATCTCCTGAGAGACTGGGAAATAATCTCAAAGAATATACAAAAACTTAGTATTGAAAAGGATTTTAAAGATTCTCTACCTTCTACCAAGTATAAGAATTCCCTCCACAATATTTCAGAAAATGATTATTTAGCTTTAGTTTGAATACCTTGAATAAGAGGGAACTCACTACTTCATAGAGGAGCTTGTTATATCTTCGAATAGTTCACTATTTTAGTTCTTTATTTTTAACAAAATGTACATCCTTGAATTTTTCATTAAGAATAATGATAAAAATGATTATTATCATTATAGCTAGCATTTAGGTAGTATTTTAAGGTTTTCAGAGTACCTTTTATGTTATCTCATTTAATTCTCATAACTCAGTGAAGTGGATGTTACTATCATCTCCATTTTATAGATGAGGACACTGAGGCAGGAAAAGGTTAAGTGACCAGTGATCATTTGAGGGAGGATTTGGACTCTGATTTCCTGATTCCAACTCCAAGACTCTATTGACTGTACTTCTTAGCTTATTTGCGAGTTGGCATCCGTTACTGCCAGTACATTAACAAAGAGCTGATAGTCCCTAGTGATCCTGAGAAGTGCCCAGAGGAGCCATTATCTCCCACCCTAGGTAAAGATTCGTCTCAACTATATTCCTGGGTTTATAAGTCCTAAAATGCCATTCCCAACTCTGTTAAAAGTGAACACTAGAAAGCTCAGAATTCAGAGTTCTTGCTTCAAATAATTGGTGTCATATTATTAAATTTGTACTTTTCCTTAAAGATTGACTCTAGAAAGCTTCCTATTATATCCCTAGCACACTTGTGAAGACTAAGGTTACTAGATTTGTACATCAGGTGAATACCATGGACAATATTTATATTTTTTTTCAGTAAAATATTTAATGATGGCTCTCATTATTTCTTTGTGTACAAGATGAAGAGACATGGGCCAGATAATACTGGTGGATTGGAACTAATTGAATAACTACACTTAAGGAATCAGGAAGGCTATCAGCTTAAGGGAAGATCTCTATAGAAATGAGCCCGGCATCCATACTTGGTCTTATGGTGCTCACAATTTTTATCAGTGTCATGATGGAAGGCATAAAAGACATTCTTACCAAATTCACTGTTGACATGAAACTGGAAGGAGTAGCTAATATACTGGATGATAGAATGAAGCACCAGGGATTTTGGAAAATTACTTCCTTGAGTAGGTAGGACTTTGAGAAACTTAGTAGTGGCTAGAAGCTGGAAAATGGATGGATGCCCATCAATTGGAGAATGGTTGAGTAAATTGTGGTATATGAATGTTATGGAATATTATTGTTCTGTAAGGAATGACCAGCAGGATGAATACAGAGAGGCTTGGAGAGACTTACATGAACTGATGCTAAGTGAAATGAGCAGAACCAGGAGATCATTATATACCTCAACAATGATACTGTTTGAGGATGTATTCTGATGTAAGTGGATCTCTTAGATAAAGATAGCTAATTCAGTTTCAATTGATCAAGGATGGACAGAAGCAGCTACACCCAAAGAAAGAACACTGGAAAATGAATATAAACTGCTTGCATTTTTGTTTTTCTCCCCAGGTTATTTATACCTTCTGAATCCAAATCTCCCTGTGCAACAAGAGAACTGTTCGGTTCTGCACACATATATTGTATCTAGGATATACTGTAACCTATTCAACATGTAAAGGACTGCTTGCCATCTTGGGGAGGGGGTGGAGGGAGGGAGGGAAAAATAGGAACAGAAGTGAGTGCAAGGGATAATGCTGTAAAAAATTACCCTGGCATGGGTTCTGTCAATAAAAAGTTATTTAAAAAAAGAGAGATAAATTTAGTAGTGTCAAAAGGAGTGTCAGAATGGTGAAGGAATAGGGACTATATAAAGAGTGATAGAGAATAATGAGCATGTCCTTCTGAAAAAGAGTCAACTTAGTAGTGACTTGCTCTAGTCCAAAAGGCTATAATGTAGAAAAGGAGACTTAGAATTATTTAGCTTGGTACTAGAAGTTAGAATTAGGAGTACTGGGTGTGATTTAAATACATTTTGGCTTGACGGAAGGAAAGAAATTCCTAATAATTAGGGCTATCAAAAAATTGAATGGGTTGCTGGAAAAATGTACTGAATAGTGAAAATATGGAAACTAAATTTCCATGATATGAAATGCACTGTGCTGGAAACTGGGGAAAACCTAAAGGAACATAGTGAGATCAAGCATATGTACTGCAAATCTTTCTTCTTTGAAAACCTTTTCCATACTTGCAAATTTTTCCACCTCAATACTGTTTTTGAATTTTTAATATCTTAATACTTCATTTTTCAGGGATGATGGCACATAACTCAGTTTTATTCATATAATGGTAAATATAGATGTCTTTTGGATCTATTTTCCTGTTCATTAATATTGCTGAACATAGTATTCATGTTCTCTGCTTTTTATCAATATTTCTTTAGTTTGTTGTTATTCAATCACTCAGTCATTCAGTTGTGTCTGATTCTCTGGGATCCCATAGACTCTCCATGTTTTTTTTTTTTTTTTTTTTTTTGGCAAAGATACTGAAGTGACATCATTACCTTCTCCAGTGTGTCTCCATTTTACAGATGAAGAATTTAGGCAAATAAGAGTGTTTTGCCTAAGGTCATACAGCTAGCAACTGTTTGTCCCTTATTTCTTTAGTTAGACCTTTATTACTTCATAACCTTTCAGATTGTAGGAAAAAATCACGGTGTTATAAGCTTTTCTAAATACACTAACCATCACAGGGGACATGTTTTAACCTTAAGCATCACTTAGTCCATTATAGAGTGAAATGTTTTTATAACTCAATTTTACTGTTTAAAGGACCTTCAAACTGCTTTAGGAAAACTATGCATGGAAATAAAACACAAATTTCCTATTTACGTTCATATTTTTTTAAAAAAGAAGAGAGAACAACCCAAAGCAGGGAATGTCCTCACGAAGATGCATACCTCAAAGGGAAATTTTCCTTCATTTCCTGATGATTAGTGACCTTGAGATTTTGTTTGAATTGGGGTTGAATGAGAATAATTACAGAGATGAAGAACTTGCTATGTCTGTGTGTTTATTTACAAGAGTTGCAATTTGAGCTGCTCTTGGAGTCGAAGGACAAGTTTATTCAGATCAAGAAGTCCTAGTGTGACCCACACTCTCCTGTGATAACATAAACTCCTTATGACTAACAGCTTTGGGAAGGTGTGGGCAACTTGTACTGAAATTTCTAGGAGCTCTTCAAGGTTGAATTGTAGAACACATTTCAGTTTTATATTTGAGTGGCCCCAGAGACATAACCAGCTGTGGTAAGGTGCCCACTAAAGAAAAAAATCTGTATTTATGGCTGAAAGAGGTAAATAGCTAAAGCATTTATTAAGCACTTACTATGTGTCAGGTACTATGCTAAATGCTGGGCATAAAAACAGACAAGATAGTTTCTGTCTTTGATGTGCTTACACTCTAATGGGAGAAGAAAAAACCCCTGGAAAACAGAAAGGGTGGGGAGGATAACCATAATGAAACCGACCATTTCTGGGGAAAAATACTGGAACAGAATTCTTTATCTGGAGGACACCAGAAGCATGAAAAACTCAGTGGTGAAATAAAAATAATCCATTTTTGGTGTTCATATATTGTTTCCTTTTAACTGAAGTTCCATCTTGTCTGGTTAGGACTATATCAGTTTGCTTTTGTCCAGATTTCATCCTTTGAAAGGCAATGGGAAAATTGAGTTATTATATAAAAATGAGATGTGATACACTTAGTATTATCAGAAATCTGAGCCTATGGAAGTTTGTATCTCTCACCTTGTCTCTGCACAGTTAAATTCTAAATCTGAAATAGGAGGCAGACAAAATGGATACTTATGAAATTTCTGTCCAAAGTGACTATAGATTGTTTAACCACAGAAAGTTAAAACCAGAGCAATAAATGTATACTTTGATGGTTTTCTTCTGATGGCATCAAGGTAGTCATATTATTTTAATGAATTTTATAAATAAATTGTATATAATCTTCATCTTTTTGCTGGGTAAAGGCTGGCATAGGAGAAGCTACACAATTATTTTGGGGGGCTAGGGTGGAGAAAAAGAACAAAAAGACAAAATTAGACAATTAATTCAAGACTAAAAAAAAGTGACAGATTCAGTAGGTAGCATTCATCTGCTGCACTACCTTTCATCGAAGTTGTCATCTTTAATATCAATCAATTAACAAGTAATTATTAAGCACTTACTATATAACAGGTATTGTGCTAGGTATTGGAAATGCAAAGACTACAATGAAATGGTCCCTGCCTTCGAGAATCTTCTATTCTTTGGAGAAAAGTAGCATGTAAACTTACAAGTATATATATTCAAAGTACAACCATATGATGTATTCGTAGTTCTATAAACCATGCTATGACAGCAAAGTTTACTGAACAATTATTCTGGTATCTTTTGTTATAATATTCAAGTTTAGTATTCTGAAGAAATTTTATGACATCATAGTCAGTTAACGTGTATGTCCTTGTTTAACCCTATTAGTATAGCTTGCTCATTTGCTTATCCATTTTAATTGGATGAATCAACCCATTAACTTATTTGCGAAATAATCATTCTATATGTTATTATTGTTTTCCAACCTGGTCTTTAGTGACAAAGTTTTTGCCTGTGGTCAAAATTAAAATAATTTGAGGGTATTCATACATAAAGCATTTATGAATAGATATAGATATGCATAGTTTTAGCTATACATGCATTTACACACACTGTTTGGTCTGTAATGGTATTAACCAGGTGCTCCTAGAATTGAAGTCTACTTACTATCAATCAATCAATTAAGTGCCCACTACATACAAGGACTATGTTAGATGCTGGCGATAAAAATAGAAAGAATGAACCAAAGCCACCTTCAAGAATCTTGCATTCTAGTGAGAAGCAAAGATTTTATTCAGGTATAATTTTCTCAGACCTACAACCTGTTTCCTTGAGATAAACAAAGGGAGCAAACAGAATGGAAAAGAAAAGAATCTTAGAATCATACAATTCTATCTTAACAAATGTCTCTGGGATGTGATGGCAATAAGGGGAACAGGAGAAATTATGAAGATCTAAAAGAATCTTTTGTTGGGAAAGGTTGCAATCTTTGTGAAACTCTGGTCTCACAAAGTTGGAGGACACTTTTTTATATTCTGTGCCTATTAAAATGTCTGACATATAGCAGGTACTTCATAAATGTTTGTCGATTGACTGATAGTAAAAATGAGGACTAACGATAAAAGGGCAGATGACTGAGGAGAAACTGTTATTCAGAGGTTGGGGCAAAGAGAGAAACTGGAGGAGAAGAGAGTAGGGAAGGTCCCTCTTTCTAGCCAAGTAACTCAGGGCTTCCAGCCAAGTCTGCTTTGGACATGGAAAATCCCCAGGGATCATCTTTCAAGGGAAGATGCAAGGATGAAGAGAGTAGAACACTTAGTTCTTTGGGATTTCCAGGGAGTAAAAAGTACGTGTAAACAAAACAAATAAGGCCCTGATGCAAACAATTCAGATCGGTAAATTAAACAAATTTATACAAACTATTTAGTAATAAACTATATATTGCAATAATCTCTAAATAAGGTGCTGTATCTCTATCTCTGTGTGTCTTTGTGTATTTCTGTGTTTCTGTCTCTGTCTCTGTGCTGTTACTGATCTCTCTGAAGCTCAGTAGTTGATCACTGGAGATTCTGCATCTCCTCTTTCAGTAACCCCTCAGGAGCTAGCCAGACCCAGTGCACTTTAGGCCTTATGTTTTTCTTCCTTTTCCAAGTACTTCCAAGTTCTTCCTTTTCCAAGTTTTCCATTAGCAAAGGACCTTACTGGTTACAGAATGGAAGGCGAGTGATACTCAAGAACAAATCCATCAGCTAAACCAAAGCAAAGTAGAAAGTATACCATTTCTATCCATTCCAGGATCTTATATCTTCCCCATCACTTCTCAGTTATTCTGAGAAGCTCTTTCCCCACTGGAGTCTAGCACCTGAGAGGGGTTTGAAGTCTGAAGCTTAGTAGAATTGCACTCAGGTGTTGGTTAGGAGAAACTATTTTTCTCAAGAGATGCTAGAAAATGGGAAAGAGGAAGAGAGCCCATCTTACCAAAAAATCTCATAATGTATGATGTGCTGAAAAAAGTACTGATCTAGTTGGCCCATATTTCAGCAAAGTATTTGAATTTTATAGAGAAAAATAGGAACAAAACAAGTTCGAATCATTCTTCCTTTTCCTTCAGTCCATTGTCACTTTTCTTTCCACTCTGGCCCAAGATCTTGCCTCTTTGATCTTTTTTTTTTCTTCCATATTATTCTTTCCCAACTGGATTCAATGGATATTTGGGAAAGAAGTCTCTCTCCAATCTCCAAAGGAATCCAGGGCTGCTGGGAGATTAGGACAAGGATGAGAGATGTTGTTTCACTTTTAGATGGGATGTGAGGAGATGAGATGAGAGAGGAGAGACCAAATTAAGTCTGTAGTTGGGAAAGAAATCATGATTGCTTCTAGTGTCTGCTCTAGTAGACTAATAGGAAAACAGAGACTAGAGGAGCAATGAACACAGATACTGGCTGTTAGTGAGAAACATCAGTGGGGTCAGTTTGGAGTGGAACAGTGTGGAGATTATAATGTGGACAGAAGCAGAGCCACTGGGGAACAGATTAGGTTGTGAATTTGCAGGAAAAATATATGTGGGAAGCAATTTGGAAAGAAGGGGACCCTTTTGAAGAAGCTTAAATAGGGGTTTTGATGGGAACTGAGGTAGAAAGCAGATTTGCATGATACACATTTTTATTTTAAAAGTTAAAAAAAGTAAAATTAACATACCTTGGATAGCCCAATATATGGCACTGTACTCATTTTCTCATGAAACTGGATAGAGTATGTGGGACTTATTGGCATAAAAATAGACTGAAAAAAGGGGCCTTTAGAAATTTCCTAACCCTAGAAAAACCATATCACAAAAAAAGGGAAATACCATGAAAATATAGTAATTTTTTTTCTTTTTGGAGTAAAAAAGAAGAGGGAGAGGAGGGGAGAGTCATGTTAAAACTTCTGTTCAAAAACATTATCTGAATTCAAGAATTGGACCATCCAAAATTATATATATATGCATGTATATAGACACTTATGTATATCTATAAACATAAATATATCTGAATACAAGAATGCATATTTATATATAAATATAGTAAATATATACAAACATGTATAATTATATATAAACATGCATATTTTAATGTAAATATAAATATATACCAGTCTTCCACATATATAGTATAACCACTATATATATTTGAAATATGAAAGGAAAAGTAGGAAATTACTCAAAAAAGATGCCATACTCCAAAGATAAATTACATGCACACATGCATACACACATATACATGCATATACAGGCACACACTCATATATATGTATATATATTTTTATGCTGAGAGATTTTACAGCATAGTAGAGAGCAGACTTTGCAGTAAGGAAGATCCAGATTTACTTCTGCCTCTGACACAGCACATACTACCTCTTCGACTATGGGGAAGAGTCATTAAGCTGCTTATTGTCTTTAGAGAAGTCACTAAGATTCTAAGTTGTAGATGAATTGTTGATCTATATTAGTGGAAGAAATTTCTTCAATGAGAATGCCCTGCACTAAGACACACCATAAGTATGGGTGTGTGTGTATGTGTGTGTGTGTGTACAAGCTCAGTTATAGACTGTATGGCTGTTTTCTGAGATGTATTCTACCTAAGAGGGCTAATCATAATGTGAATTCTTTTGACTTTTGCAACTCATTAAACTAGGTATTAAAACAAAGAGAAAGCTATGTTCTTTGTTAACAGAGGAGCATCTATACTAATGAAATCATGAATCCTTAAAGCACTGCTACACATGTATTAGGAGGCAGGTGGCACAGTGGATAAAAAATGGGCTTAGAATCAGGAAGACTTTTAAAAAAATCTTTGTGAGTTCAAATCTGGCTACAGATACTAGCTGTGTGACCCATGAGCAAATCATTTAATCTTGTTTATCTCAGTTTCCTCATCTGCAAAATGAACTGAAAAAAGGAATGTCAAATCACTCCAGTATTTTTGCCAAGAAAACTTCAAATGAGGTCATGAATCAGACATGACAGAATAACATGATATGGTAGAAAGAACTCTTGACTCCAGATTCAGAGGATTAGCTTTAACCTCTCTGGACCTCAGTCATACAACAAGGGACTTCACCTAGATGGTGTGGGAAGCCTGTTCCAGCTCTTAAGTCCATGATCCTATGATATAGACACATATCATAGAAAAGCAATGAACTTGAGAAACACAAATTCACGATCATTTCATTCATTTTGATTTGATTGGTTCAGTTTTCTTGTCAAACTCCAAAGCTCTTACCATTTCCTGAAATCGAGAAACAGCATTTGGGGTTCTTTCAGGGCACAGAAGTGGTGGTTAAGTTTACTGGTTGAATTGAAAATGTAGCCAGAAGCTATTTCAGTAACTTCCTAGATTCGGGCTTTTAGGAAAGCTAATATTGCCTTTGACGTCTACTCTCAGTGAAAAAGGGGAAGAGAAGCAAACTTTAACCCTGGCATTAAATACTTTGAAGTTGTAATATTCCTCAAGGGTGGGAGAAACCAAAGCAGGAGAAGGGTGGTAACTGAGAACAGAAGAAGGGAACTCTTTTCTTCCCTTCCTGACATATTAAGGAGTCCATTTGTTTCCGTGCACTGAACTTCAATTTCACAATCTAGAAATTAGACTGCATAACACTTGTTGCCCTGCCTTTTTTAAAGGGAATTGAAACTATCCACAAGATAATGATCAAGTGGTGTTAAGGTTCTGGGTATAAGGTGGTGTTCAAATTAAGAGATGGGTTTATATGTACACTATATACGCATACCATATATGCAAAGAGATTTAAGTGATCATAAAACAAATTCTGTTTTGATTTTCACAGTTTATAATCTATAGAGGATCTTCATGGCTGATAGAACTCCAAGATTAGTAAAAGCAAGGTCGAGTCTCACAGATAAATCAGATTTTTGAACAGTCACAAGAAGAGATATGAAGGAAGCCGACCAGACTGTACCCCAAGGTAACAATATGAAACAGAGAATATTTGATAAGAAAAAAATTCAGGAAGGAGTTGAGACTATAGAAAAGAAAAGAATGGGAGTGAGAATTTGGAGAGGGGAGGGAAACAGCTAATCTGGAATGATAAGTAATCCAGGTGGTAGGAACCCTTTGGATTTGCACTAAAATAAGATTTGGAAGTCAGGAAAAGGATACCCAAGAAAGGACCAGAGGAAGAAAGGAGGTCCTTTTTTCTCCCTTCCTTCATAATGAACAATAGTAATTCTTCCATTGAATACTAGCATTCCATAGGAAAGGAAAAACTCTTGAAGTGAATTGTGCTAAGGGAAATGTTAGGAAAAGGAAAGGGGCCTCAGCAAACACTAGTTTGAAGGAAATCAAGGGGCCCTTTCAGTTGCATTTGGAACTTGATATGCCTTCACCTCTGGTATTTAAAGGAGACGGTCAAGTTCAAATCAATGGCTTGACCTGAGTATGAAGTATTACAAAAGAAGCTTTTGGGGCTTTTTTAGGGACAACACACTGTTTTCCCTTTTGGGGAAATGCTCAAGGGGCTGGATATGAACCCTCCCTATATTGTTCATGACAATGGTCTCTGTAGCTGTTGCACAGTTTTCTGAGATTTACTATCTATACAAATGGGAAGAAGGACTTCCAGAAAAAATAGGGGAAGCTGGCCAATATAATCAACTTACACATACCCCTCCTCTTTCCAAATATGAGCCTATCTCCAAAACAATCAAAGCTGCCCCATTTAATAACAGTCGTTCTGTACAAAGGAAATACAGCATGATGGGATTACAGGCTGATTCCAAATAAAACATTCCCAATTGTTCGGTTTGCAATGATGAACAAAAAGCCAAATGGTATTCACAGAGGAAGAATATTTTATTAGGACACGTATTTCAGAGCAGGCGAGTGGTAAGGAAGTAGGTGGTTCTGAGTATGGGAGACTTATCATTGGTCGCCATGCTACATTGCCAGGTGTAGGCTCTCAGCAGGCGTTCGGAGATGCTATGAGCATGGGGCCATGGAATCTGGAGGCCGCCCTTCCCATACATGTCCTCGCCTGCTATGCAGTCGACA
This sequence comes from Antechinus flavipes, assembly GCF_016432865.1. Taxonomy (NCBI): domain Eukaryota; kingdom Metazoa; phylum Chordata; class Mammalia; order Dasyuromorphia; family Dasyuridae; genus Antechinus; species Antechinus flavipes. Next base: position 96,455,258 of record NC_067401.1, read on the forward strand.
GGCACCTGCACGCAGATCTGTGAGCTAGGGGCTGTCATCAGGAAAACACCCCGGCGACTCTAGCAAACTCCAGCCTGCCACACCTGCCACACGGTCTCTGCTTCTTACTCAAATTATAGTGTGTCTGCTGCTTTACTGGTATTCTTCAAGGGCTGGGCTCGGTGCAGTACCAGAAGCAGCTGATAGGAGGAAGAAGGATGAATCCTTCACTTTTAGCCAAAAGAGAACGAGATCCCTGGTGATTTCATGAAAAGTGTTTATGTCACCTTACAGGAAAATCTGAAACAGAATGCAAGAAAAAAAAATCCCCTATATTTATGCTTTTTTAACTTAAACATTTAAAAGACATGTACCTCAAATTATATTTTCTCTTTGACTTTGTATTATTTTGTTATTTATCTTTTTCATTTGGCCTCAACACTTAATTTTATTTTAATTATGCTTTACCCCTATGGGTAAATATGAGCCTGAGATAATCATCACTATCCCTTAAGACTTCATTGTGTATTTCTTTGCCATCTCTTCTTCACCTGCAGCATACAGAATATTGGTGCAACTTAGTCATCAGTGGTGATGTCACATGTGGGGGAGTGGAACTTTAGGCAGCCTGTAAACAGCAGGAAGAGATGAATTCTTAATAAACCAACTCCCGTTTTCATGCAAATGTGTCTGCTAATAAAGAACGAAGGAGTGAGAAATACAGAATATTTATGACAGGGAGAAACAGGCCTGTTTGGAAACAGACGTTTTATTAGGTTCCCGGGAGGCACCAGCTGCTCTTTTAATGTTTCTATTTTGGGGCTTTATGTAGGAAAGCGATCGCTTGTGTAAATAGAAAGGCCAGCTAAGTTAGGGAGTGATGGCTGTTATCGGCCTGCTGGGAGAATCTTGAAACACTCTGAGATTTGGTGCCCAGAACCTTCAGAAAACCTCATGGTCTGAAAGGATAAGCACTCGAGACCCTATCTGAGTACATCCTTGCTTAAAAATGTACCCTTTTAATAACTCTTTCAATTATTCCAGACGTAGGTCATTTTTTGCAGAAATGCTATTTCTCCCTATAAGTCTCTTCTTGACATGTTAGTTTTCCTCTAAGAAAGTCCTTATTCCTACATGGTTAAAAGTGGAGTCTAGCTGATCCGCCTAATATTGGCAGGTGAATTAGACATGTGATCAAAAAAACATAATGGGTGCAATTTATGTGTGTGTGAATACTCATCTGATCTAGATAAGTCCCAGGGGTAGTGAAATGGATGTTTTTGTTTTTGTTTTTATCACTTACATAACTGAATAGATCAGAACTGATAGAATTGGGGTATTTATATTGGAGATATAAAGACTCAGTACTCATGGTCTCTTCACAAGCTCCAAATCATTCTTCAACTGAGGCTTTCCCTATCTCTTCCCCACTGGTACAAAGATTCTCGCCAGTAACCCATCCAGTTTTTACTTCATCTGCCCATGATTTCACCTTATTTTCTGGTTACTAGTTCCTGATCTATTAGCTTTTCCATATACTTTTTAGGTATTGTTTTCCCCCACCAGCATATAAGTTCTTTGAAGGCAGGGAATGTCTTAATTACTTATATTTCCATCTCCCAACATGTAACGTTGTCCTTGGTAATTGGTGTGTTATGATAAATATATTAAATATATTTATAAATAATAAAGAAATATTAAATAAATATAAGAAAATAAGTATTATAATCTGAATGTCATAGAAGGAGCATGATAGTTGTAAGGGAAGAGGAATTAGAGCTGTTCTGTTGGATCCTAGAAGGGAGAGGAGGGAATAAGTACTTATATAATGTCTCCTATGTACTAAACACTTTACAAATATTATCTCATGTGATCCTTATGTAACTCTGTGAGGTAGATGATGTTATTATCCCTCTTTTTATAGTTGAGGAAATTAGGGTTAAATGAGTAGCTCAGGGTCACATAGCTAGGAAGTCAAGAGTTGAACTTGACTCCAGGTACTGAGCATTGTATTACTTCTAATTGCCTCTGCTTCTTGGAAGGAAGAATTAGGAATACTGGGTAAAAAGTTAGAAAAGATAAGTTTATGCTGTATTTCTAGAAAAATTTCCTGACAATTAGTTATGCAAAAGTAGAATGGGCTGCTTTGAGAGATATTGATCTCATCACCTTAGAGGTCTTCAAGGAGAGATTGGATAATGTGTTGTAGTGGACTTAGTGGACTTTTCTCTTTCACTGTCTATTGGACTACTGGTTGCTATGGTCCCTGTAATCTATTTATGGAAAACCAATCTAAGAAAAGAGTTGTCTCTTGGGATAACATGTGTGACCCTCTCTGCTCTCTTGTCATTTCCTTAGAAATTTTGAAACAACTATGCATCTCTCTCCCTCCCTTTTTTCCCTTCAAATAGTAGAAGGAATAGGAAATTTCCAAGCTCTATCTTTTGGACCCTTTAAGAGGGAAAGGCTAGAAATCTTTAGACCTTTCTAGAGATGGATAGAAAGCTGTAATTGTGCATTGTGTTGGCATTATTTATAATAAATAGGGTGCTGTACAGACCACATTTAGGAAAAACAACGCCAGAACAGGCTTGTGGGAATATAGTATATTTCAACACATTTAAAACAGAGATTATAGTAGAATTTCAAGGAAGCTGGAAGGGATAGAAAGGGGGGGAATATAAATTTGGTCAGTAAGGCCACAGGGTTATTAAAGTGGATATATGATCATTTGTTCTGTAATGTGTTTTAAAGGGTGTGTTTACTATAAGACGGGAATTTTAAACTTCATTTAAAAAATATAGCTCTCCTGGGATTGTGTTAGAGTCAGTGAACATTGTTTGTTTTTTTTTAAAATACTAAAACCCTAGGGAGTACTTTCATAACTATGTGTAGTTGGATTTATTTTGCCTTTATTAAAAAGAATTTCCAACCTAACATTTCCTGCTGTTTCCATGTTGCTGGTCTCCCAGAATGTAAATTTTCCTCTGAACATTGTCCAGCAAGCAGGATATATATACATCTATCTTTCTATCTCTCTGTTTCTCTGTCTTTGCTTCTATCTCTATCTATCTATGTGTGCATACACACATTTACAAATATATGCATACAGATTTACAAATAAATGCAGACACACACATATATATGTCTACATTTAATATGTATCTGAATTTATCAGTCTATAAGTCATTGTTGATACTGTACTCTGTTAGGAAGAAAGTCTGAGAATATGAAGGAGAATCCCTCTAAATTCGAAACTATCAACTAAGACAACAAATAACATCTGAAATGCTTTATAGATCAGTGTGGAGTTGGGACTGTGCTAGAGAAAATAAATATTGATTCAGATCCTAATACAACTCCTTTCCCCATTTGATCTAGTTGAGACATCATAGTTACTGTCAAATGTATTCAGTGGCTCCCTATTACCTCCTGCTTGGCCCTCAATAACCTGGGACTATTCTATCTTTCCAGCCTTATCTCATATTATTGGCTTTCTTCCACTTTGTTTCAGATAACAATTTACCACTCTCTGCATCCCAAAGGCATATACTCATACTATATTTTTCTGCCTCAATCCATAATCTTTTTCACTCTTCTCTATGTTTTAAAAATCTGTTCCTTTTCCTCTTTACCTGTGCAATTCCTCCTCTTTCTTCAAATTCTAATCCATATGCTGCTTTTTATATGAAATCTTTCTATCAATAATGAACTTTTCCCTCAGACTATACAGTGGGGGGGAGGGGGGAACTGTTCTGGAGGCAAAAGGCCTCAGTTCAAATCATGCTTTACCTCCATACCTGTGAAATCCCAGATAATCACTTGACTTCCCTGGCTCCTATTTGAAAGCCCTTCCAGCACAAAGTCTATGAGCTTACAAAGAAATACTTTATTTTGTAGTCCTTAAATGTGCTTTCCTTATGATATTGTGCTATCATTGTGTATGCTGGTGATAGCCTTCTACTAGATTGTAAGCTCCTTTCCAGGTTCTTGAGGCTGTCCTTCAACATCTAGCAAAAAGCTCTGCAGGCAGTAGGTGCTTTGTGATGCTAGTGAATGTTTGTGGGTGTTTTATCACTGCATTGGGTAAAGCCCATCATGTTTTAATTATAAGCAGTGGGTTTGAGGAACTTGCTCCAGGTGGGAAATGAGACAAACGCAGGTATGCTACAAATCAATGAACTGGTTAAACAGAACACATGCAGAGATAATATAAATTGAAGAAAGAACAAATACCCAGTCAGCTTGATTCTTCTTCCTGCAGTGAGCATGAATTTATAGTTTTTTTTTGTTTTTTTTTTTAAGAAATTGGGGTATGAGAAGGACAGAAATGTAGGAACAGAAAAACCCCAGAAACAAGAAGAAGTAGTACTTATTTAAGAGAGTGAGAACATCTCTGCTGCATACATATTCAAGCATCATATTTGTTATATTAACTTATTTATAATTATTTTAATATTAGCAGATTACATATTTTGCCTACTATATTAAAGTGGATAGAGAGCCAATGTTTTAAAAATCTATTTTTTAACACTCATTTACAAAAAATGTAGAATTCCAAATTCCCTCCCTCCCTTCACTAGTCCCTGCACTCCCCATTGAGAAGACAAACAATATGATGTAAATTACACATGTAAAATCATGTGAAACATAGTTCTATATTAGTCCTATTGCAAAAAAGCAAGAAAATAAAGTGAAAAAATTATACTTCAATTTGCACTCAAAGTTCATCAGTTCTTTCCCTGAAGTTGAATAGAATTTTTCAACATGAGTCCTTCAGATTGTCTTGGGTCAGTGAATTAAGAGTGATTATCTTTCACAGCTGATCATCCTTAAAATATTTCTGTTACTGTATATGATGATTTCCCATTTCTATTCATTTCAATTATTAATCAGGGTCTTCCACTGCATCCCAAGCCATCACCAGTCTTGACTTTTTTCTTGCTACTGGATTTTGAGGATGCTGGAGGAGAGAGTGAGGTTGATGATTTTGTGCAGCTCTACCTTACTTCAATACAATTCACAAGCAAGAGCAAGTCAAGAACTACTCTCAATATCATCAATCCTCTTAGAAAATGAAGGATGAGGAACAACAACAAGCCTTATAACACTGTAACCAATGAATAGTCATAGGTCCAAAGGTAGATCCATCTTCAGATGTATAACAGATGTATAACAGGAAGCCTCAGGGACCAGGGAGCAGGAAAAGACACTGTTACTTTGCTAAAGCACCAATGCTTTGGCAATAGTTCTCCAAGCATGACAGAAGGCCCATTGGTGATCCAATCAATCCATGAGCATTTAATACTTGTTGTGCTTCTTTGTTCACAATTTGCATGTTGTCTCCTCATTACATTGAGTTTCTTGAAAACAGGGACTGTTTTTTCCCTTTCTTTGTAACCACAATGCTTAGCACATAGAAAGTACTTAAGGAATGTTTGTTGAATCCAACTATTCTGGAGAGCAGTTTGGAACTATGCTCAAAAAGTTATCAAATTGCGCTTTGATCCACCAGTGTTACTACTGGGCTTATATCCCAAAAAGATCATAAAGAAGGGAAAGGGACCTGTATGTGCAAGAATGTTTCTGGCAGCCCTGTTTGTAGTGGCCAGAAACTGGAAACTAGTGGACGCCCATCAATTGGAGAATGGCTGAATAAATTGTGGTATATGAATATTATGGAATATTATGTTCGGTAAGAAATGACCAGCAGGATGATTTCAGAGAGGCCTGGAAAGATTTACATGAACTGATGCTGAGTGAAACAAGCAGGGCCAGGAGATCATTATATACTTCAATAACAATATGGACCTGGCCATCCTCAGCAATGAGATGAACCAAATCAGTTCCAATGGAGCAGTAATGAACCAGCTATGCCCAGTGAAAGAACTCTGGGAGATGACTAAGAACCATTACATTGACTTCCCAATCCCTATATTTTTGCCTGCCTGCATTTTGGATTTCCTTCACAGACTAATTGTACAATATTTCAGAATCTGATTCTTTTTGTACAGCAAAATAATGGTTTGGTCATGTATACTTATTGTGTATCTAATTTATATTTTAATATATTTAACATCTACTGGTCATCCTGCCATATGGGGGAGGGGGTGGATGGAAGGAGGGGAAAAATTGGAACAAGAGGTTTGGCAATTGTCAATGCTGTAAAGTTACCCATACATATAACCTATAAATAAAAGGCTATTAAAAAAAAAGAAAAAAAAATAAATGTTTGTTGACTGAAAATGTTTAAGAAATGTTTATTGACAAAGAAAAAACACCTTCTCCCCAAACAACAACAACAACAAAAAAAACAGTCCTTGTCTTCAAGAAACTCACATTTGAATGGTAGAGATAACATGTATAGAAATACATTCATATCTGATAAACACAAAATAGATAGAAATAGTCTTAGAGAGGAAAACATTGGCAGTTAGGGAGGTAAGGAAGGCCTATTAGAAGGTGACCCTCAAACTGAGTCTTAAATGAAGTCAGAGATAGACTATCCAGCTTAAGGGGGAGTGAGGTAAGAGGATGTTGCTGGTATCTCATAAACATGTTTATAATATTATAGTAGTTATGTTTTATGTATTACATTTAATAATTTCTTATGATATTATAATCTCTCTTTTATGAAATACTTACCATGATTTTTTATCAATGATGTTCTTTGTATTAAGAGTCAATACTACACAGTTTCCCACTTATTATTTCCTGAATGTTTAATGTATGCTACTTTTGTTCCTTTGACTGAGATTATAGGTTCTTGGAGCTAGAGCTCTTTGAGAATTAGGGCAATCACCTGGCCAAGGGCAATCACCTTGTCTCCTTGGAGCAAAAGGGGCAGGGTCAAAAGAAAAGGATTAAACCAGAGGGCAGACCAAGCCAAGAACCTGAATGCCTCAGAAATGCAAGGGGCTGAAACTGAAGCAGAAAGTAGGTGCTTCAAGCTAAGGGGTTCCTTTAAGTTTGGAGACTGAATCTCCAGTCAGAATCAGGAAGTCATGAGCATCAGAGAAATAGCTGGTATGTCTTTCTCAGCCTACCCAAAGCTTTTTTCCCTTTTATCCCAGTTGTGGACAGTTCCCACACTGAGCTTTGCTCAATCACCAACTGATCAATCAATATGTGCTGAGCCTTTGCAAGCTTAGGGCCTGTAATCAAATCTACCTTCACACACTAATTGTGAGACTGAACAATTCTCTGCTTCAGTTTTTTCAACTGGGAAATGGGAATAATAATAGAATCTACATTCCAGAATTGTTGAAAGGATCAAATGAGACAATATTTGTAAAACACTTAGTATAATGCCTGGCATAATAAGAGCTAAATAAATGTTAGCTAATGTTATTACTCTAATGACTTATAAGAATGATAATAATAATAACAGTCAATAATGATAACTAATATATATTACTTTAAAATTTGCAAAGCTTAAAGGTAATATAAGCTATGTATATATGATTATTTTTAACCAAAATGCTAGCATTAAGGACATATACTAATCTTATTACTATTATATTATGCTAATTTAATTCAAATTTTCCTTTTTTTTTTTTCCTTTCTCCCACCAAAGGCAAAAACAAGCAGCCTTTGTTATTGCAGTATTACATAACAATGTCTTTTGGGAAATAGTTTACAACAATTTATAATTTTTAACTTCTCAGACATTTCAAGGTCAGTTGGAAATTAAAAGGGGGAAATTCCAACGGGTATTTCTAAAAGCAAAACTGGTCTGTGGCCCACAAGTAGGCTGAGACCCTATGTTGCCCTGTTGCTTTGGTGAAGCTGTGGGAATAGGCAGCAAAGATATTTTAAAAATTTCTTCTATCCTTCCCATTGCATGATACAATTGCTTGGTATCTAGGAGAACAATATCTAGTATACCAATATCTAATGTACAGTCAATAAATATTTGTAGATTGATTAAATAAAAAATGGTATCCTTTTATCCAAAGCAGTTCTAATTCTTTTCATTCATGCTAATGAGCTGATTTTTTTCAACTCTGGTAAATGGAAATATGTAGACTAAAAATAGTCCCAGGGATTTTTTGCTTGTTAAAATTGTCCATAAGCCAATTAACAAGAGGAAGACCTCCAGAATATTATATAGGCTCTTGTATAGTGGATTTATGGGAAAATCGATTAGAACCTATTTTCGGGAAGTAGAAAGAAGTGTGATTCCTATCAGTGAAACCAGGGATTCACAAAAGTATCCCAAACTATATTTACATGTTTTTCCTACTGTGTTACCGAGAAAATACGTGTGGGCCACCATTGGGCTCTTTTAAAAAAAGGTAAAATGAAAATTTTTAGTTACAATCAAAACAAAATTATTTAATCAGTTTCATAAACACAATATTAAACCTCTAGAAAGATCTTGAGCATTTACTTGCATGAATCACAACATTGCAGAACAGATGACAAAAGCTAGAAGTTTTTAGTGCCCCATTACCAGAGCAATTGGTCATAACATTTAATACAAAGTACAACATTAAACTTACTGGAGTCTATTTTTTTGAGATTGAATCTCTTTGCCTTGCTCAGGGAGACACACATGAGCCCCAGTAATATTCTAATTGGCAAAAATCTTTGATTTGCCCTGTCTTTCCAGTCTGGAACAATTCATACCTTTAGACAAACTAATGGCGAAGGATCACCATATTAATGTATAATCAGGACTCCCAAACTCAAGAGATCCCCAATCTCAACCTCCTTGAGAATAGATTTATACCACCATGCTAAGGTAGATAGTTGGCACAGTAGACAGAATGTTTAGATTAAGAGCCAGGAAGACTCATCTTCCTGAGTTCAATTCTTACCTTAGACATTTAGTAGCTATGTGATTCTGTGCAAATCACTTAATCTTATTTCTCAGTTTCCTCATCTAGAGAAAAAATGACAAACCACTCAAGTAACTTTGTAAAGACCTCCCAAATGGGGTCATGAAGAGTCAGAAATGACTGAAAAATGACTGAAAACTATCATTCTTGACATAATTGATGCTGACAAGTTTTTCACAGAATCATCTTTAATGTCAATGTTGTTCTGTTGGAGGCAAAAAAAAGACATGACTAATCTGAATATGTTCATATACAAATAAAAAAAGATCAGCAAATTTCTCTTTGTTTTCTTCAGGTAAAGCAATACCTGGAATTTCAAGGTAGCCAGTGTCCTCCCATTAATATGCTTGATTTCCATAAGCCTGGATTAGACATTTTGGGATTCTTGTCTTGTTAGTAGACATTTGTTCCTTTGTTACAATTGTAAAATAATTACAATTTACATTTTGTAACAATTTGAAACAACAAACAACAAAATACAAATTATAATTACATTTGTAAATTACAAAAGTTATTAAAGACAAGGAAAAGAACTGGACCTAATATTTCATTGGTCTAGAGCAGGGGTCCTTAAACTTTTTAAATAGGGGGCCAGTTCACTGTCCCTAGTCTGTTGGAGGGCCGGACTATAGTAAAAACAAAAACTTTGTTTTGTGGGCCTTTAAATAAAGAAACTTCATAGCCCTGGGTGAGGGGGATAAATGTCCTCAGCTGCCGTATCTGGCCTGTGGGTCGTAGTTTGAGGACCCCTGGACTCTAGAGCATCGAGTTAGGAAACTGCCTGCCAGTTCAGGCTTGATACCTTCTATGTAATCTGAAGTCTCAGAAAAATGCGTAGAACACTAAGAGTTTAATGAACTGTCCAGAATTTCAAAGTTAGAATACGTCAGAGAGGAGACTTGAATTCAGATCTTCCTGAGATCCACAGGATCTTTATTTACCCCACCATGCTGCCAATTGTAAGGATCACATAAATTAGCTAAAAGATTGTGATTTCCTTTAACTATTTCCATTGCCACCTGGGATTGGGAGGCTAGGAGCACCACTGAGACTCTAGATCCAGGTTATGATATCAATTAAAACTTTTTGCTGCTGTACCCATGAAGACAGTTGGCGTGAACAATGAACTAATGTGGATGATGGTGTTGTTTACTCTCTCTTTCTCTTAGGTAAAGTGGGGGCTGATGGGGATCCCTTGTGAGGAAGTTCTCACTATCCAGCTGCTCGGGGCCTTCTTCTGCTACATTTCTTTGAAGCTCTGCTTCTGTTCATTGTTTACAAAATTGACCAGGGGATGCTAAAAGCAAAATAGCCATCCCTCCAGGTGGGCTCTGTGGTGTGATGCAGCATCCCCAGCAGTCAATATTCTGGGCTGGATTAATAGAAACAGCATTTAGAAGTGGGGGGAAAGGATGTGCTACTCTCTTCTGCCCTGGTCAGATCTGGATTTGTGTTCAGTTCAGGTCACTGAAGAACACTGACAGACTGGAGTCTGCCTGGAGGATGGCAATAAAGGAAATGGAGATGCTTTGAAACAATTCCAAATGAGAGTTTATGTCTGACCACAGTGAAGAGAAGACTAAGAAATGATTTGTTGTGCAGTTGTGTGTGATTCTCCAAGACCCTATTTGGAGTTTTCTGGGCAGAGCTACTGGAATGGCTTGCCATGTCCTTCCCAAAACTCACTTTATAAATGAGAAAACTGAGGCAAGCAGAGTTAAGTAACTCACCCAGAATCACACAGCTAGTAAGCATCTGAGGTCAGATTTGAACTCAAAGAGATGAGACCTGCATCCCCTCGCTGCCCACTATTTTTAAATATTTGAAGGGATGTCATGTGGAAGGAAGATTAGACTTCTGCTTGACTCCAAGGATAAGCATTACTATTAATGGTAGAACTTACAAGGAGGGAGACTTTGATTCAATAAAGAAAAATCATCCTCACAATTAGAGCTTTCCAAAAATGGAATAGGCTATTTTGTGAGGTAGTGACTTCATCATCATTGGAAGTGCTCCATTGGAGACTTAATATTCATTTGTCAGCCTGGATTACAGGATCATAAAGGACTGAAAGGCCTTTTTGTCTTCATTTTCCACATAAAGAAGCTGAGGACTAAAAAATATAAGTAACTTGGTAGCAAAGGGCAGAGACAGGATTCAGACCCAGGTCCTATTAGAGGAAGAATTTCTGTTTCAGGTTTGGGTTGAACTCAGTGGCATCTGTGTTCCCTCCAAACGCTGAGATTTTGTGATTGTAGGAAAACCAGAGAGAAGCTTGGGGTATTTTGCCTGTACTTTATGTCATATTTCCTCTCAGATCTGAAAACTCTATAAAGTCATGCACTGACTGGGTTGCTTAAGGGATAAAGGAACAAAATCTAGAGTTTTTTCAATAGTCTTATATCCTAAACTATCACTTTTTTTCCCCCAGGGGAAGTACGTAGTCATCATGGCCTTAATGCAAGCTTACTTTTGACATACTGGACTATGAATTTGGGTTATAGTCAAATTTGTATTTGATTATCCGAGTAAACTCCTTAACTATTTGTTTGTAATACTGTAAACTATCTCCAGATGTCAGCATGAAATGTGCTATCAAGTCACCATGATTAGAGAGTCCAGCACTGAGACTTGCTTTTTTTTTTTTTTTTTTTTTGGTAAGAAAAAATGTATTGGGATAAATCAGGTCTTCAATTTTTTTTCTGGAAACCACCAGAAAGATCTTGCATTATTTACCAACCACAAGAGTTTTTTTCTTGGCTGGTGGATGCTTCTCCTCCCAGCACTTATTCCAGCTGCTCAAACATACTGTGGCAAAGTTATTTACCAGCTCCAAATACTAGGATGACACTATTCCTATTCAATAGCACTTTGATTTGCCTTCTTGTGAAATGCTTGCAAAGCAATTTTGGAATCCTCTTAATTTTTAAGACTCTAGAAGGCTTTGGTTTCTCTCTTTTCTTGCACAATGTTTTTTGAGGAGTTATCAATAATTCTTTCCTTACGGGACCTTGATTTGGAATTAAACAGTCCTGATTGTTGAGTATAAATTTGTCTAACCTATCATATCTATGTGCTTCATATCCTAGCCATTCAACCATCCACTGTCTTGCTACCCCAAGAGAACTTCCTTTCTTTTTTTCTCTTGCTCTGGGAATAGTTACTAAATCAACACTGCCATTATTTCTGGAAAGGGTGGGTGGATCACTACATATGGCTCTACTTACCATCTCTGTGACATTCTAGTACAAGACTCCCTTTTCTGGCTATTAATCCCATATATATTGTCTCTTCTTATTACACACACACACACACACACACACACACACACACACACACACATATATGTATATATACTGTCTCTTTCTATTAAAATAAAAGTTCAGCCAGGTGGTAAAGCTAAGTAGTGGTATAGTCTGGGCTTAGAGTTAAAAAGACTCATTTTTGTGAGTTGAAATCTGGCCTAGCAAATTGTACATAACTGATTTCCAGTTTCAAGTATAATCATGTTCCCCATTCTACTCTTATGATAATGCTCATTTTATTAAATTCAGAATAAAATAAATTTTAAAAAATCTAGTCTCAGATACTTCCTAGCTGTGTGATCCTAAGTAAGTTACTTAATCCTATTTGCCTCAGTTTCTCATCTTTAAAATGAGCTGGAGAAAGAAATGACAAACCACTCTAGTAGCTTTGCTAAGAAAATTCCAAATGAATGAAAAACAAAATTAGAATATAAGCTTCTTTAGTAGAGAGACAATGTCACTCATGTCTGACATATAGAAGGCACTTAATAAATGCCTTTTCACCTTTCCATTCTCTATCCAATATCCATCTATCCCTTCTTTTGTTCATTGATTCACTCCTAAAGCCCTGATCCTCTAAGCCTGGTGATATTGGAATGGTGTTCTCAGTCTCTAGTTCATCATACATATGCTTGTGTCTTTACTCACCTTCCTAAGAAATGACTTTGACTTTCCTAAATTCCTTGTATATTATCATCTTGTGTTAATGTACAATTTCTAGGGGCCACTAGTCATGTAGCAAACATAGTATTTTCTTGGATCTTCCTTATTTGTTCTGAATTTTACAAATATAGGCTGTCAGATTTATTCTTCCTATTACAAACCCTTTTCCACTAACACACTCTTATGAAAGAGGGTTGTCAGAGTAGTAATGAGAATTGTTTTTAATTCTAAAGGGGAAAAAAATCCACTTAAGTGTGGAGTGAGAGGAGATAGTTTAGTCATTGATGCAGCAGTCTGGCATTTGTCCCTACAGGTACATAGGAAAAACATGTCCTGGGAAAGTTCCATCATCATGTTATCCTGAAAAGAATAACCTGTCTTTAGATACACTATGCAGCATGAAACAAGATCCAAAAATGATTGTCCTATTGAGAGGAAATATACCCCTCAGCATGTTGGTGCCCTGAGCCAGAGACTGTTATTCCATTCTAGTTACGGCTTTCCTTATTTTCTCCAGACACTGCAGCACAGGTACTTCATCCCTGGTCAGTGTGCATCCCAAACATAATTGGGCTTAGAAAAAATGATGTTATATCTACATGTAGACAAACGCTGAGGAAGGTCAGCAGCTCTTTTGTGTCTGTCAGCATCAAGAAGGGTTTAAGTCTCTTTTTTGTAGCTCCATTCTTAGTACGGATCTCGCCTTTCTTTCTGCTGTAATCCTCCTCCTCGTGTTGTCATGACAACAAGCTACTCTCAGGCCATTTTTTGGGAGAGTACAATAAAATCTACTTTACTATAGCTGGGGCTCTGAGATTTCTCCACACAGAACAATCAGAGAAATATGAAGGGTCCTAGTTCTGTCTAACCTAGAAAACAAGTCATCCTGGGATTTCTTAGTCTGGACTCCTCTATTGGACGGCCTTTTTTCATTTAAAAATGGAAATTTTTCCACATCCCACAAAAAGTTAATCTTTTTCTTCTGATCTAGTTTTCTTCTAATCTAGCTATTCCAGTATTAAGTCTTTCTGGTCTTTGCTGGTGACATGAGTTCCTTTTTCCATATTATCTAAAGGATCATGTTATGAGCCATCTCTATGTCTGCTCTGGAGACCTTATTCCTGTCTTGCTCTTCAGTCTTAAAGAAGTAGTAAAGAGACTAAGTAGGTGCTATTATTATCCCCATTTTACAGATGAGGAAACTGAGGCAAACAGAGGTTAAGGGATTTGCTCACAATCACATAGCTAGTAGGTATCTGAGGCAGGATTTGAACTTTCTGACTCCAGGCCCCAACTATCTACTTGTTCTTAAGTAATCTATGATCCTTGATAGTAGGGCTCTTTTTGATTTATATCCCCAACTCTTAGCATAATGTCTAGCATATAGTAAGTGGTTGACAAAAGCATATAAACTGAGAGAAAACAAACAAAGACACAAAATTCCCTAAGAACACCTTTTTGACCTTTATTTTCCAAGGAAGCCTACATTTATCCAGGTAATGGACTTAGTTTTCCACTCTACTTTCCGTGAGCAGAGACAGTTATAAAATACTTGGAAGCCAAGGACAGTGCTGGCAGAAAATATTCAAGAGATTAATAGGGGGAGGTTTTTAAATGTTTATTCTTAATAATATTTAGCAACCTTTAATAACAATAAATTTTATTGTTTAAGATTTAAGGATGTGTTTTTGTCTTTACATTGTAATCTTTGCTAGATTAGTTACTTGCCCTATTACCACCAGAACTGAATTTTTTCTTGAAACAAATAAAAAAGAATTTTTAAAAAGCTGATATAATGATTGCATTTGATAACATTTTATTCTATTGTTTGCCCAGTCTCCACTTGACAGAGGGAAGACTCTCAGAGATCCTGGGATTATAGAGCTAAAGCTGGAAAGGACTTCAGTGGTCATCTAGCCTCAAGCAAGGTGACTTGTCCAAGGTCACATAAGTGCCATAAATTAGAGATTTCTTTGTCTATTCTCTGGGATTTTTATAATGACTTTGAATTTAGTCCTTCTTTTAGTATTCTTCATTTATATTATTGTAGAAATTATGCATTAGTGTAACTGGTTTTGTTTACTTCTCAGCATTAGTTCAGGCATGTCTTTTTTTTTTTTTACTTATAATTTTTTTCTCAATTACAAGTAACTTTTTTTTAAGTTACTTAAAAAAAAAAACTCTTAAGTTCTGAATTTCCTCCCTCATTTCCTCTCCTTCCCTTCTCTTGAGAAAGCTAGCAATTTGATATAATTTCTGAAATTTGAAATTTAGAATTTTTAAATTAGAATCTTTTAGAGTTAGATTGAATTAGAAATTTTTTCCTAAATTTCTAAATCATGAACCCATTTTAAATTTTATTTTAGCATATGATGTGAGGTGTTGGTCTATGGCTAGTTTCTGAGTTCAGGCACCTCTTAAGGGACAATTTTGATACCTGAAAGGTCTTGGCTCTAATCACTGGAATAGACTTGGTAGAAATGAAACCAATGGTCACATTACTGTTATGGGAAATATGGGTGTTTTTGGTCAGGAAAGTTTTGGGAAACTTATGCAAGCATGCATCTAGGGAGCTGCCACATCCTTCAGGAGGTGGCTGTTAGTTTGGGTGAGATCAGATGATAAAACAAACGTGTTAGTTCAGGACCAACACACTGCCTGAAATCATCACACCCAGGGTTGTGAACAAATCACTGTCAAACTCAGGGACAAAGCAATGTCTTTTGGGGAAAATGAATTCTCAAGAAGCATGCATATAATTAGATCAGATTCTATTTTCCCCTCTTCCCAACTTGCAGGTACAAGCTAAATATTTACTCAAATGGACATTAAAAAAGACACAGCCTAACTATATTCATGTTGATGCCATGGATGGAAGGGATTTTAGTTAACATCTAATCTCATCACTTCCTTTTACCATATGAGGAAACTGAGCCTTGGAGAGATGACATCATTAACCCATATACAATCAGCTAGAAAATAACTAATTGAAAGTTTCTCCTTTTGGGGCAGGATTGGGGTTAAGATGTGAAGAAATTTTGAATTAAAAAAAATCATTTGACAAGCATTGGTTTTCTCTACCACCTGTACCTCCTTATTGAGCAAAAGAAAAAAAAATCTTCATTAAATTTTTTGTAAAAATATGTTTATGTATACATATGCATGGACATTTTTCTATTTATCTATTTATATCATATATACACATATTCAGTTTCCTTAAGTACAAAATAGGAAATATATATGTATATGTGCATATCTGTATATATCCATCCATCATCTATCTATCATCTATCTATCTATCTATCTATCCATTGTCAAGCAAAACAAATACCCACATTGGCAATGTCCAAAAATGCATGTTTCATTCAACATTTAGAGTTTATCATTTCTGAGTTAGAAGGTTAATAGAATGCTTTGTTTTTAGGCCCTATGAGATTGTGCTTTGTCATCAGAATTCTAAAATCTTTCAAAATTGTTTTTCTTTATAATGTTACTATTATAAAAGAAATTATTCTCTTGGTTCTACTTTAGTTCATTGTATCAGTTCATTTCATTTTTCTAAGTTAGTTTTGAAATTGCCTATTTCATAATTTCTTATGGTGTAATATTATTCCATTACATTTATAAACTAAAATTTGCTTAGTCATCCTATTCCCTTAGTTTCTCATTTTGCAACTATGGAAATAACTGCTATAAATATTTTGGTATACATGGGTCTTTCCCATCTTTCTTTGATCTTTTTAGGGAGTAAAAGTCAAGTAATGGTAGCATCAAGGTGGACACAATGGATAGAACTCTGGGTTTAGTTTTTAAGAAAACCTTCAAATTCCAAACTAGACACTGATTGGTTGTATGACCCCAAGCAAGTCACTTAGTTGCTATCTCTTTCAGTTTCCTAGACTACAAAATATGGATAATAATGGCTCCTAACACATGGGTTTTTTGTTAGAATCAAATAAGAAAATATTGCAAAGTGCTTAGCATAGTGTCAGGCAAATAGTAGATCCTTGATAATATTTCATCCCTTCTCTTCTGGTAGTATTGCTTTGTCAAAGGAGATATTCAGTTTTGTGAATTTAGGGACATAATCCCAAATTGCTTCCCAGAATGGGTAGAGCAATTCACAGTTCCACCAACAGGGCATTAGTGTCCCTGCTTTCTCATAGCCTTTCCAAAATTTGTTATTTTTCCTCTTTTTTTTTGGTGAGGTTTAACAATCTGATGGGTGTGAGTTGGAACCTCAGAAATGCTTTAATTTAAATTTCTCCAATTATTAATGATTTGGGTGTTTCAGCTTGGATTTTTTCCTCTAAAGCTTTTTCTACTACATCATTTAGAAATATTTTCATTTTAAGAGATTTCAGAGAAACTGCTAAAGGTGAAATTGATTCTCCTTTCACCTATCTGGCTTCTCATTCTGAGTCTTATTTAATGGATCATAATCTGTATCTCAAACCTCATTCATGTATGTACTTTAAGGCTCTGTTTTATATCCCCTTCTTCTCTATTTTTGTTAGAAGTACCCCATTGGAGCAGCTAGGTGGCGAAATAGATAAAGCACCAGCCCTAAAGTCAGGAGGACCTGAGTTCAAATGTAACTTCAGACATTTAATGCTTCCTAATTGTGTGACCCTGGACAAGTCACTTAACCCCAGTTACCTCAGCAAAAAAAAAAAAAAATATATATATATATACATATATGTATGTATATATATATATATGTATACACACACACACACACACACACACACACACATATATATATATATATATATACATATATATATAAACAATTCTTTGGTATACATATAATTTTACCATTTATTAAAGACAAAAGCAAAATTTGCTTACTAACGAGATGGATGTGGTTTTTTTTTACATAAATAATTAAGTCTTGGGAGAATATTTGATACTTTTACTGTTGCCAAATTTTTCATGACCCCCACATTTAATATGGAATTGTGATACACAGTTAAAGAAGCTTTGCTCTATGGAATAATTGAACTGGCCTTCTCATTCTGTTTTTTTTTTTTAATTTTTATTTTTCCCAATTACATGTAAAAATGACATTTTTAGGGTGATACATGTATATATACATTTTATATATTTCCTTATGAATCATAATGGGAGAGAAAAATCAGAACAAAAGGGAAAACACCATGAAAGGGAAAAAATAGAAGAAAGAAAAAAAGTGAAAATAGCATGTGTTGGTTTACATTCAGTCTGTAGTTCTCTGGATGTGGATGGTGTTTTACATCCAAAGTTTATTGGGATTGCCTAGGATCACTGAACTGCTGAGAAGAATCAAGTTTGTCATAGTTGATCATCGGACCATCTTGCTGTTGCTGTGTATAATGTTTCCCTGGTTCTGCTTGTTTTGCTCAACATCAATTTATGTAAATCTTTCCAGACCTTTCTAAAATCAACTTGTTTGTCATTTTTATAGAACAATAATATTCCATTAGTTTCATTTACCTCAATTTATTCAGGCATTTCCCAATTGAAGGGCATTTACTTATCTTTCCAATTCTTTGCTGCTACAAACATTTTTGTACATGTGGCTCCTTTTTCATCTTTTATGAGTTCTTTGGGGTACCAACCCAAAAGTGGTACTGCTGGATCAAAGTTTATGCACAATTTTATAGCCTTTTGGGCAAAATTCCAGATTGCTTTCCAAAATGGTTGGAGTCTTCTTCCCATTCTTAACACACATCATTCTAACCTTCTTCTGCCTTTGAACAATTGTTCGGTATCTTTGAACAATTGTTATTTGAATATTGAATACTGTTTTTCCTCTAGCTTAGAATTATTTCTTACATTCAAAATTTAGTTCAAATGTTATTTTTTGCATGAGTGCTATCTCTTACATAAGGTGTGTATGAGGTGTTCGTGGAATAAGAGCTTGCTAAAGTCTTTTAAGAATTGCTCATCCATATTTCATCCAACTCTTTACCTGTGGTTCCAAGAAACTGTAGCATCTTCTTCATCATACTTGCCTCAGCTTCTTCATCTGTAAAGCAGAGAAAATAATTTTCTATTGTTTTATAAAATTGCTCTAAAGAGTTGCAAAGTACTATATTAAACTAAGTTATTATTGCAGTTTAATTTGGAGCTACTTCTCTCAGACTTTCGTTCAGAAATAGTAAATTAATGGAATTTCTTTGGATCTTGGCATTTTTGTATAACCGCCCAATTTGTACAAATGAAAATCATGACCCTATTGTAACAATGGTCTGTGGTAGAAAGGACATTGAGCTTGAAGTCAGGAGAGCCCTAGAATCTGCCTGCTATTCGACACAAGTTGTGTGATCATGGACAAATCACTTAATGCTCTCTAAGTCTTCATTTCTCCATCTGTTACATGGGTATAATGATAGTGCTTATCTCACAGGGCTATTGGGAGGATTGAATGATATCTGTAAAGTTTTTTGAAACCTCACAGTCCTATATGAAAATCAGTTTTGCTAACAAGTTTCTTCCATCAGAGAGTTCTGATTACCATGCCTCCTTTAGAGAAGGCAGCTTGACATAATAATAATGACATAAGGAGAATTGAACTTAAGTCAGGACTACCTGAATTCTATGCTTCAGACTTAGAGTACTTGTGTGACTTTGGACAAGTCACTTAAAATCTTAGCTTCCTCATATAAAAATAGGCATAATAATAACAACTACCTCACTTTCTGTGAAAGCCAAAGTAAGATATGTAAAACATTTTGCAAACTTTGAAATGATACATAAATGTAAACCTTTATTAGAAATGTGTTTATCTTTTCTCAAGTGTCTGTGATGAGTCCATGATGAGAAGAAAGGAAGAGATGGAGAAACAATGGTACAGAAGAAGGACATTGTCAGAACATAGTGGCTGAGAATGTGCATCCACATCATGTCAAAATACAGGTCTGTACAACTTTACTAATGATATTACTGGCCAAAGTGTTCGTATTAATGCTATGAATAGTCATATTTCTATTACAGACAGACTCGCCAGCATTGTGTTATAATTGAAAACATGTGAGTTATAGAGACTTGTTGGACCTCATTCTTATCACAATAGAGTCAGGTAGAGTCTCAAGTAGAACCCACTAACTTTCCACATGTGAAAAACAAAAGCTTACATACTTAAGTTCCAGGAATCTTTTAATATTTCATGGATTTCTATCAAAATCTTTGATATAAATCATTCAAAATGATTTGGGTATGGAAACATACCACAAAGGAGATAGTTCTTCCATAATTCCAGAGGACAGTGATTGAATAGGTTATCTACTTCCTGACAGAGAACTAATGAATGAAATATGCAGAATGAGCAACATTATTTTGGACATGGTCAATATAAGAATTTGTTTGGCTTGTTTATGCCTTTTTGTTACTAGGGTTTGGGTTTTTATTTTTTCTTTTTTTATGGAGAGAAAATAAATGCTCTAAAATTAATTTTTAAAATTTAAAATTTTTAAAAATTGATTTAAATATCCAAAGGATGGTTTCATTACCCCAGAAGGCCAGAACTAAGGCAGGCAAGGGAGATCTAGTCCCAAAAAGTGAATAGAGGACGGAATAGTTGGCATAGTTGGGATGTATTTAGAACTAATTACTGACAGAACTTATTGGGACAAGATTTGATGAGAAAGCTGGTTAATAGAATAAAAGAAGTTAGGCTGGCCATGGAGGTCCAAGAGAATTTAATAGTCTGGTAGTAATGTCCAGAACTGGAGAGGTGAAGAAACAGGGATTGGAGATAAGCAAAGGTACCTGACAGTAAGCTGAGAACAGGATTAAGAAAAACTGATCTAAAGGAAGGAATTTATGGCCAAAGAAAAACTACAGAACATTAATAAATGCAAAACGGATACTTTTGATTATAATAAATTTTAAAGTTTTTGTACAAACAAAACCAGTGAAGCCAAGATTAGAAGAAAAGCAGAAAACTGGGGAAAATTTTATATTCAGTGTTTTTGATAAAGATCTTATTTCTAAAGTATTTAGAGAATTGATTCAGATTCATAAGAATCCAAGCCTTTCCCCAACTGATAAATGGTCAAAGGATATGAACAGACAATTTTCAGGTGAAGAAATTAAAACCATTTCTAGTCATATGAAAAAATGCTCTAAATCACTATTGATTAGAGAAATTCAAATTAAGACAATTCTGATTGTCTCTACCTCTCAGGTTGGCTAAGATCATAGGAAAGGATAATGATAAATGTTGGAGGGAATGTGGGAAAAATGGGACATTAATATATTATTAGTAGAGTTGTGAAATGATCAACACAACAAAATTATGTGGTGATCAATTGTAAGGGACTTGACTCTTTTCAACAATGAGATAATCCAGGCCAATTTCAATAGGCTTTCGATGGAGAGAGCCTCCATGGGCTCTGAATGCCCATTCAGAGTATGGGAACTGAATGTGGAGTACAACATTGTTTAGTTGCTTGTTTTTTTCTTTCTCATTTTCCCTCCATTTTGATTTAATTTTTATTATGCAGCATGCTAAATGTGAAATATGTTTAGAAGAATTGAACATGTTTAACCTTTATTGGATTAGTTGCTGTCTAGGGAAAGGAGAAGCTAAGGAGGGTGGGAGAAAAATTTGGAACACAAGGTTTTGCAAGGGTTGAAAACTACTTTTGCATGTATTTTGAAAAATAAAAAGCTATTATTATTTTTTAAAAAGGAAAAGCAAAGCTGTTCCATTGTCTAAATCAAGATAAGCAGGATGTAGTAATAGGAACCGGGTAGACTAGTGCAGATTCTAAGACACAGTTGTTTGCTTGCAGACACACTGTCAGCTGTTGTCCTTTATGTGAGTGCATATGTCACCCCACCCACACACAGTTCTTAAAGGTGAAAGCAGCTCTGGGGACTTAACACAAATAATTTTCCCAAATAAGCACAGTGGTTTGCAAATCTGAAAAAGAGAAAGGACTCAGAGGACTCACTCAGAGCAAACCACAATCTGAATGTTTCTATTGTAAAGTGAAACATCTGAGTATTGAGCTGAAATGTTTTCCACTTTTTTCCTCCTAGATATTCTGAACCACATAGACCAAAACCCAGAACTTAAAAAAGTCATAAGTTATTTTTGTTAGCTACCCCTCTCCCCAAATACTGTTTAATTTTTCAGTGAATAAAAAGAGCATACCACATTTTAAAAAAGCAAACATATCTTCTGGTAAAAGGTTAGACAGAATACGGCAATAGGAGGTGTCAAACATCTGACTAAAATAATGTTATCTAAATGTCAGAACATGTATGTGATTCACATCTGGAGACTATGTCCCATCAGCATCATCACATTCACAGCCTGTTCACATTCAATGTCTAAAAATAGTACTATGTGTCTAATATTGAGGTTCTGGCCTGGACACACTTCTGGGGAAAGTGAAATCTCTGATGGAGAAGGCTATAGGAGAAGAAGTGGTCACCCAGAGACCCAACTTTTGTTTTAAAGTGAATTGAAAAGAATTTCAGGCCTATGGTGAAAGGCTCAGTGAAAAAGCACATCAACAAGCATTTGCTGATTTGTTGAGCACCTGCCATGTTCCCAGCATTGCCCAGGATGATTTGGGATAAAGGAAGTATAAAGAAAGCTTTAGAACAGGATTCACTGAGAATTACCAATGAAAGGGACACAAATTTGGGTTAGTGTTGTGAGGAAAGAATATTTCTATTTATATTTGATAACTAGTTATTGTATCAAGACCAAAGTTTTTCCCCCTTTCTACTTCCTCATCCAGAAACCAACCAGTGTGGGAAAAGATTACTCAGGCCATAATCTAATCAGACAGTAAAAACAATTTCTAAGTTTAAGCTAATGGGTATATCCCTGCTCATTGTGTTTGCTTGCATAGGTCCTGAGACAATGTTGATACTCCATATTATCAAGGCAGCTGATAAGGACATGGATGTCTCTTTGACCAAGATTCGAGTCACCTAAGTTGAGTACCCCAATCCGTTTGATTAGCTAATTGGAGTTCAGTAGGGACCCTTTGAGAATACTCCCTCTTCAAAGGGCAATATAAACAGTGACCCCAACATCATTAGGGTATTTTGGTCCAAGAGAGATGACCAAATAACTATGCTTTTATTAATCATCTGCTAGCCTTATTAATAAAATTAAGTTATCCAGAAACTATGCCTCTTGAAACTTTTTAATCATTATAGCATGCGGCTGCCATGGGAATAAAAAGCACAGATTTGACAGAAAAGATGCTCATTGATGATGGTTTAATATATAAGTGCTGGGAAGAACTTAAGTCCAAATAGCCTATCTCTGTGCCACTCTAGACATGGAACTCATTGAGTGATAACAGATATGGCCTTAAAAAGGAGGAGGTTTAGA
Organism: Antechinus flavipes; assembly: GCF_016432865.1. Lineage (NCBI taxonomy): Eukaryota > Metazoa > Chordata > Mammalia > Dasyuromorphia > Dasyuridae > Antechinus > Antechinus flavipes. The sequence continues at coordinate 96,478,393 of NC_067401.1, forward strand.
GTCATACAGAACCTTGAAGATCATTCAGCCCAACCATTTCATTTTGCAAATGAGGAAATGAAGCCCAGTGGGGTCAAGTCTTTTACTTGAAGGTCACATTGGTAGTATATAATTGAGTCAGGATTCACACTCACATCTTAATTCCAGATTTAGTGTTCTCCAGAATTTTGCATGCTGCCTTTTTCTTTGTTTGGAGGTGTCACCTCTTGTTTCCCAGGGATCTTCCCATATACCTAATATTCCATTAACAATTTATTCCTTAGTCTTGTAAATTGCTTTTTCTTCCATGGCTTTTTTTATAATAATGAAAATAATCTCAAAGTGTCTAAATCATTACAATCCTAACTCCTTTTTCTCCATGAAAGAAGAATCAGGCCAGATGGAAATAATGGATTCAAAGAAGCACTAAAGCCTTCTTGCTATACAAAAGGCATGCGATGAAGAGTGGAGTACAAAGTCCCACCCCATTTAACTGCAAAGCCAGGATCTTCTACCTATGACCCATTTGCATCTTGCAAGTCTTTTTGTTTATTCTGTGGCTCAGGGATGCAGGGACCTCTCACTGATGAAGCAGCTGCAGGAAAAACCGGAGAGACTAATTTCCAGAACACATGTGTGCTTTTGAGTAACCTGAGCTTAAACAACAGATCAACATAGCTTGTAGCAGGATAAAGACTCTCCAAGTTACAAAACATCAATTCAGACAAAGCAACAATGTGAACATTCATTCCTCTCTTCCAGAGACGCCCAGCATTCATGCTCATTAGTTTGCCAAGTGACCTTGCTAGACTACCTAGCCCCTTGTGGGAAAGGCAGTCACACAGTTACCCGAGCAAATGCAAGCCCTGTTTCCAATCCTATTTCTTTGATAAGGTGTCTCAGAGAGATCTTATCGAGCCTGGTCCCCAAAGCTGCCACACAAGTTTTCTTTCGGAAAGATTTGCCCGCTTGGGTAAGGGGTGTATGTTGGGGAAGAAGTATAATAGGAGAAGCCATATCTTTAGGGTTTCCTGGGGTCCCACAGCCAGGACTTGATAGCCTTATCTTACTAAATATCACAATGCTAATTTTTTTTTCTGTCTCTGCTACAGAAAGCCTTCTTTTCCCTTCTGAAACAACCCATCTGCCCTAGGAATACGACACTTTCTTTCTCCGCAGTGACCTTATAGTCTGAATTTCTGCCAGACTAAACATACATGTAACAATGCTCATATATATCGCAGGCAGATGCTGACACTTCTCATGGTATCTATCTGCCTACTGCTTATGTTAGGTCTTGTTTCATTTGATAACAAGATGTTGTGTGTCTAAATGTAAATATAATTTAAGACGGCATATGGCTTGCAAGGAGCCACTTACAATTATTAGTACTTACCAGCTTTGGGTTCTGCAATATTAACTACAGAGTATGCATATTAACAGCGGTCTGCTCTCCCTTTGGCCTCAATATGTCTGCCGTGGCTCCCATTGACACTAATGGGAGATAAGCACATATATCCTGGGGAGAATAAATCCCAGGGATAGAGAGGTGAAATGAAATCAATTGTCCAAAGTAAAGCATGGAATTAGAATGAGTCTGCAGTTTCTGAGAAGATGTTTGTGGCTGAGATGGCTTAAAAATCAAATCCAGCCCCAATGTGTAAAACCAGGGAGACAAGGGATCTTTAATTGTCCTGTGCTAAGGGACAGATTTGGAATATTGTTTTAGTTGTGCCTGATTTACAGCAGAAGGGTCATATCCTCATACACAGATCAGTAAATAAAGCAAGAATGGATTTCATTAGTTTTGGACATTTCCTATGGGCATCCTGGATCCTTTGCAGAATTAGGGAGAATTCTTTACCAAGAAACTTCTCTAGAACACTTGGGTACTTAACCTCATCCTGCCTGGTTACATATGGAAATCTTACTCTTCACTTTGGTTCCCCCAGCTGCTAATACTAATTCCTTTTCATATTAACTTTTATACAATCTGTATAAATCTTGTACATACTTAGATATTTATATGTTGTCTTCATTACCCCTTACAATGTACAGTTATTCTTTTCATATTGTGGGGGTTGGGGCGTTTCAGAATGATAAAAGATTTGTAACTGTGATCTGGAATATCTATGTAAAAAGTTTTGGCTCTTCTCTTCATACCAGAGAAGAAATCTGGCTTTTTTCTTTTCCTTTTATGGGATGTTTATAGTACCTTATTGTAAAATTTGGGTTAAGTGTTTGGTCATAAGCTTTGTATCATCTGATGGCCTTTGAGTATTGACTGCAGCTTCTATAAAGCTCTTCCCTTTTAATTTTTTAGGCTGACCTGTGATATATAAAAACTGTGATGGGGAAAACTCGGATATAGAAATCCTGTAAGTTCCTATAAGGTAGGGACTAATTTTGGGGAGTGGTACTTTCTTAGTATCAGCAATACTTAGCCCATTGTCTGACATGTAATAAGCACTAATAAATGCATATGGACTGATTGAGTAGCAAGATCCTGTCAGGTACTGCATTTCACATATCTAGAACAACAGTTTGACACTTGATAAATGGGATAACTAGATGGTATGGTGGATAGAGTACCAAACCTGGAATCAGGAAAACATCTTGAGTTTAAATTTGGCCTCTGACACTTACTAGCTATATGACCTTAGGCAAGTCATTTTATCCTGTGTGCCTTAGTTTTCTCATCTGTCAAATGAGTTGGAGAAGGAAATAGCAAATCACTCCAGTATCATTGCCAAGAAAACCCCAAATGTTAGACACAATGAAAACAAATGACTAAACAACAACATATATAAATATAAATATATATATACATATATATTTATAAATAAATATATCTTAGCACCAGAATTTTAAGCCAGAGAGATAAATTTGACATGTATTTCAGTGGAACAAAACCTACCCCACTCCCAACTATCCTAAAACTCTCAAGTCTATCCCTATAGGCAGAAATACAGATCAAAATATCCTAAGAAGCCATAATTGATCACTTTACTATAAGTCCCACTATTAAAATATAATATTATCATATATTGATCCTATTCCAGCGTTGGTGAATTAGTAGTTCTGGTCCATTTTGGTTTATCTCATAAGGTCTTAGGTTATTCACAGACAAAAGAATCCCCCAGGACACCTTAATCATTCTGGGACCTACCTACTCCTGGAATCACTGCAAATTCACTCAGGTACAAACTCAAAGCATTGACTGCCCCAAAGACCTAGTCCTGACCAATAGTTTTACAGATATTCTGGTTGAGATGAGCCAGTCAGAAAAAGTTCAGTAGATGTAATTATCCAGGACTATTGGAGAACTTCATTAGAAGTTGCTAAGTTGAAGGGGATATGTGGTTGAAAGAATCTAGATACAAATATCATAAATACACTTAGAGAGAATAGATAATGTGCTAGATTAGTCTTTAAATAGACCACTGTGACCCTGCTCCTTTAGATAATTGTAAATTTCCTTCCTCTTTCATTTGCTATAATTGTCTTTGGCTCATGTTGTGATTAATTAAACAAAACCTGTAAAATGAAGAAAGAAAAAAGAAACCAGAAAAGGAAGAAAGGAAGGAAGAAAGAAAGAAGGAAAGAAAATACTTGTTTTCAATTAAGAAGCAAGACCATAATCATTTACTTATATGGGCTTTCTTCAGACAAGAATTCGCCCCTTAATTTCCACTTCAGATACAATATCTTGTGTTTCTTATACTTCACTCATTTCACTTGGGAAGAGAAAAATCTAAAAACCCAACAGATTGTGAATAAAGCTTGGATGGTTACATCAACAGCTGTAAATTCCCCAGGAGGAATTGTCAACTTGTATTTCATTCATATGTCACACTTTAACAGACATTACGAAAGCACTACCATTACAAGACAGGAGCACGTGGGTCCATCTCTCAAAGCATGTGGATCAAAATGATCATATGGTATTTCTTAGATCGCAGGAACCAGAAACACCAAAGCTACAAAGCCTTCTCATTGTTTAGCAAGGAACAAAGACACATTGTGCAAAACAGAGCTGTTAAGTAGTAGACACTTCACAAAAAAAGGATGTCAAGAGTGTAGGTAGAAAGCAATATGATAATCTAGGTTAAAAAATAACTGAGCTGTATTGTTATATGTAGATGTAAATTCTCCATTAGGCTGAGGACAACAACATGGTCATACCAAAATGCATTTCAGCATGAACATGAAATATTCACACCAGAATCAAGCAGTGTAATAATGGATTAGCTTCAGGGTCAGAAATACTTGGGTTCAACCTGCCTCTGACAAATATTTGCTATATGACCCCTCAGTAAATTACTTAACCTTTTCATGTTCTAGGCAATCCTCTAATACTAGGATGTACCAATGTGGAAGAGGTTACTTCTTGGAACTCTCTATGTCAATGAAATCATATATCTTGGTTTTTTTTTTTTTTTATTTTGTTTTGTTTTGTTTTTTAAAGGAAAACAGATCAAACAATCTTTTTTCCTATCTTCACATACCAGTTTCATTTCTCCCAGGAAGATGTGTACAACTCTAGCTTTGTACTACGTCCAGATGCCTCAATGAACAAAACTCCTGGGAATAAAGTTCCTTTATTCAGTGAATTGAATTTTTAAACTAATAATACCCTCCCCCCCAACAAAATCCTAATCCTTCAGGAAGCAGAGTTGCTTGTGTATGCAACTACATGACAAAAGTACCTCTGTGCACAATTTATATTTGTCTCCACCTATTTGAAGGTAAACATGACCCACCCTGAGCAAATCTATGACGTTTAGCAAGTTTTTATTGAAGGAGTTGGACAAGATTATTTTTAAGGGTTTTTTCCACCTCTGGTATACCAGAGTTTGTCTTCTATGTCCAAGTTATTTTACATTCTTTATCACCTTAGTCATAACCTCTCTCTTCAATTTAGGCATTGAATGCCTTCCTACTCTCTTAAGCCCAGTCTTTACCAAACTGGGAAGGATGTATTATCAGCTATTTACATTTGTTGATTGATAGACTGCAGACATTGAAACTGAGAGTCATTTACCCTAAAGCATTACTTCAACCAGGAATTTGTATTTTAAGCTATTTATTTCTCTGGAATGGAAGGTAGCTTCTCTGTTAGTAGAAATTTGACACTAACAAACAGGAAAATGATTTAGGAAGAAAGATTATTTGGAAATCTTGAAATCACATTAGACTTACCAGGCAGGCTGGAAGGTAAATACAATTTAGTTACACAGATTCACAAAATTTCAGAGTTCAAAAGAGAGGCCATCTAATATAGTTCATGTCTGAACAAAATACCCTTTTCAACTTATTGGTTCTTCTCTAGTCATTTTGTGATTTTATTGTATTTGCCAAAGATTATTTTTAATGACCAATTTGTGTTCAAATTTTTCATTCTCTGCTGTGGACTTTATGTTGAATACATTGGGCTTAAATGTGTTTTTGGAAGACACCTCATTTCTTAATTTCTATCTCTACTATGGACTTTATGTTGAATACATTGGACTTAAATGTGTTTTTGGAAGACACCTCATTTCTTAATTTCTTATCTCCAGCCTTATGTTAATTTATTTTTAAATTTAAATTTAATTTTCAGTTTCAAATTTTCTCCCTTTCCCGACTATTAAGAAGATAAGTAAAACAAATTGCACCACAAATATGTATAGTCAAGTCCAAACAAGTTCCTGCATTAGCTATTTTGGAAAAAAAATGAAAAAAAGAAAGGAAAGGAGGAAGAAAAAAAAGGAAAGAAGGAAGGGAGGGAAGCAGGAAGGGAAAGAAAAAAGAAAAAAGAAGAAGGAAGGGAGGAAAAAGGAACAAAGAAAGAAAGGAAGCAGAAAGGAAGGAAAGGAGGAAAAGAGGGAAGGAGGGAAAAAGGAAGGAAATAACATATGCTTCAATTTGTACTCTGAGGCCATCAGTACTTTACATGGAAGCGCATAGCATATTTCATCATGCCTCCTTTGGAGTTATAGTTGGCCATTGTGTTGACCAGAGTTATTAAATCTTTCAAAGAGTTATTAAATCTTTATAATATTGCTATTATTATATAAAGTGTTCTTCTGGTTCTGCTCACTTCACTTTGCATCACTTTTCTGGATTTTAAGAATCCATTTCATTTTTTTTATAGCACAATAGTATCCTATCATATTCATATGCTGAAATTTATTCAATCATTCTGTAACCAATAGGCATTCTCTTAGTTTCCAATTGTTTGCCACCACAAGAAGAGCTAATATAAATATTATTGTACATGTGAGTCCTTTTCCTCTTTCTTTGATCTCTAAAGGATATAGACTTAAATAGCAGTATTGCTTGATCTAAGCACAGTTTCATAACTTTTTTGGGCATAGTCCCAAATTGTTCTCCAAAATGGTTGAACTAGTTCACAACTCCACAAAGTTTTAGCCTTATATATCTCAGCTTCCTGGAAGCTTTTCTAAGCTTTCTTTGCTTAGCTAGCCCATGTCATTGATAATGGTAACCTATTCTGGGAAGACTTGTTTCCTTATCCAAAAAATTTCAATTTCATTTCAAATTCATTTCATTCAAAGGGATATTTTAGTGGCAGAGATGGGGGGAAGAGTGTTTATAAGCTCAAAATTGCCAAGAAAGTTACTGTCTTTGGTTACTATCGTCTCACCTTCAGATACTTGGGTGAACACATTGGGCTGGTTGGTTATCCAAATCCCCATGAATTCCTGAATCTTGAATATGTGAATGGATCCACCTACTATGACAGTGTTTTGAAGCTTAGAATCTGTTCCAGTTGTGGTTCAGTTGATGATTCAGAACTTGAAGGGTCAACAAAAATGTCTTTTACTAAAGACATATTCCAGGTAAAAGCAATTCTCAAAGTGGTTAGAGGTACCTCAGAATGATAAAAGCCTCTGGCAAATGCAAGGCAAATTCCTGGGGTCTTAGGAGTTTCTGGCTAAAGTCCTAAAAATTGCTTTTATATTCAGCTTTCCCAAAGAGTCCACGGGGCAAAAGAATCCCAGCTGTTTAGGTCTTCTTTACTAATTTGTTGCTCACTGCAGTGTCCATTGGTATTGTTAGAATGTGTGGTGTTATTCCATGTTTTCCCAGTTCCATCAGTGACCTACCCACAACAACATCCCACAGAGTCTTTTCCAAAAGACCCAGTATGTCATGGAAGGAGGAGGTATTTCAAGTTAGGCAGAGATGATCTAGGGATAGAAGTCATTACCTTTATATAGAGAGTCAATGTTGATGTTGAATGGCTTGTTAGAAGAGTATGTTTCACACTTGCATGAGCAGTGGGACTGTGGCAGACTGCCTTTTTTGTATTAACTGACATCATTTTGATGCTTGTATACTTGTCCTTTCCACATTATGACTTTTCCCATCATGGTGATGATATATCATAATTTGGTCTAAAAAATTAAGTGGGAATTTTTTGGGATTTTTGTAGAAGTTGCAGATGACGTGAGAAAGTTTAGAAACCTAGAAATGCATAAAATATACTTAGTGTTATTTAATAACACGTTATTAAATATGTTAAAATAACATATTTTATCTTTTAATACCATAATAATTCAGACTTCTTTCCTGGTAGGAAGGGAGGGCCAAAAATTTTTGCATGAATTTTCCAGATTACAGGGACACTGCATCCTTATTTCCTGCAATGTGGAAGGGAAAACTGTACTTTAGGTAGTGATATGGCTTACTATATAGTTGTCAAAGTTTTTCCCATCCAACTTTATGTCTCCAGCTATGGACTTGTCTTCAAAGATTCTATCTGCCATGATGATATCAAAAATACTACCTCTAGGATCAAAGAGCAACACATTTCTTTCAGGGCTAATCTTCTTGTCCAAGCTACATACAATAACATTGGTAAATGATCTAACCAGAAGACAAGTAGCAAACATTTATTAAGTGCTTACTAGGTGCTAGTAATTGTGCATTGTTGATAATTTTTAGTCCACTGAGACCAGTTCTTGTGTCAGCATCTTTTTTGACTTAATATTGGAAAGTACTGAAGTATTAACTATGATAGTATTATAGTAGTGTAGTATAATAAGTAGTATTGCTAAGTCTTTGCAAGAAAAGCTTCTATAATTCCTTTTATCTTTGTCAGGACCATAGATAGAAGTTTTTGGTCTTCCTCCTTGTACTCCACTTGGACCTTTGGCATGCCTGCTTTTGTGATAGGTCAATGATTCATGTCTACCTAAACAACAGTATCATCAAATTTGGGGCCAGTCAGACATTTGGCATTAAAAACATATTGGAATTTATTGCAACTCGATTTTTAAAAATATCACAAATCAAATGTTCTGCATCAGTGAAAATGTCATAGTTTTGGATGATCTTGCTTTTCTGGTAATTAACAATAATCTCCATTTTCCCATGTTGGAAGATACCCACAATCTGTGGGCTCCTTCAAAGATAAGGGTTGCTGCTATCAGATGATGAGATATCAGAAACATTTCTGACTGATAAAGAGACACAAGGGTTCTATTGTGTTGAGTGAAAAGTTAACCTTTTCAAAGAACTGATGATCATCAGAATCAATGTCTTTACATTTATACATTTCTTATACTAATGAAGTACATAAATAATGTATCACTGGAAAAAAAAACTATGCCAATCACGTGGTAAAAGGGCGATTATAGCAATGGATAGACCACATGTGATTAGTATCTATTCAATGACAAACAAATAGTATAAAATATTTGATGGAATCTAATTTTATTGACATTTTCAAAGACTTTGGCCAGGTCAACAAAAGATTCAACCTTGGAGTTCCATGAACTGATTTCCAGATTTTGCTTACTCATTCTTTCTGCTGATTGGGTTGCTATTATTTGATCCAGAGAGTTTGAGTTTCAAAGGGTTACTGGGAAAACAAAGACACAAAGTGGAATATTACAGCAAGAGGCATGAGGCAAGCCAATTGGGAATGGTAATTCAATTCAATCCAGTTAAAGAAGCATTTATTGAGTGCCTCATAGATGCAAACCCTCTGAATGATTCAGTTTCAATTCTTCAGAGATTCTTGCATCCTATGAATCATAGCATATACTGGTAGAATATTGGTATTATAAAGATGGTCCTTTTTTAGGGGGAAGTTGGGATTATTAAAGCAATTATACAATTAATCCAGTCTTCCTTTTGTTTAATTTAATTATTCATTATCCATTTTCCGTGTCTAGCCAAGATATCTTCATTTAGCATTCATTTATATCCAAGATAGGTTCATGTTTACCTATTGTATACATGTAGGCAACTAGGTGGTGCAGTAGATAGAATGCTGGGCCTGGAGTCTACACTCCAGGAAGATCCATTTTTATGAGTTCAAATCTGGTCTCAGATACTTTCCCTGGGCAAGTCACTTAATCCCATTTGCCTCAGCTTTCTCATCTGTAAATTGAGCTGGAGAAGGAAATGGCAAACCACTCCAATATCTTTGCCAAGGAAACCCAAATGGAGTAACAAAATTCGGACTGCTTGAAACAAATGAACCTGAACCTGATTGTAGCAATGTATATATGTATATATTTATCATGGTCCTTTTTGATAATGAAGACAAATAACAATATTGATGGACACGTCTGTCTAATGGGAGGTGTGAGCAGACTTCAACACATTATAAAAAACTATGGAAGAGATCTTAAGTAAAAATAATAGCTAGGATTTATAATACAATTTGAAATTCTCAAAGCACTTTACATATACATTATCTGTTATGGCCCTCACTACAGTACTGGAAGGTGGGTACAGATGGTACAATGGATGAAGCACCAGCCTGGAGTTATCTTCCTTAGTTCATATTCAGCCTTAGACAGTGTCTAGCTGTGTGACCTTGGGCAAGTTATTTACCTCTGTTCACCTCAATTTCCTCATCTGTCAAATAAGCTGGAGAAGAAGATGGCAAACTACAGTTATCAAAAAATATTGGAGCTTTGCACTTGGTTATTAGGGACAATTAGTACAAAGAGGGAAACTACCAAGGGAGGGAGCACTGTTCATGATAACCATCTGTGAACCAATATAGTCACTTATTATCCCTTCCACTCAACTGAATTTGTCTTACTTATATTACTTTTAAATAATGAATTATAAAGTTTATTTGAGGATATCTTTCATGATGTTTGTTTTAGAATAATCTATTACAGCTCTGTCCTGTATCTGAGAAAGCAAAGGTCAAACTGAAGAGTTTGAAATTGGTGTAATATGTAGTTCTTTATAATCCAAATGTGAGTTTCTTTTCAGCATATGTGTGTGTGGTGTGTGTGTGTGTGTGTGTGTGTGTGTGTGTCTGTATGTGTGTTTTCATGCCTAATTGTCCAGGGGAATAAATATACATTCAGTGCTTTAGGTTTTTCAAGTCAGTCAATGAACAGTTATTAAGCATTGATTGTGTGCCAACTTCTAGTAATAGAAAGAGAAAAATGAAAGTCTCTTCTTACAAACTTGTGTGTGTGTGTGTGTGTGTGTGTGTGTTAGTGTATTCTATTCTGTAGGGGGAGATATGTACTCTTTGTCTAGAAGAACACAAACAAATGGGGAGGAAAAATAAAGCCCCTATAGGAAAAAATTAGTTCTTGAAGCTGAGCATCAAAGGAATTTAAGGATTCTAAGAGTTCAAGGTGAAGAGAGTCATATTTCTAGGCACTAGGGACAGCTAGGCAAAGACATGGGGGCAGGAGATACAATATCACATTTATGAAAGAGCAGGTCAGTTTGGCTATAATACAGAGGATTTGAAAGGGAATAACATAAAATGAGTACAAAAATGAGTCTAGCTTGGACCAGATTGTGAAGAGCTTTAAGTGGCAAATAGAGATATTTATTGTCTATAAAGCCAGTGGAACTTTTTGAGTAGATGAGAGACATGGTCAGATCTGCCCTTAAGGAATACCAATTTGATAGCTATGTAGAAAATGCATTGAAGAGGCTTGAGAGTGGAGCGTGAGGGAGAGCAATTAGTGAGTCACTGTAATATTTCAGGAGGGGTGAATTGGTATTTGATTCTGGAAGTAATGAAACTACTGGAGTTCCATTTTGGAGAATTATGAGATATATAAGTAGAGATGAGCATCAGGCATCTAAAGACTAGGACGAGAGCTCAAGAGACTTAAAAGGCTTGGAATGCAGATTTGGGAGCTATCTGCATATAGAGGATAATCAAATCCATGGAAGCTGATAAGATCTATGAATAAGAGATGTTTAAACATAGTATTATGATCAAAATCTTACTTGTAGGCCATGAAGTACAAAATCTGGTCAATTCATTACTGTGTGTATTAAAGGAACTAGGCACAAAAGTTGTCCAAAAAGTATGGCCAATAACACATTAGTTAAATAGTTTTCACTCAGATTGAGTCACTGGGGTAACCTAATAGGCGACTCATACATTAAACAGGAAGGTACCTTTTTTCATATTAAGTTCACAAATGTTTTGGATACTTTTAGATTTAGTAACTTTGACTCATTTCTTGTTCTTTTTATGTATGTCAAGGATATTTCTCCTCTCTTCTCTCTTTACACTCATCTCCAAGAAACATATTTTATGCTCTTCTATTATAATAGTCTTTTTTCTCAGCCATTTGGCATTGTGATTATTTGCTTAATATAAAAACATGAGTTTATCTATGTTGGCCTTTTAAAGTATGATACATTCCTTTATTGTGCCCTCAAAGTAAAGGGCAGCATAACATTTTAAAAAGAATTCTTTCAAAGAAGGACAGGGCTCAAATTCCTGTCTTCCTATGACTGTCTACAGCTGTTATTCAATGGGAAAACCTCAGTGGAAATTAAGGAATATTGCAGCATTGTATTAGCATGAATATTTTGAAGTGGCTTCATTCCAAACCTTGGCTGATTCACATACCTGGATTCTGTAGCCAAAGGCTTCTTGTACTGTCTTGATTTTTTCCCCCTATTGATATTGTTGATGCAGCTGTGGTAGTGGTTGATGTGTATCCTGAATTTATAATTGTTTCCATTCACTTGGAGTCAAGTATTTCCAAGTCATGTTGCCATATTTCCTTGTATTATTGTTTATTCTTTTTATTGGCCTATTGTTTTCAGTAAGACAAAGGATTACACTTTCAAAGAGATTCAGCAAGTCATCAGCTAGTATTTTGTCTTTGTCAGAAGCTGGAGGAAGTAATGGGAACCAGTATGTAGTCTTCAATGGGAATTTTGTTCATCATGCATCAAAAAGCTGGAAGATTATAGAACCCCCCACCAACTGAGAGAATTGATGAAAAAAATGTTTTCAGAAAAGGTGGTGATTTAGAGTGACTTCTAAATTTTAAAAGCTTTTTATTTTCAAAACATATGTATGGATAATTTTTCAACATTGACCTTTTCATAGCCTTGTGTTTCAGATTTTCCCCTCCTTCCTCCCACCCCCTCACCTAGATGCAAGTAATCCAGTATATGTTATACATGTTAAAATATATGTTAAATCCAATATGTATAAACATATTTATACAATTTCTGCACAAGAAAAATCAGATCAAAAAGGAAAGTAAATGAGTAAAAAAAATGCAAGCAAACAACAACAAAAAGAGTGACAATGTTATGTTGTGATCCACACTCAGTTCCCACAGTCTTCTCTCTGAGTATAGATGGCTCTCTTCATGGCAACATTGGAACTGGCATCTGTCATCTCATTGTTGGAAAGAGTCACATTCATCAGAATTGATCATTATGTAATATTGTTGTTGCCATGTACAATGATCTCCTGGTAAGTCTCACCAGGTCTCTCTAAAATCATTTTCCTGATTGTTTCTTATGGAACAATAATATTCCATAACATTCACATACCATAATTTATTCAGCCATTCTCCAATTGATGGGCATCTACTCAGCTTTCACTTTCTTGCCACTATGAAAAGGATTACCATGAATATTTTTGCGAATGTGGGTCCCTTTCCCTCCCTTAAGATCTCTTTGGGATATAAGCCCAGTAGAAACACTGCTGGGTCAAAGAGTATGCACAGTTTGATAACTTTTTTAGTATTGTTCTAAATTGCTTTCCAGAATGGCTGGATCCATTCATAGTTCCTCCAACAATGTATTAGTGTTGAGGTGACTTTTTTTTTTTTTTAAGCAGCATAGCATAATTAAAAAAAAAATACAGGCTAATAGACAAGTATTCATTAAGTGCTTACTATTTATAAAGGACTATGATACGTGCTGGAAATACAGAGAAATGCAAAAATGTGATCCTTGCTCTCATTCTAATGGAGGAGATAACATGCCAAAAAAGGTACAATGTAGATGAAAGATAGCTTTTGGTTCAGTGATTAGAGAATAGGCTTTGGGAGTCAGAAAGAACTAAGTTCAGATCTGGTTTCAGATACTAGCTCTGTGACCCTGGGCAAATCATTTAATTGCCCTCTGCCTCAGTTTCCTTAGCTGTAAAGTGGAAACAACAGTAATGTCTACCATTCAGGATTGTTGTAAGGATTAAAGGAGATTGGTAAAGTACTTAGCATAGTACCTGGATACATAGTAGATGCTTAATAAATGGTTATTTCCTTCCTTCTTTAATGTTCTACAATCTATTGGACAGAGAGATTACATGACTGCTTTTTGGTAATTGAATAAGAGTACTATTGGGTTATAAGCTTATCTTTTATAGACTCACTGAAGGCATCTTTGGAACAATTCCAGTAGCATTCAGGATGAAAGGGATGACATGTATCTTATCCTGTTCCCAAATGGTTTTCATTTCTTTTGTAGGATTGATTAATGATCTCAGATAAACAGGTTAAAAAGTTTACAGAAATGCTTTTGAAATAAACAACCTTCATTTCACAATGCAACAGTAAAAACTGACAACAAATATATACCAATGAGTTTGTTGAATGTGAATAAGATGTTTTATCTGCAGATAGAGTCTTTGAAGAAGCTAAGATGCAAGAATGGAATCAAAAGGCACTCCCTAGGAGATATTCACATGAACTCAACAGCAATGTGCTGACAGAGAAGCACTGAACAAATGCTTGAGCTATGGAGTTTTCTTTATAGAAATGGAGAGAGTTTATGATAGCGATTCAGTATTAGGTCATTCTACTAGAAATTATAAAGTGGTTATCCTTTAGTTACCTATGTATTAATCAATATATATTATCTTATCAGGTATCAGAAATTGCAAAACATATTAACAAAAATTAGAATTGTACATTGAAATTTCACTTTATAAGCTAATAACAAATCTTATTATAAATGCAAAGTCCAAAATATCCTTGAGAATTTTGCAATTAAACTTTATTTGGAATTAGGACATTCTTATAGATGAAACTGTGGCCCATAATGGTTTCCTTTATCCCCACCTTGGGGTCATTAATATATCATTAATCCACAAAAATTTGAGAACAGTGTTTTTAATAAATGTCATTATGCTGAATATTTTTTTCTTTTAACATTATTTTATTTTTCCAAATACATGCAAAGATAGTTTTCACCATTTATCTTTTCGAAACCTTGTATTCCAAGTTTTTCTCCCTTCTCTTCCCCCTCCCTTCCTTCCTAAGACAGCAAACATTATGATATAAGTTAAACATGTGCAATTCTTCCAAACATATTTCCATATTTGTCATGCTGCACACAAAATCAGGTCAAAAAGAAAAAAAAACACAAGAAAAGGGAAAAAAGCCAAGGAAACAAACAATAACATAAAAACATAAAAAATACTATGTTTTGCTCCACCTTGAGTCTCCACAGTTTTCTCTGTGGATGTGGATGGCACTTTCCATTATAAGTCTATTAGTGCCATGAATCGCCTCATTGTTGAAAAGAACCAAGTTCATCACAGTTGGTCATCACATAATCTTGTTACTGTGTACAGTGTTCTCTTGTTTCTGCTCACTTCACTCAGCATCAGTTCATCTAAGTCTTTGCAGGTTTTTCTGAAATCAGCCTGTTCATCATATCTTATAGAATAGTAATATTCCATTGCATTTATATAACACAACTTATTCAGTCATTCCTCAAGTGGATGGGGATATACTTAATTTAAATTTCCTTTATGTCAAATATTTACCATTTCCAAATTTCATGGAGTAAAAAGCTTTCAAAAGGTAGAGATACAGCAAAAGCAATGAAAATCACATGAGAACTGGACAAGTTATATCTCTAACATTATGTCTTATGCTAAAGTTATCCTAAACGTACTTCCAGTTTGTCTACAGATGATGAGGTTACTACTCAGAATAGTTTTCTTATCTACCTGGACATTAGTCTACAGAACATTAATTATGAAAGAATAGTAGCAGGGCACTGACTTTTCCCTGATTTTCATTGAAAACAATGAGAAAATAAGATAAATAAAAGTAACCTTATTGTCCTCCCTTACCTATGTGAGTTGTGAGATCAACTATCATTAATTCAAAACTTCTTGGAAAAATACGAAGTGCTATTCACATGTAAGATATTGTTATTATTAAAACCATATTGTATTCAGAAGGGACATATGTTTTTAAAGATGAAAAAGTCTTCAAGTTCTTTTTCCTTTCTGTCACAGTCTTTGCTTAGGAATCTTTCTCCTCTCCAGTATTTATTGTGTATTTCATGTAATCAATCTCCCTCTTCTGAATTCATAGCAACTGCTGGAGGCACTATTTGTTTAGCTCTTACATTATATTATGCCTCATGGTATCTCTCACATTGCTTCCATGTGTTATTGTTTAACTTTTTATGTATATATGTGTGCATTTTGTCTTCCTAACAAGATCACCAACTGCAGTGCAGATACCTCAAAGGGACTTGAATAGTGCTACTCATTTTGTAGGAACTCAATAATTATCTGTTGAATAGAATTGGATAGGCTCCCTTGTCTTAAGATGAAATGGTATGCAAATTCTATTAGACAAATAATGATCTTTCTTAGCTTCAATTGATATACACTATCCTGCCACACAGTGGGAGTTGGGGGTAGGGTCCCTACTGCCATTTTCCTGATCTTTTGGTCATCTACTTACCTTTTAGACTTAGTCCTGGAACCAAGTATAAGGAATGAAGCTGAGAAAAATACCTCAAGCTATTTTAAAAGTGTGCAATAACCAGCAGGCAATGGAATGGGAATACTGCTTAGTATCTGGAGCATGGAAAAAGTTGATCTGTTTCCCAGGCTTACTGAACATCATTCTCCATCATGCACTCTAAATTTTAATTAAACTAGCTTTTTTGCTATTCCCCATACACAACATTAAAACACTTCCTCTGTGTCTCTGTACAGTTTATTGTTTCTCATCCCCCATTTTCTCTTCCCTCCCCTTGCCTAGAATGTACTACCCCTTTTTCATCTAGAATTCTTAATTTCCTTTAAAACTTAACTGGTGTCCTTTCCTATGGTAAGCCTATCCCAATCTTCCAGTTGTTAGTGCCCTGTAACCTGGAAAATGACTTGATTTCTACTTTGTTTATAATTTCTATTTAATTATCACTAAATTATTTGTTTCTCCTTAATAAAAAGTAAACTTCTTGAAAAGAGAGATTTACATTTTTGTTTTTGTATACTTAGTAACTTGTATTTTGCACAGAATAGAGCAGACATTTAATAAATGCTTCATGAATGAATATTGAGTATCTTTTATCTAAGGAAAAAGGATCAGCAGCCCTGCTGGGAATTTCTCATTTCTAAAACAAAATGGTATGTTAAATAAACTCCCAGATATAAAGAGAACCAGTCAGTGAGTACAAGCTCACATTTTTCCTTGTGTGATTCAAATAAGATGAATCTACAAAAATACCTCATTTGTGAAGAGAATGATTACTCAATACTTTAAAAGGCGCAGAATTGATGAGAACTTGGGATAGAAGAGAACTTCTGGTTTCCTTTTTCAAAGCAAACAGAGGACTTGGACTCCTTTCAAGGAGATACTCTTGGAGTATCATGTAAAGAAGACTTTGGGAAGTAAGTAATATGTGGATGAACTTATACAAATGCATCAAGGTTGAATTCTGGGTTACACCTTCAATTCCAGAGATTCAGAAAGTTTAGCCCAGTTTGCCAGGAATCCTGACAATCCAGCCTCTATGCAACCTGGCCATTTTACTTACCTTTGTATTGATGGTATTCTATGCCTGAAATTCACTTCACTCTTGTCCTAAAAAATTTTAGGTTTCTTTGAAGATTCAGCTCAAGCTCTACCTTTTCACTTTCTACTTGAGGCCTTTCTTTATCTCCCTATTTAAATGACTTCCTCCTGAAGGTTACTTTGTACCTGTTTTGTTTGTTTTGACTATACTTATATGCTATATTTACATCTTAGCTGTCTTCCTGATTAGGAAATAAACTATTTTTATGTCTGTACCTTTAGCACCTAGCACAGTGACTAACAAATAGGAGGTTCTTAATAAATACTTATTGACTTATTTATTGTTTGATTCACAGTTACAACTTTTATGTGTCCTATATGTCCATTTCTCACCTAAGTTAGTCATCCTGTACAGGGAAGATTTTATGATGCACTTTGAAAACACATTCAAGAAGTCCTTTGTCTACTATAAATCAAACTCATCAAATACTATCTTATGGATGGGATGTCTTTTGATCTTGTAATATTATTATTTAACTCTCACATTACTACTTAATAGTTTGTCATAGTCTTCCTCCTTGACTCAAATTGATTGTAAGTTTCTTGAAAGTAGGAGTCATGTCATTAAATCTTTCTCTATAGTTTAAACTATGTCTTCTTGCCCTGTCCCTGGGAACAAAGAATGGGAAGTTAGCTGCATGCAAAGAATTTAATCAGGTTGTTTTACTTTAATCAATCTAGAATTTGAGAGACTATGCTAATGAAGCAGGGTTTTTTTCAGTCATTTTTGACTTTTTGTGACCCATTTGGGGTTTTCTTGGTAAAGATACTAAAATAGTTAGCTATTTTCTTTTTTCAACTCATTTTACAAATGAGGAAACTGAAGCAAATGGGGTTAAATGATTTGCCTAGACTCACAAGTGTCTGAGGCTGGATTTGAACTTGGGAAGATGAATCTTCCTGACTCCAAGCCAAGCATTCTATCCACTGTGCCATGTAGCTGCCCTGGTGACACATTGATTAATTTTATTATTTCCTTAACTGCTGTTTTATTGCTGTTATTTTATTTGCTTTGGCTATTTAAACGTTTGGCTTTGTCACTGGTAAAATAATCCAGGAATACTTTTGATCAACTTCAAAGTGATATTATGTATCCATATCCATGTATAGCCAAGGAATTGAGTGTTCTGTCTCTCTGCTTGATTTTTGGTCCATCAAAACATCCAATCTCTGTACATAAATTCTGATTGACTGTACAATATGAAAATCTGTTAATAAGTGAGACAGAAACACCAAATGACTCTTTTTTAATCAATGTTTTCCATTGCTGAGTCACTTCTAACTGCTCAGATACATGACCTGAATGTGTTAATTTCTTTCCTATATTTATCTAAATATCTGCATGAGATCATACTCACCCAGCTCTAGAAATTCTATACTTCATATACATTGATTTATTGCAGGGATTTTCAAAGTAATTTTTAAAATCTCAGGATATCTTTGTACTTTTAAAAATTATTGAGGATCCCCTCCAGGGACCATTTGTTTATATGAGTCATATATATATATATATATATATACATAAATATATCAATATTCACTGTATTAAAATTCAAAACATTATAAGATAATTATGAAAATAGTTTTGACCTCTCATATCCCTTACAAGAGTCTCTGGGGGTTTCCAGAACATACTTTGAGAATGCTGGTTTATACACTAAACACTATACTTTATACATTAAATACTTTGCATTTAATGTGTATAGTCCTTTGAAACCAGATGCCAAGCTTGTGGTGTTTCAGAAATTTCTTAACATATCAAACAAACAAACAAACAACTAACTTAGTTTATGCTTGGGACTTCAGTTCCTCATCTTTTCCCATCCCATTTCTGATGTTGTTATACTGTATGTGAATTGGGAAGAGCAAATATCTTTCCCTTAGGCTATAATCTCATTTTTTAAAAAATGTACTTCTAGCCCCACACTTTTTTCTCAAAGTATATAGCTATCAGAGGGTAGCTAAGTAGTTTTCTAATTTCCAGGTGCTATATAGTTTTTTCTCTGTTGGACTTAACAACTTCTAAAGTTGGAAATGGAGATTCTTGGCATGGGAAATATCAAAATACCCAGAAGAAAATAATGTTGCCTAATTATTCCCCAGTAATTAGTACTAGAACCAATATCGTTTAATAATGGTTTTGATAATCTGGAGGAATGACCTGGGAGTATGGTCACAATTTGAATAGGAAAATTGTCCATGGGCTATTTTAAAATAGTATATAAAGTCCCTGTTGGAATACAAAGAAGAGCAGATGAGTTTGAGCACTTAAAATCAAGGGCTTTCAAGGATGGTCTCATAAACACTCTCCTGAAATACCTAGGAACACATTCCTTTTTATGGAGTGGGCCCTATAAACTCCACAGACACACAGCAGTATAGAACCTGTGAATGTCCTTCCTCAACCTTGTCAGAAAGATTTCTCCCTTGTTCAGGGTTAATTTGGGGTGGGAGAGAGTGTTTTTATTATTGGGTGGTTTGACGTAGTTGAGGGCATTATTATTGAATTTTTAGAAAATGCTTAGGTAGAAGGGAGTGGCCACACACTATAGGACATTCTTAAAATTTTAAATGACCTTGCCAAGGTGGAAAGAAGTCAGAAACAGAAACAACAAGATGAACTCCACAGGGGAAGATAGAAATACACCTCTGGAGAAAAATCCAGTTGTTTAAAGGTAGAGAACCAGAAGCAGTGTCATAATTTATCTTGTCCAACCTTCTCCTATGTCAAATGCCTCAATTGAGACCCACAGAGATAAAGTGATTTGGCTAAAGCTATACAGTAGTACCATGAGAGGTAGAATTTGAACACAGATTCTCTAACTTCAAAATCAATTTCCTTTCCACTCTACCACAGTAGGAATGACAAAGATAGAGGTAAAATACTATAATGTGGACTACGATTTTTTAAAAGAACTCATGTTGCCGAGGTGACAGATAAAATAATATGTTGAAAAAGAATTGAGAACCCTGTCACTAAAATTCACTAGTAGCCAAACTCCTATTGGATTTTTCAATCTAGTTTAGAGTTCTACAACTCAAATGGGATGAGAAAGACTTAGAGAATTTTCAGAAGACAGAGATACAAATGATGTAAGGACTAGCAAGTAGACAATATGAAGAAAGATGAAAGAAACACTGAGGATTTAGTCTATAGTGGAGGAAGCAAACTATGATTGCAAGGGAATTATGAATTATTATGTTGAGAATGTCAATCAGTTGTTCACCTATGCCAGCCTGAATGGAGGAAAAGAGACAGGAAGAATGGATTTAAATAAGTGGCAAGAAAGAGCCTGAATAAGTCACCATTGGGTTGGCTGTCAGCAAATACAATTCTCCCCTTAAATAATAGCTAATAACACATTTAGCACATTAAGGTTTGCAAAGCACTTTATACATATTATCTCATTTGAATTTCACAATAGCCTTATAAAGCAGGAACTAGTATCACCGGTGTTTAACATATCAGAACACCAAGATTAAGTGATTTGTCCAGAATCATACCTTTCAGTAAGCAATCAAAGCCATACTTGAGCATAGGTTTTTCAGACTTGAGATGTGAAGGAAGGGAAGAAAAATGATATAGGTGAGAGGGTGGGGTTGGAAGTTTTGGGATTCTGACTTTTTTCTCCCTTCCTCTTGAGGTGGTATGGAAAGTAGGATTGGTAATTAGGATTGTCGCAGCCCACGGTTTCATTGCCCTTGTTAATTCTTGACTGGCAGACTTGATGAAATCCATTCTTTTCCAATCCCTCAACAAACTTCTCCCTCATGCATTAAAAAATGTTCCTGTGTCCAACAACAAGTTACTGTCCCAAGGTATCCAGTTTCCTAAGGCAGGGACTGGGACTAGACTAGATCCATAATCTTTGAAAATGTGGAGAGAGAGATCAGAAGATGAACAAAAACACCAGCTTTATAACTCTCTTCCAACAAGTCATTTTTAACACATGAATCAGATTCACATAAGATTTCTTGAAAAGTACAAAAGAGAGAACTCTTGATTGTGTCAGATTGTAGGTGCTCCTAATCTCTTATCTCTTTCCCAGAAGATAACTGGGTCCTGGAGAGTGAGAACTCTCATTCTGAAGAGAACAACAGTAGCTTTCTTAAAAGCTGACCTCACCCCATTTACTTCATGAGCACCCTAGCCAATACTCAATCTAAGGGATATATATTCTTGCCAAATGTACTTGCTACTATCTTGGAGAATGTCCGATGAACAATTGAAATGGAATAAGGATACTCTGTAGATGACAAAGTCTTCCAGATGCTCCTGCTTGCAAATGACACTGTGTTGATGGCATCAACCTTGTGTTTTCCCCTAATTCTAGCACCTTCTTGGCTTGTCCTTCATAATCTGTCTTGACTACAGTCACATTCATTCCAGATAAGTATTCGATTGGGGCAGCATTCATTTAGAAAAGATTTCTGGCTGTGTAAGTTTCATGCTTGAGGGAGTTGCCTTTTTCACTTGTACATTGTAAAAAGTAGGTTGATTTTCAAGTACCTGGGCTTCTTGACAGCTTTTTAAAGTTAGAGGGTATTCTGACCCTCAGAAGAATAGCATCTGTTATCCAGAGAGAGGACTGTGGAGACTGAACGTGGATCATTGCATAATATTTTCACCTTTTGTTGTTGTTTGCTTGCATTTTTCTTTCTCATTTTCTTCTTTTTTGATCTGATTTTGTTGTGCAGCATGATAAATACAGAAATACATATATAGAAGAATTGTACAAATTTAATTTTATATTACATTGCTTTCTGTCTAAGGAGTGGGGAAAGGGAGGGAGAAAATTTTGGAATACAAGTTTTTGCAAGGGTGAATGTTCAAAACTATCTGCATGTATTTTGAAAATAAGGAGCTATTATCATTAATAAAAACAATCTACATTTAAAAATATTTTAGTGATAAAAAGGAATAGCATCTGTTAAAGTGGATCCCAGTTCTTGAAGAACATAATAAAGACCTGCCTAGGAGTGATGAGTTGCAGATCTATTAAATGAGATCCATTCTTGCTAACTACATAGAACAAAATGAAGTAACTAAAGAATACCTTTTGCTCAATCAATCAATCCATAGGCATTTATTAAATGCCTACTATGTGCTAAGCACTATCTAAACTATGATTTGCAGTTGAATATACAATCCAGAGAACTAGATCATTTGAGCATATCTCTTATATAGGTACTGTGGTTAAAGATAATCTAATAAAGCACAGAAATGGATTAGAGTAATGGAAGAGAGCAAGATGGATTGCAGATAGGAAATTATATAATGCTTCTAGAAATCCTAATTTTCTCCCAGAAATAATGATCTGTCTTTTTAATACTGATATTATTTTGTTGATAGTGTATAGACTAAGATAGGATCTGAAAAATTAAGTTGCAGGTTACTTAAAGAATAACAAAAAAGTATATGGTTGGTATAAATTGACTCTTACTAATGAAAAATCACATAGAAAAATACATAAAAGAATATTATTGAAGAGATAGATGATGAGAAAAAGGAGATAAATCAATATCTCATAATTAAGTAATAATCTCATAATTAATTAATCTCATATCTTGATATGAGATTACGTGATACCAGACAGATAGTCTGAGTGCTCCACTGGGCATCATACAAAGGTAAGAGAACTGTAGAGAAAGGACTACAGTTTTGGGGGCAATTTCCAATTCTTACTCTCTCTCTGACATTGGGCAAATGCTCCACTCCTGACCAAAACTCAGTGACATAGTTCATCTGATTAGATTATCATTTCTGAACCAGAAAAGTCAAGGGAAAAGGGATGGAAGAGGAAAAGGAAGTAAATGGAGGATAGCATGCCCAATGAGTCAGCTAGCTAATAAGGAGATAGAACAAAGGAATGTTAGTGTAAATTCAGATTGGCTCATGAAAATGAGCAGATTGTTAAATTTTCAGTGTGAATATTTACAACTGGAAAATCAGCAAACACTACAAATCAAGGTTTGACTTATTGTTTTGTTGATTGTCTAGACAGAAATATGATGGAGAAAATATTGATAATGCAGATTAAACTCAAAAGAGTAGAGCCAAATTTTATTGTTTTTATTTTTTCACTTGATAGTATTTTATTTTTTCAATTTACATATATCATTTTCAACATTTTTGTAAGGTTTTGAATTCCAGTTTTTTTCTCCCCTCTTTTCCTCCCCTCTCCTCAAGAAAGCAAGAAAATCTGATATAGGTTGTACATGTACAATCATTTAAAACATATTTCCATATTAGTCATATTATGAAAGAAAAATCACAATAAAAAGGAAAAATCATAAGAAAGAAAAAGCAAAAAAGAAAGAAAGAAAGAAAGAAAATAGTATGCTCTGATCTATATTCAGTCTCCACGGTTCTTCTTCTTCTTCTTCTTTTTTTTTTTTTTTTTGATAGCATTTTCCATCACAAATCTATTAAAATTGATTTAAAAATTAAAATAAAAATAAAAATGAGAAGAACTAAGTCTTTCATAGTTGTCATTAATCAATGTTGTGGTTTCTATGTACAATTTTCTCCTGTTCTGCTCAGTTCACTCAGCATCAGTTCATGTGAGTCTTTCCAGGTTTTTCTGAAATTAGCCTACTCATTATTTCTTGTAGAACAATAGTATTCTATTACACTCACGAACTGATGGGCATTTCAAACCTTTGTGTGAATGCTAATGGAGAACTTAGATTATTTGGTATCTCTTGATCTCATATCTTGATTGGTACACTTCCATTTTTTCAGCCGATATCTCTCCAATGATATTCTTTATGTGGTTTTTCTGTGCAATTTCTAATTTCTTGCCACGACAAAAAGAACTGCTACAAATACTTTTGCATATGTGGATATATATGTGCATGTATTTCCTTTTTCTGATCTCTTTGGGATATAAACCTAGTAGTGCTGGATCAATGGATAGGCACAGTTTTATACTTCTTTGGGTATAGTTCCAAATTGCTGTCTAGAAAAGTTGGAACAATTCACAACTTCCCCAACAATACATATTATCCCAGTTTTCCCACATTCCCTTCACCATGTACGATTTTCTTTTTCTGCCATCTTAGCCAACCTGTTAGGTGTGAGGCGGTACCTCAAAGCAATTTTAATTTACATTTCCCCAATCAATAATTATTTAGAGCATTTTTTCAGATGAATATAGATAGTTTTAATTTATTCATCTGAAAACTGCCTGCTCACATCCTTTGACCATTTATCAGTTGGGGAATGATTTGGATTCTTATAAATTTGACTCAGCTCTCTCTATATCTTAGAAATGAGGTCTTTATCAGAAACACTTGCTGTAAAATTCCCTCCCACCCTCCAGCTTTCTGTTTCCCTTGTAATTTTGGCTTTATTGGTTTTGTTTGTGTAAAACCAATTTAATGAATCAAAATTATTCATTTTGCATATCATAATGATTTCTATTTTTTTGGCCATAAATTGCTCTCTTTTGCAGAGATCTGACAGATAATTTCTTGCTCTCCTAATTTGCTTATAGTATTATCCTTCATGTCTAAATCATGAATCAATTTTGATCTTTTCTTGGTATATAGTATGAGATGTTGTCCTTTGCTTAGTTTCTGCCATACAATTTTCCAGTTTTTCCAGAAGTTTTTGTCAAATAGGAAGTTCTTATCCCAGGAGCTGGTGTCTTTGGGTTTATCAAACAGTAGATTACATAGTCACAAAAACTATTGTGATTTGCATACCTAATTAATTCCACTGATCTACCACTCTGTTACCTAATCAGTGTCTAATGTTTTGATGACTGTTGCTTTATAATACAGTTTTAGGTTTGGTACATCTAGGCCACCTTCCTTTGCATTTTTCCCATTAATTCCCTTGGTATTTTTGACCTTTTGTTCTTCCAGATGAATTTTGGGTTTTTTTTTTCTTTATATAAAAATATTTTTGACAGTTTTATTGGTATGGAAATAAATAAATAGATTAGTTTAGATAAAATAGTTGTTTTTACTATATTAGCCTTGCCTACCACTGAGCAATTGATTTTTTTTTTCTTTTCTTTCTTTCTTTTTTTTTTTTTTTGCTGAGGCAGTTGGGGTTAAGTGACTTGCCTAGGATCACACAGCCAGGAAGTGTTAAGTATATGAGGTTAGATTTGAATTTAGGTAGCAATTGATATTTTTACAATTAAGTAGATCTGACTTTATTTGTGTGAAAGCTGTCGTATAATTTTGTGTTCATGTAATTCCTGAAATTGTAGACTCTCAAATATTTTATATTTTCTACAATAGAGTTAATTTTTAAACATTTATCAGCATACCTTTGTAATGGAGTTCAGGTGCATAGCAATGAAGGCCTATCATAAACATAACACAATATACTTCATTAGGTCTGTGGAAATAGTAAATTCTATTTTTTTCAGATAAACATTTTGCTAAATATTTAATAAAAGCATTCTTTTTATTTGTTTAAAAAAACAAACAAACCCCCAAACCAAAAAAATTCCAAATCTAAGGCAGCTATATAGTATAGTGGATAGAGTGTTGGGCCTGGAGTCAGGAGGACCTGAGTTCAAGTCTGTCTAACATTAGACACTTACTAGCTGTGTGACCCTAGGCAAATCACTTAACACTGTCTCTTTCCTCTTCTGTAAAATGAACTGAAGAAAGAAATGGAAAACTATTCTAGTATCTCTGTCAAGAATCCATTAACTCTATCTTGTGAGCTTTGATTCAGAAATCCAAACCCTTTTCTCAGACACTACTTTCTTAGTTAGATGTTCACCTTCAAAATATATATTTTTTGTTTTTCTATGTTTGTTATCTTCAATGGGCAACAGTGAGAAAAAAGAACTTATGCCCTATGGTCTTTAGTTTCTTGCCCAAGATTTTTTAATCCTTGGCCATACTTTTAAGCTTCCTTTTATTAGTTTCATTAATAATCATCACAAATAGATTATTTCCATCTATTTTTACTCTTTTATATCTTGGATATATGCCCCAAAAGATAAGTGACCTTTCTGTTGTTATCAGATCAAGAAATAGCTTGGAAAAAAAAACCTTAAATATATAGAAATTTGGCCTTTGAATTCTACAAAGAATCTGTTTAAGAGGATTGGGACACTCTCAAAAATGAAATTCTGGTGTCATAAACAATGATTCTAGTGAAGAATTAGAGGGAAACTGTTATTGACCAACCCATATTTTAAGTGAAAATGCACAGGAGATGGAAACCAGATTGGGTAGTTGGACATGAATATCAAAGAATGGCATAGTCCTATAATGATGTTACAAAGGCCAAAATCCCAAATGAGCTGAGATGTGATGAGTACTGAGGATAACACAAAGGGCTTTGAGTTATGTTGAGGTAAGAAGAAAATGAAGCAAGGGTGGACTTGAGTTGTCAATAATCCTGGATGATCAGGAATATGCCAAACTACTTACCTCCTGATTTGCTTGTTTTCTGAGCTAAGGAAATTAGCTCTAGATTGAGAAAAAATAGCATAAAATTGCTAATAGGCAAGTGAAACTCAAGAAGATTTTGAGGAGATGATAAAGAGTACCTAATTACCCTCAATGAGTTCAAGTAATTAGGCCCAGACAAACTACACCTTTGGGTGATGGAAACTTGAAAATGTAATTGCCAAATTGCTATCGATGATCTCTGAAAAATTATTGTGGAATAAGAGATATGCCATAGTCCAGGAAACAGGCAAATAGAATTTTCAAAAATAGAGAAGATGGATTCTTCAAACTAAAGGATGACAAAATTCACTCTAATTCCTGACAAAATTCTAGAATGAATCATGAAAAGGATAGTTAGTTATACTTGGAAAGATAAGATAACATAGAAAAAGTAAGGGACATGTCTTCATTTCTAACTAACTTTCTTTCTTTCTTAAAAAAAAAAAAACAGGATTAGTAGAATGGGAGACAAGTAAAAGAGGATATAGTATCATATGAAGATTTCAACAAAGCATTTGACAAAATCTCTCACAATATTCTTGTGCACATTATAGAAAGATATAGATAGATAGAAAGATAGGAATCATACCCAGTATTATGATCATTAGAGTTAGTTTAAACTAAAGGGAAGTGTCACTAGATTCTAATCTATCCATAATATGGTTTTGTTCAAGATTAAAAAAAAAATCAAAATCTCCTACAAAGTCATAGATGGCATATGATGATAGAATGCACAAAGTTTGGAATGAAAACACTAAATGACAATCATAGCATCCAAAAAAATTTTGAAAAAATAGAGTAATAGACCAAATCTAAGAAGATAAAATTTTATTAGAATAAATGTTAGTCTTGCAATCAGTTTTTAAAAATTAACTGTAGAAAGATAAGCTGAGAATGATATGTAGGTACCATATAAGATCATCCATTCTGAGATGAAAAATACTTTAGAGGCCATTTAGGCTAATTCCTTTATTTTATATATATACATATACATGTATATATATATAACTATGGCTCAAAGTTTAAATGACTTATCTAGAGTTATAAAGCAAGTATTTGACTTTAGATATGAATATGCTTTTCTATGT
This sequence comes from Antechinus flavipes, assembly GCF_016432865.1. Taxonomy (NCBI): domain Eukaryota; kingdom Metazoa; phylum Chordata; class Mammalia; order Dasyuromorphia; family Dasyuridae; genus Antechinus; species Antechinus flavipes. Next base: position 96,505,982 of record NC_067401.1, read on the forward strand.
CCAAGTCTAATGTTTATCCACAATACCATACTGCCTGTCAAAAGAGACTATGGTTTTAGTGGACTAGAATCTTATATGAATTAATAATATGACTGCTACCAAAAAATAATGAATTTGATAGTAGGCTGTATGATTAGCAGTTCAGATCTGAGATTAGATGATGCCTCTAGAAATTTCCCATCTATGAGAAGCATCTATGATGCTTGGATCAAGAATTCTGGTGGGGAAAAAAAAGCATGGGTGGGAGAAGGGAAATTTACATGATAACTTTATTATATATTTTAAAGGAATAACAAGTTGTATATAAGAGATTTGCAGTTTTCATGTGCAATCATCTTTTTAAAATTATACAGTTATGGAAATGCTTATTTTATTTCATAAATTTAAAAAATAGATAAAAATAAAAATTCTCTTGATTGAATTGGCCAGATCAGTTATATCTCTTTATACAATGTCCTTTCCTATCTCAACTACAAATTTGTATTTAAAAAGAATTTCCCCCAAAGTAATGTTACATCAATAAGTGTAATCTTCAAAGTGCTGAGTTAGGGGTTAGAGAATGTGGGTTAAAATTCTGGCTTTGTTATTTACTATCAGTGTGACCTTGCTTAAATTGCCTTTTCTCTCTGGATCTTAGTGTACTTACTTGGAAAACAAAAGTTGAACTAGATGATCTTTAAGGCCTCCATCAGATCTAAATCCTGTAATTTCTTTTCATCCTTTACCATCCCCCTTTGAGGTTGACAGAGAAGCATGGCTTAGGCTCAGCTGCTTTAATTAAATACACATGATCTATTCCTGTGGGGCATCTTAGCTATCCACTAAACTAGAATAAAAAATGATGATGTGTAAAGTGGTGGTCTCCTAGACTCAGAACCTGTTTGAATTGGAAGGGATCATAGAAACTCTTCACTCTCACAAATGTTTCATGACTGAAACAGAATAATTTGTTTGTATATGGATCATGGTCACTGTACCACCCACGACTAACACAAGAATATAGGTGGTCTCTGAGTTACCCAATTGGTAAAAAATATTTCCATGCTTAAAAAATAACAAGCAGAGTTACCTCACTTTTGATACCATAAATGACCATAACACATTGCTATGGAGGGGATCTCTAGACCATCAAGTACAATTATAAAGAAATTATTATGAATTTAAACATTAGAAAAAATTTTCCATATATACCAACAGAGAAAATAAATTTTATAAGAAACCATTAATTTCTATTTTATGCTTTTTGCTTTTCAAAAGCATATAATAAATTTTACTTACTTTCAAATCTGTCTTATGTGTCTGTAATTCCTTCTGAGTTTCCTTCTGTTCTCTTTGATGCATTTATTTTTGGGAGTGGGTGGGGAGGCTAAGACAATGAAGATCAAATGGCTTGGTCAGGATTACACAGCCAGTTAATGTCAAATGACTGAGGTCAAATTTGAATTCAGGTTCTCCTGACTCCAGGGCCAATGCTCTCATCACTGTCCCACTTAGTTGCCCCTCTCTTTGATGGAGTTAAAATTTTTTATATACCTTTACTACTAGCTTATTCCTATTTCCAATTGAAAATCAAGAAGAAGAAAGAAAAAAAAAACCCTTTGGAATAAATATGCATGGTCAAACAAAATGAATCTAAACAGTGGTCATATCTAATAATGTATTTCTCTATACCTTGTGTCTTCTGCACTCTCTGTTAGGAGAGAAGTAGCATACTTCATAATAAAGCCTACTAGACAATATAACAAAAATGAAAATTCTACCTAAATTAACTTACTTATTCAGTATTGCAATAATCAACCTACCAAAAACAATTTTATAGAGCTAGAAAAAATAATAACAAAATTCTTTTGGAAGAACAAAAAGTCAAGAATGTCAAGGGAATTAATTTTTTAAAAATGCAAAGGAAGGTGACCTAAGTATACCAGATCTCAAAATATATTTTAAAGTGACAAGATAAAAACTAGATTATACTGGCAAAGAAATAGAGTAAGAAATTAGTGGAAAATATTAGGTACCCAAGATAAATAGATATAATCCAACATCTTACACTGTTACCAAGATAAGGTAAACATGGATACCATAAGTAATTTAGGAGAACAAGGAATAAGTTGTCTGTCAGATCTATGGAGAGAAGAAAGAGAAATAAGAAAGAATTTTTTTAAAAATATTATTTTTATTTCTCCCAGTTACATGTAAAACTTTTTTTTCGTTATATGTGTACATTCATCTTTTGCATATTTCCACATAAATCATGTTGGGATAGAAAAATCAGAACAAAAGGGAAAAGCTATAGAGGGGAAAAGTAGGAAAAAAAGGTGAAAGTATGTTTTGATCTATACTCGGTTTCCATAGTTCTTTCTCTGGATGTAGATGGCATTTTCTATCCAAAGTTCATTGGGATTGCTTTGGATCACCGAACTAAGGAGATCGTTCTCCTTAGTTCGGTGATCCAATGCTATCATAGCTGATCATTGCACAATCCTGCTATTGCTGTGTATAATGTTTTCATGATTCTGCTTGCTTCACTCGGCATCATTTTATATAAAGGAAAGAAAGAATTTTTGACCAAACAAAAGATAGAAAACATTATAAGATATAAAATAAATAATTTTGCTTATATAATTTTTTTGTATAAACAAAACCAACGCAACTAATATTAGAAGAAAAGCAGAAAGCTAGGAAATACTTTTTTTTAATAGCAAGTGTCTGATAAAGGCCTCATTTCTTAATTATATAGAGGACTGAGTCTAATTTATAAGAATGTAAGTCCTTCTCCAAATGATAAACAAATATATGAAAAGTACATGAAAGGACAACTTTTGGATAAAGAAATCAAAGTTCTCTATAGGCATATAAAAATGCTCTAAATCATTATTTGTTATGGGCCAGAACTCTGAAACAAGGATTCTTACAAGGTGTTAAGTCAGTGGAATTGATAAGACAATGGTTATCTAGTTTAGCATGATGATTAATAGTTCTCTGAGTTCAGTATGATTGATTTAATCTTACAACAAATAATGGTTTCCTAGTGATATAATGATTGGTTTATACTCAATGTAGAGCATATAAGCTGAGACAAACTCAATCAAGACAGACAGAAACAGATTCATTCCATCGTCTACCTTTTTGGTGGCTGGAGGCTGAAGCACAAACCCTTAGACTCAGACTCACTTCATCTCACACTACTGTGGTGGCCTATCCTCCTGCATTTTCTCCACTGAAACCAAATCCTGTCTGAAGGCCCCAAGAAAGCTAGCTGAGCACCAGGCGAAGGAGACAACAAACACTTTTGGACTTAATACCTGGCTATTCTCGTGATGATTACTCTGCTGAAAGGAAGGCTGCCCCAAAGACCTCCAGAAAACCAAACAAGAACATTACAATTATTGAGAGAAATACAAATTAATACAGTTCTGAAGTAGTACCCATACCTATCTGATTGGCTAATATGAAAGAAAAGGAAAATGATAAATGTTGGCAAGGATGTGGGAAAATCGGGACATTAATGCACTATTGGTGAAATTGTGAACTAATCCAACCATTCTGGAGAGCAATTTGGAACTATGTCCAAAGGGCAATCAAACTGCCTATCCATTGATTCAGCAATGCTACTACTAGATTTGTATCTCAAAGAGATCAAGTACAAAAATATTTACAGCAGCTTTTTGTGGTGGCAAAGAATTGGAAATTGAGGGAATGCCCACCAATTGGGGAGTGACAAGTTGTGGTATATGATTGTGGTGGTATACTATTGTGCAATAAGAAATGAGGATCAGACAGATTTCAGAAAAACTTGGAAGGATTTGTATGAACTTATATAACAAAGTAAAATGAAGAGATCTAGGAGGACATGTACACAGTAACAGTAGCATTGTACAATGTACAGATAGCTATGAAATGACTTACCTTTTCTCAGCACTACAATGATCTAAGCCAGTTTCAAAGGACTCATGATGGAAAATGCTATCTACAACCAGAGAAAGAACTTAAGAAGTCTGAATGCAGTTTAAAGCATATTATTTTCACTTTATTTTTTCATGGTTTTATAAACCTTTTGGTCTGTTTCTTCTTTCACAGCATAATATGGAAATAGATTTTATATGATTGCATATATATAACATTTAAAATTCTTATATTTTCAGCAAGAGGAGAAGGGAGAAAGAAAATTTGGAATTCAAAATTTAAAAAAAAATTAAATTTGTCTTTACATGTAATGGGAAAAATAAGATACTATTATAAGCAAAACAAAACAAAACAAAAATGAAGTCCATCAGAGTCTTAGTTAGTTTTTGCAGTGTCTATAATTCTTAAATTTTTCAAGTTTTTTTCCTTTATAATATTGTTTTCCTAGTATAACTTATTTTCCTGGTTCTGCTTACTTTATTCTGTATCAGTTCATACAAACCAGGATTCTTTTAAACTCTTGTTATTTTTTAAGATGTAATAATAATCCATTCCATTTATATACTTCAATTTGTTCAGCCATTCCCTCAATTATCCATGAAGCAATAGACTGAACTTGGCCTTAAGGTTTTCCTACTCACTAGACCAAATGGGATTATAATAGTGTGCAATTTTGGTGTCTAGGTTATGCTGTATATGGATGAAACTAATTAACAGTTGAGGCATTAGGAAGTCTTCAGTAAATATCAGAGAAGACTTTTGATGCTCTTTCCCCTTTCAGGCTGAAAACATGAGTGACTTCTTCAAGACCTAAACCATAGACTTTTGTCCAAAATTATTCTTTAAAACCAATCTTCTTAAATCCCATATGGCATAACTGAATGCGAAGGTTGTGAAATTATAATTTATTCTAAATATTTGATTGCATATTTATTTTATATTTGTATATACCAGAGGTCATGTAAAAATTTGTTGAGTGAAAAGGGGTCATGAGTGGAAAAAATTTAAGAAGCCTTTAATTATTAAATTAAAATTATTAATTAAAATTTAAAGCAAACCAACCAACCACTAACAAATGAGTTTATAAAAGAGTTGTTTGACTTGGTCATACTAGGCCATCTGGAGATGACTACTATCATCTCCCTACCTCCATACAGTAGTAGATGAAAATCTAGTTATACTGTAATTCAGATCTTGGGCAAAGTCCCTTATCACTTTGACCTGCTACAACAGATCAGTGAGACAGTAAGTAAAGGTGAAAGAGCTTTGGATTTGTAATCAAAGGAAATAAAGTTGGAATCTCAGTTTTGTTCCTTAGCTATGTGACTTTGAGGAAGAAATTAAAAACCCTTCAAGACTTCAGTTCTTCATCTGTAAAATGAGATGGCTTTTAATGTCCCTTCGAGCACTAAATCTATGAACCTTTGAGCTTGTGATCCACTGACAGCTATACAGATGGAGGTAATACAGCTATGGTCGACTCCTGTAGAGAACTCCCACCATTTGGCTGAAGGCTTCTGTTGATATTGTAGACAGTCTGGGCACTTCACCATTAGCTGTCTGACCAAGAACCCCCAGAGCATAAGGAAGGAATGAAAAGCGGGTATCTTACAGTAATGAGGCCAGCTGTAGGACCCCCTAGCCCCAGCCTGCAAAACGGACTTGGCAAGTAGACAGCTAAATTAGATTCTATTTTTAGAAAATCCCAGTCACTGTGCACTGTAGGTCTGAACCTTGGGCTGATTTATAGATTGTTCCAGAAAGTACTTTGTAAACCTTAAAATACTATGGAAATAAAATCTATTAAAATATTACATAATATAACATCATAACATAATCCCATATAGTATATAATGTAATACAATATAACATAAATTATATGATACTATAATTATTATAATATACTAAAAAGATAATAATCCTGCTATGCTAGGGCCATATAACCCTTATAATCACTGTCTTGGTACAAGAAACAATTTCTCTAGATAGACCTTATCCCTGGTGAAATAGTCCCATATCTGCAATGATCCTTGATCTGGTGATTCTTGGGAATCTACTGGTTGACCTTTTTGTGACCCTTATATCTTTTTGAGGTTAAAACAGATCATTTTCTGTTCCCTTTTCTGTCTCTAGCACTATTTCTTTATGATCAACCAGGCATATCACTCAGAAGTTCATATCATAGGTCTAGACCTAAACTTTGTAGGCTATCACATCCCAAATCTCCCCCTCCTTATTTTCTCCATTGGGAACATGAAGAAATTGAGCCACAAAGAGGTTGTGATTTGACACAATTCACATAACTAATAAGTATTTGAGGCAAAATTTTAACCTGGGTCCACTTGTACTTTATCAGTACCCTATGCTTATAACATTGTCACTTAAGTTGCTGACTTTGTTCTCCCAGGAAAATACCATGAGTATGCAAACATCTTTAGTGCTAGAAAAGTAACACTTTGCCTTTCTTACGTCCATGATTATGTGGCTCATAAATTTTTGGGGTCACCCAGGTGACCCCATTCCTTCTCAGGACCTAAGCCCTATTATTAAAAGCAGCTCAGGTGTTGCCTTCTACCAGAAGCCTTTCCTGATTTTTTCAGCTGTTAATACTTTTTTTTTTTTTTTTTTTTTTGGTGAGGCTACTGGGACTTGGTAACTTGCCCAGGTACTACCCAGACTGGTAGGTTTTGTCTAAAGTCGAATTTGAATTCAGTCCTCCTGACTCCAGGGCTGGCGCTCTATCCACTGCACCATCTAGCTGCCTCTGTTAAGACTCCCTAATTTACTAATACTCAAAGTAATTTCTGTCTGAAAATCTTTTGTATACATTTCACATTTACTCATCTATGTCAATGTTGTATTCTTTCAGGAAAATGTAAGCTCCTTTAAGGCAAGATTGATTTCATTTTTGAATCTTTATTTTCTTTATTTTAGCATGGTAGTCTTGCATGTGATAGGTGCTTAAGAAATGCTTGTTGAATTGAATAACTTTCATCCCTATGGACCTTCAAGGTCCATATTATCTCATTTGATCCTGGCAACAGCATCATGAGCTACAGGTTCACTATTCTATTCTATTCAGACACTATTCTGTTGAGCAAGATTCTAATTCTTTTTGGATTCTAAGTCCAACACTGTCCATCACATCACCTAACTCTCTCACCCAGCTGACTATAACTTTTCCAGCCATGGACCATTCCCTCTGGGGCACCAGTGTTGCTTGTTAAAAGCTAAAATGACAACCTGATGTTCAAGGTTCTTAAAATGACAACCTGATGTTCGAGGTTCTTAAGCTCACCTGGATTGGATGAGATGATCTGCCATTTTTACTAAATTAGATCTTAACAGAATATAAGATGTAACCTGCAATTTCAGAGCAACAAATTTAAGATGCCCTTCCTTTTTTATCTGATTTGAGTAGTCACAGTCTTTGGATTATGCAGTGCCATCCTATGTCCTTGACTGAAGCCACTGGGACTTGGCTTTTGAAAGGGGGAACAATGAGTTTGTGAGAACTCTTTAGGTGAAGGTGGATCCAGAAATCAGCAAATCAACCAACAAGCAGTTATTGAATATTTACCACATGCCAAGTACTGTGTGAAGTGCTGGATATAAAAAAATAAAAAAGAATAAAACAACTTGCCTCCTTGAATTCCATTTTTTAAAAAATACAAAATGAGGAGGTTGGACTAAGATTTCTAAGGTCTCTCCTGGGATCTAAAACTGTGTGTCCATGGGGCAAAAGAATATAGTAAATTGAGATAACTCTATTACCTGCTCAAAATCAAAGCTAAGGGTACAGTGTAGGCATTGGTTAATACCCAACCTCATGCTTTATACCTTTGAAACATTACCTGCAGATTACTGAAGCTTTAAATCAAAATGTCAACCCTCTTTTCATTTCAGCTTACCATGCCTACTCCTGTGGGAATCGATGGTTCTAATTTTACAGTGGGTGATATCCTTCCCAATAATTCTCCTATGGATGACTTAATCTCTGTAACATCTGGTTGGGTGTACAATGGGTTCATGGATAATAAGGGTTTGTATTTTTCCATTTTGTAGTGTCATCCATTTCTAGTTTTTGCGATTAGGAATCAAAACACAGCCAAAAGAAAAAGAGAAATGTTTTCTGAGTTAATGATCACCTGAAGATTCTTTGTTGGTGGATAAAATTTAGTAGACAAAAATTTTATTGGCAATGAAGCCACTGATGAAAGCTCTATTCACATATTTCATGAGATAAACTCAGATTGGGGTAAGGAAGATGGGAGCAGGGGCTGATATTGCCTTTTTTGACAAGATATGTCACCAATATCATGAGTTGTTAACATCTTACTGAATTCCTTGAAGGGCTATAATCAGCAGCAACATTAAATGTTCACAATCAGACTAACAACAGCTTATTAAAACAAACTGAAATTATGCAGACAGGAAGCAAGGTGACACAGGACACCTGTGGAAGGAATGCAAGAGCCTAATACTGGATGTGCCACTAAGTAACTGTGTGACCCAGTCTCTTTCAGCTCTGAATCCTGTGAGCAGCAAACAAGGCATCAAAATCTAATTTAAATTGATGACACTATGAATTAATTAGATCTGGGTTTAATTGATATATTTTTTATTTTTTTCTGAATTTAAAACATAAAACAAGCATTTCCAAAGCCAGATTGAATAGGAAAAAAAAAGATTGCACCAGAAACTGCAGCTCTATTATGTATGAATTATCATTCCTTTTAAATCTACCACAAGGTTATCATGTAACTGTCTTTTTTCTCTTCTGCCCCACCAGCAACCTAGAGATGGTTACCATTACTCACAAATATGTGTGTATATACATATAGAAACATACATGCCCATATACACTTACATATACATACATACATGCATACATATATATGTATGTGTGTGTGTGTGTATATAATATCTGTAGGTAAGGATATGATACCCTATGTGTAGGGGAGAAAAACCCCAAACACTTTTACCAAGTATGCATAGTTAAATAAAAATGTAAAATGTATCCCCACATTGACCTTGCCCCAAAATGAATTGTCTTATTCCGTATCTTGAATTTTTTAGTCCTTTGTCAGGAGATGGGTAGTATTCTCCATCACTGGTCTTGAGAAAACTGTAATGAAAAGGCACAAAGAACCGCCTCTAAAATTACCTCAGTTTACAGCTAAGAAAGAGAGACCCCAAGAGGTCTTTTAAGTGACCTACAAGCTACAAGACTTGAATCTCAGTTCTCTGATTTTCAATATAACATTCTTTTGATTATACCAAGCTCACCTTTCCCTCACTGCACAGCAATACTAACAGGATCCTTGGCCTTTCCTTTGGTTGTTTACTGGGATAGACATGCGAAAATGAATATTCAGAATATAATAGAGAAGAATTGTTTGATCCACTACCAAGTGGACCTTAGTGTTTACTAAGTGCTCCTCCAATCCTTATAGAGAGGTACTTGGGGATTATACCACTTGAACATATTTTGGGGGACAAAAGAAGCCACATCTTCCCTGAACACATAAGAGCACTCTTCTCAGCTCCCAAGGGGAAAACTGATGATTATGATTTTTTTTAAATGAAAAGTCATGCAAAACATGTTAGATCTGTTGCAAAAAAACAATATGCTTCAATCTGCACTCAGTGTTTATCAGTTCTCTCTGTGGAGGCAGATAGCATTTTTCATCATGAGTCCTTTGTCTTGGATTTGTATCGATTAGAGTAACTAAATCTTTTACAATTGATAATCATTGTTACAGTATTGCTGTTATTGTGTATAATCTTTTGGTTCTGCTCACTTTACTTTGCAGATGACAATGACAGTTATGATTATAATAATGATGGCAAAGTGGTGGTGGTGATCTATAGGAGAAAGGAGTTGTGATTTAATTTTTTTCTTATAGGTGTTACAATTCTTAAAAGCAGAATTTTGGCACTAGCTCCCTAATTATCTTTATTTTGGTCAGAAACAGCTTAAAGAAATCAAACACTCTTTTCAATAAAAGTCACAGTTCTTTTCCACCAAAAATGTTAAGAAAAAAGAAAAATGAAGTAGTTGGAATCAGAGTTCTTTTAAATTGAAAAACTAAGAAAAAAGTAAAGTGAAATAGTTGATTGCTAAAAAACAAAAAGCTCTGGAGGATGGGGAAAGAAAGAGGTTGAAAATCTGTTAACCTCCTAATTTTTTCCCTCTCTGATCAGGCACATACCCCAGTCATCTCCATGGAGGACTATGTCCTTTCTTGTTGATACTCTCAGCATCCAAAAAGGAGCTAATGCTCAGGTCCTGGATTCTAGGCACGGGCTGCCCACCAAGCTCCTGGCTGGAACAGTCACCTCCCAGTGATGTCAACTGACTGCCGTGGATGCCACTTAATAAGAGTAATCTTACAGAAAACATGCAGAGACCTGAGCACCAAATTTAAAAGCCGAGGAGAACTATTCCTTAAATTGTATAGATAAAAAACAATTTAATCTTAAGGAAAAAAAAAAGAAACACTCCTCTCTCCCTCTTAACACTCCTAGAATTCAGAGAGTGGGAAGAGGAACCTGTACTCATTTCCTTAGCCATGTATAACACATGGCCTCCTGGTATTAGTTGGAAGAATTTAACTGGTAGTGAAAAATAGAAAAGGACCACTAAAACCCATCTGTGCATTTCTACGGTGACTGTCACAGTGACATCCAGTTACTCAGTGACACTGGAGCAGAACAAAAACCAAAACAATGATTCCTGTAAGATGAGCACCCAAAGTAATGAAGCCTGTGTTTCTTAGAGATTGATGTCATATGGTTGGAGTCTCATCAGATTCATTCTTGTCATAGACATCTGTCTCCTTGAAGTGATCCTGACAGTGGGATAGATATGAGTGCATTGATACAAAAAGAACATGGAAGAGCCAGTAGGATCATAGGACCATATTGCTAGAAGGGACCTTTCCCTTCATTAACTAGACCCTGGTCAGTCTCCAGGTGTGCTTAGAGTACTCACAGTTCTGAGTTCCGTAACCAGAGACACAAGAAGATCATGAAGATGGCTTGGACAGGAAACACAAAATTATTTAAAAGTTTGAGAAAGAAGATGAATTGGAGTAATCTAAGGTTGATAAAGCATTTGCTCCACAGCTGCCTAGAAATCCTGAATTTTTGGCCCATTTTCAGTGAAAAAAAAAAAAGGAAGTAGTAGGCATCTGCTGCTCCCATAAACTTTGCCTTTGGGTCAGCTATCCAAGGAATTTGAGAGTGTGGCAGCTATGGGCTACAGTGGATAGAAGGTGGTACTTATAGTCAGGAAGACAGGAATTCAAATCTGGCCCCAAGCACTTACTGGCTGGGTGACACTGGGCAAGTCACTTCACCCTGTTTGCATCAGTTCCTTTATCTGTCAAATGAGTTGAAGGAAGAAATGGCAAACCATTCCAGTATCTTGGCCAAGAATACTCCAAGTGGAGTCATGAAATTCGACACAATTGAACAATAAAAAAGTTCCTTCCAACCCTAAATTTATGATTTATCTTTCCCCATAGAAAGACTACAACTCTGAGGACTAAGATTCTTTAGCCACTTTTTGAAAAATCTATGTTGAGGATCCTTAGGAGGAGAGAGAATCAATAACTTTTTTGATAGGTATCAAAGGTGGATGAAGGGCTATTTTCTAGGATTTCGTGTTCATAGAAACATAAAATTTCTGAGTTTGAAAGGACCTCAGAAATGGCACAGTAGACAGAGTCTGGAAGAGACTGGGCCTGGGGTCAGAAAGATGAATTCCAAGTTGCCCTCAGATACCAGCTGTATTTGTACAACTCAACTCTTGTCTCTTTCAATTTTCATCTGTAAAATGTAAAATCTACCTAGTAGTCTTGTTGTGAGGGTCTAATGAGAGAATATTTGTAAAGCACAGTGCTTGGCACATGCTAGTTGCTATATAAGTGTTTGTTCCCTTCCTTTTCCTACTGGACAGAAATACCATTCTCAACATCTCTGGTAAGTGGTCATTCAACCTCTGATGGAAGACCCCCAAGTGAGAGGGAACCCCCCCCCATCCTGGCATTCCATTACATTTTTTTTCCATAGCTCTAATTGTTAGGAAATTTTTCCTGATATCAAGCCAAGTATTCTCCTTTACAATTTTTCTCCACCCATTTTTTTTAATGGTTTTTCCTGTTGGGACCTAACTGAACAAATCAAATCCATCTTCCCTTCCCTTCCCATTCTCCCCCTCATGACCCTTCCAAACCTTTGAATACTTGAAAACAGCTTTTGTGATCTTTTCCCCTCCTTCCTCAGCATAGACATCACATCTTTTCTGTTTTCAGCACTAAAGTAAGTTCTTTTAACTGTTCCTTACATTGGCCCAGTCTAGAATTTCCTCACCCTACTAATGGCTTTCCTCATGATGTGGAACAACTTGTCTGTACTCTTCCTAATTGAACACAATCTGATGGAGAGAGCAAAGCATGGTTAGTCTCTGATCTCTATTGTCCTGTACATTGTGTTTCTATCCATGCATCCTAAGTTCACACTAGTCTTTTGGACTTCTGGTCAGTCTGTTGATATTCACCAAGCTTGTGGTACTCTAACCCTTCCAGCCCCCTAGACTTTTTCATATGATCTATTGTTTGCTCCTACCTTCTGGGGCTTTTTCCAGCTTGACTTAAGTTCTAACAAGAATATATGAATTCGAATCATAGAAGGACATAGGAAGTTTCAGTCAAAGGAAGCATTTCCTGACAGTGAAGGCTAATAAAACATTGAGATTCATGACCAAGGCAGCTACTGCCTGAAATGGCTTAAAGCAAGGCCTTACCCAAAGGTAAGTGTATGAATTAGGTGATATCTCAGCATTACAGAGTTGGAAAGGAATTATTAATTTAAATTTATGAGTAAGGAAAAGGAGCTGGAAGCCAGGGAAAAGTCAAGGAAAGGGAAAATGGCAGACCTGAAAGACAAATTAATCTTTCTTCATTGTTTTGTCCAAAGGGATTATGGCTTTTCTTTTACTTGAGCAAACTAAAAAACTTATTGAAGGCTGAACCTTCTTTGAATTTGAGGCTCAGATATTACTAAAGTATCTTGGGAAGTTTGAAGTCATGTTCACATATAAGTAACATAAAATCTTATTCTTGTAAGGGCCCTTTGTTCTTCAGTTGTTCTAGCTATATTCAACTCTTTTGTGATTTGGGATTTTTTTGGCAAAGACATTGGAATGGTTTGCTATTTCCTTCCCCAGCTCATTTGACAGATGAGAAAACCAAAGCAAAAAGTGACTTGCTTAGGGTCATTCAGTTAGAAAGTGTTTTGAGGCTAGATTTGAATTTAGGAAGATGAATCTTTCTGACTTCTGGCCTAATACTCTATGCTCTGAATCACCCAGCTGTCCTAAAATGTTCCTTAGAGGATACCTAAAGTTCCAAATGCCTGGAATGTATTCCTTCCTTTTTCCATTTTTAAGAATCTTTTTCTTTCTTCCAAGCTCAGTTCAAATGTCACCTCTCCCTGATCCTTAGCTGTTAGTGTTCTCTCATCAAATGACTTGGTAATTACTTATTTGTTTTTTGTAATGGCAATATGTTGCAACAGTATAGTTGTATGGTCTTCCATCAATAGTCAAGGCCATAGCCAGGGAGAACTGTCAATTTCCTTCATCCTCTGCCTATACTATCATGTCAATCCTGGGTCCTCATCTTGCAATATGACTATTTTTATCTTTTATTTTAAAACTATCTATTGTCTCTTTTGATATTCCCAACACTTAATACAGTATCTGGCACATAGTAGGCACTTAATAAATGTTGGTTGATCAATCTATTTGCTTGCATCCTGTTGGTCTTTCCTCATTCGATTTCTTCTTAGTTGACTATGTCAATCAAACATCTGTGCAAAGGATTATAACCTTAGTAAGCAGTTTAATTGGATTAGACAAAAGTTGAATGAAAAAACAACAGCCTATATCTCAGAAGCTGCGACCATTTTAATTCTGTGCTTTCCCACAGGGAGCCAATCTCACTATCCTTGGTTCCCTTTTAAGGAGTAAAAGAAACAAAAATGTAATTGGTTTAATGGAAACTTCCTGACTCCTGCTGGGCATCAATTAGCACCAACTTTTTCCTTTGGTTTGAAGGACTGCAGAAACCTAGGTCTCCCACCTGTTGGCTATCTATCTGTATTGTTAACTCAGGCTCAATTTCCCAGCTGTGTACATTGATACTTAAGCTAGGGTTCCACTTATATTTGCACTGGCAGTGAAGAGGGGCTCCTCACTGTATTTACCTGCTTTTAAGAGATAAGATGATGCCATCTTCTGTTTCCTCTGTCTATCCCTTAATCCTTCGAATCTTCTCCTTGAAGATCCACATGAAGTTCCTTCAATGCATTCACAAAGCTTTGGGATGTCATTTTCAGGATTCTCGTACTTTTTGCCTCAAAGCCTTCTGAGAGGTGTAGTCCATAGGATATAGTTTGTATATATGAAATACACATCCATATTGTATCCAAGAGTGTGTTGAAGCCAGCTTGAACTGGCTTATGAGAGATAATTGTTAAATTTTCAGTGCAAGTATTTTAGAAAATGGCAAATGCTACAAACCAGGCCTGGGTTTATTATTTTATTGGTTGTCTAGACTTTAAAAAGTGATGGAAAATGTTAATAATGAAGATAAAACTTCTAAGTGTGTTGTATTCATGAAGTAGATTGTAAACTCTTTAGAACTGGGGCTGTTTCATTTTTGTTTTCCAACACTTTGGCACCTGGCTAGTAGCAAGAAAATAGTAGATACTTAGTAAACATTAATTGAATCCATTCTACTCTCTTATTTGATAGAATAAGAAATTGAAGCTTAGGGCTCTTCACTGACTTGGTCAAACCCACCAGCTAGTTAGCATCAGAGATTCAGAAAAAAAGCATATAAAATTGAAGAAGCTTTCAAAACTAATTCATTTGAGAATGATGCAAAAAGAGCAAAACGAACAGCAGGATACAAGCCAGAGGAAAAGACCTCTAAACAATACATATTTGAACAGCCAGATGAAAAGGCTGGAGTTAGTTTAGTAAGCCACTGACTGCTATTTAGGCAGGCCTGCTGAGATGGTTTAGGATTAGCCAGACCCTTATTCAGACTCAGGATTCACCTAAATAAGGGAGCTCACTTGGATTTCTACTTTCCTGTTCGGTAAGACATGAAACTTCCCCTCTCTCCCTTCCTCCTCCTCTATTGGGATGACTAAGAGAATCCCATGATGCACAAAGGTACATGTAATTAAGGTTGGACCACCATAGAGCATACAAGACTAACTATGGGACATATGCTATACATGTGCATACAAATATCTATAAACTCATGCCTGTGTGCATACATATACGTGTGTATATACTGCCTGTATACATATGTACATGTTTGCAATTATGTCAGATTATCACAGCACATAGCATCGGCTGTAGGTATTACTATATGTATGTGTACATCTGCATGTGTATATAAGCTATCCATATATATGAATACACACAAATATATGCTATCCAAATACATGTGTATACATATGTATGTATATGTATGTGTATATGTGTATATGCAATTATGTCCAACTATCACAGATCATATACTACCATTTATGAGAATATATATAATATTCACATAATATATATGTATATTGTACCTTTGTGTATATACATATATATATATAAAATCTATTTTTTGTCTTTTTATACATATCCCATTTCATCACCTTACCTCTATTCAATAAGTCTTACCATAAAAGAAAAATTTTAAAAGAAAAAAGAAGAAAACAATGATCACATTGAATGTATTTGATAGCATACATAATACTCTGCTCTTTCTGTCCCCCATTTCTCTAATGAAGGGAAGGAGGTACATTTTTTTCAACTCTTCTTCAGGATCATGGTTGGTCATTATAATTACACCAACTTTGTGTAATATTAAAGACAGCAAAGAAAGCTTACCCTTGTGCTCTCTCCACTAGCTATGTATGATTACTTCTCCCCTCCGCCCCGCCTTGTCCCCTGGCTCTGACCAGCCACTTTTGGGTTTCTCTGTCTGGCTGGAGTGAACCAAAGAACCATGATCATTATGAAACAGGCAAATTTTGTGGGCAAAACTAGATCAGTTAAATAAACAAAGTCCCACAGTAGCAAGGGAATGTTGTCTTAGAAGCATGGTTCAAAATTCCAGCTTAAGTTCACAGCTACTGATAATTTATTTCTGTCTTAGTTTCTTCATCAGTAAAATGGGGGATGGGGCTGGTCCTTGATGTACTCCTAAGGATCGGAGAATCAGGAAGCAATCCAAAGCAGTGTTTATGAAGGATGTCAGGGAAAGGGGGGGGGAAGGTCAAAACATTGGCAATTCAAGCATCTGTGGCACAAGGAGCTTCCCTAAAGTTTCTTTTGTCAGAATGTGATAACAAAAAAACAATCAGGACAAGGAGAAGGACCTTCAAGTCAGCTCTGCACAGAATGTCCTTGGCTCCTATGTGATGCCCTCCCCCAAATGGGAGCAAGCTCAGTGGCCTTGGGAGCTACATTAAGAGATGACTCTGGATGAGAGATTGAAGGGCAAAACCTTCTGTCAGGCAGCAGCCCCTTCCTGTTAACTCTGACAGAAATAAAGTTTGGATGAAAAATTGGGCAAGGCAGGAGTCAAATAGACAAAAAAATGAAAATGTGCCACTGAAACAGCAAACTAGATGTGTCTCTTCCAAGAGAGAAAGAGCTGGCAATGGGAGAGTCAGCTTCTGTCCCCTTTTCTACGGTAAATTCTCAATACGTAACCTTGAACGTGGTTTTCCATTGTGTTTCTGACTTTCCATAGTATTAAAATGGGGAACATATCTGTGAAATCTTTAGAGATCTTTGAAGAAGTAGCAGGTTAAAGAATTGTATATGCATAATATACATATAACATATACATATATTTGTATATACATGTGTACATATGTATGTATATACTTCTCAGAACATATAGGTAAAAGTATCTGAAGCTGCATTTTCAACTTGGATCTTCCTGACTCCAGGTCTATCTACTGTACCACCTCATTGTCCTCATCATGTCATATTATATCATATTTTATCATGTCATAATAATTATTTTTTTTATACAGCTAGAAACTTTTTTTCATAAGGCTTTACTAGATTGCCAAAACAATCTATGTGTCAGGAAAAAATTAAGAATCTCTGGCTTACTCATTTCTAAAATATATAGAGAATTAACTCAAATTTATAAGAATTCAATCATTCTCTAATTGATAACTAGGCAAAGGATATGAACATTCATTTTTTAGTTGAAGAAATTGAAACCATTTCTATCCATCTGAAAAGGTGCTCTAAATCACTATTGATCAGAGAAATGCAAATTAAGACAACTTTGAGGTACCACTACATAACTCTCAAATTGGCTAAGGTGACAGAAAAAGATAATGATAAATGTTTGAGGGGATGTGGCAAAACTGGGACACCGATACATTATTGGTGGAGTTGTAAACGGATCCAACCATTCTGGAGAGCAATTTGGAACTGTGTCCAAAGGGCTATCAAACTGTGCATACCCTTTGACCTAGCAATGTTTCTACTGGGATTATATCCCAAAGAGATTGATCTTAATGAAGAGAAAGGGACCCCTATGTGCAAAAAAATTTGTGGCAACCCTTTTTGTAGTGGCAAAAAACTGGAAACTGAGTAGTTACCCATCAATTGGAGAATGGTTGAATAAATTATGGTATATGAATATTATGGAATATTATTGTTCTATAAGAAACAGCCAGCAGGATGATTTCAGAGAGGCCTGGAGAGACTTATATGAACTTATGCTGAGTGAAATGAGCAGAAACAGGAGATCATTGTACATGGCAACAGCAAGATTACACTTTGATCAATTCATGACTCTTTTTAACAATGAGGTGATTCAGGCCAGATCCAGTGGTCATATGATGAAAAGAGCCATCTACATCCAGAGAGAGGACTGTAAGAACCGATTATGGATCACACAGAAATTGTCACTCTTTTTGTTGTTGTATGCTTGCTTTTTGTTTTCTTTCTCACATTTTTCCTTTTTGATCTGATTTTTCTTATGCAGCAAGATAATTGTATAAAAGTATAAACATGTATACAAATATTGCATTTAACATTATATATTTTAACATATTTAACATGTATTGGATTCCCTGCCATCTAGGGGAAAGGATGGGAGGAAGGAGGGGAAAATTTGGAACAAAAATTTATTTTGAAGATAAAAAGCTTTAATATATAAAAAAAAAGAATTCCTTGCCTAGATCCTGACAAATAGAGAGATAAAGGAATATGTGTTCCTATACACAGACATCATGTTCCCCAAGTATTTGAAAGCAAGAGAGTTCCATTTATTGGAAACAATCCTCTTTGGGTTATTGTTGTCACAAGGAAGTATATGGGCTGTACTAATAGCATGGTGACAAGGCTCTGTTTCTTTAATTGGGTCTGCATGCTTCCTTTACACACAATTAAAAAGCAGGGAATCTCATCATAGAATGAGAGAGATTGATAAATGTCAATGGTATCTAGATCATGCTGGGGTTATTGAGGGTGGTTGAAATGACTACAGTGCCAATTTAGGTCAATATGCCCTAGATTTTGACTTCTTTCAGTATCCTTAGAAACTTTTTGTCAATAAATTGATATGGCCTTTTCTCACTATATTGAAAAACAGAGGGGTTAATTGGGAGCTGACTAATCCTCCCAGGAAACATACTGGGGATGATAGCCAGATGGGAATTGGTGTTGGAAGTAATTAATCTGTGATTCAATTCCTTATTATCTTGTGGTTCTGCAGCAAGTATAGTCGATTTAGAAAAATAAGAGACCCTAGAGACTATCAGGCACAATACTCTTATTTTAATGTGAAGATGAGGAAACTGAGGCCCAGATGACCTGTCCAAGTAATACAACTGGTATATAAGGCAGGATTTGAACCTGAATCTAAGACAGGTAGGTGATATAGTGCATAGAGCCCAAAGTCTGGACTTAGGAAGACCCATCATCTTTGTGAGTTCAAATCTAGCCTCAGATAGTTAGTAGATATATGATTCTGGGCAAGTCATTTAACCCTGTTTGCCTCAGTTTCCTTATTTGTAAAATGAGCTGGAGAAAGAATGGCACATCACTCCAGTGTCTTTGACAAGAAAGCCCCAAATGGAGTCACAAAGAGTTGGTCACAAGAACTCAACAACCACGAAAAACTTCCTAAGACCAAGTCCAAAACCCTCTTTGTATCATTTGGCTAAAGAAAGACATTAATAGAGATTTGATTGGAATTGTGAATTTGAATAGATGACAATTCCAATGAGATTCAACATGTAGCTCAGAGAGAGGGCACATACTGAGGTAGATCTGGGCTAAATAAATATGTCTGAAGTGAGACAAAGAGGTTTGTATCTCTCAGATTGGTGAAGATGACAAAAAAAAGGTAATGATAAATGTTGAATGGGATGTATGAAAACTAGGACTCCAATACTTTGTTGGTGGAGTTGTGAACTGATCTAATACTTCTCAAAAGCAGTTTGGAGCTATGCCCAAAGGGCTATCAACCTTTGCATATCCTTCGATCCAGCTGTGTCTTTGGATACCAAAGAGATCATAAAAGAGGGAAAAGGACCCACATGTGCAAAAATGTTTGTGGCAGCTCTTTTTGCAGTGTCAAGAAACTGGAAACTGAGTGAATGCCCATCAGTTGGATAATGGCTGAACATTTTATGGTATATGAATGCTATGGAATATTATTGTTCTATAAGAAATGATCAGGAGGCTGATTTCACTTACCTCATTTCACTTAGCAGAACCAAGAGAACATTGCATACAAGATTATGGGAAGATCAGTTGTGGTGGAGTTGGTTCTTCAACAATGAGATGATTCAAGGCAATTCCAATAGACTTATGGTGGAAAGTGCCATCCGCATCCAGAGACAGAACTATGGAGACCGGATATAGATCAAAGCCTATTTTCACCTTTTTTTTGTTGTTGCTGTTGTTATTGTGTTTGTCTGCTTGGTTTTTTTTCCTTTCTCTGTTTTTCCCCTTTTGATTTGATTTTTCTTGTACAGCATGATGAATATAGAAATATGTTTAGAAGAAATGCATATTTTTTAACCTGTATCAGATTTCTTGCTGTCTTGGAGAGAGGGGAAAAGGAAGAAGGAGAAAAAATTGGAACACAAAGCTTTGCAAAGGTGAATGTTGAAAATTATCTTTGCATATATTTAAAAAAATAAAATACTATTAAAAGTTAAAATAAAATCTTGAAGGTCTTGCACAAAACCATTGATTTTGAACTGTTCTGCATTTAAAACCTTCTTTGACCTTTTGTGTTTTGGATGCTGCAGAGTTAGGATGCAGTTTAGACCATAAGGCAACTATCTAGGACCAAGAGCCACTACTTCTTCCCTTGGTATGGAGAGGCTGACCGAGACAGACTTGCTCTTCAAAAGGGCAATCTGTTAAAGCCTTGTCAACCCTGAGAATGACAGATTGAGCTCCCCAACAGGGAGCCCATTTGCTTCCAGAAACAATGCCAGGTGAGGAGGGTCTCCAAAGAGAGGGAGAGAGAGGGGCCAAGGAGATGAGGCAGGTGGATCTTCCACTGGGCAGATGGCCTCACAAACTGTTGTTACTTCTATCAGGCCTGCTTTGCTCAGAGGACTCCAGCTGGTGCAGAGGAGAAGGAGACAACAGGGTCTGTGTTAGCCTGTCTTTTTGGCAAAGGTTGAGAGGACCATGAGTCCCCAAGACAGTGAAGCAATCGATCTTTTATGAAGGTTACACTTTCCTTTACAATTAGCACTGATCAAGCCAGCAAGGAGCATCAGCAAGGAGAGATCAGAGATTGATTGGCTAGGCCAAAGTTTGGGTTAAGAAATTGTTAAAGAAAAACAAAAAGCTCTTTTCTAAAATGTTCTAATGGCCTAATCATTAGGCTGCATTGAGACTTTATCAGCTAGCTATGCTGATTGTTGACCACTGCTGACAACATTCTTAAGAAATAGGTCAGTGAATTTTTTTTCTTATTATATATTAACCAATATTTTGGAATTACTCCCTTTTAGGAGTGTCATGTTCATCCACACTGTACTAATTTTGATTTATTGAGTTAAGCTACTAACTCTGCAGATCATTTTGGAAACATGAAATAAAACTTCAAAAGACATTTGGAGTCTTTTAAAACTTAAAAAATATCATTAAGATTACAATTAAGATTAGCTATGTGATTATAAATAAGTCATCCTACCTCAGTTTCCTCATTTGTAAAATGGAAATAATAATAATAACAAGGATTGAATGAGAATAACATATGTAAAATGTTTTGCAAACCCTTAAAATGCTATAGAAAATTAGCTATTAAGATGCTGCCCATTGGCATATTGCATGCCACTCAAATTAGCAAAAGCAGATGAAAGGATTATAAAATACAATTTTATTGAAATTAGAACAGAGGAAGTTAGAAATTTTAGCACCAAGAATATGATTACTAGGGGTTAGTTTGAATGAATGAAAAAATAAAAACATTTATTAAACCCTTATTTTCTGCTAGGCACTGTGCTAAGTGGCTGGCTGTTAAAAATATGAAAAAAGAAACAAAGCAACAAATTGTTAAAGGAAAAAAGAAATGAAATTATTTAATGGATAAGGCAGGTAGGTGGCAAAATGGATGGAGTGTCAGGGATGGAGTTGGGGAAAATTCATCTTCCTAAGTTCAAATCCAGTTTCAGACACTTACTTTCAAATACTTATGTGACCCTGGGCAAATCATTAAACTGCCTCAGTTTCCTCATCTGTCAAATGAGTTGGAGGAGGATATGGCAAACTACTCCAGTATCTTTGCTAAGAAAACTTCAAATTAGGTCAGAAAGAGTAGGACAAAACTAGAAAACAACCAAATATTAATTTAAAGGATGAATTTGTACAATTTAATATTTGGAGATGAATAATTTTGTTGGGTACTTATCAGGCAAGTGAATTTCAGTAGTATAGATATTCATTATGCACAGTTTTCCAAAAGCATATTGGATTTAGTTTTCTCTTATCTTTTTATGCCATTTTTTCATTTTTTTCACATTACTTACTTTATGCATACCTTGTCCTTGTTATCCAGGTAACCATTTTGATGGAAAAAAAAAAAAACCTAATCATATTGCAGAGGTCCTCAAACTTTTTAAATAGGGGGCCAATTCACTATCCCTCAGACTGTCGGAGGGCTGGACTATAGTAAAAACAAAAACTTTGTTTTGTGGGCCTTTAAATAAAGAAACTTCATAGCCCTGGGTGAGGGGGATAAACGTCCTCAGCTGCAGCATCTGACCTGCAGGCCGTAGTTTGAGGACCCCTGAAGATGAGGATGTGATGTAGTAAGAGGGAGTTAAGCTAGTCTAGGATTTATGGTAAGGTAAAATTGTATCAGAAGAATCAGAGTCAAAACTGAAATTTAATCTTTACTCTGAAATCTATGGATTCTTTTTCAGAGGTGGAATTCTCACCCCTGAGTTGAATTTTAGGTAGGCTTACTCTTACCTTCTGACACTACTACATTAGTTTATGAGCCTGTGTATCTGCTATTAAATTGTAAATTTCTTGATGACCTATATTATAGCATCCATATTTATATATCCCATGCTTGCCAGACCAGTTATTTGGCATATATTGTTCCATAGTTGTTTGTGGAATGAATTCAAGAGGGTGAATATTAATTCCACCATCTAAGAATTGAAATAAAAAATTTTGAATCATGGATGTGACTATTAACACTGATGGATTTTGTTTTGAGATTTAATTAATACTCTAGCAATGGAATTTGACCCTACATTGCTCTGTGAGGAGTAAAAGCAAAGAATTTGTTTCCTGGTATTATTACTCCAATGTTGGTGGTTAGAAACAGGCTTCCCTCATTATCTTATTGTGCAAATTTGTCAAATGATGTGGATCTAAGTAGGGCTGGGCAAGCTATTAATCCTAAACTTGCCCTTACCTTACTTTTTCTTACCTAGCTCCCTCAACCTCACTTCACTAACTTTACTGCCTCCTAAATGATTTTTATTATTATAGCATTTGAAAGAATTCTGCTTTGCAGTCAACTTTTTGAAAATTCATATACTGAAGGATATTTTCAGTGTTGATCATACTCTACAAATGAGGGGAAATGAAGCTTAGGGAGTATAAACCATTTTCCTGAAGGATACGATAAAGATTTCATTGGTATAGGGACCTACTTGATGAGGAAACTCTCTCTACAATATAATTAGGCATCTTTTTTTAACCTGTAGCCTAGACTAAAGTATTTCAAGGTAAAGTGACTTTCCCAGGCTCATATTCACAGTATGGATCAGAGGCAGGATTTGTTCCTCTCTTTGAGATCAGCTGTTTTTTCACTATGCTGGGAAGATGCTAGAATTAGAACCTCTGTTTCTATCTCTCAGAGAATATTGTGTCTTTAGGGCCAAACCATGCCTTCATTAATCATTAGGATAAAGGAGAAAAGACTGGCCTTCATACCACTTAAGGAATGAGGCAGAACTCAGAGAACATAGGCTGAAAGCATTTGATCATCAGTCTGGGAGGGCAGTTTTCTGGCTGGGCTACAAGTGTCTAGAATACACAATCCAGCCTCTCTCTGAAACTTTTGTGACCTTAAATGAGGTTGTGACACGTAGGATGACAAACTGTTCTGGAGACTGGAACAAAAAATTTCTCTCCCGGAAGTGGATGTGAGCCTCTATATTGGCTCATTTATGTGATAATTCTAGAAATGCTAAAATTGCTGCCAAATCAGATGATTTAAGGATTTAGAGCCCCTACATTGATATAAACATAGTTAAGATTATAAGTAATCTCAAGGGAGCCTGGAGGATTTTTTTTAATTTCTAAATTAAAAGATATGAGATTGCTTTAAGCAGATTAGAAGTAGTCCTATCAGAATTATTTCCTGAGCTATTAAAAAAAAAACAACAACAACAACATTTGACCCTTAAGTTTTAGACAAGAAAGCAGTGATGTGAGTAGTAGCTACTTACTTGATTTGTAAGAAGTTTAATGGAGGGCCATGGGGATCTCCTTTTGGCCCTACTCTGCTCAACATTTTTATCAATGACAAAGAAAAGCAGAAATAGTATGCTATTCCTATATGCTAGTGACACAAAGGTGAGAAGTATAGCTAACACTATGGATGACAAAGTCTAAAAAGATAATAATAATTGTTGACAATAATGATGATAATGTTGATAATAATGGCAATTGCCATTTCAATCATGTCCAGCTCTTCATGATCCCATTTGGGTTTTCTTGGCAAAGATACCATTATGGTTTGCCATTTTCTTTTCCAGCTCATCTTACAGATGAAGAAACTGAGACAAACGGGATTAAGTGACTTGCTCAAGTTCACATAGTATCTGAAGACAGATTTGAGTCTTTTTGATTCCAGGCCTAGCAGTCTATACAATACATTATTTAACTGCACAACAATAAGAATTAACATTTATAAAGTGCTTGCTATTTGTTAGGTACTGTGGTAAGAATTTTACAATTATTATCCTATTTGCTTTTTATAGTAACACTGGGGAAGGGAGGTGCTATTAAATTATCTAGGGAATGAAGTGAATAGAGAGCTGGGCCTAGAGTGAGAAAAATTCCTTTTCTTGAGTCCAAATCGAGCCTCAGACATTTACTAGCTGTGGGACTCCGGGCAAGTCACTTAACTCTGCCTCAGTTTCCTCATTTGTCAAATGAGCGGGACAAGGAAATGATAAACCATTTCAGTATATTTTCCAAGAAAACACCAAAGAGAGTCATAAAGAGTCAGATCAAATTGAAACTGAGGCAGTTGGTAATTGTGATTTACCCAGCATCACATAGCCAGTAAGTATCTGAGAGACTAGAGTTATACCAAGTCTTCTTGACTCCAAACCCAGCACTCAATATAGCCCTGTGCCACCTAATTTTAAATAGGTTAGATTGATCATCTAAAGCCAATGGGATGAAATCTTATAAAGATAATTGAAAATCTTATTTATATTTGGGTTCAAAAAATCAATTGTACAAATATAGAATGGGGAAAGTATGGCTTCATAATAGTTTGTGTGATAATGATGTGATGTTTTTAATGTGCTAGAAGTTCAATGTGAGTCCATAGTGGGGTATGGCATCCAAAAGAGCCAATGGCACCTTGGGCTACATTAAGAAAGACATACTGTTCAGACTGAAAGAGGAGATGGTCCTATTGCCCTCACATCTTGTCTAATCACATTGGAATATATTACTGTATTCTGATTACTATGCTTTAGGAAGGACTTTGAAAAACAGGAAGAATCCAGGAAAGGATAATGATAGGACCAGAGGACATCCCATTTGATGATCAATCGATGGAATTGGGGGTGTTCAGTTTGGAGAAGAAATGACTTAGAAAAGATATAGCATTTTATGAAGAAAGAAAAAAAATTTTGTCTTGTGGCAGAGGGATTATATGACTACATAAAACAAAAAAAAAAGCATTGAGTGGAAGTATCAGGGGCAGATTTTGATTTAAAATACAGGAAAACATTTAGATAAAACTTCCAAAAGTAAAATTTTTTTTTTTTTGTAAGGGAGTGGGTTTCAAATCACTGAAGGTCTTTAAGTGGAGGCTGGGCAATCATTTAGAAGGGATATTGTAGAACGGGGTAGGTTTGAATAGGATCATAAATCTAGAGCTAGCTAGCACTTAGCATAATGCCTAGAATGTAGTAGGTGCTTATTGTTGTTATTGTTTGTCCTTCATTGCCAAAGAGGACTATGACACTAGGAAAATGACATGACTTGCAAGAGAATTGCATTTAGATAAGGCTGGGTTGTGCAAAGTGACCAGTCTCTCTTTCCTTCAAGCCATCTAGCAAGAGATAGGTCAGAACAACTGGAGATAACCAGAGATGGAGAGGGAGACCTTGGTCTTTTTAAGTTAATGTTTTTCCTAGGTCTCAGTCTGACTGAGGCAACACCCATTCAGTGATTAAGGCTAGGTAAAAAAAAAAAAAAAAAAAAAGGAGTCAAAGAATGGCTTCTTTTACCTAGTTTTTAAAAAATGGATGCCTCATTTTCTTCATCTGTAAAATGATTTGGAAAAGGAAATGGCAAAGCACTCTAGTATCTTTGCCAAGAAAACCCCAAATGAAGTTACAAAGACTGAAATTTCTGAATATCCAGACTTTGTAACTTTGATAGATCTCTGATATCATCAAAGAAGGTATTCATTCCAATGGAGCAAATTATCATTCATCTTGGAAAACATCTATGCAATTCTCATCCATTTTCTCTTATAATAGGGGGTCCATCTTGTTATTGGATATTAGTGGAGCATGCTGATTGCTTCTCAGCTATATATGATAGCTGATATATAATAGATCCATTTCATTTTCTTTTTGTACATTTTTCTTGACATTCTTCATGTAGTATATTCTGCAAAATTATTTATTGATAATATTCTCTAGCTTACTTACACCTACCATACACTATTGTACTGTCCTTCAGGATGACCTCCAACTTTCCTTCTTCAATGACTCTGGTATTATATGACTCATGGTCATATAGTTTCACAAAAAGAATATGAATGTGGAGAGAGCACTTATGACTGATGCAGGAAGCTGAGGGGATTTAAAAAGGATAAATTGTAACATGGAGAGTAGAAAGGGAAATGGGTGACCTTCTGGAGACAGGTTTCTCTGAATGCTTTGAAGAGATTATGATAACCAAGTGTTCTTCATAATTACTTGATGGCACAGTGGAAAGAGCAATGGGCTTGGTATCAGGCAGGTTCATTTTCATAAGTTCAAATCTGGTCTTAGACACTACCTGTATGACCTCATTGAGCAAATCACTTATTCCTGTTTACCTCAATTTCCCCCAACTATAAATTGAGGTAGGGAAGGAAATGACAAACCATTTCAGTATTTTTGCCAAGAAAATCCTAAATGAGTTCACTAAGTATCAGACATAACTGAAAATACTCAACAACAACAAGGAGAGAGAAACAAATTAAACATATATTCTTGATAGCACTGGGGAATTTGAAATATATGATAAACTGAAAGAAAACCATTGGAGTTATTGCCCTGCTTATATAATCCATACTGTCTTTAGGAGAGACTATTAGAGTACTCTGAGTTTCTTTAATTCCTCAAAAAATTCTAATTTACTGTAAATGTAACCTAATGGCATAAAAGATCAAAGAAAAGCTTTTGTTGGATGGAAAGTGGAAGAGACATAAGGAAGCCAATGACCTAATTGGTGGAAATCCCAACTTACAGCCCAGATAGATGGGAACAGGGTCCATACTCAATGTGTTTGAACAAAGGGATATAAGGTAGCTCTCAGATTTGGAAGAAGGTACATAAAGCTTGGAAGTTATTTTAAAGATTACACTCTGGTATCTGGATGAATTCAAGTGGTCTTAAATTTCTATTTGACAGTCCCAGACTCAGAATTCTTATTCTATTATTCCATGAGACCTCTACTCAAATTAATTATCTCTACTGCTGTCCTAGTAACTTGACTCAAACCAGGAGATCCTAAGATTTGATCATCTCTTGGTAGGGCCTAAGCCTCCAAGCCACTTCCAAGCCTCTTTCACCATGCTGTTTCCTTCCCCCTTTCCAGTTCTCATTTACTAGTTGTTTTCCTTCTTTAAAATGTAAGCTTCTTTAGAGCAGGGACCACTTTGTTTGCTTGTATTTGTGTAACTTGCAAAGCACCTGGCACATAGTAATTTCTTAATAAATGCTTAATTTGTCTATTTATCTGTCTATCTACCTATCATCCATCCAACTTCTGAATAGAACCAGGCACTTATCATGCCCCCACTCCATGCCATCTCATTAAAAAGATGGAAAAGATAGACCTTTATTTTGGAGGTTCGGATCATTGAAAACATAATGTGATTTCCAATGTGTAATCCACTATACTATTCTTCTACTTATTTCTCAGTAAATCAAAGCAGGAAATGAGGGGAATTAATATTATTCTATACATTAATATCAATTATTATTTTGTGATCCATTCTTTTTTTCTCCTATTTTTGTCAAGACTCCACTCCTGAAAAGACTAGCCAGTCTGAAGGTCATTACTGAAAAATGTGATTTCTTTTTTTTTTTTTTAAAGGGCAGCAAGGTATACTAGGTCTGAAGTCAGTAAGACTCATTTTCTTGAGTTCAAATATGGCCTAGGCCTATTCTTAGCTATGTGACTCTGGAACCCTTTAACATCTGTAAATGATCTTGAGAAGGAAATGGCAAACTCCTCCAGTATCTTTGCTGAGAAAATCCAAATGGGGACATAAAGAGTTGGATATACTTAAATGATTGAACAAAAATCTAGGACCATTTTTTTAAAGTTCAATTCACTTAGGAATATAATTAGAAGGAAGAAAACGTGTTAAAATGGAAACAAGATTCCTAAAACAAATTTTTTTTTTATTAATGAAAGTTTTTTTTTTTTTTTTCAGATGGTTAGGTAATACAATGGAGAGAATGCTAGACTTGGAATCGGGAAGATTTGAATTAAATTTAAGTCTTAAGAGATTTACTGGCTGTGTTACCCTAAGCAGCAGATCTGTCTTGTCTCAGTTTCCTCATCTATCAAATAAGGATAATAATAGCACCTACTTCCAGGATTGTTATGAAGATAAAATGAGATGATAATTGAAAAGTACCTCACAAACCTTAAAAAGCTATGTAAATGCCACTTATATTTGTTGTTAGTATTATATTTGGACTCTAAAATGCAGTTCTCAATATGAGTGTGCTTCTGTAGGATTTAGAAAAGGCCCTTAAGAAAACATGAGATGGAAAAAGTATCTGATCAAATATCGATAAGGAGGTCAATGCTGGAGTCATCTAATCTTCCAGATATCTGAAAAAATAGAAAGATATAAAATGCTTAACAAAAAACAACTTGGACCTAAAAAGGTAATTTGAGAAAACCTCAGCAACAACCAAACTGTTAAGTTATTTTCCCCATCTCTATAAAATCTTTGGGACAAATCTCTATGTGTATTGAGAATATCCTTGGTAAAAGTATGAGAAGGAAACAGGAAAGCTTTGCTTGTGATGTTCTATGGCAGAATACACTTTTACAGTGTAATATTCCAACGACCTGAAATGACATCTTCCATGGCAAGAACTCTATCATAGATGATCTGGATATATGCCAGACCCCCATTACAACAGTTATGCAGTTTATCAAAAGACAGAAATATGAGATCTCACTTGGCTTAATATTTTTTGACTCTAAAAAGCATTTGATGTAAAGCAAAATTTTAAAGGTACTTTAAGGACACCTCCAGAGAGACATCTCTCATTCATATGTTCAAATCAGGCAAGATTCCTTGAAAGATACAACCAGAGATATAGCTGTTCTACCACCCTCTGATAATTAATATCAAATGAGGCATAAAACACAGAGACATATGTTCACCCAAGGTGTTTGCTGCTAGCATGGAGAATATCCAGCACACATTCCGAATGGAAAAGAGATTCTCTCTAAGAATCTGTCTGAAGTGTGAGGGCCTCTGGATGTTCCTGTTTGGAAATATTATACTGTTTGCATAAAGTTTTGGAATTTTCTAAATTATGGCAATAATCTCTCAAAAAGAGTTCAATGTATTTATTCAATAATAATAAAAATAATAGCATTTATGTAGTGCAAAGCACTTTATATATTATCTCATTGATTATTGTGATTACCCTATGAAGTAGGTGCTATCATTATCTTCATTTGACAAATGGTGAAACTGAGGCACAGGAAAGTTAAATGTCTTACCAAGGATCACATAGCTATGAACATCTGAGATAGAACCTGAACTTCCTAATTCCAACTGACTGCCACCTAGCTCCTTCTTTACACAGAAAAGGCTTCCTATTCACATAGGAAAAAATCAAATGGATGACTAATATATGTTTTAGAGATTATGAGATGAAATTGAGTGGAAAATTCATAGAGTTGGTCAATCAGTATCTCTCTCTTGGACTACTACTGCCTTGCACATAGGAGATACTTCATAAGACTAAATTGGAAATGGCAACTAGCTGGCTGAATGGAAAGAGTGCTGGTCCAATAATCAAGTAAGATCTGACTTCAAATCCAGTCTCAGATACTAGACGTGTTAGTTTGGGCAAGTATCCACAAAAAAGGAAAAAAGACCTATTTGCCTTAGTTTCCTCAACTGTAAAATGAGCATAAGAATGGAATCTATCTCCAAGGGTTGTTGTGAAGACTAAATGAAATCATATTTATTTTTGAATATTTTATTTTTCCCTAATTACATGTTAACACATTTTTTAACATTTTTAAAAAAATGTTCCCACCCCTTCCCTGAGACAGCAATCTGATCTAGATTATGCAAGTGTGATTATGTAAAACATTTCTGTTAGTCATTTTGTACAAGAAGATTCAATTTAAAAAAAAAAAAAGGATGTGAAAAATAACATGCTGTTTTCAGACAATATCAATTCTATCCCTAGAGGTGGTAACATGCTTCATCATGGTTCTTTGGGATTGTCTTGGATCATTGTATTACTGAGAATAGCTAAGTCATTTACAATTCTTCATGATTTGTTTACCCATTCCCTAATTGATGAGCATCCCTTTGATTCCCAATTCTTTGCTACTACAAAAAGAGCTGCTATAAATATTTTCATACAAATAGTTTTTTTTTTCCTTTTTGTGGATATCTTTGGGATATAGACCCAGCAGTGATATTGTTGGATCAAAAGGTATGCACAGTTTGATAGCTTTTTGGATATAATTCTAAATTGCATGAGATAATATTTGTGAAGCCTGCCACAGAATAGGCACTATATAAATGTCATTGCTATTATTGTTATTTGAAATCACAGGTTGAAAGTCAGGGCTCTGCTACCTAGGAAGAGGCAAAGCTATGTACCTGCTGAGGGATTTTTATTGCAACAGGGAGGAAAGGAAAGATCTAGTGAGGAAGTCTTTCTGCTGGTTTGAAGAATTCTTCCTCTTCTTTTAAACCAGACCTATGATTTCATTAATGTAGGGAGTTCCCAGTGAGGAACTTCCTCAACCAATGCAGATTGATCAGTATTTATAGTCTTAGAGCATTGCTTAGGTCACTGAGGGATCAAGTGATTTGTCCAATAATTCAATTTGTATGTGTTAGTGGTAGGACTTGAATCCAGGTCTTTCTGACTGAGACCAGTTCTCTCTTTTTTACATTATGCTGCCTCATATTCTCTTTGTAGTAGTAAATAATTTTCAAAGGAGGAATGTTAATTAATATGGCAGCTCTATTGATTGGAGAAAGACAATAATGGATGTAATGGAACTTATTGTGCCATTAAAATGGTGACTATGAGAGATTCAGAGAAACATGGAAAGTTGTATCTGAAGGGGAATACAGAGTGAAATAAACAGAACCATGAGAACAATCTAAACAATTAACTATAAGATTGTAAGAGGAAAGAAATTCTGAGTAAATGAAAACCCAGTTATAGTCCTGGAAAATAAATTATAAAACACATCTCCCTCTTCTTGGCATGGAGGTGGGAGATAAGGAAGGCTTATGTTGCATACATTGTCATACAGGGTCACCATATTTATTATTTTATAAAATATTTTCAATTATCATAGAGAATTCAGTTTTTAAGGGGAACTTATATCCAGCATTGATGATATAAAAATAAAAGATACATATAAAACCTTTCTTTCTTTGTTTCTTTTTTGTTTCCTTTTTCCTTTCTTCCTTCCTTTGAAACTTCCTTCCTTCCTTTGCTTTTTCATTCCTTCCTTTTTCCCTTTCTTTTCTTTCCTTCATCTCCCGCTTTCTTTTTTCCTTCAAAGCTTCCTTCTTTTTTCCTTTCTCTCCATATCTTTCTTTTTTTCTTCCTTCCTTGCTCTCTCCCTTTCTCTTCCTTCCTTCTTCTCCTTTCTTTTTTCCTTCCTTCCTTCCTTTGAAGCTTCTTTCTTCTCTTCCTCTCTCTCTTTTTCTCTTTCTTTCTCTTTTCCTTTTTTTCTTTTCTTTTCTTTATATCACCTAGGCTCAAGGTACAGTAGTCACTTAATCCTATTCCCCCTGCTATTAACATAGAAATTTCGATCTTGTCTGTTTTTGACTTGGGCTGGTATATACCACCCTAGCCAGATTGATGGTCCCTCCTACTCCTAAAGTCTGACCATATTGGGACTAGATTTAGTATGAACTCAACTATTTTTAGTTTTATTACAACTCAGAACTCTGGAACTTGAATTATCTCTCAGCTTTAGCCTCCATAACAGCAGGGACTACAGATATGCACCACCACATTCAGCCAATAAAACTTTAGAAATAATACATAAACATATACATAATACATAAATACTACACAAAACAAACAATTACAATAGTTTCAAAAAAAGAAATAATTATGCAATTCTTTATATAATATCAACTGGGTAGTGTAATGGGTAGAATGCTGACGTTGAGGTCAGAAAGTCTTGAGTTTGAAGCCTACCTTAGAGACTTGTGTGACCCTAGGCAAATCTTTTAACTTCTCTGGGCTTCAGTTTCCTCACCAATAAAATGGGGACAATAATAGCAACTCCCTCACAAAGTTGTTGTGAAAATTAGATAAGTTAGCATAAGTAAAGTGCTTGATAGATCTTAAAATTTTCTATAAATGTGAATTACTTTGATACATCTAGGTGACACAGTGGAAACTTACTAGCTATGAGATCTTAGGCAATTTCTGTTTGATGCAGTTTCCTCACCTGTAAAATGGAGACAATAATAGTACTTATTTGTAAAGCCTGCCTGCCTTACCCCCCACAGTTGATATGAGGATCACCTGAGATAACATTTCTAAAGTGCTAAGCACACAGTAGGTGAGTATATATTTACATATAATATATATGTGTGTATATTAATTGTTATTATATAGTATATATTAGTTATTATTATTTTTTAAAGAGGGATTGTTTTACTCTTTTTATCATCTAAGAAAGAAATCTAGATTGACTAGATCAAAATTGAAGGAATATCTCCCTTTATTGATATTTTCAGATTTTACTCTCTTGAGCTTTTATTTATCCAGGTGTATGTAGTAAGCTAGAAAATTAAGCAACATATTTCTATAGCTTTAGGGTAGAGTTTGAGCAGAGGTTGTAAGGGCACTCTGGATAATGGACTTCTCTTTAGGCAATGGGCTGTTAGTTGGACAAGGTAGAAGTCATATACTTTGGACTATATCAAATTATGAGGCAGGATGACTTTAATGGCTATTTCAAAGGTGACATTCCATTAGACATTATTGAACTTAATTTTAATGATGAGATCTCTTAATGTTTCATGATCTTTCTCCAGGCCCTGAAGGTCAGTGGGGGAGAAACGTGCTACAGGATGAAGTTCATAGAAAAGAGTATTACTTTTTATTTATTTTATTAACTATTTCCCAATAGCACGTACATTTTTAAAACAATAATTAAAAAAAATTTTAAGTTCTAAATTATTTTTCTCCTTCCTGTCCCTCACTGTTTCTCAAGAAGGCAAATATATACATACACACACACACACACACACACACACACACACACACACACATATATATGTCTCTCTCTATATATTTCCATATTAATCATGTTGCAAAAGAAAACACAAACAAAATAAAATAACAAAAAATAAAGTAAAAAACAGTATCCTTTAATCTGCTTTCAGAGTCCATTAGTTACCTTTCTAGAAGTGGATAACATTTTTCATTAAGAGTCCTTTGAAAATGTCTTGGATCATTGTCTTGAACCAAGTCTTTCACAGCTGATCATATTTAGGATATTGCTATTACTGTACAATGCTCTCTTGGTTGTGCTCATTTCACTTTACATCAGTTCATATAGATCTTTCTTGGTTTTTCTGAAGCTATCATGTTCACCATTTCTTATAGTAAAATAATATTCCATAATGATCGTATATCTCATCATATATGACATATCACAATCATATAATCATCTACAATTTGCTGATGGGAATTCCAATTTCCAATTCTTTGACATCACAAAAAATTTTTTCTGTGAATATTTTTATACAATCAGGTCCTTTCTTTGATCTTTTTGGAATACAGGCTTACTGGTGGTATTTGCTGGATCCCAACTCTGGGATACAGACCTAGTAGTATGTGAAGACCGTGTCAGCACCCTGGATTCTTTAAAATCAGCTGGAGTCAGGATAAGTGAAAGTCCTTGATTTTTATTCTTTATCGAAGGGAGAGGAGAGCTTGCAGACACAAGAATCTCCTCTTTCTTCTCCCACTCTGAGCCACACTTGCTCGTCCTACTCCACCCTCTAAATCCTGCCTCAATTTCTCTATATGCCAAACAGATCAAACCTGCACAGAGTAGTGGGCAAGGCCATTCTTTCTCCAAGCGTATGCTAATATTGTCCAATTAGTAACTAGCCTTAAGTGCTAGGAGTTCAGTGTATCAACTCAGTTTCAACCCATTACATTTCCCGGTTTCTTTTGTTATAGAACACAGATGGTCATGCCTTCCCTGACATCTCAGGACGGGAGATGAAAAGCACCAAAGGGAAGTGGGGGTTGCTAGCGGGTTTCTGGGCTGAAGGGTCTTATTAGAAACAGATATGCACAAACCCATCAGCATGGGAGGTATTACACAAGCACATAGCAATAATGTACAGGCTATTAGTGATGACTCTCCCCATAGTCAGTGCAGGCTCGATGTGGTGTAACAAACATGAATTGTACATGCAAGTAGTGATGTAACAAAGAAGATGTTGTAAAAGATTTCCAGAAGTCCTAGAAGGAAGGTATGTAAACAACAGTCACACATATGCCTTCTTCAGCAGCCAAGAGATAGTTCAAAACCAATCTATTGTCCATTGCTTCACAAGTCAGGGAATCCAATGATCCCTGCAAGTTTTTGAAGTCTTGCAACAGTCTTTTTATGTGTTAGGGAATCCAATGATTCCAGCAGATTTTGAAGTCCTGCAACAGTCTTATCATTTCTCAGAAAATCCAATGATTCCTGAAGGCTTTCAAATCCTACAATAGTCTTATCATGTCTCAGAGAATCCAGTGATTCCTGAGGGTTTTGAGGTCCTACGACAATGTTATCATGACTCAGAGAATCCAGTGATTCCTGAGGGTTCTAAGGTCCTACAACAATCTTATCATGCCTCAGTGAATCCAGTGATTCCTGAGGGTTTTGAGGTCCTATGACAATCTTATTGTGTCTCAGAGAATCCAATGATTCCTGAGGGTTTTGAAGTTCAACAATTTTTGATGTCCATGAGTCAAACACCATAACTGTCATGGTCTTTCAGTGGTGGGCATAATCAGCAACGGAACCACCTGATGTTTCTTGGGTCTTCTCCTTCGTTTCAAGGGTTTGCTCCATCTCTCTCCAATGGATCAGGCGAATATGGCTCATTGGTACCCATCTGATCCCTTCTCCACCTGTAGAGATACAAGCAAACCATGTCCCCCAAGCAGTTAACCTATCTAGTCCCTTCCATTCACCACTTTCTGGGTCTCTCCACATCACCTGGCGATTATCTAAAGATAGTGGAGCTGCTCGCACTGGACACTGCCCTTCCGGTGGGTTATAAAACCTGTCTGCCAGAGCCGGTGCATCTTTGTCAAAAATCAAGAAGTTAATAGTATAAAGAGCTAGATTTAGAAGTTCTCTAAGGTTACCTGTGGCGCCCCCTTTCTTTTGTTTTTGGAAGAGCATCTTAATGTATCTGTTTCTCCTCTCTACTATTGCATGTCCTTGAGGATTAAAGGGTATGCCAGTGGTGTGTAAAATCTTATACTGTGAAGAAAAGTGTGCAAAATGTTTAGAAGTATATGCAGGTCCATTATCTGTTTTTATGGCTTGTGGCACACCTATAATTGCAAATGCTTGGATAAGGAATTCAGTGACCACTTGGGCTGTCTCTTTTGCTGTTTTTTATCCAGGTGACCAAAAGATTTATAATGAGTCACAACCATTTGCCAAATTTCATTGGGCCTCAAACTACAAAGGTTCTTCCTTGGAGGCAGTGTAGGAGCATGGAAAGGAAGGCAAACTGTACAGGCTTTTACTATGCTCCTAGCTTCCTCTCTTGTTATTTCAAATTGTAAACATATAGCTTGAGCAGCCTGATGATATTTAGAATGAGATTCCTGGGCTTCTTGAAATAAAGGAGTATTGACAAATATAGTTAGAAGGCTATCTGCCTTTGAATTACCATCAAAAATAGGACCTGGAAGTCCACTATGAGAGTGGACATGCAAAACTTAAATCTTACCTGGATGCTTTCTCATTTGCTCTTGAAGTTTCTTAAAGAGCTGATATATATTAGAGGGTATAAATTTTATTTGGGCTGTGTCAATTCTTTGTACCACACCTACTGAATAGGTTGAATCAGATATTATATTTATATCTCCTGGATAATAAGTAAGAGCTAGAATGATTGCATACGATTCATTCTGCTGAGTGGACTAAAAAGGAATTCTGACTACTCTCTTTATAGTTAAGTCACAAGAGTATACAGCACAAATATTATGTTTGGATGCATCTGTAAAGATAGTTGGTACTTTAAGAGGAACTTTAGAAACTTTTTCTTCAAGAATCTATCGCCAATTATGTGGTAGTCTGGTTATCTTTAATGGAGACCTATGTGTAAAATTTGGAGCCATAGCTAATAAAATTTTCCACTCTGGTATGGTTTCACAGCACACATTAATTTGTGTATTAGTGTAAAAGATGTATCTCTTGTCAGGTCTTATCCCAGATAATTGTACTGCTCACTTAATGGCCTTTAATAAAATTCTAGCCACAAGCACTGGGTAAGGAATAAGGCTTTGTTCTGGTTGTGGCAGGAGGTTCACTCACTCTATCACACTGTCTCCTTGATGAAGGACTGCTGTGGATGCCTCTTGTGTAGCAAAAACTGATATTTCCAAGGGTTTTTGCATGACTCTTTCAAACACATTGGATAAAGCCAGTTCAACTTCTCTCAAAGCCCTTTGAGCTTCTTTTGTAAGCTGACATGGTAAATTTAAAGCACTGTCTCCCCTTAAAATGTTATATAACAGTTGCAATTGATATTGCATATTGGATATTAGAAGGATATCTCCTATCAATTTCTGAAAATCATTTAAGGTGTTCAGCTTCTCTGTTCTTAAAGACAGTTTTTGTACTGTAAGCACCTTAGGGTATACTTCATATCCTAAATATTGAAAAGAAGCATGTCTTTGAATTTTTTCTGGAGCTATGTACAATTTGTAGTTCCTTAGTGTTTCTATGGTCTTTTGTAGACAATGCTTCTAACATTTGTTCCTCAGGTGCACATCCCAATATATCATCCATGTAATGTAATAACATAACTTTTAGAAATGCTTTTCTTACTGACGTAAGAACAGCAGCAACATACATTTGACACATAGTAGGGCTGTTTGTTCATTTCCTGTGGCAAAACTGTCCATTTATATCTTTTATAAGGCTCAGCTAAGTTAATGCTGGGAACTGAAAAGGCAAATCTTTTCTTCTTATCTAGAGGGATAGAATAGAAACAATCCTTAATGTCTATAACCCAAAGAGGCCATTCTCTAGTCAACTGAGTAGGAGATGGAAGTCCAGGCTGAAGAGTTCCCATAGTTTCCATCTGTTCATTTACCTTTCTTAAATCAGTCAACATCCTCCATTTTCCAGATTTCTTTTTTACAACAAATATTGGGGAATTCCAAGGACTTAGAGAAGGTTATAAGTGTCCTTGGTCAAGTTGCTCCTGTACTATATCTAATAAGGCCTGAATTTTATCACTACTAAGGGCCACTGTTCTATCCACACTGGTGTATCAATTTTCCATTGGATAGGAACAGGTGAAAGTGTTGGCAGGCCTTCAACAGAAGCCTTGCCTAAAAAACCAAAGTATTCATTATTAACCTTAATTGTTGTAAAATGTCTCTTCCCCACAGGTTGATGGGGATTTTTCATCTATAAAAGGAGTAAAAATTCCTGTTTCGCCTTCAAAAGTCCATCTCATAGGGGCAGCACTAATTTCAGCTGCTATTGATCCTCCTACGCAAGATATGTAAGTGTCTGCTTTAATCTTTGGCCAGTGACTGGGCTAGCTAGCACCTCTAATGACTGTACGATCTGCACCAATGTCTACCAATCCTTCCAATGCAGGCCATTTATATAGATCGTGAGGATAGGTCGGTCAGCTATTACAGCTACTTTCTAGTATATTCCTGGATTTTGTTGCTTGGAGTCAGAATCTGAGCGACTATCACCAGATTGCTTATTAGCAGTCTGTATCAATAAACCTGATGCTACTACTTCTCCTGGGTGATAAGTCACACATTGTCTACCTGTATTAGTGACTGGGATATTATCTACACATTCCCCAGTTTCCCATATCAGTGTATGGATAGACACTGTTTTGTAAGTAAAAAAAGGAGGTAAAATGGCCAAGCCTACTGTGCTTGGAGGCAAGGGATCCATAGGCTGGAGAGGAACAGATTTCACCTCTCCAAGGGGTATCTCAGTTGTCCCAGTTGCGTACAACTCTATTCTCCCCAACTGTAATCCTTTTCTCCCATCAGGTTGCTTACTGGCTGATTGGTCATGTCTGGGTATTGAACTTCTAAAGGCTCTCTGGGTGCAGCATCACCTGCCATCATGCCCCAAGTATTTTTTGTCTTGGGCCCTGGAGCTGGGCCCCTCATCCCATTTCCCTGAATCAGTCTACATTCTGAGGCCCAATGGAAGCCTTTGTTGCATTTTGGACATGGGGTTTTGGATCTTGTTCTCCCACCCTGTTTTCTCACTCTGTCTCTATGCCAACATTGAGCTTTCACATGCCCTACTTTACCACATTGAAAGCATTGACAAGTATCCCTGGAAGTCCCTTGCCAGAAGGGACCCTGTCTTACCACGTTGGAATCTTGGGAAGTCTGCATCATAGCCTGGCTATAAAAGACATTTGTGCCCACTGTGGCACAGCATCTTATGATCTCCTCTGAAGGAGCATCCTTGTGCAGTCCTAGTATAATTCTTCTACAAACTCATTACCATTTTCTTTAGCAAGTTGCCTTATCAAAATGTGTTACTGTATTTTCAACATTAGTTTGTATGATAGCTGTCTGCAAATGTCCCACAAAATCAGCAAAGAGTTCATTTGGCCCTTGTGTTATTTTTGTGAAGGCTTCACCCTTGTCATTTTTATTGAGGAGAGAAGCCCATGTTTTGATAGCAGCAGCAGCAATTTGCTCATATGCTGCTATGGAATAATTAATCTATACTGAGATGTCTGCATAAGAACCTACACCTGTTAGTTGGTCACAAGTGATTGGAGGATTAACTTCACTTTGACTATTTTGTTGGGCTTGTATCCTACAGAGCTCAGTATATTCAGAAAGCCACAACAAGTTTTGTCCAGGTTCTAAGCATACCCTTGCTATAGATTTCCAGTCACTAGGGGTTAAGACTTCATAAGTCAAATTCTGTAAAAACATCTTAACATAAACTGATGTAGCCCCATAAAGAGTGCAAGCCTTTTTCAGGTCTTTGAGGATTTCTATATCAAAAGGAGCATATCTTCTACTTTCTTGACCTGAAGAATTAAACTGTTGAATCACCGGATACATACTCAGCTTCAGATCATCTATATCCCTCCCTTCCTCAGTGGCCTTAAGTACTGCCTTTTGCAATCTACTCATAGGAGGGGTGATTGCTGGGGGGGAGGTGCTGGTGACATAACTGCCCCTCCCACTACTCCTCCTCCATCCATCCTGGAAGGTGGAGTTGATGGAGCAATGTAAGCAGGGTTGAAGCTTCCTGGTGAGATAGAGAGTCACCACACCTTTGAGCCTCTCTTAAATCTCCATGCCCTGTGGGGATATGGTCATTAATCTGTTCATTGTCTTCCTCTTTTTCCTCATACTTCCTCATCTGGCTGTTCCTAGAACTTTTCTTTTTTCTATAACTTGTAGGATTCTTTAAGGCCAACTGTATTATGTTGTATACCTAGAATGCTTCGATGGAAATTGAACAAGGACCTTTTTCACTGTAGTATTCACAGAATTGTTGTCCTACCAGTTTCCAATTATCTGGCGTAATTTCTTCTTCCTCTGAGAACCAAGGGGACGTGTGTTCTAATGTATCCAAGAGTCTAGCAATCTGTTCCCAAGTTATAATTAAACCTCGCCCCTTGATCAAGTTAAGCATGCTTTCTATAGCGCCCCTTCGGGGTGGGTGTGGGGGTGGGTCTGGGGATGGAGGAGAATTTTTTGTTAACATCTGCCCCATTTCAGCCAGAAAAGGTTATTAGTTTAGCCCTTAACAATGTAAGTTCTCTGTTTGTCTATTAAAATACTCACCTAATTTCCTGGTCACTGGAGACTTCTTCAGTGAAAGTAGGGTCCTTGGTTCCACATGAGCACCAAACGTGAAGACCGTGTTAGCACTCTGGATACTTTAAAAGCAACCAGAGTCAGGATAAGTGAAAGTCCTTGATTTTTATTTTTTATCGAAGGGAGAGGAGAGCTTGCAGATACAGGAATCTCCTCTTTCTTCTACCACTCTGAGCCACACTTGCTTGTTCTACTCCACCTTCTAAATCTTGCCTCAATCTCTCTATACCCCAAACAGATCAAACCTGCACAGAGTAGTGGGCAGGGCCATTCTTTCTCCAAGCATATGCTAATAGAGTATTGTTCAATTGGTAATTAGCTTTAAATGCTCAGACCTCAGTGTATCAACTTAGTTTCAGCCCATTATAGTGGTATTACTGGGTCAATGGGCATATACATTTTGTTTGTTCTTTATGCATAGTTCCAAATTGCTCTCCAGAATGGTTGGATCAATTCACAACTCCACCAACAATGCATTAATGTCCCAATTTTCTTATATGTTCTTCACATTTTTCATTTCCCTTTTTGTCATATTAGCCAGTCTGCTAAGTGTGAGGTGGTAGCTCAAAATTATTTTGATTTGCATTTCTCTAATCAAAAATTATTTAGTGCACTTCTTCAAGTGTTTATAAATAGCTTTGGTTCCTTCAGCTGGAAAGTATCTATTCATATCCTTTTACTATTTATCAGTTGGAGAATAGATAGTATTCTTATAAATTTTATTTGGTTCTCTATATATTTGAGAAGCGAGGCTTTATTGGAGATAAAGATTGTTTCCAATCTTTCTGCATTTCTTCTAATCTTGGTTGTATTGTTTTGTTTGTGAAAAGGGTTTTTAATTTAACATAATCAAAATCATCTACTTTACATTTTGTAAGACTCTCTATCTCTGGTTTCACAGTCATGGATTTTTTCTCTCCCTATAGATCTGACAGGTAGACTATTTCTTGCTTTTCTAATTTGATTATGCTGTCACCCTTTATGTCTAAATCATGATTACTACTTAAGTATTTTCCTCTTTCCTATTTTTCCTCCTGTTTGTTCTCCCTTTCCTTTCAGTTTTTTCCTCTTTACCAGTGTTGTGCTTCTGTCTATCACTTCCCCTGATTAGTCCTTTCAGTTTTCCCCACCTTCCTTTACTCAATATTCTCTCCTCCTACTTCCCTGTCAGGTAATATAGATTTCTATATTCAACTGATTGTGCATATTATTCCCTGTTTAAGAATAAGGTTCAAGTGATGCTTATCATCCATCTTCACATCTTCCCTCCATTCTAATAGTTTTTTTACACTTCTTCCCCTGAAATAATTGATCCCATTCAACCCTTTCCTTCCTCCTACCCAGTTCTCCCCTTTTTCATCCCTTAATTTTTTTTGTCATTCCCTCAAATTCAACTTATATCTTCCATTTATATTCCTTCTAGCTGTACTATTACACAACTTTTAAGAATTACTAATATATTTTCCTCATTTCCAGTTTAGTTCTATTGAGTCCCTTTTGTTTTCTTTTCCCTTTTGACCTGTTTATGCTTCTCTTGGGTATTTTTTGTTTGTTTGTTTGTTTAATTCTAGTATTCTTGAGAAAGCTTGAAATCCTTCCAATTCATTGAATGATCATTTCCCCTCTCAATGTATTATGCTTTTTGCCAGGTAAAAGATTTTTGGTTATAGTGTTGGCTCCTTTAATTTCCAGTCCTTTAATATTGAAGCTGCAAAATTCTGTGTAGTTCTGATTGTGATTCACTCCCCAGTTTTCTTTGATAATTTCTTGAAGGATGCTGCCCAGATCCTCATTTTGATGGCTTTCAGGTAGTCTAGTGATTCTGACATTGTCTCTCCTGGATCTATTTTCCAGGTCAGTTGTTTTTCCCATGAAGCATTTTGCATTTTCTTCCTTTTTTCATTATTTTGAATTTGCTTGCTTGATTCTTTTTTTTAATTTAATTTTCTAAATTAAATTGATTTTATTTGGAAAAAATAGAGTTAAGAAAATAAAAGAAGAAATTATATTCATGAATGTCCACCTTTTCTTTACTTCCTTGTAAATTGTTCTTAGGTTTGTTCATTTCATTTTTGTTTCTTCTTTTCCATTTGGCCATTTCTATTTTTTAAACACTTTTCCAAGCTGTTGGTTTCTTTTTTCATAATTCTCTTGGATCACTCTCATTTCTCTTCCTGATCTTCCTTCAATTTCTCTTACATGATTTTAAGCTTTTCAGCTCTTGCTTTTTGAGCTCTTCCATGAGCTCTTTTGGAACTTGAGACCACTTCCCATTTTGCTTTATGGTTTTGCCCATTGGTGTTTTGACATTATTATCCTTGATCTTCCCTGTCACCGTAATAACCTTCTATGGTTATAACTTTTTTTCTCATCTTTTTGGAGGTTGGGGGCCTTTTTTTGTAAATTTGAGCTTTCTTCCTCAGGAATGAGACACTGTTTCAGGCTTCTTGTGCTGGTAGTTACAGGCTCTGACTGTTTACTTGCTGCTGAACTGATATTGCTCTGAGGGCCTCAGGGAACCCTCATGTCTGGTACTGGGGTGTAGGAGTAAGGTGAGGGATGCTGAGGCCATGGGGATCCATCATCTTAACTGGTGCTGAACTGTAGTTTAGTGGGAGTCTCTGACATGTGCTGAGGTCTGGTGAGGGGAGGTCTGGCCTGGGTTGAAGCACATGGGGATCTGACCTCAGGTAGCTGCCTTCCCAGGCACTGACAGGAAGGGCATCCAACTGCCAATCTATATCGCTAGCATGTGCGCAAGGGTTCTTGGTGGTTCCTGGAGCCAAAGTCCACCAATTCTCCTGGCATGTGTATGTGTGTATGTGGGTCTCAGTAGTGGAGCTGGTCTGCTCCACCATATTGGATCTCAGGATGCTTTGCTGGTTTGCTGATGTGGGGCTTGTTGCTGGCCCATTTGGAAGTTTCCCATCCTAAATTGTACTCCTCCCCATCTGAGATGGACCCTTCGTACACTTAAAGGTTATTTTAGTTTGTCTCCTTGCTGGTCCTGCTACTCCAAGCTTTGTTTGGGGGTATCATTCCTTGGTTGTCTGACAGTGAATATGGAACAGCCTTTGCCATCTTGGCTCCCGAAGTCTTGACTTTGTTTTTATGTATTGCATTCCCAAAACATCCTCTA
Source organism: Antechinus flavipes (assembly GCF_016432865.1). Lineage (NCBI taxonomy): Eukaryota > Metazoa > Chordata > Mammalia > Dasyuromorphia > Dasyuridae > Antechinus > Antechinus flavipes. The sequence goes on from NC_067401.1 coordinate 96,549,435, forward strand.
CTGATCTTCTAGAAAGCTACCCCTTAAATTTAAAGACTATAGGAGTTCAGCACAACTAAGCTGTATATTGAAATATGTCTGGCATCATATGTAATGTTGTATACCCCTAATCCCATACCTCTGCAAAAATGGATAAATACTTGCTCATGTTGTTAATTGATATTCCTTTTCACATTGAAGAGAAGTATTTTAAGATAATTAATTTTGTAATAGTGTATAGGATAAACTGACAAGAAGATAGACTGGTGATAGGAAATCCTTTTCTTGGAAAGTATTGCAATTGTTTAGCCATGAATTAACAAAATTCTGAATTAGGAGAATGGATGTGGGAATGGGGCAACTAGGTAGCAGTGTGTATACTTGGGGGCCTGGAGTCAGGAATACTGGCCAGAGGCCAATACAAATCTGACCTCATACACTTATTAGCTCTGTGATTTAACTGTCATTTAATTAAGTCACTTAATTCTCTTTGCCTCAGTTTCCTCATCTGTATAATGAGCTGGAGAAGGAAATGACAAACCACTCCAGAATCTTTGTCAAGAAAAGCTCAAATGGGGTCATGAAAAGTCAGTCAAAACTAAAAAATAACAACAGCAAGAAGTAGCAATGGAAAGAAATGGATGAAATCAAAAGCCATAAAAGAAGAATCAATAAGATCTGGTAACTGATTAAATGTAGGGGAAACAGAATAATCACAGGCAATTGTGTTAACTTTAAGCCTATGTAACTGGGACAATGATGGTAACATAAAACAGTGTAAGACATAAGGAGCTGAAGAAAATGAATTGGTTTTGGTGGGAGAGAGATGATGAACTTGGTTTTAAATGTTGTTTAAGGATTTTAAGAGGAAGTGTTTAGATAACAGTTGGAGATGTGGGGATGAAGTTTTGGAGAAATCTAGACATGTAGACTTAATTATTAATCTGCCTTACAGCAATAATTAAGACCAAGATAGTGAATGAAAACTCTGAGAGAGATTATGTACAAATGAGAAAAGAAAATTGAGGAAAACTTGGGGAATGTCTTCAGTTTGAGAAGAAGGGGAATCAGAGAAGAAGACAACAATAGAGTATTAAGAGAGATTAGGGGAGAGTCAGAAAAATATAACTTAAGGATCATAAAATCATTATGAAATATAAGTCTTTTAGTCCAGTTGTATCATATTCAAGTAGAAATAGGGCCACTAATCCATACATAAAGATTCATGTCTTGCCATGTTGACTTGATTTTTTTTTATTAATAGTATTTTATTTTTCTAAATACATGCAAAGATAGTTTTCAACACTCACCTTTGTAAAACCTTGTGTTCCTAATTTTTCTCCTTCTCTCCCTCCCCCACCCCCAAGATAGGAAGGAATATGATATAATTTAAATAAACATGTGCAATTCTTCTAAATTTATTTCCATATTTGTCATGCTGCACAAGAAAAATCAAATCAAAAGGAGGAAAAAAAAACCAAGCAAACAACAATAACAACAAAAGGTGAAAATATTATGCTTTGGTTCACTTTCAGTCTTCATAATTCTATTTTTGGATGTGGATGACACTTTCCATCTCAAGTCTATTGGTACTGCCTTGAATCATCTTACTTTTGAAAATATCTAAGTCCATCATAGTTGATTATCACATCATCTTGTTGTTTCTGTGCACAATATTCTCTTGGTTCTGCTCATTTCATTTAGCATTTGTTCTTATAAGTCTTTCCAGGCTTTTTTGAAATCAACCTGCTTATCATTTCTTATAGAACAATAATATTCCATTACATTCATATACTATAAGTTATTCAGCCATTGTCCACCTGATGGGCATCCACTCAATTTCCAGTTCCTTGATACTATAAAAAAAGAGCTGCTACAAACATTTTTGCACATGTAGGTACTTTTCGTTCTTTTATGGTCTCTTTGGGATATAGACCTATTGACTTAGTTTTAAAATGTAATATTATATTTTATTGTACTCTTATTTAATTTCCCATTTACATTTTAATCTGATTTGGGTAACACTCAAGTGTTGTGTCTGCAATCTAAACTCACATTTTTGATCCTCTTTTCTAGCTCATCTCTTTTTTTTATAGATAAGGAAATTAATAGTAAATGAGTTGTCCAAAACCTCATAGTAGCAAGTCTGGGATTTGAATCAGAGCATTTGATTTCAAATATAACCCTTTTTAATCACAACCCTTGGGTGATTAAGAAATGGGGAAAAAAAGAAATTTGATGCAGTATTCAGTAATCACTTATTTAGTTCTTATTTTATTCTAGACTCTCTGCTGGACAGTGGAAGAACTGTCACTGCCTTCAAAGAGCTTCTATTTTATTAAGGGAAATGACCAGTGGAAGGAAGAAAGGAGCATGGTTGATAGAAGAGGCTTCAGGATATTGGGCATTTTAGTTACATAGTTTAGTCTCCCTCTGTAGCGAAGACTTCTAGTTTTTGAAAATGTGTTCCTAAGTAATATATGGATGAAAAGTTTTTTTTTTCCCTTACCAAAATTCAGGTATCCATGGGAAATTGATCACTTGTGGATTTTGAAGTGGGGCTATCAACTGTCCCATCCATTGAAGTGTAAAAATTTGGACTATAATTTTACATAAATTTTAAAATGATTTAGGTTTGAAAATGGTATGGGAAAGATCTGTAGCCTAGGAATCAAGAGACTTGTATTCCAGTTTGGGGCACTACCACTAACTTAATGTGTGATACTGAGCAAATAAGCAGCAGTTTCTTTAGCTTCGGTTTTCCTATCTATAAAATATCAGAGATAAGCTTATAGGATCCTTCTGGTTTTGAAATTTCATAATTTCCTCTTTTCTAATGCTGCAGAATTCTAACTTAGGTACCTCTAGAAACTCAGGATAGCTTATCATTATTTGTAAGTTGTACATCTGTGATTTACAACTAAACCAATACTATTTCTTTGATTTAGTAATACACAGCTAGTATAGTACTTATTGATTTTAATATTTAAATAAAATTAAAGTTATTGTGAATTTAGGAAAAAATATAATTCAATCAGTTTGTTACTCATTTTCAGCTGTGTCCAACTCTCCATGACCTTGTTTTGGAATTTTCATGACAAAAAATACCTGGTTTGCCATTTTCTGCTCTACCTCATTTTACAAATGAGAAACTGAGGCAAATAGTAGTAAGTAACTTACCCAGGGTCACACCATTATTGAGTGTCTGAGACCATATTTGAACTCCAGAAGATGTCTTCCTCATTTAAAGCTCAGTGCTCTTATCTATTAGACCACCTAGTTGTCCTGTAAGTTAACTCAAAAAATTCTAGATTTAGAGTGTTAAAAATTCAGATTCAGAATCACTTAATAAGGCTATCATGCTAAATACATTTTCTTGGGATCTCAGTCCCACTGTTTTGGAAAGTATATCTTATTCCAACCTTTTTCATTTTATTTTCCCCCATAGTTATGGAATTTATATCTCTTTCTGATATTACCTATAGATCTGATGAGAGTGTTTTCAGTTTTTCATGGATCTAAGGAATAGTATGGAATCAATAGTTTGGTGTCTCAGAAAGCTCCCTTTGGATTCTAATTACAATATTAGATTCAAATCATAGTATATCATAATTACCAATTATTGTAATTGTATGTTAGTTGTATGTTCTAGTGGCTATTTCCTTTCCTGTAACCTTCTTAAACTATCCACCTTATTGTCCCATTAAGTTTTTCTGTATACTTTCCTTATCTTCCCTTCTGTTGCTTCATAAAATTTCCTTTTCTTGCTTTTTCTGTTTAGGCTCTGTGTTCTCTGAGGGGACTGACTTTTTTCCCCACTTCCCCACTTATTTATCTTTTCTCTCAGATTAACATATTTGTTAGCAAGCTGTGGTGTAGAGATGTGGTCAAGAAGGAAGGGAAGGCTAACGTGAGGCATCAAAGAGGGATTAGTTTTCGTGGGCATTCCTCCAAACTTCAATCAAGGTCATTTAGAATTTATAGGAATATGGCTTTTAGCAAAGGATAATATAATAGAACTACAGTGAATACCTTGCCAGTGGTAAGTGCATAGAATTCCAGAACTTGAGAGTTGGAAGGTATCTCAGCAACCATCTAGTCCAACGCATACATTAGAGTAATCCCTTTCTGTAATCTCCAATAAATGGCGATTCAGCTTCTGATTGAATACCTATATCTTATCTCCCCTTTTGGGGTTAACTCCTTGAAAAAGCTGCCTTCCAAAAAGCTGGGAATTGTGTGAATGTTCATCACACTCTGAATAAGTTATGATATATAAATGTAATGGATATTATTGTTCTGTAAGAAATGATGAGCAGGCTGATTTCAGAAAAGCCTGGAGAAATTTATATGAACTGATACTGAGTGAAGTAAGCAGAACCAAGAGAACACTGTACACAGTAACAAGAAGATTATGTGATGATCAATTGTGACTGACTTGGCTCTTTTCAACAATGAGGTGAATCAAGATAATTCCAATGAACATAGAATGGAAAGTGTCATTTACTTCCAAAGAGAGAAGTATGGAGACTGAAGGTGGATCAAAGCATAGTATTTTCACCTTTTTGTTATTGTTTGTTTGGTTGGTTTTTTCCTTTCTTGTATTTTTTCCCTTTTTGATCTGATTGTGTGTGTGTGTGTGTGTGTGTGTGTGTGTGTGTGTGTGCGTGCAGTGTGATGAATATGGAAATATGTTTAGAAGAATTGAATATATTTAACCTTTATTGGATTGCTTGCTGTCTTGGGAAGGGGGAGGGAAAGAGGGAAAAAATTTGGAATATAAGGTTTTGCAAGGGTGAGTGTTGAAAACTATCTTTGCATGTATTAGAAAAAATAAAATACTTAAAAAATATATATTAAAAAAAGAAAAAGTTGCCTTTACTTCCTTCTTCCTTTGTGGTCTTCTAACCCCTTGGAAATTTGGCTTCTGACATCATCATTCAACTAGAATTAGCTTCTATTAAATTACTAATAATCTTCTAAGTGCCACATCTTGTCTCAATCCTCCTTGACCGTTCTGAAGACACTGCTACTCATCATTTCTCTTGGATATTGTCCCCTTTTTAGTTTTTCTTGATATTACTCTCTCCTAGTTCTTTTATCTGTCTGATCATTCTTTTGGAGTCTTCTTTGTTGATTCTTCATTAATATCAAACCTACTTTATTGTTGTACAGTGGTTGTAGTCCTGTCTGACTCTTTATGACCAAATTTGGGATTTTCTTGGCAAAGATATTGGAGTGGTATGCCATTTTCTTCCCAATCATTTTACAGATGTGGAAACAGAGGCAAACAGGATTAAGTGACGGGCCCAGGAATACCCAGCTAGGAAGTGTTTGAAGCTGGATTTGAACTTAAATTTTCTTGGCTCTAGGGCCAGCACTATATCCATTGAGCCACTTTGTTGCTTCATCAAGTCTGATGACCTGGATATCCTTGAGGCTCTGTGCTGGGCCCTTTTCTTTCATTTGCTCTCTAATATTTCATCTGGTAACCTCTTGGATTCAATTGTCATCTCTATTCAGATCATTTTTAGATCTATATACCCAGCTCTCTTCCAAGCTACAAACTCAACATGTCCAATACAGAAGTTCATATTTTTCTACTCAAATCCTGTCCTCTTCTCAATTTATTATTATTATTTTTATTAAAGCTTTTTATTTTCAAAACCTATGTATGGATAATTTTTCAACATTAACCCTTGCAAAACCTCATGTTCCAATTTCCCCTCCTTCCTCCTCTCCCTTCCCCAAGATGGCAAGTAATCCAATATATATTAAACATGGTAAAAATATATGTTAAATCCAATATATGCATACATAGTTATACAATTATAAATTGTATATGCACAAGAAAAATCTGATCAAAAAGGAAAAAAAATGTTCTCAATTTATTATTGAGGAAACCATCATCTTTCCAGTTACCCAAGTTCTTAATCTCAATGTCATCCATGACTACCCAATCTCACTGATCCCATCCATCTAGTTCATACATCTAGTTCACTGTCAAATCTTATAGTTTCTCCATTATATCTCCCCTATATATGCCCTTCCCTTCATTCCTCCAGTTGCCACTTAAATTCAAATCCTCATTACCTTGAACCTAATTTATCTTTTCATTGGTTTTCCTATCTCAAGTCTTTCCTCATTTCTGTCTTTCCTCCACTCAACTACCAAGGTAATTTTTAAAAAGTATTTATTTGCTCAAGTCAAACCCAAGGCTTAATAAACTCCATTTGCTTCTTACTGTCTTCAAGATAAAATGTAAAGCCATTTATTTGACATTCAAAATTCTTCCTAAAATGAACCTCTCTTTTTCAGTCTTCTTACAGATTATTCCCCTGTACTCGCTCTGTATTTCAACAATACTCATCTACTTGTAGTTCTTTAAACATGATATTCCATCTCCTATTACCATTCCTTTGGGCTCATTAGTCCCCATGATGAGAATTTTTTTACTGCTTTATCTGTTTTTTAGTTTCTCTGACTTTTTTTTAAAACTCAACTCAAATCCTACACACTCTAGGTAGTTTTCCTGGTATTCCCAGCAATTAATGCCTTTCTCTCTGAGTCCCTTATATCTATTTAGTTATATTTTGCACTTAATTGCTTTTTTCCATGATGGCTCCTCCATTACAATATATGTTCCTTGAGTGTAAGGGCTGTTTTTGCCTTTTTTTATATTCTAAGTGCTTAACACTTAGCATTGGTATACAGTTAACACTTAATAAATTCTTGGCTAAGTGCCTAGGGGGAAATGTACCATCTATGAAGAGTACTCATTGAATTTTTGTGACAACTCTGATCATTAAGATGTGTTTCCTGACATTGACTCTAAATTTTCCTCCTTGTGATTTCTATCCATTGTTCTTGGTTTTTACCACTGGGGCCAAACAGATTATATCTAATCCCTCTTTCCTCCATAAGAGTTTTTCTGAAGAGTTTTTGAAAATAACTATCATGTTTCCCTTGAGTTATCACTTTCCCAGACTAATCATGCCCAGTTCCTTGAAACGTGCCTCATGTGACATGAACTCAAGTCAGTTCACCACCCTGGTTGTCCTACCATTGACACTTTCTAGCTTCTCAATTTTTTTCTTGTGACACACAAAACAGAACCTGGTATTCCAGATAAAGTCTGAGGAGAAACCATTACCTCCCTATCCCCAGAGCCACTCCTCTTTAAATATAAATATAATTCAAGATCATAGTTTTATTTTTGTTTTTGGCTGCTATTCTATTGTCCCATATTGAGCTTGTTAAGTCCACTAAAGCCTCTGCAGAAATTGCTATTTGTTCAATTATTGAATGATAATTTACCCAACTAAAAGAAGCAGACAGTCAAAGCAATCAGCCTTATCTTATATTCTTTTGTTTTTTTAAAAAAGTTCTTTGTTAGGCAAGCAAATTGTTCTTTTTTTGAACTGATGTAATTTAAAGAACTGAGAAGAGTCCTTTAGAAAATATCTTTCAAAAACAGAGCAGAAGGGGAGATCCTGAATATTATTTTGAACTAAGGGAAACAAAAGAATTGATCCCTGAGGCAAGTAAGCAGAAGAACTGATAAAGATCAGTTTAGCTTCAGGATCCTAGCCTTTGGGGAGGTGGTCCAATCTGAAATCCAAGTTATGTCAAACTGCTGAGAGCCACCCTCTTTAAAGGTCTTGAGAAGTCTCACCTTGCCTTGCCCTGTCAGAAATCCCAATTATGTCCCTAAGGTTAAATTTTCCCTGTAAAATTTCCTTATGGGCCATCCCATGGCTGCTAACTTTCTTTGGGTCGATCTGCCAAGGCACTTTGCCTTCCCTTTCATCTATGCCATGTGGTATCTCCCCTAACTTCACTATGCTTCCCAGCCCCACTTCTCCTCTTTACAGCTAACTAACTCCTTTAGGGTGCTGTCACTTTCAGAATTTAGTTTGTCAGCTAATGGTATGCCCCAACCTCACTGGGTGCTCCCTTTCTATTGGGTAATTATGAGTTCCACTGAGGAATTTGTCTTTCATATATTCTCCCATTCTATTTCAAATTTATCATTCTTGGTGTCTATTGTATCCCTTCATTTTGTCTGGAACCTATTCCCCCAAATAAATCTACCTTTTGCCAAAGAGAATGTCCATTGTGAACTCTCCACATGACTGAAGCCCAATTTTTTGTGCCTGCCATCATTTCGGTGACAAACTCTACACCATAGATTACATCAGAAAGACCTATTGGGATCAGCAATTCCAACTCTAGGTCCCAGAAACTGTGTTAGTTCCTTGCCTCTCAGTTTGATCCTTGGAACTCAAATATTATTATTTTGGGGCCAGAAAAATGTTTGGATCATCTTGGTCATCTGCTGTTCTGCATTTAATGCTCCTCTATGTTGTGAAGATAATTAAAGGTTGACCACATTATTGCAAAATGGTCAAAAATCTAACTTGTGTATTTTGAACGTTGCTTATTTGACCCTTGACACAAATGGTGGCCTTAGCAATAGGAACCTTGTAAAGGGCTAATTCACATTCATATGTAAACAACTCTTCAGCTTGAGGCTGCTATGACAGAGTCTTTCTGATAATATTTATCTTTGACAACATTCACCTGTGGTAGGTACACAGGATCTCATGATTTACCCTGAATTCAGACGTTCATATTTTCCTTATGCTTTATTACCATTTATCAGCCAATTCAGCTCCTTCTCTTTGCTAGCTCTCAAGGTTACAGTGCATCCTTCCTTTGCCTCTATTAGCATGTAGGGTAGAAGGTTGAAAGATTAACCTAGTTTCATGTTTATTAACAGAATCTTTCTAGGAGTCTAGTTAATTGCTCTTAGGTGCTCATTCTTAAGACTTTGCTCTTACCACTGTGTAGTGGGTCAGACTTCCTTGGCTATATCGATGCATACATGCTTTTAAAAATTAAACCATTTAATTAAGTTAAGGGGCTTTCTAAGGCCATACTTGTCCCCAAAACATCAACTTCCAGAGCACTAGCCTGCATTTGCTCCCAGCTGCCTCCTCTCTACTGGTCACCATTTTCACCTCAATTTTACAAACATTTAAGTGCCTACTATGAATGAGGCCCTGGATGGATGAGATACCAAAATAAAAAGAAACACTATCCTCAAGGGACTTTTATTCTCTTGTGACAGTGTAGTGGAGGTAGGGATGTAACATTTGCACAGATTAGTAATGCAAGATAATTTGAGGAGGGAGGAAGCACTAACAACTGGGGAAATCAGGAATGATTGTTTGTAAGAGATAGCACCTGAGCCTTGAAGGGCCACTTCACAAGGTGGATGGATGATTCTCATAAAGGTGGAAAGACTACTTCGAAATTGGTATAACCCTTTTTTAGGGCCTACCCGGTGCTGGATTTCCAAATCTGTTTTATCAGAAAGGGCCAGATCAGATTGGATCATTTCTAATCCATCAGATTTACCTGAATTGATTTAAAAGGCAATGGTCTTGCTAGTTTTCTTGCCATTAAGACCATGTCTTGAAATTTGGATTGTCTTCTGTGGCCAGCTCAAAGTGAGAAGTTGAGGTAATTATCTGGTTGCTTAAGGGCAGAAAATCTGGGAATAAGAAAAAGTGTGTGTGTGTGATCTAACCTGTGCTTGGAGTGTATCTAGCTTTCACAGTGTAGTTGAAAAACTAAAGAAATGATGTCAAATGAAACAAATAAACTGGGCCAACCTGGACTATCCACAATGAACAATCTTGCATCTTGGTATAAAAACATAATTTGCATTGCTATAGAACCAAGGAGTTTATCTCATTTTGCATATTTCTGTTTCTATAATGACCCAGGACAATTGAGTATTTGTTGATGGAGGGATTTTATGGGGTTAACTTTGTAAATATTCTACATTTTTTTGAGAGCAGCAGCAACAAGTAGAGTGGTCTGTCATTTCCTCTCCCCACCCCACAACTCCTGCCCATGCAAGATTGTGGAACATGGCCTGGCAACCCAAGCACTCATCTGTCCTGCTTAATGGACAGCACATGACCTTGTCATAACTCACTAGCCCATCCACCAGGTGCTTTCTATATAGTCACATTTTCTGTGTTGTCCTCAAAATTTCCTTTTATGGGTTCTAAATTGGGGAAAAGGAAATACCCTTGCAAAATCCTGGATGCCTCTGCCCGGAGTTCTGGAATTGAGAGGGACAGAAATTGGGAAGGGGGAGTGGGGGGGTGGGGAATGTTGGTCGAGGGAGACTTGGCTTTTAACAAAGCACAATCAAGTAAACCCTGAGAACCAACTGTCTCTGGCCTCCAGTCTGCAGAACCTCTTCTGTGAAGTAAATGTTTATGCTTTAAGACTCCCTCCAGGCCTGTATAATCATTCAGCTCCAGGCAGAGCCAGGATTGTGGGATAAATCTGTTCCCTTGGTTAGCAACAGAGCAAATGCATTCTCCAAAATCTTCTACAAAAAAAGCAGCAGAACTGGAGAGACATCAAGTCAAAACAACTCATGTGCATAAAGACAGTTCAGGCTGGTGGGAAACTGGATATTTAGTGGAGAAATTTGGCTTCTCCTCCCTCCTCCCCCCGCCTCCCATTGCTTCACCCCCCTCCCAGTGATTTTCCTTGAAGTCTCCCTCAGTGGGATGAGCGCACCATTTCCTGGGGCAGCTGCTCTGTTAACTTCCAACACTCTGTGCTCAGAGCTTGTAAAATCCGAGAAATCAAAGAGAGAAGTTGCAAGCTTTTCAGAGGTCCTGAGGGAGCCACAACTTTGGAGATTTCTGTTCTATTTTTCCCTTTGGTATGGGTTAGACAGGTCCATCTCATCTTTCAGCTCCTCCGGCCTCTGCTCTTCCTCAAAAGCAGCTAAAGCAAACCATGACCAGGGGGCCTTAAGGCTGGGAAAGAATATTTAAAGCTATCCAAGGAGCCTGGGGGTCCCCAGAGCTCTATGAGTACTATGGATCACTTGAACCAAAGATTAAAGGAACTCTTCTCATCTATAAAGTAAGGAAAAGCTATAAATGCAACTGGGAGAAATCTGATTTGGTGAGGGCCAAGCCTTTGGGATTGACAGACCAGAGGGATAACATTCTGTGGCTTTTTATTCATTCATTCATTCATTCAACAAATATTTATTAAAGGCTATAAGAGTCTAATTGAGATTCATTACCAAATGGCCCAGAATTTAAATCAGAATGTGGCCAAAGGAGTTTGAGTTGTCACACAGAGATATCAACAACATTAGCTTTGAGGTTAGAGGGTGTTCTTCATAAACTAAAGAGAGTTTGTCCAAGGATCGTTAACAATAGCTCAGTGAAGTGGGCATACAGATCATAGGTCAATAAACCAGCCCAGTAGGACTAAGGTCTGCTCATCAGGGTTAGTGCTGGGACTTGAAGAACTAGGGACTCGAAAACTAGGCAGTTGCTAAGGGATTGAGGATTTAGGATAAGGATTATGTTAAACTGTTCCATTTACTCTAGACTCTATTGTTATTAACTATAATCATAGATGGGGAAGGAGTAAGATTAGAAAATTAAAGTGAAGTGATTTGCTCCCAAAATAGAGTTAGTGGCTAGGTTAGAGCTTCTATAATTACATTGCCTTGGAAGCCAAAGAAGGTCTACCAAGTACAATGTTTCACTGTCCTAGTTGTTGGGGAAGATATAAAGGTTAAAAAAAATTCTGCCCCCACCTTCAGGAAGATAGAAAGTTTTGGGACCTAACATTTGTTCAACTTCTTTCAAAAGCTGAGTCCTTGTAATTGACATTCCTTTGTCAATGGTTTACATCTAATTACTTGCAGATACTCCTAGGGCCCACTTCCTATCAATAAGGTGCCAATTTGGACCAAAGAGTTATATGTGATAGAACCGAGGTTTTCCTGATCTCCTGTAATTATTTAAGTCCTCTGGAATATTCATATGCCTTCTGATTCTGGATTCTCTTTTCCTAAGTATTTACTGGAAAAAAAATTGAGACATGTTATGAGACATGTCACCTCACCTTAACTCAAGTCTAATTTCTCTTCTATTTTCAGTTGCTTTCAGGGAAGACAGTTTAGTACAAGGAGAAAACCATAGGTGTAGGGAACTTCTGAGAAACTAAGAGGAAAAAGCTGGTAATTTCTTTGACTGGATGAACAGAGAACTTTGGAAAATTGGATAAAAAGAGCATTCAACAGCCAGATAATTTTAGTAGCTTAATGGAAAGAGCGTTGTATCTGGAGTCAGAGTACTTGAGTTTAAATCTTAGCTTTTCTAGTTATTACATGTGTAATCTTGGGTGAATCAATTAACTTCCCAAGACCTTCTGTATGAAGTAATCCTAAATATACATTATATGAACTATGAGAGTATGACCCAAAATGTTGGCAGAATTGTGTTTCGTGATATATAAGTAGAAAGGAAAAGTAAAAAATTAACTTAGGAGACTTAAGAATCCTATATCAAGGAAGAATGTGGGGATCAAAACTAATATTGAAAATCTACTTTGTGTAAGTAATAAGAAAAGAACAAAGGGTCACTTGGCTACATAGCAAACTGTTTGCAACAATTCTCACAGACCACAGATTTAAAGACAGAATGCACTTCTGGAGCTCATCCACTCCATTTACCCTTCTCCCCCGCCATGTTACAGAAAAGGAAACTGAGGCCTGAGGAAATTAAGTAGCTTGCTCAAGGTCACACAAATGGTATGAACTCAGGTCCTCAGATGCAATGTGTTTAGCATTCTTTCCACTGTACTAAACCTAGAGTGCAAAAGGGAAAAAGTTAAATGCTAATTTTGTTCAGATGCAATGAGATTGCCACATAAACAGAAATAAACCAAGCTAGATGTGCTGGTTATCCCCAGATTTTAACAATGGGAAAAGATTCTGCTGTTACCCATGTTTATTAGGTCATTCATCAAAATCCAGCAGCAAAATAACACCAAGTCAGCTGACTCTGTGTCCCTGTGAACTGTGTGAAAAGAATGAATAATCACTCCTTAAGAAGCTTGGATGCTGATCTTTCCTTTGGTGAATGAAAAAGAACAATCAGCAGGCAGAGGGCCAGCCATAGCATATCCAATGCCCATCTTCCTAATCACATAAATTGCTCTGAGATAAAACTCTGAACCACTTTTCTTTTTTATAAATCTTATGAGATTACTAGTAAAAATATTGTTATTTCCTGATACAGGAAAGGAAATTGTAATCTTGGAGAGGTTATACATTCTGCCCCCTTCCAATGGGGTGTGTGTGTTCAGTTCAATTTCTCTATTATTCTACTATGGAATAAAAGTAGTATTTGAATCTGTATCTCCATTGCAAGTTTGGCATTCTTTATACTTTATCAGATTCCCTGAGTCTAAAGACAACTCCTTTTCCATTACATAGTATTGGGTCTCCTTTACCTCTGCCTAGTGTAATCTGGCAGAGTCACCAAAGAGACACTTCTTGTTGATGATGGTCCTTCATTCTTGAAGAGGACTGATGATATGGGTGGGAGTGACCTCCTGATTGCGAGTGAATTGCAAGTGAAGCAGAGGTGTATAAAGTCATCAGCCTTACTCTCTCCTCCAGTTTGATCAGAATCCAGTGGTAATACAAAGATCAGGATGACAAAGGATGTCTCTAGATGCAATAGGAAACCTTGGTCTTTGCAAGCTAAAGTCTTTCCCAGGTTTCAGTTAGTTTGAGGAAATGCTCATTTAATAAAGGTAAGAAATGAAGTAAAAGATAGCTTACTTTTTCTTCACAAAAGAATCAATCAGGGATGGGAAGGTCCTTAGAGTTTCTGATCAGATCAGAAACAGTTGCTATTTATACTCACTTTGAGATCAATATTAATAACAATACTTTTTTTTTTTTTATGAAAGTGACTCTTCTCTGGAGGCAGAGCAAGCTTTTGTTCCACTGTGAGGGAATTGGGATCATTATTAGGTGTTGGGAATTTTAGCCTTTATGAGAGAGAGCTCATTCATCCAGCATTTCCCTTTGAGGTTTATAAAGACAATTTCTCTTTTCCAGAGCAGAGACAGAGTAAGTGTTTACTGAGGTGGGGCTAGGTTACTCCTCTTAATACAAAAAAAAAAAAAATCCAACAGGACTCCTGGGAATAAGAATTTCTAATAAGGAGCCACTATTTCTAATAGTGGTTTCACTTTATAAAAATGAATAACGTTTAGGTTCCTGTATTAAGTGAAGAGCATATAATTGGAAATAGTTTGAGTAATCATAAAGAAGTCCTTAATCCTCACTGCAATGAAAATCAGTAGAATAAGCATAATTTTATTTTTAAAGTGCTTTATAGTTTGCCAATTTTTCATTTTTTAAACACTTTATCAAAACAATTCAGTACTGATTAAAAAATAGAAAGTATTTAATTGTAAATAAGTATTTAAATTATTAGGATTAGGAGAGATAGGTGGTATTTCCCACTTTATTTTAATTTTTTTAAGTAACAAAAATCTATTTTCTCCCCTTCCCATCTCCCCTATGGGAAACAAACAAACCCCCCAAATTTGGCTAAAGAAACAAATGCAACATGGATTAACAGTAGAAAATTATTTACAAAGACTGTTGTTCTGAAATGAATATATAGAGAATGAGCTGGCAGAAGCTGTACATCTAGAAATAATGAATTAATAAAAGAGTTCCTGCATTGGCCAATTTATGCCTCTTTCTGCATGTTATGTCCATTACCTCTGTCAGAAAGTGAGATCATGTGTTCTTAAATCAAAATTGTTTATCTTTACAATGTTATTATTACTATAGAGATTGTGCAACATCTGCTCACTTTGCTATGCATCAGTTCTCACAAGTCTTCACAGGTTTCTCTGAAACTGTCCTTTTAAAATTTCTTATACACAATAATATTCCAATATGTGAAATATATCATAATTTATTTAGACATTGCCCAATGAATAATCACCCTCTATTTTCCAGCACCTTGCTCCCACAAAAACCTGCTAAAATATATATATTTATCATTTATCATATATCATGATATATTTATATATCATATGTAAATATACAAATATATGTACATATATATTTGTATATTTACATATGAGTCTTTTTCTTCTTTCTTTGATCTCCTTGGGTTATCAGTCTAGCAAGAATTACTAAATCAAAGGCTATGAACAGTTTAGCGGTTTTGGGCATAGTTCTAAATTGTTTTCTAGAATGGCTGGACTAATTCATAACTCAAACAATAGTGCATCCATGTACCTTTTATCCCCCTAGAACCTTTCCAATATTTGTCATTTTCCATTTTTGTGGACTTTGCCAGTCTGATAAGTATGAAGTGAAACTTTGGAATTGCCTTAATTTGCATTTCTCTAATCATTAGTGCTTTGCCATATTTTTTCAAATAACTATTTATAGCTTGAATTTCTTCCTTAGAAAATTGTCTTTTCATATGCTTTGACCATTTGTCAATTGAGTAATGGCTTTTGGTCTTATAAATTCAAATCAGATACTTATATATATCTTAGAAATGATATTCCTATCAGAGAAATTTGATACAGATATTTTTCCTAGTTATCGACTTTTCTTATAAGTTCTTTAAGAGTTTTGGAATATTAGTTATACAAAATTAATTTTATATAAGCATAATAGTCATTGTTTTTCTTCTGTGACCTCTATCTCTAGTTTGGTCAGGATCTGTTCACCTATTTATAGATCTGAAAAATGATTTTTTTTTGGTTTCCTCTAACTTGTTTATGATGTGATCTTTCATATCTAGGTCTTGCAACTATTTGGGAACTTACCTTGATATATGTTGTAAAATATTTTTCTAAACCTAAGCTCTACCACAATGCTGTCCCATTTTCTCAGTAGTTAACATCAAACAGTGAGTCCCTAGCCCAGAGTTCTTTGAGTTTATTAATCACTCCACTACCATGTTTGTTTGCTTTTGTATTTTATGTACCTAATTTGTTCCAATAACCAATCTCTCTATTTTTTAATCAGTACTGAATTGTTTTGATAATCATTGCTTTGCAGTACACTTTGAAATTTGGTATTGCTTCATTCCGTTCTTTTATATATTTTTTGAAATTCTTGATCTTTTATTCCTTCAGATGAATTTTATTCTTTTTATTCTTCATCATCATCATTATTTCAAAGAAATCTATTGGTAATTTTAGTAGCATGGCACTGAATAAGTAAATTAATTTAAAGAGAATTGTCATTTTTATTATATTGGTTCATCTGACCCAAAAGCAATGAATATTTCTCTTGTTATTTAGTTCTGTCTTATTTACACAAAGATTGCTTTGTACTTATATTCATACCGTTCCTGCATATAGTTCTCCTCAGAGAAATTGCAGGCTCAGTTGCAGACCACTGCAATAAAGCAAATATCACAATAAAGGGAGTCACAAAATTTTTGGTTTTCCAGTACATGTAAAAATTATGTTTATACGCTAATCTATTAAGGGTATAAGAGTATTATGTCTAAAATAACAATGAGCATACCTTAAAATAATAAAGAGTATTATGTCTAAAATAACAATGTGCATACCTTAATTTAAAAAAATACTTCATTGCTAAAAAAAATGCTAACCATCATCTGAGCCTTCAGCAAATTGTATTCTTTTTACCTAGATATTACTGGCTTCAGAGTGATCAGGGTAATGATTGTTAAAGTTTGGAGTTACGGTGGTCTTAAAATAAAACAATCAAGTGTGCCAAATCAGTTAGCTCTTCCTTTTACCTGGAAACTTAAAAGTCATTATAGGATTATTAATTGACCTAATTTCAGTATTGTTGCATCTCATGAATGAGGGAGGCTAAGGAGAGGATGGGAGATGGGTGAAACTGCTGGTCAGTGGATAGTCAGAATACTTATTTATCAAGTTCATTGTCCTATATGAATGTCATTTGTGGTGCCCCCAAACAATTATAATAATAACATTAAAGATCACTGATCACAGACCACCATGAGAGATATAATACTAATGAAAAACTTTGCAATATTGTGACCAAAATGTGACACAGACACATGATGTGAAAATATATTACTGGGGAAAAAAATTGCTCAATGCAGTGTTGCTACAAATCTTCAACTTGTTTTAAAAGATATAATATTTTACATCATATGCAATTATTTTAGGTTGATTTATTCCTTTTTCTTATTTCTAGGTTTTGTTGCTTATATACAAAAATGCTGAGGATTTGTGTGCTTTAATTTATATCCTGCAATTTTACTGACATTATTGCTTCAATTGAATTTTAATTGATTTTCTAGAGCTTCTAAGTAAATATTCATACCATCTGGAAAATCTAATATATATGTTTTCTCCTTGTGTGCATTTATTCTTTTAATTCGTTTTTCCTATCTTATAGATAAAACCAGCATTGGTGGCATTGTGTCAAATAGCAGTGCTGATAATTGATACTTTTGCTTTAACCCTGTACTTATTGGAAGAGCCTCTACTTTATCTTTTTAGGTAAGGCTATGCCTTTTTTTGATAGCTATAATCTCTTATAATATCTTATAATATAATATCTTAAAATTTCCATTATGTTTTCTAATGTTTATTTAAAAATAGGAATGGATGTTTTATCTTGTCAAAAAAAAAGGGATGTCTTCCCTTCATCTATTGACGTAGGTTTTTTTGGTAGTTCTTGTAGTCTATTACATTTATAGTTGTCCTAATTTACATTTTTGGAAATATTTACCCATTTAGTTTAAATTGTCAATTTTTATTGATGTATAATGGACAAAATAACTTCTAATAATTTCCTTGATTTCTTCTTCATTTGTTGTTAATTTTCTCTTCATTTTTGATATTGGTAATTTTGTGTTCTTTTTTCTCTTTTAAAATAAAATTTGTTATTGGCTTATCTCTTTTTTTTTTTTTTTTTTTTTTTACTGAGGCAATTAGGGTTAAATGACTTGCCCAGGGTGGCATGGCTAGGAAGTGTTAAATATCTGAGGCCAGATTTCAACTCAGATCTCCTGACTTCAGGGCTGATGTTCTATCCACGTCACCCATCTACCTGCCCCTAGCTTATCTATTTAAAAAAAAAAAGAACAACTCTTATTTTATTTATTCATTGAATGTTTTTTATTTTCAAATTTATTAATTATTTGATTTGATTTACTTACTTGATTTTCAGAATATCTATATTGTAGTTTAATTATAGTCTTTCAATTTGTTTTCAAAGTTTTTTCTTTAGTTGAATGCCCAAATTATTAATTTGTTCTTTGTTGTTGATGAAAATATTTAGAGATATAAATTTGCCCCTAAAATTTTCTTTGACTATAATCCAAAAGGAAGAGACAATCTCTTCATTTCTTACTGCCCCTTCCAGATCATCATTTTGACACTATCACACAGCAACTTATCCTATTTTGAAATTCATTCAACCAGGTATATTGAAATATGCTTATCAAAATTTTTAATTAAGCATTTAATAGATTAAACACCTACTATGTGCATACTTGCAAAAAAAATTCATGGACCCTGATTAAGCACTGTTGTTAATAAGAAAACATGTAGAGTTTCTTGGCATGGAATAACTTGGTCAGATGTGGCTTTGGGAATATTAATTTGGTGGTTTTGTGGACAATCTACCCACACTATTTCCTCCCAATTATCTCTCAGCAGAGGATATTACTAACTAATTTATAGAGAAAATAGAGACTATTTGTAGTGTGTACGTTCCTCCCTACTATGCTCGTCAAAATCTTTTACCTTATCTACTATTCTTTACTTCCTTCTCTGAGGAAAAGTTGATTTTTTTTCCTTGCCAATGACAGCTTCTCTATTGTGTCATTCCTATTCTTTCCTTTTGCTAAAGGAGCTTGGCCCTCTAATCGTGTTCTCATTCTCTCTCTCTCTCTCTCTCTCTTTCTCTCTCTCTCTCTCTCTCTCTCTCTCTCTCTCTTTCTCTCTCCCTTCTTCTCTCTCTCTCTCTCTCTCTCTCTCTCTCTCTTTCTCTCTCCCTTCTTCTCTCTCTTTCTCTCTCTCTCTCTCTCTCTCTCTCTCTCTCTCTCTCTCCTCTCTCTCCTCTCTCTCTCTCTCTCATTTTTTTATTTATTATCTCCTTCCTTGTCAGTTTCAAACATGTCCAGGTACCTTTCCCCCATCATAGCTAAGGGAGAGCCATCTATATGTGTCTTCAATTCTTCATCTCCTACTTACTTCTCAACCTTTTAAAATCTGGTTTCTCATCCCAATACTTGACTGAAGCTGCTCTCTTCAAAGTTGCAATGGTGTCAACTAAATCTTTCTATTTTACTTTTTAACAGCCATTGACACTGTTGATCACATTTTCCTCCTGAATATTCTCTTCCTTCTTGATTTCTATTACACTGCTCTCTCCTGGTTCAATTTCTTTCTGTCTGGGTCTATCCTGTACTATTTCCTCTTCTCTCTCTCTTAATCAACTTATCATTCTCATAGGTTCAACTATCATATTCACACAAATGATTCTGAGATCTATATATCAAAGAATATCACTCCTCTCCTCCAGGCCTTTTGGACATCTCTACTTTGAGAGCAAAGAACAACTTATTTTTAATCTCAGATGCCCAGCATAGTACCTAATATCCTAGGTACTTAATAAATATTGGCTGAATTAATTGGATTGAAATGCTCAAGAGAAAGCACTTCTCTAGGGAAATTACTCTCCAATGATTCTAATTAGTTTCTCCCCCACTACCTACTCCCACTCATATACATGGGTCATTCACAAATCAAATATTCAAAAGTCAGGTGCAGTCTATGTTTTCTGCCTGAGAACATTGACTTTTTGGCCTTGGAGGTTGAATCTGATTTGCTATGTCATGCTTTCCTTTGGTTAAAAAAAAAATTCATTAACTCTTGATGTTCCAGGGAAATCTAAGGGATATTTCCAGATAAATATTAAGAAGATAAGTGTAAAATGGGTGCAGGATTTACAAGTTTATATGTTACCTTCAGCTTTAACTAGTGTGAGAATACTCCAAAATACTCTAGAAAAAGAATTGTAGTGCAATTTCTAAGGTTATTACTCCTTAGTTTCCAGTGAGAATTTCAAAAATGTAGAGATTTTAAGAAATGTGTCTGATTTTTGTATAGATGTTAACTTGTTGAATTGACTTTAGATTTGTGCCCTCATAGTAGAACTATAGCTAGCAATTTTTGTTCCTGAATCAGAAACTGTGCCTTCAATTACAAATTCAATTAATGGCAATACACAGGGACCACATGACATGACAAGGCCAGTGTCTACAAGAAAGTGTAGGTTATAAGAATATGGAAGACTTTACCTAGGGGTTCAGGAAACATCTGGTAACATTTTTATTTTAATTAGTTATGCTTGTTATCTAGGTATTAAGCTCAGTTGTTTCTACATTGCTAGTAGACTGCAAGTGCTTTTAGGGGGTTGGAAATTTTTGGCATCTTGAGAAAAGTTCATTAAAAGAAAAAGTAAATAGACATGAAAGAAGAAAAAATTTAAGATCACTGAGGCCCATATACTCAATCAACAAGAGTCACCAATTGAATGTTTGTCAGACTGAATTCTGATAAATGTCAACAATCACATTATGGATATTCGTACTTTTCCCTTTTCTCTGAAAAACCTAAGTTTTGGCACAAGATGTTATAAGATAGAGGGTTATCAGGAAAAAAGCCAGAGTCTATTTCAGTGGAAAGAAGGAAGATCGCCCAGCTATAGCCCAGATAGAAGAAAAGTACTTTGTGCTACATTTTCTATGTCCTGAACTATCATAGCAACCAATTCTCAGTTTTGTGGAGTAAGTTACATGGCACTTCAACTGTTTCACCATTTTAAATGCATCTGATGAGATATGATCATGATAATAAAAATTTTGTGTAGAATATTGAACTTAGACCTGGAAGAGACCTAGATCAAAATGGAAGGAATTTAAGAATACGTTGACAAATGTTAAAGAAAACTGGATTTAATGAAGTCTTAAAAGGTTTATACCAGGCCAAGAAAAACTGAACTTGAAGTATCCTTTTAAATCATATTATTGAATCTTAATAACCTAGGCAATCCATATCATGGGATCATCAACTTATTGACAGAAGGATCCTTGGAGATCATTTTATCCAACCCTCTCATTTCATAGATAAAGAAACTGAAGCCCAAAGAAATTAAGTTTCTCTATCCAATTGATCCTTCTTTTCACCAAAACAAAAACTGGACCTTTTCCTGATACCTCTCTATCTTGTAATACCTCATCCCCAAACTTAGGTTTTTCAGAAAAAAAGGGAAAGGAAGAATGACTTCTACCCACAATGTGATTATTGACATTTATCAGAGTTCAGTCTGATAAACACTCAATTGGTTCCTCTTGCTGAGTATATGGGCCTTAGTGACCTTAATTATTTTTCTTTTTTCATGTCTTCCTACTTTTTCTGTTAATGAACAAAAAGAGGGGAGGGAAGCAAAACAATAAAGAGCATAGTTAAGCAATAGAGAACATTGCCAAGAGAATTGTGATTCATCTTCCTCGGAAACTGTGATTCTAGGCTGAGTATCAGAGAGGGATAAACAAGAGTGGTGATAGGTCAATCCTGCTTTCCTTTAGGTATTGGTTGGTGCTCATTTTTATCCTTACAAAAACCTCAATGGCTTTTCCTCCATTTTCTCATGTCCCCTGAAATTGTGAAATTGTAAAGGAGATCTAATTCTTATTGTTGTGAATTTTTTTTTTACTCTAGCTATGAAAGTGTTCTTGAAAGAACTGGTTCCTAGATTTTAAAAAATTGCATTAATTCAGTCTATTGTTTTTTTCCTTGAAGGGTAAGAACGTCTTAACTGTTTCCTATGCTTCCAGAACAAAGGGATATGCATTGATGTGGCTATTCATGTTGGTATATATAAGATTTACCTTCCAGGACCAAGTTATTAGAGTTACTGAGTTAAGGATTCTTCTTCCAAATGGAAGAGCCATGTAGTTACCTGAGGTTTTTGAACAGGAAAAACAAGGAGACATAATATGACATTATCCTCTTAAAACAGCTAGCCAGTGGCTTAGTGTTCTCTGACTGGAGAGATTGTAAGACCTATTGGTAAGGGCTTTCATTTTTATTATCATTCTATTTGCAAACATGTCTGCAGGCTATTATGTAATAGGCACATGCAATAAAGATGATAAATAAAAATAAACAATAAACAAGAGAGGAAATTGCTTTCTGATTCACTCCACAGGCAACCAGATTACATTGAATGTGAATTAGGACCTCCTGGGAACCTACCTAGTAGCTAGAAAAATTCCTTAGTCTCAATCAAGTATATATCACATCCTGAATGACTAGGAGTTTTTGATCACTCTTTCCCCTACTTCACCATTGCACATATCTCTTCCTGATAGCTGACTTTCCTTAATGGAGCCTGTATGAGAAGGGAGACTAATAGTATGATATTTTGGAAACAATACTGGGTTTGGACTGAGAAATCCTAGGTTTGAACCCTATCTTTGGCATTTAAGATCTTGTGATCTTGGGCAAGATCACCTCTTGGCTCTTTTATTCCCTCATCTCCAAAATGAAAGAATTAGATTTGAAGACCTCTAAATCTATTCTCTTCTGTATCCAATAATATAGTATAAATTTGAGTCCTATTCTGAAAGGACTATAATTTATTCTAAATTTTTTCAGTCATTTTCTAGTCATGTTCCATTCTTCATGAGTTTTCTCAGAAAAAATACTGGAGTGATTTGCCATATCCTTCCCCAGCTAATTTTACAGATGGGGAAACTGAAACAAATAGGTTTGAGTGACTTACCTGGGATCACACAGCTAATACATGTTTGCTGGATTTAAATTTAGGAAAATTCATCTTCCTGACTCCATGCCGGGTACTAGCTGTACCACTATACCACCTTGCCACACTGATTTATTCTAATAATTGGAATCAATGAATGTTTTCAGCTGGAAAGGATCTTAGAAGTCATCTGGTCCAAATCTTCTTGCTTTATAGATAAAGAAACTGAGACCCAGAGATGTTGTGTGAATTTCTTATTTTCACATGGATTATAAATGTCAGATCTGGGATATGAACCCAAGATTTCTGATTCTAACTTCAGTACTATTTCCATCTAAAATTCCTAATGTTTTCCTAGGTCAGTTAGTATTTAGTGTATCAATCCTCTATTACCCTGGCTTTCTCCAGTGAAATGTGCTATAAAAGGAGCATAGGACTGGAAAAGTATTAATCTCTTTTTACAGAAATAACAAAAGCAGAAATAGTACCATCCTTCCTTCAAGAAGCTTATATTCTGTAGGAAGAGACAGTATAAATAGAAAAATGGGAGCTAAAGAGGAGTAATTTGGTTTTGAAAGTTACCAGTTTGGTAAATGGAGCAACAGGGGAGTAAATTGACACACCCTTCCAGTAGCAATGGCAGAACTGATGTGACTATAGTTCTATGACTGGGAAATGGGATGGGAACAGATGGAGGATAAGCTGTTGGGAAGAATTTATCCAAGGAATAAAGTAAAGCATGGCTGGAGCTGGCCTAGAAATGATGGACCATGTGAGACTCTTACAAAGTAGGACAATGGGGACTTCAGAGAGGGAAGTTAAATTATTCAGGATAGGGTCTCTGGTCTTGGGTGCTGTACTAGGTAAAAAATGGAGAGATATAGTAAAGTGTTTGGAATCAGAAGACCTGGATTTGGGTCTCAGTTTAATTATTTCTACTTTAGACAACTCAAAGAATTCTCAGCATTTTTGTCTATAGACTAGGAATAGTGATGCTTACCTCATCAAACTCACAGGGTTAGTAGTAAGATGAAATAAGATGGCACATGTCAAAGCATTTTGGAATAGTAAAATAACTACTTCAGATGTGAGTTATTTTCATTCCTCTTTTTGCTAACATCCTTATAATCACTTAGTATTTATTAAATCAGTCTCAAGTTTCAAGGGAAAAATATGACAAAGCTGCTGCTAAGAAATATATAAGGAGAAGGACAGGAGACAGAGAGGGAGAGGGAAAGGAAGAGGGAGAGGGAAAGGGAGAGGGAGAGGGAAAGAGAAAGGGAGAGGGAGAAGGAGAGGGTTAAGGTTAGGGAGAGGAAGAGAGAGAGAGACAGAGACAGAGAGAGAGAGAGAGAGAGAGAGACAGAGAGAGAGACAGAGAGAGAGAGAGAGAGACAGAGAGAGAAAGAAAGAATGAGAGAATGAGAATATAAATAAAAGTATTATAAGCCTCATCCATGGCATACAGGTAAAACCCTTCCAAGAAATAAAGACTTTGGCTTTCAAGTTCCTTGCCAAGGAATGACCACAGAAAGTAGATCTTTTTTTGATTTCTACAAGGCTTCCACCCCCAGAATACACACAGATGGGAGTTTTATCATTTATTCAATATGCCATAAGAAGGCTCAAAGAGGAGTAAAGATGGAAGTTTGCCATCCAGGTCTGACCTGACAGAATCTTAGAGAAAGGAGAATCAGAGAATCGTAGGCCAAAAATGACCTGGTCAATCCCTGCTTCCTTCAATTAAGAACTCATTATAGGCTTGTTATAAAATATTTTCACCCTTATTAGAATGTAAGCTCCTTAGAGACAGAGTCTTTTTCTCTTTCATTGTTCTTCAATACTTAGTGTAGTGCCTGGTACATATTAATTATTTAGTAAGTGCATATTGCTGGAGTGGGCTGAGGAATTGCTTAAAGGTCTGTAAATGAAGCAACCTTCTCAGAACAACTTCAATGCATTTACCTGCCCTTCACCCCATTCCCTGAAGTCAAGATCTCTGGATTGAAAATTGTCTTAGAATGAATGAAGTCCTGTGGCATTTTGAATGAGTTCCAAAGAAGGACTCTTTCAAGTGTTGACTAGCTAACTCTCATGGAGAGGAAATGACTTTATCTATATTAATGATCTCATGCTGTCACTCAGCATTTCCAAAGAATTTCCAAAGAGTTCTTCAGATTGTATTTGAGGTAGGAAAGTTACTAATGGCACACAAGACTTCTTTTTCTTGGCCTGGTTGAAACTTGTACTATGGATTCCCTGGCCAGGTCTCAAGATCCATGTCACTAGGCCTCCATTTCTTGATTATGTGGTACTTTGCCCCTCCCATTTCTGTGCCCAAAGAGCTTTGAGAATTGTAGCTAAAAAGCGTGGGGCCCTCAGGTGTATACATGGTGTGTGTGTGTGTGTGTGTGTGCGCGCCCACGCGCCTGTTTCTCTCAAGCTACAAGCATTAGATTTAGGAACATAAACAATATTCTCTCTTGTACATGAACACAAGCTCCAGCAGCTTCACTTTGTGGAATGTAGTTTATTTTGCTAGCTAGCTCCAGGTTAGCAGGAAAATCTATATGTGATTTTTAAAAGTAATTGTCCTCAAGGAAGACCAATAGATAGATTTAGTTTTGATTTACGTAGGGTTGTAGTCTGAGCCATGGTGTCTTGGATGGCATTGTAGAAGGTATGATTTTAAGACTTAAATTGTCTACTTCAGGCATTTATTAATATGACCCTGAACAAGTCAATTAGTCTTCATGTCTTTCAATTCTTTCATTTGTAAAAGGTGGGTTATCATAGAACCTGCTTCATAGAGTTGTTGTGAAGAACAAATAGTATATATAAATTCTTTGCAAACCTAAGGCACTAAATAAATGTTGGCAATTATTTAGATTCATCTTTGGGTCTAAAAGCCATTGTCCTCCATGTTATGGATATCAACATATTTTCTTATCCATAGGATAATGCCAATGTAATTTTATTGTAGTGCCTGTAAAGACCACCTTTCTAACTAAACTAGATGGAACTTGTCTTTTCCCTTATTGTAAGCATAATTATTAATATAGAGAAGGTTTTGGGTTTGTTGTTATTTGTTTGTTTATCAATTTATTTAATCTCTTTTCAAATAGTATTTTAATTTTTTCAATTATATATAAACACAATTTTTAACATTCATTTTTTTCCCTTAATTATTTATTTATTTTTAGTAAAGCTTTTTATTTATACAACATATGCATAGGTAATTTTTCAACATGCAAAACCTTTTGTTCTAAACTTTCCCTTCCTTCCCCCCACCCTTTCCCCTGTCAGGTAGTCCAATACATGCTAAATATTAACATTCGTTTTTTTTAAATAAAATTTTGAGTTCTAAATTTTCTCCCTTCCCCACCTACCTAAAATAGTAATCAATTTGATATAAGTTATATATGTGCAATCATGTAAAACATATTTCCACATTAATCATGTGAAAAAACCCAACAAAATGGGAAAACCATAAGAAAGAAAAAAATAAAAATAATATGTATTTTCGATCTCAAATTTTTTGGAATTGTCTTGGATCATTGTATTTCTGAGAAGAGATAAGTATATCATAGTTGATCATTGCATAATGTTGCTGTTACTATACACGATGTTCTCCTGGTTCTACTCATTTCATTTTGAATCAGTACATGTAGGGCTTTTCAGATTTTTCTGAAATCCATCTGCTCATCATTTCTTATACTTCCATTACATTCAAAAACCACAATTTATTCAGCCATTTTCCAGTTGATGCTCATCCCCTCAATTTCTAACTCTTTGGAGGACTTTGGTCTTATTCCTTATTTGGACTCTTTTCTCATATAGATCCATAAGTTGTTTGAATTTGAAGGGAACATTTGAATAACTTATTTGGCTCCTTGGTTTTACAGATAAAGAGCTGAGCCTAGAGAGGAAGCAATTTGTCCAATATGTTAGATCATGAAGCAGGACAGAGGAAAAAAAAGAGAGAAAGTATGGAGGTAGAGGAAGAGTTGTTGTCCAATCCTTTCTGAGTCTTCATGACACCGTTTGGAGCTTTCTTGGTAAAGATACTGGAACAGTTTGTCATTCCCTGCTCAGGTGAGGCAACTGAGGCAGAATTAAGTGACACCCTCAGGTTCACAAAGTAAGTGTTTGAAGTCACATTTGAACTCAAGTCTCCTCCTCCAGGCTGGTATTCTATCCACTGCTCCATCTTCTGCCAAGGAGAAAATTTAGGGTCAATCTTCCCTTCAGATATGTATTACCCACATGACTCTGATCTAGTCATTCAACTTCCCTCTGAGCCTCAGCTTCCTCATTTTTACAGTGGGTAATAATAGATTTACCTTACAAAGTCATTGCAAAGATTAAATGAGATCAACTACAGGAAGGCTATGTGAGCCTTCAAGTCCTCTCTACATATTTACTCTCATTTAATAGCAGTAGCACAGAAGCTTGCAGCTAGCTCTCCTGACTCCTAAGTCTTCACTCACTTCCCCACTTATGCTATTGCCTTCTGTACCCTTGAAAGGCCTACATTTACCAGCAAATTCTAGAGACATGAAGTCAGATGCTTGTAAAAGACATGATAGCTGATCCAGCAGAGATGAGAGCTAAATATCCTGTCTTTTCTTACACCAGAGGCAGAGAAATGTTACTTATGAAAGGTAGAGCTAATACTTTCTTTCCAGCAATTTACCAGTTCCTTAAAATGAATACAGCTAATAGTTTTCATCAAAGATGCAATTCCATCTGCATATATTAATGAAGTCCAAGCTAAATGTCCTCATTTTACTAAGGATAATATGTGTGTGTATATGTATGTGTGGGTAGACAAGAAGACTTGAGTTCAAATGCAGTTCCAGACACTTACTGGCTGTATAACACTGGGCAGGTCACTTATTTCCTATCTGTCTCAATTTCTTCATCTGTAAAACTGGGAAAATAATAGCACCTAGCTCCAAAGATTGTTTTGATCATTAAAATGAAATAATATATGTAAAGAACTTTGTGAACCTTAAAACATTATATAAATTCTATCTATCTATCTATCTACCCTGATTAAGAGTTTCAAAGTTCTTAGAAGGCAGCTTGCTGTTGAAGTGGATAAAATGCTGACCTGCAGTCAGAAAGAGTTCTTAATCCACCATAGATTCTAGATGTGCAATCCTGGGCAAGTCACTTTCCTTTCTGTCTCAATTCCCTCATCTGTAAAACTGGGAAAATAATAGCACCTACCTCCAAAGATTGTTTTGAGCATAAAAATGAGATAATATATGTAAAGAACTTTGGAAATCTTAAAACATTATATAAATGCTATCTTATATATTATTATAATAATAAAACATTATATAGATGCTATCTATCTATCATCATCATCATTATTAAAAATTTCAAAGTTCTTAGATGGCAGCTTAGTGTTGAAGTGGATAAAATTCTGGACCCGCGTTTAGGAAGAATTCTTAGTCCACTTAGTTTTGATGGGCCTCAGTTTCTTCATCTGTAAATGTATAATAATAGCACCAAACTTACTGTGTTGAGAAAATGAAATGAGACAGCATTTGTAAAGCATTAATAAATGCTAGCCATTATTGTTATTTTCACACAATCTCTGTGAAATAAGATTGTTCAAGTATCTTCATTTTATGGCTATAAAAACTCAAGCTCAGAACCTCCTTTTAAAACCATGTTTTTAAGACATGGATTGAAGATTTAAACCCAAACCTCATAGCTCCAAGTCTAGAACTCTTTCTAAGACTGAGATGGAGACTGAGAGGAGGAAAATAAAGGCTTTCTCCATGATAAATGGATTGTATGTGCTGAAATGCAAATTTCCTAGTATGAAGAGACTAGCCTTTTACTCTGAGTTTCAGGAGAAGATGAAAGTGATACTGAAAATATGATTGATTTAATAATAATAATAATTACAGCATTTACCATGTAATGGGCATTGCACCATTACTTTACAAATGATCTCACTTTGTCCTCATGATAACCCTGAGAAGTAAATGCTGTTAATTATACCCATTTTACAGTTGAGGAAACTGAGGCAGACCAAGGTGAAGTGACAGTCATATATAACTATTAAATATCAGAGGGTAAATTTGAACTCAGATTATTTACAGGCTCAGCACTTTATCCGCAGAACTACCTAACTAGTTTGAAGAACTTTGAATTCATTGAGTAAATACTTCTTGACTTTTCAATACTATAAGGTTCAGTGTTGGGCTCAGAGCAGACAAAGATACAGGTGCCCCAGTCTATGCCTTTAAAGAACTCACCATCTATTGAGGCAGATAAGTGTAGACAGGACTATAATACCCAATGGTCTATCACAGTGCACATTCAGCCACTTTGCAAATAGGTATTTTACTGATTAAAATAAGTTACGTGGACAGTAATAAAATTCTTTCCATCTTATTAATGTCTTTTAAAAATAATAATGATGAGTATTACATACCTCATTTAACAAACTATAAAAAGGAAGCCTGACATAGCCATTTAGCATTTATATAGCATTTTCAGATTTGCAAAGTGCTTTATATATGCTATGTCATTTGAGCCTCACAACAATCTCTTAGGTACATTATTATCTCTATTTTACAACAAGAAACTGAGGCTGGAAAAAGTTAAATGGCTTGTCCAGGGTCACTCAGCTAGGGAATGTCTGCCACTGGATTTGAAATTTAAGCCTTCTTATCTCCAAGAGCCTCCAGGTCGTGCATGAATAGATTATATGGCCTGGAATCAAGTTTTTCCTGAGTTCAAATCTGGCTTCAAACAGTTATCAATTTTGACCCTGGGCAAATTGTTCAACCTGTTTGCCTCGGTTTCCTTATCTGTAAAATGAGCTGGAGAAGGAAATAAAGAATCCACTCCAGCATCTTTATCATGAAAACCTCAAATGGGGTCATGAAGAGTCAGACACAAGTGAAAACAATCAAACAACAATAATAACCTCTTAATTCCATATCCAAAATTCTATCCACTGTGCTACCTGGCTACCTTTTAGACATATTGTATAGAGAAGAAGTCTTGGCATTAAGAAAGCTTGGATTCAAATCTTAATTTTGACATTTAGTGACTATGTGAACTTGAATAAGTTACTTAGCTTTGTATTATTCTAAGTAACCTTTCTGTAGCTATAAATCACAGAACCAGTCCTGATTTGCATTGGAAAAGAGGATTTCCTCATGCGAAGATCCCTATATCAATGAAATTGTAGATCTAAAAAAAAAATGGCATCCTCATATACTAAGAGCTGACCCACCTTTGACAAACTTTGATACATTGCTGAGTAACCTGGAAAGTCACTTAACTTTTATAGGTAACTAGATTATACGTTGAATAGAACTTTTACAAATGAGGAAACTGAGATAAACAGGGTTCAGTAACTTGGCCAGAGTCACATATCCAGTAAATAAATATCTGAGGGAAGATTTGGATTGAAGTCAAGATCTGAATTTAAATGCAGCTTCAGACATTTACTAGCTTGTGACTCCAGGCAAAATCATTTAATCTGTTTTCCTCAGTATCTTCACCTATAAGATGGAAGTAACAATAGCATCTACTTCTTGGGTTGTTGTGAGGATCACATGAATTAATATTTGTAAAAAACCTACCACAAGAACTGACACTTAAAGGCCCATTCCTTCCTTTGCCATAAATTTGTCAGTGCTCCAAGCAACTTTTCAGTTGAAGAATAAGTAACAATTTGCATTGGGGGGGGGGGTACTTCTTGACAGGAGTTCCCGAAAAAGTAATCTCCCTTTCTCTCTCTCTCTCTCTCTCTCTCTCTCTCTCTCTCTCTCTCTCTCCTGTCTCTTCTCTCTATCTCTGTCTTTCTGTGTCTCTTCTGTCTCTCTTTCTTTCACACACATATACACACACACAAAGGTGAATGGCCTATGATTATATAGCTTATAAACTTGGCAGAGGCAAGGATTAAACTATCTCTTTCTGCCTAAAAGTGACATCATTAACCCTGTCTCTGCCACTGACCTTCCTCATCACTAAAATGATAACACCTATAATATATTAATATTAGCTTAAATTTATAATTACATTCACTCTCCTAAAGAACTCAATGCTCCAGAAAACCAGAATCTTGAACCTCCCATTTACTTCTCTAATGGCCAAAACACAATAAGTATCTTTATATGATGGGCAGATTCTCAAGTTGTACCTGATCCTCAGTGAGAAGCTCAAGCTGGCTTCCTTAGGCTGCAAATTTTCTAGGGTTTCATGTTTGAGCACGTAGAGAGACCAGCTATTCCCCTATCACTCCAGGCGCCTGCCAGAAATGCAGGCTCAGAGGACTAGCCTTCAGCCATGTGCTTTGACACCAACTGTCTAAAATCTACCTCTGGGACAAAAGCAGGCACACACTGCAATCGGGATATTTTAGGAACAATTTCTTCTGGGATGCCCATCTCATATTTGACATCTATACTCTGTCAAGAGGTGAAACTTTTGGTCTCTATTACCAGGGTTAGAGAAAAAACTGAGTTATGTGGGCTAGACTCAGTTCCCTAATATACCTCTAAGATTATATAGACACCAGAACTAAAGCATTATAATTATAAGTGGAAAGAACAGACTATGGTCTCCTAAAAGACACTTACATTTTTTTCCTAATCCTGTTGTATTTTCCCTAGACAGGGGACTTTATTTCCTTGACCCCCCTCCCCCCCCCCCCACTCAATGGAGGCAACCCCCTTAACTCCATTCCCAATGTAGGCAAAACTTTTGTGACACTTGAGTTTCTGAACTTTTGGGGTAAAATAACTGCTATACATGATAGGAGCTGTAGAATGATAGATATTTTTGTTAAATAAAAGGATGCACTTCTGCTTATTCTTTTTTCTTTAAAAAAAGTAATTGCCCTAGCTGTGTGATCCTAGGCAAGTCAGTTAACCTCAGTTGCCTCAGCACACACATACAAAAAAAAGTATGATAAGAAGAAAGATGACATATATATCAAATTTATAATAATCCTTTTTATAGAAGCAAACAAATGGAAACAGTAGATGCCTATTGATTGGGGAAAGGCTAACAAGTGGTACAGGAAGAGAATGGAACATTCATGTACTAACAGAAGTCATGAATATGATGGGTACAAAGAAGCCTAGGAACTCTTAGGTGCACTGATACAAAGTATAATAAGAAGAACCAAGGAAACAATATAAACAAAAGTACTATATAAATTGAAGGAACAGCAACAAGAAAAGAATTGAAACCAAATAATATGAAATTATAATATCCAAGTCTGGTGCCTTCTTCACTGAAGTGAGAGACTATGGGTATAACATATTGCATTAAAAAAAAAAAATCAAGCTTCCCTCCCCTTCCTCCCGTGCCCCTCCCCCTCTCCCCCCCCCCCCCCCCCCGGCCATATATAGTTTAGTTTTGCTGAACTGTTTTTCTTCTCTTTAAAAAAATTATTAGAAAGGCGAGTTCTTGGGATAAGGAAGAGATACATTGTAATATTTAAATTATATGAAAGCAAAAGATAGCAACAAAAATTTATTTAAAGTTAAGAAATCACATTGGTGGACTTCTCTCTCTCTTTTTTAACATTCTTGAATTAGTAGTTTCCCCGGAACTTTAAAATTTTGAACAGTCTTAGAGAGATACAGCAATGGAAGACTATTAAGTGAGTAAAGAAAGAACATGTGTATATCTCAGTGCAACTTTATGAGTTTTCTGTGACTGATAGTTGTGAATTTTGTTGTTTTGTTCAGTTGTGACCAAATCTTTGGACCTGTGGACCACAGCACATCAATACTGTCCAAAGATGTTGGAGTGGTTTGCCATTTCCTTTTAATGAATTACCTTTTGTCAGAACTCTTCATTATAATCTGTCTATCTTATGTAACTCTGAACAGCATAGCTCATAGTTTCATTGAGTATGCAAGCCCTTCTTCTGTGACAAGGCAGTGATCCAGGAATGGGGAATGGATGTGACTATTCTTGAAAATTGATAAAATAAATACTAGTCTTGGATATTATTGGAAAAAAGGTTGTCTGAGTGGCTGCCCATCAGTTGGAGAATGACTGAATAAATTATGGTATATGAATGTTATGGAATATTATTGTTCTATAAGAAATGATCAGGAGGATGATTTCAGAAAGGCCTGGAGAGACTTACATGAACTGATGCTAAGTGAAATGAGCAGAACCAGGAGATCATTGTACACAACAACATCATATTATAGGACGATCAATTCTGATGAACATGACTCTTTCCAACAATGAAATAACTGATGCCATTTCCAATGATCTTGTGATGAAGAGAGATATTTACACCAAGAGAGAGGACTGTGGGAACTGAATGTGGATCACAACACAACATTCTCACTCTTTTTGTTGTTGTTTGCTTGTATTTTGTTTTCTTACTCATTTGCTTTCCTTTTTGATCTGATTTTTCTTGTGCAGCAAGAGAATTGTGTAAATATGTTTATACATATTGGATTTAACATATATTTTAACATGTAAAACATATATTGGATTACTTTCCATCTAGCGGACGGAGTAGGAGGAAGGAGAAAATCTGAAACACAAAGCTATGCAAGGGTCAATGTTGAAAAACTATCCATGCATATGTCTTAAAAATAAAAAGCTTTTTTTTTTTTAAAGTTTGTGTCCCAAGAAATGTTATAAAGGAATTTCCTTCTAAGCATACCATATCAGCATATTCTTTATACTTATTTTTGCTTTTGCTTGGTGAGTTCTCCATTGATGTTGGTATCTCAAGCTTCACTTCTGGTTCTGGTTTTTGTTCTTGTTGTTGTTGCTAAGAGAGGCAGAGACAGAAACAGAGACTGAGAAAGAAGGTGAGTATGCAATAGTCCACTGGAGAAGAGGAAAGCAAATGAGATTAAGTTCTAAGTCCACAAATACACAAGCTGACTTTGACAAGAAAAAAGGTCATCTCCTTGTCCTGAGCCTGGGGAGAAGCAGGAGAGAGTGGGAGTCAAAGGGTTTTGATATGAAAAGAATAAAAGAAAGGAGAGCTCAGATAAGATGGCTCCAGTCTTTCCAGCAAACCAAAAGATAAGCTCTTTAACTGAGAGTGGGGAGGAGAAAGAAAGGGGTGTGTGTGTGTGTGTGTGTGTGTGTGTGCCTACACACGCGCGTGCGTGCACCTTGAGAAAGAAATAGAATGTTTGGAATTACATCTGTGGAGGGTGACTTTGAAAATCAATGAGATAAGACTCTAAAGCTGCTTTACTGAATTGATGGGGGAATAACAGGATTTGCAATGTACCCTTCATGGTACCATTGGTGAAATTAGATGGAGAGGTCGATGGGAGGGATGATCCAGAACTGAGGTTTGGCCAAAAAAAAAAAAGATTGGACAGAAGACAAAGGATTAATAAACCTGGCAAAGTGGAAGTGAAAATGCCTAATTATAGAATGGAGGTTGGGGAAGGAGGAGGAAAAGAAGTCAGATGAAGGTACAAAGTGGAGGGTATAATCTGTGGCTATGTCATGAGCCCAATGAGCTTGGAGAAGTGAAGTGATAGGAAGTTATGGTCAGATAGAAGAGTGTCAGAATTTCTGATTAGGGAAATTGAACATTTGTAGATAATGGCAAGATGTGTGTGACTATCTCTATGTATGGCTCAGGTAGAGTGAAGGACTAGGTCATGAAATTAAGGAAACTGACAAAATGGGAAATCAGGATATATAAGGGAATATTTATATTTATATATTTATATATCCTGATCTCCCATTTAAAAAGGGTAAACTTCTTGAAGAAAGAGACTATGTCATTTCTGATTTTGTTTCCCCAGTTTCCATCATTGCACCTGATTTGTAGTAGATACTTAATAAGTGCTTTTTCATTCCTTTATTTATTCATCCCCAACAAATGTCCTTCCTTAGGGATAGCTCTAAGATCAATATTCTCAGAAATGAGATTTAACATTCTCTGTTGTTAATGTTGAGTCATTTCAGGAATGTTTGATTTTTCATAACCCCATTGGAGTTTTCTTGTGAAGATACTAGAGTGTCATTTCCTTTTCCAGATCACTTCATAGATGAGAAAATCAAGATAAACAAGTCAAGTGATTTCTCCAGAATCATATAACTAGTTAATATCTAAGGCCACAATTTGAGTTCAGGAGTCAGGAAGCTGACTCCAAACTCAGCTCAAACTTTATCACTGAACCATCCATTCACTGAACTCGTTCTCTACTGGCTGGAGTAAATGGGTTGATGGAGCTGGTGGGTTTAAGGTAAGGAATTCATGGCATGGAAGGAATCACAGGTAAAACCAAATCATGCAAATAGCAAAGAAATTTCCTATATTGCTTTCCAGGATTTTCATGACTTTGGGAAGCAAAACAGGAAATTCCCTTCAGAGTCTGTAGGGGCTCTGGGTAGATTGTGTAGATTTCCATCAAGAGAATCCCAGTCCCTATATTATTGTAATGCTAACCTTGGATACCTTTGTGGGTTACCATTAGATGGCTAAGGCTATTTTAGGTGAGGCAAATGGTTGTTCAAGGACGTAATTACATTGGCTACATGTACTAGATTAACATCTTGTGGGTTCCTATCTGATTGAAGCTCTAATAATGATCACATCTCTTCCAAAGGAAAGAAATCCATCTTTTCCTGCTCAGGATAACTTTCAAGCAGATCATTTCAAGACTTCTGGAACATGCATGGCTCACTTTACCAGATTGCTATCACTCTTTGTTCCTTTACACTTGGATAGGATTGTCTTTTTGGCCACAGTGATGCCTTAGGGAAGTTCTTTTTTGGGGCATAAAACTAACCATTTCACTACCAATTACCAATGATGAATAATGATAAAGGACTGAGGAAAAAAATCTAGACTGAAGCCACAAATTCCAGAGTCTTGTAAAATATAGTGGACCAGACTCAACTTACTCCTATTTTTTTAAGACTCTAGTGGACTTGATAGCTTTAGCTTCCTCTTTGACTGATCATATTAATGGACTACAGATGCTTCTATAATTGATTCCTTTCTACTACAGTATTTTATATCTATGCAAATATCTTAAATATCCTCTTGGTGAAATTCATTCTAAAACATATGAGATTAAAAAAAAATTATCTTTGGTGACATTTAAATTCCAAACTGTTTCAGACAGCCTTACTGTGGTCCCCATAAGGTTAAAATTTAAAGTCCTTGGTTGTTGCATTTGGAATTCAGAGGCCTTAGTTCTTGTGCATTCAATTATATACAGATGATGATACCTGTTATTTCGGGTGTGGAGTTGAAGACTAGATTAATGGATATCATTTGGAGGAATTTCCATTGTATATTAATGCAGCCAGGAGCTTCATTGTTCTATTGCTCTACTGAATGAATACTCTATTATACTGGCCACACCTTATGCCTGAGAATCTGAGAACAGGTTTTCATATAGATGTTTTAAATTCAAGAACATTTTCTTTAGAAATGTTTGTGTTTTGTTTTTTTGTTTTTTTTCCCTTTAACTGCATATGGAACATTGGGTCAGCTCATATAACCTTGCCAAACACTGGGTAGAAATAGTGATGTGCTCCATATAAAATATTGGGAATATGAATTTGTATGTATATGGAATATTAACTAACATCCAACAAACTGATGTCAATGACAATTAATTGCTATTGTCTTCTTTGAGAAAATGAAAGTGAAACTTGCAAAGGCTAAATGATTAACTCAGAAGAATCAATTGCAGAGCATAATAGTCCTTTTTCCCAGGCCCTTATGCAATTTTGAACTAGGAGTCCTTCAGCTTTCTTAACTGATTTTCATTTGCTCAACTGAAGTTTGTCTCATATTCCCAAATCAGAAACTTACCACTCCCATTGTTTAGATTTAACCATAATGTGCCAACTTTGTGGGCTTGATAATGAAACAGATTTTTCATTTGAGACTGGCTTCCTTTTACTACTTAAAATAGTTCTGGGTCATCTTGTACCTCTATCAAAGGGTATGTCCAATGAATTTAACTTAATTTTTAATATTAATCAAATCAAAATACAGTTCCTTCAGTGGAAAACAAAAACAAAAACAAAAACAAAAATTCACTTTAAGTGTCTCCCTGGGGCTATACTCTCCTGATTGTTGACAATCTACCATATCTAACCAGCTTCAGCCCCATTATACTGTATCTGACCATTTTTATTCTGTGCTACCATATGAGTACTTCACCCCATTCCCCAATTCCTGCTTTCTTTCTCTTACTAGCATTCCTAGTTTTAATAAATTGTCCTATGATTCCATAGACTTCTTAGACCAAACCCCCCCCCCCCACTTCCCTCTCCCTGCTGCCTTCACTACCATTCCTGTATGTTTTGTCTTTTCCATTAGAATGCAAATTTCTTGAGGGAAGGGATTGTCTTTCTTTTCATATTTGCATCCCCAAGCCTTAGCTCAGTGACAGGCACATAGCAAGCATTTGATTTATTCATTCAAATCAAAATAATTTTGGTAGTGATGGTATAGTGGGGTTTACCTGGATTATAGTTAGTGGGCAAACTGGATTATAGTTAGAAAATAGTAATGTACTTTCGGTGGCCCAAATTATTCAATGATGCAAAACCTTTTTATTTATAATTACCAATTAGAAATTTCTGGTGATTCTAAAGGGCTGCTGAGCATAGAATCCCAAAATCTATAAAAAATCAAAATTCTATATCACTAAAAGTGCAATCAAGTCATAATTATACTATGTTATCGTATATCATCTACACTGAATTTCAAGAAAAAAATGCTAGAAAAAATGTCATCAAAAAGATATTACTAGACAAGAAGGTGAACCAATAATATAGCAAGATCAAAGAAGGGATAATAAATATTTTGTTTTCCCCATGTAATGGGTACCTTTGTGGTAATAGGACATGTAAAGGAAGACTTCTATTTTATTAGGTCGATTGTTTGTGGAAGATTAATGAAACCATGGTCAAGAATCCATGGATGAGTAAGTACAGTTGGGTTTTCATTTATGCAATTAGAGTTGACTGAATCACTAAGATCATAAACTCAGATCAAGGAAACTCTTAAATGTAGAGAGATTTGGAATTTGGATTTTCTAGGATGAAAAGCTATGGCAAGTTGAAATCTTTAGTATTAGAAAAAGCCAAATCACTGAGAGTTTGGAAATCTGTCAAAATATTGAAATGCAGGCTCCTATTTTTTAGATTACTGCAACAACTATTAATTGTATATTAGCCCTTTAAATTATTCAGTATCATTTCATCTAGGTCATTTTGACTTTTGGGGGGGATGCATTAAAAGATCTAGTTGTTCCATTCTGTTCCAAAGGACACAGTGAAGACCTCAGTGATCTCCCAATATGATCATTTGCAACATTTTGCAATCAACTTATCTTATAAGTCCCTTTTGGTTTGACCATGCTGACTCATTGGTTTCTAGCTGCGTGATGCTCACTAAGTCACTTCACCTCACTAGGCCTCAATTTCTCCATCTGTAAAATGAAATGATTGGACTAAATGACCTTGTAAGTTTTCTACCAGCTCTAAATCTGTGCTAGTGCCAACACAGCTTAACCAGATACTCTGTGAATGATTGGTAGAAAATTTACCTAGAATCTTCTGGTTTCTGCTGAAAAGTTGCCCTTGGGAAGCTGAGAATAATGTGAGAAGGGAAAATGAACAGTTGTGCTCAGCTCATCTCCACAGCATCCAAGCCTCAGGTCTATATCAGTTGGACAAGAAGCTTCTTCAAGCAGCTGCATTCATTTCAGAAGTCTAGGACCCATTCCAAATGGCTCTAAGGTGAAAACAGGTATTTCCATTTCTCCAAAGCAAGGACATTGGGATTTCTGCTTCAATTTGAACCTTGAACAAATTAATCACATTTGCCAAAAGCATGTCATATGACTGGAGTAGAGAGCCATTCATAAATCCTCTTTGGTACTGACAATTCAATTTTGGCACCCACATTTCTACATCTATCAGAAATTTTAGGACCATGAGTCTGGAATTTTGAGCCTGGCTGAATCTATAGGGTTAAGGAGAGGTCAAGGAGGATGATAACTGGGAAAAGAGAATTAGCTTCAATGATTCATGGATTAGTGAACTTTGAAAGAACAATTTTAAGGGTTTGGGGACTAAAATCAGATTATGAAGGGTTAAGGGGAAAAAAGGGTAATAAGGAATTGAGATATCAATTAAAGAATTCTTATTCTATTTTTCTGATAAGTTTGATAGTTAATGAATGGAAGAAACAGAATCAAGGAAATGGTTTTTGGGGTGTGTGTATGTGTGTATATGTCAAAAGAAGGTAGTGGGCTCCCTCTCAAAAGGGCCTGATGGTTGGATGGTTAGTTGTTAGGTATATAACTAATAGTCATTAAATGTTTAAGATCAATTTATATTTGGGGAGGGGGGGCATCTTTCATTGAGAGGCATAGAAATCTATTCTTGGTCATGTTGTGCTTAACATTTTTATCAATGATTTGGGTAAAAACATAGATACCATGCTTATCAAATCTGCAAATGACACAGATCTATGACAGATAAGTAATACATTGGATGACAGAGAGAAGATTTTAAAAGATCTTGACAGATTTAGGACACTGGGCTGAATTTAATAAGATGAAACTTGATAGGGCTATATGTACAGTATTACTCTTGTGTCTAAAAAAATCAACTTCACAAGCTGAAGATTGGGAAGGCATAGTAAAATAGCAATTCAGCTTAGCTCAACATGAGTCAGCAATCTAATATAGTAAGTAGGGAGAAAAAGTGAATGGGATTTTGGGGCTTCATTAAGAGAACCACAGATTCTAGGGATAAATAGTAATAGTTCTATTGTGTAGTTCTGACCAGACCTCATCTGGAAGATTGTGTTTGCTTCTGGGTTTATAGTTTAGGAATATCATTGATAAGTTGGAAAATGTCTCTAAAGAAAGGGAAACCTAAGGTGAAGGGTCTTTAGTCCATGCCGTATGAGAATTGGCCGAGTTTAAATAAGTGATGGTTAGCCTGGAGAAAAGACTCAAGAGAAACATGATAGTTATTGAGTATGTGAAGCTTTGTCATATGGAAGAAGTACCAAAGTTCCAAACAAACCAATTTTGATTGGATGTTTGAAAATAATTCCTAATACTTAGAGCTGCCAGAAATGGAATAGGCTACTTAGGAGGTAGTGGATTCTCTCTCACTAGAAGTCTTCATACAGATAATAAATGATAATTTTTCTAGTATATCATGGCAATGATTCTTTTTTGGGAGATCTCAATTGCTGTAGATGGTTGCTGAGATCTCTTCTAACTCTAGAATTCTAACAGCTTAGAAAAAGAGAGAAAATTCTCAGAACAAAGACAGGCAGTGAGTCAGCAACAAAAGGGTTTATATCTGAAGGTCTAGATGTTGGCATTTTTAAATTGGGAAATGTCAAAAATTCTGAGCTTGTGATGGGGTTTAATATAGAGGGGAAAAAAGTACATTCAAATTATCTAATCCCTGTTACCAGATATAGGTTAAATGGCCATTTCAATTCAATTCAACTCAATAATTATTAAAGAATTCCAATATTTAAGGGTAAGCATGATATAGTGGATTAAGTTATAAAAAAGGTAGGAAAAAGTGGGTTCCAATCCTGCTTTTGATACATGTTTGCTTTGTGACCATATACAAATCATTTAGCTTCTTAGTGCCTTGAGCAACTTTTTAAGATTATAAATTAAAGCTGAATTCCTAATTTGCACCAAGGATATAGGATTTGTTGCTGAGTTGTTTTCAGTAGTATCTGACTCTTTAAGATAGTACTTTTTCTTGGTGAAGATATTGGAATGGTTTGCCATTTCCTTCTTCAGTTCATTTTACAGTTCAGTAAACTGAGGCAAACAGGGTTTAAATGACTTGCCCAACTACTAAGTGTTTGAGGCTAGATTTGAACTTAGGGAGATGAGTCTTTCTGACTCCAGTTCTGGTGCTCTATCCACTTCACCAGCTCGCTATCTAGAAATTATTCATTAAGTGGCAGAATAAAAGGATTTTACCCCAAACAAGAATTCAAAGACCTGCCTCTAGTTACACTCAAAGGCCATATAATGGTCTCATCCTGTTCTTCTTCACCCTTTTCCATCTTCTCTATTTCTTTTTCAATGTATAATTAAAAAGTGAAGTTGGGAAACAACTTGGGTGAAAGGTCTTAGTATAAAAGATATTTTATAGCCCTGACTTGGATTTGCAAGCCAAGCAAACAGAAAAAAGTCTCAGGAATACAGAGTAATAAAAAATTATATAATGCTTTGAACTCATACTAAATAATACCTTTAATCCTGGGCTCTCCAATTACTTTATATAAACAAGTTAAGAATCATAGTATTATCCTTGTTTTATCAGTAGGGGAGAAAAATGGAGTGACTTGACTGGACAGGTTGTTTTTCCTGGGTCTAGGGAGAATTCTGGGATCCAAATCCCTAGAGCACTTGCATCCAGATGTGAGATTACTAGCTGAGAACAGTTTTATGCTCGGTTTATTTTTTCCCCCTGTAGCTTAGACTAGTTTGTGCTTAAACATTGACATAAATATTATACAGGTGTTGCTTAGCATTGTAAAGGCCTATGGAAGCATATATTTCCTCCTTATTCTCAACCCTTTGTAATCTGGATACTATCTGGACTATATTAATAAAATTGCAATTTCAGAGGTTGCCAATGAAGTCCTAGTTGCTAATTGATCTTTTTCTAGGCCTCATTCTCCTTGACCTTTCTGGTCCTCCAATTTGACATAAAGATGAGTAGGTCCTTCTGATATCAACCAAACAATCAACAAACATTTATTAAGCACCCACTTCTAACCCAACATTGTGCTACTTATGGGGGCATAAAGATAAAAGGGAAAAACAGTCTTCAAGGAGTTTACAATATAATCCAGAAAACATAATACACACACAAAAACACATAAACACATAAACACACAAGTTTAAATAAACTATATGTATATAGTTTATTTAATATAGTATGTGTGTATGTATATATATATATATATGTATATATATATACATATATATATATATATATATAACACATTTATATTCCAAATAGATGTTAGATGATTTTGGCAGGGAAGGCACGAGCAATTTGGAAGATAGGGAAAGACCTCATGTAGATGGTGGTACTTCAACTAAGCCTTGAAGTAGGGTAGAGATTTTGAGAGATAGATGTGGTGAGGGAATATATTCAAGGCATGGGAGAAACCAATGCAAAGGCATGGAGGTGAAAGATGAAATTTTGTGTGTAAGGAAGATTAAGGTCAATTGAACATGAAGAGCAATCGTATGCAATAAGGATAGAATGGTAGGTTGAGGTCAAGTTGTGAAGGACTTTAAATTCCAATGTTTTACTCTGGAAGTAATAGGGAGCCACTGGACTTGATTGGTCAGAATTGTACTTTAGGAAAAGCAGTTTTACATATTTTGCTCGGGATTTCAGCATTTAGAAGCATGTTTCTATTCTTAACTTAAGTATATAAAACTCATCAAGACAACAATCTATACAGAGAAATCTCCCTTGATCCCTCAGAAAATAGTATGTATTTGGAATTACCAACAGAAAGTCAACAGGAGCAAGGGGGCAGCTAAGCAAGAATTCTATGGAAACACTGAGCTTTGATGTGAAATTTTATACTCAGTTTTTTAAGACATTAAAAAATCTGAAATATTTTTCTGCTTCATATAGAGTATATACTCTATTTTTAAATGTTAAAAATACTGAAATTTTCTGCATCATATTTATGATGTGTATGTTTTTTGTTTAATCTGATTTTTGCGTGTTTGTTTAATCTTGATAGAGTTGAACAGCTTGGTTATTATTTGTTTATGAGTTGAACAAACTTTATCCTTCAACTCAATTCTCTTATTTTTTCTTTACTGCCAGATTTCTTGGGAAAGATATCTATACTCATTCTTTCTGCTTCCTCACCACCAACAGTTTCCTCAATCGTGGTAATTTACTTCCATACCCATCATTCTATTGACATTGGTCTCATTAGTCTCTAATGACCTCTTAATTGCGAAATCCAATGACTTTTCTTCAATCCTCACCCACCATGTCTTCTCTACATCATCTAATACATCACCTACCCCCTTTTTCTGGATCCTCTCTCTTCCTTTGATTTCGGAAATAATACTCTACTGACTCTTCTCATAACTCCCTCTTTGTCTTCTGTGACTTTTTCCAGATTCCTTGAAGAAGATATTCCCCAATAGTTTCTCTTTGCCACTCTTCTCTTTATCCTCACTGATACCAACTTAATACAAGTCCTCATTACCAACCACCTACCTGCAAGAGCTTCCTAATAAATCATCCTTCCTTTCTTCTCTCTCCGTGCCCTGATAATAGCCAGTTTATGACTTTCCACAAGTCACTTTCATGAGAGATATTATTACAATACTTGCACCATCTATTTGAAAGGGTTGTTTTGAGGAAAGTGCTTTATAAATACTGAAGTTATAGAGTTCTTGTCAACAACAATGGTAATAAAAATAATGGTAATACTACTAATAACTCCTTTATTTTAGTGCCAGATAATCTTCCTCATGCAAAGTACATGTCCTTCTTTTTCTCAAAATACTTTAATGGAACCCTTCCCAACTGATTAAATTAGATTTCTAATATTCTAATATTCAAGGCTCTCCAGAAATCTGGTGCTACTCTACATCTTTTTTAAGACTCATTCTCTTCTTTGAGGTTTGCGTCTTTATTTTTAAAATAGCATTTTATTTTTTCCAAATGCATGCTACGATAGTTTTCAACATTCACTTTTGCAAAACCTTGGCTTTTTTTCTTCCTCTCTGCCCTCAATATAGTAAGCAATCCAATATAAGTTAAACATGAGCAATTCTTCTAAACGTTTTCATATTTACTACTCTACTTTTTAAGCCTTATTGTACACTAGTTTCCTTTTATCTTCTCCCCAAATTGAACTAGTCATTGTTTCCCAAACTTACTTATATATTCCTGCCTCCTTGCCTTTTCTTATGCTATTTCATATTTCCCCATTCTTTGTCAGTAAATTTCTGTTCATCCTTTAGTACCAACTAAGATGATGCTTTGTCTTGATAGCTTCTCTGATTCCCCCTAGTCCCCTTTCCCCCCCAGGATCTCACTGTTTGCATTCTTGAATGCAGTTATATATGATTTTATTATAGTTATTTGTATTTATATTGTCCCTTCTTATTAAAGTGCAAGCTCCATGAAGGCAAGGATCATAGCTCTGAAGATGGAAGGGACATTAAAAGTCAACCTTTATCTTTATTTTAAGTGCTTTAAACCACTTAAGTGACTTTACCTAAAATCATATAGCTAGAAGGTATCTGAAATAGGGTTTGAAACTAGGTCTTCCTGCCACTAAATCCACACCTTATCAGTATACCATATTGTATCATGCTTAGGCTGCATCTTCTCTAGCCTATTGAAGTACTTGATACACAGTAGATACTTGAAAACATTTGTTAAATCAACTGAATTGATAGAACTTGCATTCCTTATGGATTGTGTAGTATTAACTATTCATTGTTGGTGTCTACTTTAACCTTCCACAGAGGACAAGGTGTTATAGAAACAGGAATGCCCTTCATTTCTATATAGTCTGTGGCAAGTAGTGTTAGCCCCACTTAGTAGAAGAGTTAGGGAGTGCAATGAATAGAATGCTAAGCCTGGAGTCAGGAAGACTAATGATCCTGAGTTCAAATCCAGCCTAGTTGTATGACCTCATGCAGGTCACTTACCCTTGTTTATCTCTAAAATGAACTGGAGAAGGAAATGGCAAAAAACACTCCAGTATCTTTGCCAAGAAAAACC
Source organism: Antechinus flavipes (assembly GCF_016432865.1). Taxonomy (NCBI): domain Eukaryota; kingdom Metazoa; phylum Chordata; class Mammalia; order Dasyuromorphia; family Dasyuridae; genus Antechinus; species Antechinus flavipes. The sequence goes on from NC_067401.1 coordinate 96,593,893, forward strand.
CACATGGGATCATGAAGAGTTAGACATGACAACAAAAAGACTCAAAAACAACAATATGATTTTATTACTCACTCTAGATCTCCTTTAGAGAGTCATTGTCCAGGGGTAGAAAATAACTTCTTCCACATCCCATTTAAATTCTCTAGCCACCAGATAATACTCTTGAAGGAGTCTATAGAGAGTATTACAAGAAGGTAATCACCTACCAGAAGCTCCAAACTAATGCCTTTGTGGTGACAGGCACAGATAGTGATAGTTTTCATGGTGAGGAGAGCGGCATAATGTGCTAGTACATAGCTAGTATATACACATCTTCAAGGTTGCTTGCTGGTGAATACAGAAACTATTCTGCTGGGGCATTAAGTTTATGTCCTTCACTATCTTGGGAATCATTCGCCTTTATATTTTATTATTCTAGTTCAAACAGGGATCCCATTCCATCCCCTTCTTTCCATAAAATGAAAACAGAGGAGTAAGGAATGTCACCCCTGGTCCCATGCCTACTCTGGTCATTAAAATTGGGCAGATAACTGGCAAGCAGCATCATGTGTTTAACAAATGTTTGTTGGATGTGAAATGGAAACAGCAAATCCAAAATCTCCCTGCTCTCCCTGCTAATCTATCTGCAGTGATGTGTAGTTTACTATTGAGTATTTCAGGAGACAACTTCCATAAACAGGGAAAGTGGAAATGATGCAAACTGATCTGGGTTTGCTCACTTGTCTCCTGCCAAAGCCTTGATCTTCATCTTCCTGTCATGGTGCTGCATGAACCAGAATACCAGATTCAACCCCAAGCCACAGATTTGGGGGTGGGAACAGTAATTAGCTTTGGGACAGTGGATTTTTTTGAGGTCTTGGAAGGTTAAGTTGTGGGATAACTCACTGGGAATTATGAGCAATCCCAGCAGATTCCATGAAGCTACACACCAGATGAGGAGCCAACAAGTCTGAGTTTTAACCTTGGCCCTGCCTCTTGCTTGTGGCATGACTTTAGGCAGCTCTTTCAACCCTTGTGACTCAGTTTCCTCACCTGTAAAAGGGGATAATCATTTTGCGCTCAAAGAGCTATTCTAAATCTCTAATGAGTGTTTATTAAACATTTTGTTGGGGTTGAAGGTTATTATTTTTGTGGGAGAGAGGAATTCCAACTTAGTAATCATTATTTGGATGCTGGGTTTAACTATGAATTTTGTTGCTCAGTCATGTCCAACTCTCCATGATGCCATTTGGGGTTTTCTTGGCAGAGATACTGGAGTAGTTTGCCATTTTCTTCTCCAATTCATTTACAAATGAGGAAACTGAGGCAAACAGGGTTACATGACTTACCTATGGTCACATAACTAGTAAATATCTAAGGCCAGATTGGAACCATTTAATTTCTTAGTACTCTCAATAATAAACTTGGGCTTTCAGAAGTTTCTTACTGGGGAGAGGGGAGATTTCTAAACAATCAACTCACTATTGTATTGAAGTCCCAGGTTGAGACCTCCCCTCCTCAAAAAAAAAAAATCCTTTTAAGGCATTGCATTCTGTCTTAGTTTAAATGTGTCTCATTTGAAAGGCCCTCCAATGCAATATATCATATATATTGCAAGGAATATTCTGCTACATGTCATTTGCTTTTTGTGGCCACTGTGGGGAAAGAGCCAACAGCAAAGTAATTAACATTGCAAAAAAGAAATATGGATCCATCTCTCTATAGAATAACAGAAGAATAGAACATCTGAGAAGAATAGAGCCTTAAAGATTATCAAAACCTTGATCAAATCATTTCGTCTGGGCCTCAATTTCTCCAAATGAAGGAATTAGACTAGATGACCTCTTATTTCCCTTTCAGCTTTAAATCTCTGATCGTATCATTCTAGTTCAGTCAAGAAAATGAGTTTTGTTGGGTAGACACAGTGGATAAATTTTTCACATCAGTGGATAAATCAAATAATTCTTTCTCTCTTTTTTTCTAAACTTCCATATTGTATATTTATCTATTTCTAAGGCAGTTTACATAGTGGGAGAAATTCCCAACAATTGAATATCTCTTCTCTGTAGAATCTTGGGATCCAAGAGACAATGCAAACATGAGCTTAGACTATTACCTTCATTAATAAATATTTACTATATTAGTAAAGCTTGCCTTAAGAAGCATCTCAGTTTTGTTTTATCTCTTTCCTCCTATGTATTTTCAAGCTTCCTGATCACTAAGTAAAGGGAAGTACAGGGCAGAGGGAAAAAAGACCTGGCATAAAGAAAATGCTTTGGGCAAAAGTCAGGGTAATTGATCAAAGGATGGTCTCGCTTTTTAGCATGACTGAAGAGTTAAATATTCTGGGAAGCTAGCCGAGGTCTCATCTCTTCTTTCAAGAGTCTTGTACAGAGTTAAGGACATCTGATTTTGAGTCAAAGAGCTATATTCAATATATGTATAATCTTGGTCAAGTGTCTTGCCATAACCTCAGTTTTCTTATCTGTAAAATGAATGTGTTTAGATCTAATGACTTCAAAAGTCTCTTCTAAATCTATGACCTCAAGGTTCAGTTAGGCTGACTGACTTTTTGATTCCCTTGATCAATAATAATAGTCTATGAACAAGGAAGAACTCTCCTTGTTTAGTTAACTAAATTCTCAAATTCACTTGTTTAGTCCTAAGAATAACTGTAATGCTTATTTTCTGCCCTTATACTTTTTTTCCTTTCAGGGATGATGTGAGGATTTAATGTTAGAAAAAATTCCAAATAATGACTTTCGTTTTCTCACTCCAAGGTGGAATATGACATGGAAAGATGGTAGTTCTTTTCATTATATGAAGAATTATTTTGGAGTTTTAGCCAGGGAATTTAATTGATTGTTCAGCAAAAGTCTTCAGTTGACTGGGGGAGAGTCAAATTGGTTATGCATGTCGACCTTAAACACTGTAACTATTATAAGGGCAAATCATTCTATTCCCCTTCTATAGAATAACTTGTCCTAGTCAAAATTAGTTTGGTAATTTTCACTATTCCTTTCCTTACCCCCTGGTGATTTATAAGCAACACACTTATTAGAAGCCATAAATTCTCTGGGCAGAAAGGCTTAATAAACATGAATAATGAATATGGTCAGCTAAACTTTCAATATATTTTTTCCCTCTAAACCTTCCCAATGTAGCAATGAGATGCAGATTGGCATGGGACTTCAGGGCACTGGTATCTAGCAGAAGACATGAGTTAAAGCCCCAACTCTTATACTCACTGGTGACACTTGGGCAACTTACTCAGTGTCCCTGAGTTTAGATAGGGACTGTCTTTTACCTTTCTCTGTATCTTTAGCTCCTAGAACAGTATCCAGCCATAGCAGGACTTAAGCAGTGCTTAAAGACTGATTCACTGTTGTCACTGTGATTATTGCTATTCATTTTGTATTATAATTATATTCTGGTTTGTGGACATAAAAACGTTCTCAGTTGTAAGATGACCCTACAAATTTCTACTTAGTTCTCCCTGTTTTCCCATTCTATAAAATAAGCATGGTACCAATTAATTGGGAATATATAATGTGCATGTGTATGTAAGCATGTGTCTGTATTTCTATATGTACATTCAGACATATACACAGAGGCAAAATGCAGTTCCTGTTCTCAAGGAACTCAGTCTAAAGAGTATTCACAGTTCAATGTATACATAATACTTCAAGCTTTATAAAAGACTTTCCTTAAATCAAATTTATGAGGTAGTACAATAAAAAATTAAATATATGTATATGTGTAAATATATAAATATACACACAAATATATTTTATACTTATATGCATATACATATACACACATATATACACATAAATATATGTCATATTTATATCTATGCCTATATACATAGATACAGATACAGTTATATATGCATCATATATACATTTATAGCTCAGTGTATTGGAATTTTTTTTCCACAAAGCAAAAATATAACATATATTAGAACTTCTTTTCTGAAAGGGTTCAGATCCCTTTTGAAACTCAAGTTCAATTCAACAACCATTTACTAAGTGCCTCCTATGGGCCATGGATACTGGGGATACAAAAGCAAAAATAAGACAGTTCTTACCCTCAAAGAGCTTGCATTCAATTTTATTTTATTTTTTGACTAATAAGTATTTATTTTCTCTCCTTCCCATCCCCTCTTTTAGAAAAACAAGAAAAATAATGCAATTTTTTAAAAATATGCATAGTCAAGCAGGAAAAAAAATCCCCATATTGACTGTGTTTAAGAAATGTTATATCCATTCTGAATATCTATCAGGAGGTAGGCAGAATATTTATTTCATCCTTAGTTCACCAGAACTATAGTTAGTCACTGCATTGATCAGAATTCTTAAGTCTTTCAATTTTTTTTTTTTTTTTGGTTTGTTTTTATAGTGTTGTTCTCTTGTTTGGGTTCACTTTACTCTGTGACAATTCTTATAATTCTTCCTAGATTTCTATGAAATCACCCTTTCTGTCATTTCTTATGGTACGACAGTATTCTATTACATTCATGTACCATCATTTGTTCAGGCATTCCATAAATTGATGGTAATCACTTTAGTTTCCAATTCTTTGACATTACAAAGAGAATTACTTTAAATATGAGTACATATGGATCCTTTTACTTTGTTTACTCTCTGGGTTCTAGGTCTCCTACTGATATTGTTGCTCAAAAGATATGCACAGACCATTGATTTGGATATAGTTCCAAAATGCTTTCCAGAACGGCCATTCCAATTCACAACTTTATCCAGGGTGCATTGATTATGCTTGCTTTCCTATTGACCTTCCAACATTTATCTTTATACTCTTTGTCAGCTTTGCCAGCCTGATGCATGTTGAGTAGAAAACTCAGCATTGCTTTCATTTGCAAATCTCTAATGATAGAAGCTTGCATTTTAATGGAATATTGTATCTACACAGAGAAAAACTATCTGCTGCAAAGTAAAAAGCTTTGCAATCAGTCAAAAAGTATTAAGCTCCTACTTGTGCTATATACTGGGAATACAAAAGCAAAAGCAAAACATCTCTTGTCCTCAAGGAGCTTACATTCTAACTGGGTACAACATGTACATATCTAAATATACGCAAAAGAGGTTTTGAGGTGATTTTGGAAAGGAGGGTAGCTGGAGGCAAGGGGTATCATAAGAAAGGCCTCATTAGGAAGGTGGACTTGAGTTGAGTTGAGGGAGATTAGAAATTTTAACATATGAGAATGAGAAGGAAGAATAAGACTGCAGAAAGGAGGGGTGGGAAACAGTGCAGAGAAAAGGAAAAGAAAATGGGAATGCTATACATAAAAGAGAGTATTGTGTAATCAAACTGGAAAGATAAGTTGGGGCCAAGTTCTGAAGGATTTAAATGACTAGAAAAAGAATTTACATTTTATTTTAATTGGGAGCTACTGGAATTTATTGAGAAGGGGAATGAATGGTTAAACTTTTATTTCAGGAAAATTGCTCTGGCAAATAGTTAGAGATTGTATTGGAGGTAGAACGGTCTTGGGGCAGGTAGAGCAGTTAGGCTATTAAAATAACCTACATAAGGTAGGAACCTACATTCTTCTCAAAATAAAGTATTAACTTTGGGCTCAAGAGATACGGAGATAGAAATGACTGGATTTGACAACTGGATATATATGTGAGGTGAGTGGGAGTGAGAAGGAAAAGGTGACACTGAGGTTATGAACTCATGTGATTTGAAGGCCTTGTTACTAACAGAAAAATTCAAAAACTGCTGTTATTATTATTTATTTATTTTGATGGGGGCTTGGCAATTGATAACAGGTTCTATTTTGTATAATGCAATTTGAAAGTATGAAAGGCAGTTGGTGATGCAGGACAGAAGCTCAGGAGAGAGACTAGGCTGGATATATAGATTTGGGAGTCATCTGCATGGAAAGGGTTCTTGAACCTGATGAGATTATAATGCTGGAGAAACTGAGCAAAATAGAGATTAGAGAACAATTTAATAATTTATTTAAAAGGGAGAGATTTACTGGGACCAAATGGATCCATGTTTGGTCCCAGGACTGAATGAGACTATCATCTCAAAGAATCCAGCACAGACTGTGGGATACAAGATTCTTTTATAGGGTAACAAAAACAATGACATAATGGGGGAGGTACCTGGATGGGGATGACCTAATGGGGGGGAGGCACCTAGGATGACATAATGGAAGGAGGTACTGGAGAGGCTCCTGATATTCTAATAATATCTCAAAAGGATAAAGACCTTTATGCCCTTAAACATTAAGAGGGATTAAGTATAGCCTAAGGTCTAAGATATAAGACCTTTATCCTATCAAACATTAAGAGGGAATGGTTATAACCTGAGGCAGAGTAACTGAATAGAACAATTAGAGAAACTGGGTCAGGACATTAAGAGAACTGTGGCACAACAAGTTCAGGGAACCAAATGATGAGGTTAGTGGCAGTGCAGAGAGTTGTGGGAACCCCTCTTTGGTCAGCACAGGTCCAACATAAAAGAATTCATGAACCCGAAATGTTAGACTGGCAAAAGGGAGTTTATTTTTGGCACTGCAGAAGCCAGTTTTTTCTAGGAAGACTGACTTCTGAATGACAAAGTCCTGGCAGAGAGATAAAGGTCCTAATAGAGAAATCCTGGAAGAAAGGTAACAAAAGGTTTATCACTGAGAAGAGAATGACTCTTTACAGCAGGCAGGGGTCCTAGTAGGCAACTGTGCCAAGGGGAGAGAGGTCCCTTAGCATGGCATGATTTTTACTTGGGGCATCTTCAAAGAAATGAGCCCAAAATTGCCCTTTAAATAGGAAATCTGAGACTGAGGTTTCAATTGAATGAAATTACTTCAATGTTGTCACTGCCCTCAGGCTTAGGTTCCCAATTGAATGAGATCACTTAAGTTTGAGCTAAGGAGGAGTGGTCTTGGACTAATTTTCAGCTCAATTGAGGGTGCAGCTACTCAATAGAAATATTGGTCCAGATCTCCAGCTAAATGAGACCACTTAAATTCAGCCTAAGTAGGAGAGTGGTCCTGGGCCAATCTTAATGAAACCACTTAACTACCTAAAGGGTGGGTCTCTGTCTAGAGAGTTTCAGGGCTCACCCCAAAAGTCAAGGACAGTTTCAGGGTTCCCCCATCAAATCCATGGAAGCTAAAGAGATAACCAAATAAGATAATAGAAAGCAGAAACAGAAAAGAGCTTAAGATAGAACTTTAGGGTACGCCTAAGTTAAGGGATAGATATGAACCATAACACAGTAGAACAACTAGGTGTTTTAGCAGCACCATGCCAAAAAGTGGATGTCACAAATTTTTAATTATTTAAGTGTTTTACTAGGCACAACTTCAATTTTATTTCTTTTGACCACCCATAATAGGTAAGGGTGAGTTTAGTCCCAAAAGTTTTTTTTTTATCTAATTTTAATATTTTTGGGGAAATCTTTTCAAAAAGAATCTATTGCATATCTCTGGATTCTAGGTGAGAGCACAACTGTTTTCCTTTTAATCAGGTAAACTCAGCAGTTCTTCTTGGTGATAGCCTCAGGCTGTCTGAAGGTATAGATTTATACAGATTTTATCAATATAGGTACAATTTATTCACTCCTATTCTGTACTTTCAAACTTTCTCCTGGCCTTCAAGACATTCAACCCTATTTCCTTTTCTTCTGTGTGTGTGTGATGACATCCAGAAAGCAACAAATAGGGTACAGAATCAAGGATTAGCACAGTTGAAGGAGCCATAAAGACTTTCTAATCCAAAGATTCTTACCTGAGGTTCAAAGACCCCTTTTTGGAGATTTATCAATAAGAATTCAGGGGATCTAGGAATTGGGTTTTTTCCAACATTTTGCTAACCATGTTCTAATATAATTGATTTCCTTTATGATTTTATTTATTTTATTTTAGGCATTAAAAACATTAAATCCCAGAAGGGCTCTCTAAGTTCACCAAATGGCAAAAAAGGTCCATGACAAAAAGAAGTATTAATTCTCCCCATTTTAGATCAACTCCTTTTTACCATGGGGAAACAAAGGTTCAAAGAGGTAAATAATATACTCAATAAACTCGAGGAACACAGCAAGTATTAGTACATATATCTGTACTTTCCTCCTACAAAAAAAAAAAAATTAAAATTTAAAAAAACCAACAAGAACCAACCAACCACAGACCCCGGATGTGATTCCTCTTGGTTTCCTGACTGTTTTGATCTGCAGTTTGTGGTTGTCAGACAGACAGTCTGACCTTCTGGGTGTCTCTTCCAGAGTCTGGAACACAACCTCAAGATGTCATGGTAGGGGCCCCAGAAGGAGGTTTGTAGTAGATTCTTCTGTGCTTCTGAATCTTATATCATCATTATAGAACCTGTCTTCTTGACAGAAAATAGAAATATATTCCTTAAATCTTGTGTGAATTAAATCAAATAAATCTCACCAAGAGAATGCTTAAAAGATCAAAGCTTTTGTCTTGTGAATATGGTCAACATTTTTTACATAACATAAAGAACTATACATGTATTTTTTAAAACTTTCAATCAACAAACACTTATTAAGCATCTATTATAGTCAAGGCACTACGCCAAGCTTGTCAGTCAGTCAATCAGGCAATAAACATTTATTAAATATTTAGGTGGCTAGAGAGATACAAAGGTGAAAGAAGACAGAGCCCCATCCTCAATAAACTAACAAAACATTTGGAGAGATTTGACATGTACATGAATAATTATTCTGGTTGAACCTAACTGTTTAGGAGTGGCTTAAATTATATGCTGTAAGAGATTTGAAGAAGAGACATCACTTCTGAGGAGGAGAAGCAAAGAAGGCTTCATGGGCAAGTTGGCATGAGTTGGACTTTGAAGGATAGGTTATTATGTCAACAAGTATAGATGTTGGTGGAAGCCGTTCCAAATGGATCACTTAGCAATGTCTGAGGCCAAATTTGAATTCTTGACTTTCTGACTCCATATTTAGTGCTCTGTTCACTCTCTCACTACATATGTGTATAGGTATCTATATCTATCTATATCACACATACATATATTAAGAAGATAGATTAAGAGAAAAAGGGAAAGAGGGAGAAAGGAGAAAGTGAAAGAAGAGAGAAGAGAAGGGAGCAAGAAAAGAGAGAAAGAAAAGAGTAAGATGAAGGAAAGAAGAAAGATGGAGAGTGAGAGTAAGAGGTAAGGAGACAGAGAAAAGAAAGAAAGAGAGCTATATCTACACATGTCGATATATCTACACCCCCCCCCATGTGTGTATTTATACTATATACCTACATACTATAAACATCTAGATGAAGGCTTTTTTACAAGAGTGAAGTGGTGTTTCTATTCAATCAAATTAAGCAGGAGTCTAAGTTTAGATGGCTTTTCTGCTATGTTTGTAGACCAGATGACACCTGTCATTGACAAACTAATGTTTATTATTAATAATAGCACATTTATGTAGAAAAGACATGGTGATAGGATTGGACAAAAGGAGGAGAAAAGAAAACATAGTCCAGTTTGTCTGGATTGTAGTGTGTAGAGAAGAGTGGTATGTATTAAGATTAAAAAGGAAGATTCAAACCAAATTGTGAAAGAGCCACAATCAGAAGTTTATAGTTTCCATAAGCAACAGGGAGCCAGTAAAGGTTTTTTAGTAGTGGAATGAAATGATTAGAGTGGTGCATTAGGAAGATATGTGGAGGCCAGATGACAAGTTATAAGAACATTACAATAGTCTACAGGAGAACAGGAGAGGGTTTAAACTGCTTTAATGGCAATGTGACAGGACAGCTAGGAGAGAAGTAGGTGAGGAAGAATCTTCAATACTTTAGCCATTCTTTGTCAAAGGGAAATGGCAGACCAGAGGAGGATTCAACTAAATAAGTGTCTGAGTTATGAGATAAAATGACTGGTTGGTGGTGATGCATTCAGAGAAATATAGAAAGGTGGAGGAAGGGCAGATTTAGAATGGGAGCTGATAAACTTGGTTTTTGTCCCATTGAATTTGAGGAGCTAGGAGAACAGTGAGGTTAGAAATACCCAACATGCTCAGAAATATTGGATTAGGGTCAAATCCCACAGGACTATGCAGGTATTGTCTATGAGTAAATGATGTTCATCAAATTATTTTGGACATTATGCCAGTTATCATGACAATGGAGGAAACATGCTTTATAGCTGGTAGTGAACAATCATACCCTGGTACAAAAGACTGGTATCTAGAAACTGATCTGTGGAACCTACTTCTCCCCCTCTTTCTCCCAGCCCAAGTTTTGGCAACTGTATAGCATGGCATCTTCCCAGTCCCATGGAACGGACTTACTCTGCCACCTTATGCCCTTAGAAGCAAGAATGGAGCTGCCTATTGCTATAGCCATGTGGCCATTTCAAATGAGGGAACATACCAGGCAGTGTCCAGAAGGAGAAAGATTGCTTGAGGGTCAGGCAGGGCAAGTGCATTGGCAAGAGGAGGCCTGTGAAGGAGAAGTTGGCCGGGAGCCCAATTAGCCTCTGTCTGGCTTTGGCTGGCCCTCAGAAACCTCTCATTTTTGTAAGCACCATGAAATCACCGCCCAAGCTCTCCCTCCCAAGGAAGGAAGTAGGGAGAGAGGAAGGGAGGGAGGGAGTAAAAGAGAAGGCATGGAGGAGAGGACAAGAGAAGAAAGGAAAAGGAAAAGAGGGAGAGAGGGACAAACAGTGAGTAGGAGGGAGGGAAAAAGGGAGGAAAAGAAAGGAAAATAGGGGAGGGAGAAGGGGAGAATAGGAAGGAGTAAAGGATGGGAGGACTGACACGGAGACAGGGAGTAGGATCAAAAAAATAGTCCACATTTCAGAGATTTGGGACATTAGCCATGAAAAGAAGGAAGCAATTTTTGGAAGGAAGTGGATTGCAGTTAGAAAGCTGAAAAGGAAGGCTTCAACAAAGACAAATGCATAAATTCTTGGTGTGCATGCACTTAAAAAGCTTCATACAGTTCCCACTCCCCACTCCTTCCCCCCTCATTCTACAAGGTCTGCCCAGTCTAACCCTCTCTCTTTCTACCCTTCTTTGGGGAATGGCTCATTCTCTCTTACACTATGTGCTCCATTCTAATTTTTTATGACATATCCCCGGATTAATGATTAACACATTCATCCTCTCCACCTCCACCCTCCATTATCAAAGAGTGCTTTGAATAACTATTAACTCCCCGGTTAACGGAAAGAAAATTGTTAATCATCTACTACAAGGCCAGGGCGCGGGAATTATCCTCTATAACCCCTTCCCTCAATGGGCATGTGGGGGCGGGAGGTGGGGAGCGCTCCCTCTTTCCCCAGGGCTGACCTTCACCTACACCTGGGATTATTTTATTAGTAACTCAAGGTCATAAAGGGATAAGTGAGGAGGGGAGGAGGGGGTAATGAACCAGCCAGGTGTGGCTTATGTTCTGTTGTCCAAACAACCGGCTCTCTTACCAACGCAGCTTCTTCACCACCACCCCCTACCCCCACCCCGCCCCCCTCCCGCAAAGAGATCAAGCATAGCTTTGGTTTGTATCTCCACCACCGTCCTCCCTCCCTTTTCCTCCTTCCCCTCCCAAACCGCTCCACCTCAACTGTTTTGCAAGTTAGGGCTAATCTATTGTACGTTCTTTGTTGCTGAGAAACATGATGTGGGCAGTACAGCCTGTTCCTCCTTCCGGGCTACAGTTCAACTGTGCCCCTCCCTGCACCCCCCTCTCCGGCCCCCCACATGTGTTGTAATCTAGAAGCGGCAACACGGGGCTCTCTTTGTATTAGGGTAGTGCAGGAAACAAGGGGGGAAAAGCTCCTTCGGTCAGTCAGCTCCGAGATAGGAGTAACAAAGACACCATGTTGTGGGATGGGGGCGAGGGAGGAGGAGGGGCTGAGAGAAGGAGATAGACCCTGGCGAGGTTTATGCAAATCCTAAATCAGAGAGGCGGCTGGGCTAGCAACCCGAGCTTGGAGGGGGATGCAACGAGAAGGGGGGAAGGGGGGTTAAGGCGTTAAGATTTGAGCAGGTTATTCAGATCTGCACACCTCAGACTTGAATTCGAGATGGGAGACCTTAAGCTTCAGCGTCCAGGGCAAGGAGACCCTGGCTGTCCAGAGCTCTGTACGGCATCGAACACATGTGGCCTAAAGGTTAAAGAATGACTGTGGAAAACACATCACATCAAGTTCATTCACAAAGCTGATGTTTTGCAGGGGGAAGGGTCAAGATGAGAGGGAGCAGAGAATGGGAGGGGGAATTGTTCTCCTAAAGAAAAAAAGTGTTGGTCACTCCTTCCTCTCTCCCTCCCTTCTCTCCCTCTTCAGTAAGTGGGAGGGGGTGCGGTTGGGTGGGAAAGAGAGAGAAGGGAGGGACTTCTTCAGAGAGAAATCCTGCAACCCCAGACTTATTAGGAAAGATCTCGTTGAGGTCTTGGCAAGTCAGTCAGGACTGAAGCAGTGGCACATTGTTCCTAGTGAATCTGGTTATTGTCAAGCACAGTACCAATAGCTGTGGACCGTGTGCCCTCCGCTCCTAGGCCTCCCGCACTTTGGTGCAGGGAGCCCATTGTGACTCCATATTTACTGCTCCAGATACAAACATTTCCACATTAGGCATTCTTAGTCTCCTTTTCCACCCTTCTGTAATCTCCATTGCTTTTTTCACCATGTGGAGAACTAGAAACTTGCCATAAGACATCACTGAATGTACATCACAGTTACACCGTAAATCCAGTATCTGAACAGGAATGCACTCTATAACAGCCTTGATTAGTAATTATCTGGTATGAGGGCATTTGGAGGAAGTAGGATGTGTAAGTACAAAGAAAGGAAGATTGGGAGAGGGGGCAATGCTAAAAAAGGGAAATGGGCTGCCTTGGTAAGTAGTGAGTCATAGGAATTGTTCTAAGATACTAGGATGACCATTTGTCAGGGAAATTAGAAAAGAGATTTATTTCTGTTCAGATACAAGTTGTATTAAAATAGCTTCTAAGGTCCTTTCCTACATGAAAAATCTGTTTTTAGTTGATGTTCTTTCCTCAATTGGAAAGCTTCTCCAAGTGACCTTGGATGATCTCTACCCAGACCCTGACACAAAGATCTACATTTTCTTCCACTCATCATCAGATGCACTTCTTTCTATGTTAACCTGACATGGAATGTTCATGAATTTGGTGAAATTCATCAAAAGTATCATATTACTTCTTACAGTACTTATTTTTTATATGCATAAATCTTTGAGCATATCAGTATTTTCAATTGCCCCTATTCTTATATTTGCTTCTGTGCCCTCCTTTGCTTCCAAATGATAGAATCTTAGAGTTGAAATAAATCTTAGAGGCCAGATAGTCTGACTCTGAAGCATGAATCCCCTTTATAATATCACTGAGAAATTATCATATAATCTCTTTGTGAATACTTTGAATTTGAACTCAATACTCACTACTCCATTCTTCTAAATCTCAGCTAAAATTCTCCTACCGAGCTAAAATTTGTCTCTAATTTTTTCTAAGATAGAGATTGAAGAATCAATGAAGTGATTTCATTGCTCCTGATTAAGGAAAATTGCTTTACTAGTGTACCTTCTTTGTAACTCGAGTTGCCCAGAATTCTTGGGAGGTTAAGAACTTATCCAACTATATGTTAGAAAGTAGACTTGAACTTTAGGCTTCCTGCCTTAGAGGCAGGGCTCTATCCACTATATTATATTGACTCTTATCTACTATTTGTAGTTAAAGTTTGATCATTTCTATATGGTAGAGTTTCAATTAAACGAAATCGACCATCAGATTCCCCCTAAGTCTTCTCTAAACATTCCCAGTTATTTCAACAAATCTTTATATGGTATACTACTATTACAGTATCCAATTCCCTTACCAGTCTGGTTACCTTCCTCATTGTCCAATGATACTTTCTCTATTCAGCAATATATCATATCTTCTTTTCTTCTATAGTAGAACTTTAAAATAAAATTTAGGGTTACTAACTAAGGCTAATCTGTCAATACTAGTGTGATTATAACAGTAGTTATGTGGATGTGACACGTAATTCTTACAGTGAATTACTACCTTAACTGAAATGTTGTGAATGAGAAACTACTTTACCTTCTGAATGCCATCAGATGATGCAATGATTTAAGTTAATAAGTTAATAATGACTCCATAATTTTCTTATCTTTCCTAGTCCTTTCTCTTCCTTGAATGTAACATTTTAATATTTTTGTTTATAATCAGTAAATAGCATTCAGGATTCTTTTTTCAAATATGGAGTTTCATAAAACTTAACTTTAAAAATATAAAGAAACATGAAAAACAAAATATATTGTTTCAATTCTGCTACAATTTTTCTTTTAAATGGGTCTGACCCTTTGGACCCAGTTTCCTAAGTATAAATTTGCCTTCTTTCCTTCCTTCTTTCTTTCTTCTCTCCCTTCCTTTCTTTATTTTTTTCCTTTTCTTTCCTTTCTTTATTCCTTTTCTTTCCTTTCTTTATTCCTTTCCTTTCCTCTCTTTTTTCTCCTCTTCTTCTTTCCTCCCTTCCTCCCTCCCTCCTTTCCTTCCCTCCCTCCTTCCTTCCTCCTTCCCTCCCTCCTTCCCTCCCTCCTTCCCTCCCTCCTTCCTTCCTTCCCTCCTTCCTCCCTCCTTCCCTCCTTCCTTCCTTCCTTCTTCCTTCCCTCCTTCCCTCCCTCCTTCCTTCCTTCCCTCCTTCCTTCCCTCCTTCCTCCCTCCTTCCTTCCTTCCTTCCTCCTCCTTCCCTCCTTCCCTCCCTCCTTCCTTCCTTCCCTCCCTCCTTCCTTCCTTCCTTCCCCTCTCTCCCTCCCTCCTTCCTTCCTTCTTTCCTTCCTTCCTTCCTTCCTTCCTTCTTCCTTCCTTCCTTCCTTCCTTCCTTCCTTCCTTCCTTCCTTCATTCCTTCCTTTCTTCCTTTCCTCCTTCCTTCCCCTCTCTGTGTGTATGCATATCTATCTGTTTAATATGTATATGACTAAAGATGAAGCAATGCTAAAGTGCATAGGAGAGAACAATTTTAAATATTAATAAAAAGGTTTTGTTTGCATTTCCATTATGAATCAATCATTTGTCAGTTAAGTCACCATGCTCAAGGATTAGGAAGATGCTGACTAACTGTGAAATGAAAGAGATGATAAATATTTGTGAAATGAAAAACATTCTTCTTTATCAGTACCAACAGCTAGAATAGAGGCAGAAAATTTCACTTAAAGCAATGAGTAGTCTTAACCAGAGAACAACTTAAAAATCACATTATAAGTAACTTACATAGCGATAAAAGATGCATGGTGGGTGTAGGCAGGCTACTGCATGTTAACACTGATGAACATGCATATTAAGAAGTAAAGTAAAAAACATTCTTGATTATGAGAATACTAGGAAAGGAGTCAGGGTAGTTTTAACAAGAAAATGAAAGAGAAAAGTTGAACAATTTTATCTGTGAAATATAAAAAGCCCAAAAGGCAAGTCTACTCTGAGTAGACAGATCCTATATGGAACATTTATGGCAAGATTTGAATGAGGGCTGTCCCAATTGAGGAAGCTTAGAGCATTTGAAGTGTTCTAAGTGTAATTTCATTTCAGCCAGGCTTAGGGTCATTTATTAGGATCTTATTGCTTCTTATAGGGACTCCTCTTCACATCAGAAAAACATGTTCAACAGTAAAAGTTTCACTATCAGACCCCAAAGTTAAAAAAAAAAAAAGGCCCTGTCTATAGTCAAAGGATCACACTGGAAGGGGATCTTAGAGAGCCTCTTCTTCTACCCTCTTAGTTTACCAGTTAGGAAACTGAGGTCCACAAATTTAAGTGTGTGTCCTGTGATGAGGCAGCTAAGTGGCAAGTAGAATGAGTGCTAGGTCTAGAGTCATTAAGGCTGAATTCAAATTCGACTACAGATATTTAGTAGCTTTGTCATGGTGGACTAGTCACTTAATCTCTGCCTGCCTCAGTTTCCTTTACTGTCAAATAGGGATCCTAATAGTACCTACCTCCCAGTGTTGTTGTAAGGATCAAATGAGGCAATATTTTTAAAGTACTTAGCAAGGGGCTGGCATATAGTAGGCTCTTAATAAATACTTAGTTTCTTCCTTCTTTCCTTTCTATGATCACATAGTTAGTGAGCCATACAGACTAGGAGTTATCCTCAGGAGTTCTGACTTCATGATGGTGTTGCAATGAACCATTTCCCCTCTACTACATCCCAAAACCTTTGCCAAGAACTGATAAGAGCATTCCCAAGTTCTATAGGGTCTTGTAGTACCAAAGTTTGATCTATATTTATGAGCAGGAGTGCACAGAGTTCTGGGCCTGGAGTCAGGAAGACTCATCTTCCTGAGTTCAAATCTGGTCTCTGACACTTATAATCTGTGGGACCTTGGTCAAGTCACTTAACCCTGTTTGCCTCAGTTTCCTCATCTGTAAAATGAGCTAAAGAAGGAAATGGCAAATCACTTAAATATCTTTGTCAAGAAAACCCCAAATAAGATCACAAAGAGTTGGATATAATGGAAAAATGACTGAACATGTTTGTGATTTTGATTCATTATACTATTTGTGATTTGATCTTTTCCATTTAGAGACCAAAGTTTTTCATTTTCTAAATTTACAGGATAATAGATTAAGAGCTAGGAAGATATTAAATTCATCTAGTCCAGTTCCCTTATTCAGTGCTTACTGATAAAAATACTTAAAGTCATAGAGGTAATGGGTGACAAAGCTGAGATTTGAACCCAGATCCCCTGACTCCAAATTTATAACCCATACTATTATATCACTCTGCCTAGCAAGGTTTTCATATCACATTACCCTTATAAGACGACAAGACTATGACCATGTTTTATTAAAAGTGATCAATTCTTCCCTTTAAACTTCATATTTCACTGATTTTGCTCTCCTTTGATGCTCATGATGTGATGTTATTTAATGTACTCATCTTTGTATCTCTCTTGTCCCCTCAGGAAGAACACAAACTTTTTTTTTCAATTAAATACTTAATATATGCTGGGCCTTCTTCTAGGGATATAAGTAAAAAGAAAGATAATTTTTGCTCTTAAGGAGCATATATTTCAATGCAGAAAGACAACACATAACAGGGAGCTGAAGAGGCATGGAGGAGATGAGGCTGGGGGATGAGGGGAGTTGATTTTGAAGTCCAGAAGCCAAGAACAGAGCCAGAAGAATGATAGAAGAAAGCGATGGGTTTTACAGAGGAATATGCCAAGTTGGGATGGCTGCAGAGATGATTGAATATTCCAGGATGTTGTCCTTCAGTCACTTTTCATGACCCTATGGAGAGTTTTCCTGGAGAAGACAGTGGAGAGGTTTGCCATTTCCTTCTCCAGCTCATTTGCCAGATGCAGGGAACTGAGGCAAATAGGGTTAAATGATTTGCCCGGGATCACACCGATAGTATCTACAGTTATATTTGAACTTGCATCTTTCAGACCCTAGATCTGGTATTCTGTCCATTGGGCCACCTAGCTGCTCATATGTTCCAGGAAAAAGAAACTTCAAACCCTTACTCGAATATAAGGACTGTGAGAAGAGAGAATGTGTTTTGTTCTTCCCAGCATGGACCACAGTATTCTGTTTGAACACAGTAGGCACTAAAATGTGTGTCAAATTAAACTAAATTGAGTTGTATTGAAGGATATTAGTTTATTGAATTTAACAAATCTTGAATTTGGCTTATAAACCTACCTTCTTAGATAGCTCACTTGTTTGAGCTTCAGAGATATAGAGATTGGAAGAGAAACTGAACCTATGATTTCATCTAAAGGTATACAGACTTATATACAAGAATGTATTTATTTATTTGACAAGCACACAAGCTTTGAGGCTGAATAATTTGAGAATAAGGTCTAGCTACATTTCCTATATTCTTTGAATCAAAGAGGAAGATATCAGCCTTGCTGTGTTTCTTAGGGTAGATGATAGTAAAAGATTTCCTGATGAATCAGGTGTTTTTGCTTATTTACCTAAACCCTGCCCTCTGTCCGCCTCACTCCCCATTCTGAATGTAAACTGACTGCTATGGAAAGAAGGGAGGGAGGGAATCCATCAAACATTTATTAAAAGGGTGGAAAAATGAAGGTCTTTGCATTGAGGTCAGATGGTTTTTAGTTGGATCAGCTGGTTAAGTACATCGCCAACTTTCATGGCCTCTTGGAAGCAAATGAGTATTTTGAAAATAATGAAGCCCTTAGTCTTGTAAGTAAAAAAGCCATTTATCTCAGGATTTTTTTTTTAAATGCTGGGAATGGAAATTTTCCAATGAGATGCATTTCTTTTTCTTGCCTGTCTTGAATGCCTGCTGGATTAGTTTCCCTGGGAAGATGCTCACACTTGCAAATCTGTGCTTTTCAAGGTGGGGAGCTGAAAAAAAAGTCTATGAAATACATTTCTGGGAGGGCCAGAATACAGGAAACAAACTGGAACTGCCATGTGTAGGGTATTGATGTTAGCTTCAGAGAGAAGATATTTACTTATTTGAACTAAGAGCAAATAATCCACGCTGACCACTACCAGGGACTCTGAGCTTCACTAACATACCATGGAAACCACAAGTGCCATGCAGGACTTGGTTCTGTTCTCAGCTTGTAATATTTTTATATAGTAACTGAGAACTTTTTTCTGAACTACTTTTCTTCTTAAAACAAAATAATCTCTCAAGTGGCTGATAAGCCAAAGGGGAATAGAAATAAATTCATAGTATGGGTAAGTAGACTTTAATATATCAACAACAATGACTTGCTCTCAATAAACTTCACAAATATTTATGACCAGAAAAGGAAGTGGGGTCAGATACTAGAGCAAGAGATAACAGATGCATAGTCCAGTTGTTGTTAGGACCCATGAAATTTTCTAATTCCCAGAAGAAGATTTTCAACACATTGGGTAAATCCTCTCTGAAGGATTTATGGAAGGGCAGGGATAAGATTTATATATGAAGATGTGAATTTCAATCTGTATTGGTGGAAAAATTTCCTCAATGGGATACCAATAATAGGAATAATAATACTGCCTTTATTGATTTAAAGTTTACAAAGCATTTTGCACATTTTTAAAAAATTTGACCTTCACAAAAATTCATCAATCCATAGACGTTTGGAAGCAGGCATAAGGACTGGATCCAGATATCAGCAGCATAGTGAACTCCTAGATCAGGAACCTCAGTTTTCCAAAAAGATTAATGTCTTCTCTGCATTTTTAGTTTTAGAGTTGACTTTGAGGTTAAGTGGCTTGCCCAGGGTAAGTGTTAAAGGTAGGATTTGAACTCAAAATTTTCTGGCTTTTAAGTTAGCTCTCTATTCACTATATCCTTTTATAATGGAAGTCTCATAATTACTTTAGTTAGGCCAAATTTTTGAGTTAGAACTGGTTGGTAAGATGACCATTGTATATGAAAAGCAGGTAAAAATCTGACTAAAGGCTGTAGGAATTCTTTTTTTTTTTTAATGTAAAGATGAATAATATCAATTAGAAAGTCATCAGACTGGAAAATACAATAATAAAGTTTTGTACTAACAAATGAAAAAATTCTTTACTGCAGGTAAGTAGGCAAGAAAGGCTGAATAAGTTGGCAGGAACTCTTTGAGAGGAGCAAACGTTTGTAAAGGTAAGCTTACATCTGCTTTGGGGTTTATTGTTAATAGGTAGTTAGAGCTTTCTCACTAGAGAGATGAACAAAGGCAAAGGTTTTTGAGCCAACTTGGCCATAAGCCTTAATGTTCCAGAGTCAGGAAACCATCCTGGGAAGGTCTTTTGACTGAAAGTACTATAGAAAGATTCAGGGTGAGATGACAGAAGGATTCTACTCAAAATTTGGAGGAATATCACAATTGAGTAAGCAGTCATTAGTAACTATTAAGAATAAGCAAGAAATGCATAAAATTGGATTTAAATGTGTTTATTTCTTTAAAAAACCCCAATGAAGGCTTTGACAACATTGGATAGATCTTCTGCAGAGAATTTATGAAAAACATGGAAAAAAGTGAAGGGAAAGAGAGGGTATAAATGAGTTGTGGACTATACCAATGAAAGGGAATATAAATCAATGATAAATCAAGAATAATTTTAAGTGCCTAATAATAGCTGGCATCTATATAATTCTTACTATGTGACAGGCATTTTACAAATATCATCTCATTTTTATCCTTATCTGTATGAGGTAGATGCTATTCTTATTCCTCTTTTACAATTAAGGAAATTGAGGCAAACAGGGTTAAGTGACTTTCCCAGCTAGTGTGTCCTAGACTGAATTTGAACTCAGGTCTTCCTAATTCTAGATCCTATATTCTACTGTGTCATTTGTATGCCTACTGCATGCAAGGAACCATACCAAAAAACTGATGATACAAAGAGAAAAACAAATCAGCCCTTGCCTTGAAAAAGCTTATATTTTATTGGGTGAACATAATAGTTATTTAGATAAGTAAATGCAAAATGCAGATAAAATATTTTCCAGGTAGAGTAGGCAGAGTCAGGATTATGCTAGTAAATGTTTAATAATAACTGACTTTTCAAAAAAAAAAGTACCTACAATACACTTTTAATATGTTATTAACATTTTATCCATTACTTTCTTAAGTCTAGACTGTCAACAGAAATATAAATCAAGCCCTGATTTGTAATGTTTACTCATGTTTACTCAGTCTAGGACACACTAGCTGGGAAAGTCATTTAACCCTGTTTGCCTCAATTTCCTTAATTGTAAAAGAGGAATAAGAATAGCATCTACCTCATACAGATAAGGATAAAAATGAGATGATATTTGTAAAATGCCTGTCACATAGTAAGAATTATATAGATGCCAGCTATTATTAGTAAATGCTTTCAGAAGCTGATAGGAGTGCGATCTGGCCTGCTGAAACATTAACAACTCAATGGAAAGGGGAATCAAATCCCTGAGTTCTAGTTTATACTGGATTCTATGTTCCATTCTCCCATACTGTGAGTGAAACAACATCCTGATTTCAAAGATTCTGTACCTATTCTTGATGAACAGCTCTAAGGGAAGTCAAATGTCCTGTAGGAACTATGCAGTTATACTGTTTTGCCTGCTTAAGAGAGCTCTCAGGCTGTATCATGCCTAGAATTCTTGGGTCCAAATCAATACTATTTGGACAAAGTGTTTTTGAAGTCAAGGAGAATGCTGCTTTTAAAGATGCTTTTTAGATATATTTTACCTACTTTCTGGCCAACTTATTGACTTAATGCCTAAATCAAAGATCATACTTTGGATATTTTAAACACTTTTCCCACTGGCTTCTTGGCCCTGGTGCTCCAGTCTTGGTGACTGCTTCATTCTGTCAGATGGGTCCCAGATGAATCTTGCTACTAACTCCTCGGTCATCTTTCTACCAGCTTCCTCACTGCTCTGAATGTCCCCACCCTACCCAAGACCTTGTCCCATTCTGGAACCAAAATTCATGGAACCGTGATCAAACTAACTACCATCTCTGTGGATCTAAATACGCCTCCCTAGCCATCATTCTTTTTTGTCTATTGGTTCATTTGTATTCCTTGAGCATGGGAATGAACTATCTTTCCTCTTATACTTGTATCCTCAGATCATACTATAAAAATTGATACATTGTAAGGCATTAATAAAGGCTTTAAAATTTTTTTCTATTCTTCATCCATCCAATCATTCAGGTCTTATTTTATATTATGCTCTCTTGTAATTAAACTGTTTATTTTCTTAACTGATTCTATGTCAAATAAAATCTTGTATCTAACATTCTAGCATGTGTGTTTTCTGTGGGGAACCAATTCACTTATGCCAATGGTATGTGATTAGTGTTCATTAAAATGTACATCCAAAAGGAGTCAGGTTAAGGAGTAACTAGGGCTCAGAGCTAAGTTTTGGTAGGTAGAGCCACCAATCTCCAGGGTGGCACTCTGATTCTCTTGTTGACTATAGCATGCTCCATACTTACCTAGGACTTCTATCCTGGTAATGCATGCACATACTGTAAGAGTCAATTAAGTCATCCCAATAAGTAGCACTAATGCCACCTGATAGTTAAATCTAGATCTCTCTTTTGTCCCAATCAAATATGACTTTGTATTTTAAATAATAAGCATTTGTTTGTTAGTCATCATATCCCTGGGGTAGTTAGGTGGCACAACTTGGCCTGAAGTCAAAAAGCCCTGAGTTCACATTAGCCTCAAATACTTATTAGCTTTGTCATCATGAAGAAGGGACACCAAAACTCTAAAACTCCTTGTTTTAGAAGGAAAATCTCCTTCAACTCTGCCTCAGTGAGGGACCCCACTGGAGGGAAACAAGACAAACAGTTTCACTCTGTTATCTAGCAAAAGAATTCCAACTCTATTCAAGAAACTTATTCTATTAAAATTCCAGCTCAAGCTGAAACCCAGCTTGTAGATAGAGCCAATTTGGGACTCCACCCAACAGCCCCCTTCAGCTCTTATTGTAGCCAAAGCTCCTATTATAAAAGAGCCAATCTAAAATCCTCTCTTTGCAGAGGTTCTAAATATACCATGCCATGCTATGCCATACCAAGGAAGCCTCTGCCCACTGGAATAATTTCTTTTCTAGCGTTATTCTCTCTTTACCCTCACCTATTTCCCTATGCCTTTCTGTCAGGATTTCTAACCTTACTTCCTAATCCCTATAATAAAACTCTTTTATCAATCTAGGTTTTCGGGTTTGTGAATTCCTTTACAGAGAATCTCTGTGCTGCCAGAAGGGAGTCCCCAAAACTCCCCATCCTTGCACTGAATCCCAAGAGGGTGTAGGGGAGCCAAACCTTTTCATTTGGTTCCCTGAACCTGCCATTAGACCTTATCATTTAACTCCTTGTCCACCAGAAACCCTAATTTCATTTTGGTTCCCTAAATCTATACCTTATCATTTGGTTCCCTACAAAAGGGAACCCCAAAGCCTAAACCTCATCAATTAAGTCACTTCACTTTTTGCCTCAGTTTCCTCATCTATCAAAAGAGCCAGAGGAGCAAATGGCAAACCCTTCCAGTATCTCTACCAAGAAAAACCAAATACGCTCACTAAAAGTAGGACTCAAGTGAAAATAATTGAACAACAGCAACAACAACATCACTCTGCTAAACTCTCCAACTCTCATTAATCTACGAACTTCATTACAATGCCTTGCAAATGTTAGGGGTCTGTAAATAATTTTGAATTGTAGAAATATAAAATTCTTTCTTACTCTTCTGACTCTAGAACTAGGCTTAAACCCTGGCACTTAAGAAGAGTTCAGTCAAAAAAAAAAATCCTAGAATTTTCTTCACGGACAAATAAGAAAATGAAACAATTGTGTGGGACAGCTATGACCCCAACCTAAATTAAAATCAGAGACTCTCAAAGTAGAAAGCAAAAAAAGGATTTATTATGAGCACTGGAGAAAGGGCAACTCCTAACAGACAAGGTGTTAGTTAGTAGAAGAGTGCAAAGTGCAAAACTTTATATAGACCCTAATCAGAAGCCCCTTCACTCCCTCTCCACTTTTTTCCCATTGGTATGGGAGAGTCCATACTTATGCCCTAATTGTGGAAATCTATCCTAGAAACAAAAGAATACTAGTAAATAAACTCTTTACACATTAAGTACTTAAATGCTAATTAAGAGGTGGGGGTGACAGGATGGAAATGTTTATCTAAGATAATGGAACATCTATAGCTTTTAGCTATAGCTCAACTTGTTATTGCAAAGTCTCAAATCACAATTAGGGCATAGGTGGAATCCACATTTCCATAAGAAGCCTTCATTCAGTTTATACCATATAATCCCTCCTTTTTATTTATTACCCTTTGAAAACCTCTCCTACCATTCTTGATCCATTTCCTCAATCATCTTATCCTCAATCTCCCATCCCTTTGGACACGGTTTGTCTTTTTTTCTCTACTGGGGTCCATCCTCATCCTTTTAATACTCTAAGTCTAAGTTAACTTTCCCTTTCAGTTGTTCATTCTTTACCATTCTGATCAGCCATTTCTGAAATACCCTTGTGATAAACTGTATCATACTGAGGAGGCAAGACAGGGAGTAGTATGACTCCACTTAAAGCTATCAGCAGGAACCAAAGAACCTATTTTCAATTTGGTTACTTGATTCCACCCTCTAAAGGTAATTCAATCATGAATCCAAGTTATGTCAAGTTCTTGAGATCCAGCATCTGTCATGTCCCCTATAAAACCTACTTGTGAGCCATCCCATGGTTGTTATCTTCCTTTGGGCCAGCCCAACACAACATTCTGCCTTGTGGTGTCTTTACCCTTTCCCCATGCCATGTGGTATTTCCCATAACTCCACTATGCTTCCCAACCCCACTTCTCTTTACAACTAACTCTTTTAGGGTGCTGAGTCCCTTTTATGATTTAGCCTGCCAACTAAGAGCATGACCCAATTTCATGGAATATTTCCTTTCTACTGAAGGAAGTTTTACTGAGGAACTTGTCTTTCATATGCTCTCCCAACTCTATTTCATATTTATCCTTCCCAATGTCTATTGTATCCCTTCATTTTGTCTGTAACCAGTTCCCCCAAATAAATCTACTCTTTGCCAAAGAGAATGTCCATTGTGAATTCTTCACATGATTGAACCCCAATTTTTGGTGCCTTCTACCATTTGGTGACACACCCCTCACTATAGATCACATCAGTGAGGACCAGGTCTGGAATGAGACACGGACCAATTTTCTGATTGTCTTTGGCAATATCCTTCACTCCCTGTCCATTATCATTAGTTTTCATACAGCAACAATTTAATTTCCCACAAACTCTACTAACCTAGGCTGGAGTACTGCTTCCCTAGTCTGAGTGGCCTGGTTTGCTAACAAATCCAGTGTTTTTGTCATCTGGTTGGTAATTATTTTGACCATGGCCTGGAGACTAATGAGGCTATTCAGGATACAATTTGGGGTTCTGTATCCCCAACTCCCATTGGGGCCATCTATCAACCCAAACATTTGTGTTCCCAGTGATTAGGATAGGTAACTCTTCACAAATAAAGATGCCTATCAAGAAAGTCAGCAACAACAGAAATTCTAAAAGAAGCAGACATATGCATCAAGCAACAGATAGCTGACTAGGCCAAACACTCACCTACTTATTTAGGATATAATGACCATATATTTTCCAATAGGAAACTGCAAGATCTTACATACTTGAATTGTGCTCATAATTTCTACTGATTCTAGAAATTTGCTATAAGAGGAAAAAGCAGGGATGTGACTATAATAAAAAACTAGTCCTTTAGAACTCAGCTTGAAAGCACATACATAACAGGAGAAAGCATCTTTAGCTCAGTTTGACTTTAATTAATTGAATGCAATAACAATTCTACCTTATGGCTAGATTCAGGAATAATCAGGTGGGTTCTTTTTCAAAGGAACCTCACTGGAAAACTGAGTCAGAAGGATCTTACACTAAGTGGAGGCCAAGGTTGTCCTCCCAACTCTTATCTAGATACTAATCTCTACCTGTAACAATTCAAGATCATATTTCTCTAAGGTGAATTTAGTTCTCAAGGATCACATATCCTAACAGTAAGACGTTTATCCTAGAAAGTTCACAACTTATCTTCAAATCTAAGTAGAAGGATTTTAAATTCCACATTACACAAATCATTTTACTTTAAAATGCTCAATAACCTATGTCAAAACATATTTAGTTATTAACCCTATTCAAAAGCACAAAACATAGACCATTGTTTTCAGTTTCTCTAAACAATGGGATCAGCTTTAAAATGATTCAATACAGTCAATTAAAACTCACATAGAATATAGAATTTCACATTGAAGAATTCTATCATAATTAATATTAATAATTTCTTCCTCCAAAAAATGTTAATTCAACTTCCTCCAATCAAGGAGTCTTTATAAACTTTCCTAGAAATGTAAATAATGGGTACAACATCAATATTGTTAAATTTTCTCTAACCACAATTATTAGTCTCCCCTCCCACCAAAACATTCCTAATTGCAAAGTCAATTTTAGAGGTTATAAATTGTCTTTAAGAGTCCATTCTTGAGGTTCCTTTACAGGTGCTTTAACTCTGGTGTTCTCAACCTCAGTCTGCAGTCTCAGTCATCTATAATGTTTGTTAAAGTCCTTCCTAGGACTTTTTGTTTCTTTCAGGACTTAGTAAGCACCCACTTGCCTGGAACTGCAAACTCCAAAGGTGGTATCTGGGCCAGAAAACATTGCTTCCTAAGATTAAAAGGGAAGAGGACACTGCCCGTATATAATTCCTTAAAAACTTGTCCTTTGTTTCAAAAGATGGTCTTTTCCTTTCTCCTTCCAAATAAAACAAACCAATTTTATATGGGGAAAGTCTCAGATCATTTCTGTGGACAGTTATAATTCTTTAACAAAGCAATAGGCAAACATTTGGTCCAAGGCAATTTAGTCTCTAACATTAATTTGATAATATGGTTCTTAAGAATGTGATTCATTTTTTTCCACTTTCTTTGATGAGGGCAGATGTCCAGGTGTATGGAATTCCCACTCAATTTGCAATCCCTTCCTATTATTTCTATTAAAACCTTAGAAGTAAAATATGTTCCTTTATCAGAATCAATAGTCTCTACCAATCCTTATTTAGGTACAATTTATTCTAATGTTATTTCAATAAGACAGCAGAGCTCAGGGGAAAGCTTCTAACCCATCCTATCAAAAAGTCCACTATAATCAGTAAATACCTCAGTTTTCCCACTGGGGTTATTTCAGTAAAACCTAACTTGAATATTCTAGAGTCAGGCTCCCTCCATCCAGAGGTACACCTCCTTAATACCTTCTTATTTATTCTTTAGACACATTACACCTTTTGGTTACAATTTGTTTTACAACTACACATATCCCTCTACATAAAATTTTCTTGCTTTTCAGAATAAACAAGTTCACGATTTTAGCACATACTAGTTAATAATAATTATCTCATATAATTTCAGAATCAGAATTCCAATTTATAAGCAACCCCAAAATTTAAGGTGTCAGAAAACTGTCCTTTGAAATCCATCTACTAGGCTTTAAGAAAATTGGTGGACTTTAGGATCCTGGGGGAGAGATCAGAGAAATTTGGACTCAGGTGTCTGGCTGCAGGTCTGTGCCAGTGACTAGCCCATCCTGCATGCCAGAAATGCTGGGGCTTCAGCACAAACTCCAGAAGAGTACAGGCCAGGGAGGAATGTCACCCTAGCCAGGACAGATTCCAAAAGCCTCTCCAAGGGAAAGAAACGTGGAAAATATCAGAGAGGGTTTTTTTTTTTTTTTTTTAACCTTTTGCAGTTTTTCTATAAAGCTCAGGTTCAGGTCCTCAGAAGGCTTTTAGTCATTTAAATTAGGCCTATTTAAAAATACAATAGACTTAATACCAAGTTAGCTGACTGAGAGATAGTGTCCAGTAACTTAAAAACTTAGTCTCAAAAACCCTAGAATCTGCTAAAATGTTTTAGCAGTTCTATAATTTGAACTATTTCTGTAGACCCATATTTGATAGTTCTAGGTCCACAGAAATATGTCAGTTTTTTTTTCTTTTTTTGATGTGATAGTTAAAAACTTTCCCTATCTTAGAACTAGTCCTTCAATTCTCTAGCTAAAAGCTATTTGCATAAATCCAATTATGTACAAAACTTGAGCTTTTAAATCCCAATAGCCAGATCTTTTCCTTTGTAATTCAGCTGATTGAGAGAAACATAGAAGACAAAACACAGGCTCTCACACATACACACAAACACAAACTGCCTTTCTAAATTAATCAGGCTCCTATTCTCCTCATCTTCTTGGGGTGGAGGTGAGGAGGAGGGAATTCTGGAGCTGAAGCTATAAGACAGCCAGCCAGATATGGAAGGCTCCTTTGAATTTACACCCAACCCTTGGGGGATTGACAGTTCTTCCTAGTGGGGCACCAGTCCAAACAAAACAATAGTATCTAATCCCTACACATTTTGATACTTCATTCCAATTCTTCCTAAAGGGCTATCTTCCCAGGGCACTAGATAGGTTTTTTAGAGTCAACTACCTTAGATTGTTTCTTTCTCAAGGCTTATAGTATCTTATCCTCTTTGATGGAAGATTCACCTGATCTTACCAAAGGAAAATGGGAGAACCCTTATAGACTCAAACCACTTAAGAGTCTTCCAATATCAAAGGGAAATTGGAGTCTTTTATAGACTAAACACTTAGATTCTCCCAATCCCAATACCAGTCACCCAGGTAGCTCACCAATTCTTGGCAAATGGAAAGTCCTCTTATGGACTTGAACCTTCCTCATCAGTTTCTTGCCCTACCTGGGTTGTGCATAACTTACCTGACTGATTTCAAACTTTTCTTAGCTGGCTTATCTTCTGAGCCAAATTAATCCTCTATCTTCACTAGTTTAGTGTCTCTCTTCAAAAATTTACCTGATTGGAACAGGAATTTCTGAGCCCAGTCCAAAAATCAACAGAGGGCAACTGCTCAAGGAGTTGATATGGGGGAAGTCCCTCACAAACATCTGGGAAATATCCCAGATGAGCCCCCAAAACTATGGGATACCTATGACTTCAATCTAAATTAAAATCAGAGATTCTCAAGGTAGAAAGTAAAAAAGGATTTAATACCATCTCTTGAGAAAGGGCAACTTCCAAAGGACGAGATGTCAGTAGAGGAGTACATAGTTCAAATTGCAAAACACAAGATTATATAGATCCTAACCAGAAGGCCCCCCCCCCAGCTTTTCTCCCATTGATCTGGGGGAGTCCAGGCTTATACCTTAAATTTACACCTTAAATATGGAAATCTATCCCAGAAACAAAAGAATATTAATAAATAACATACTCTTTATCCATCAAGTACTTAAATGCTAATTAAGGGGGTACAGGAGAGAAATGTTTATCTAATATAATAGAATACCAGCAGCTTTTAGCTATAGCTCAACTTGTTATTGCAAAATCTCAAATTACAATTAGAACATAAGTCAAGGCCACATTCTTATGACTGATCTTAACTTAGTTTATTCACAATGCTCTTTCATCTTCAACTATTATGGTGGTCTTCAAAAGCCTTAATACTTTTTAATGTAATTCAATCAAGAGGATAAACATTTATAGAATGTAAACATTTAGCCATCTTGTAACAAAAGAGAAATCCAAATAGAATTGGAATTGAAATTAGGGGTAACTAGGTGACACATGGATAGAACACTGGCACTGGAGTAAAAAGGACCTGAGTTCAAAACTAGCCTCAGATATTGATACTTACTAACTGTGTGAACCTGTTCAAGTCATTTATCCCTGAGTATTGTATTGTTCCCCCCCCCCTCCAAAAAAAAAAGGGAATTGAAATTTGGAATTAAGAGTCTTTGATTATATGTTCTAAAGTAGAAGTTTAAAGAGTCATATCTAACTTGACATTTCTGATAATTCTTAACATTATTATTATGCATTAAAATTTTAATATTATACTAACTAGTGTGAAACACCTTTGTTATAAAGCTATGATAGGATCAAATATTCATTGTAATGTCTTATGACACTAGATATTTTTGTGTGTGTATTTCTTGTTCCCTAAATAAATTTTAATCTCCTTGAGGGTAGCAACTTAGATGTCTGTTTCTCTCACATGATGTGAAATACCAGTTTTTTTTTTTTCCCTCTGAGATACTCTCCTAACTTGCACACATACTCCTTAGAGAGTAGTTGCTATCTCATTTTCTAGGGCTAACACAGTGGAGCTATACTCCTAATATCACAGCCCATGAGCCATTCCTGATGTAATTCTCATTAACAATCAACTATTAGAGTCATTTAGCTTGTAGTGTTTACTTAGATGGCAAGAGCAGTGGTTGCAATACCTTTCCCTCATTTCAACATACCTAGAGTGCACTCTCCCCAAAGTAGGAAGAGTGGGTTCTAAGAGTAAATTGGTAGTAAATTACCTATGTAGGACACACATGTAATAAAGGCATCTGTCATTTCCTGATAATCCAGGTCTGAGAAATTCACTCTCCCTTTATAAAGTTTTCACATGGTTCCCCTTGGATTCTGTGTCTCTCCTAGGTAAGTTGCTCAGTTTGATTCCTGGGGTCTCCTCCTCTGACTGACTTTCTTTTCTTTGCTGCCAGGAGTGACCTCAAGATTGCATTCTCCATCTCTCTTTATCCTCTGTCTGGATTTTACCTCTCTGCTTTTTTCTGGATGCAATGTCTCCTTTTTGTCAAGTTGTTCCCTTTTAAAGCTACATGTTCCTTGTGGAAGACCAAAGGGGAGAGAGAGGGGGAAAATATTTCTTCTTCCCATGCAGGGTGTCTTTCCAGGGATCTCCCAACTTTCAGTCACTTTTAAACTGCTGAAATCCATCCAGGGCTTAGCTATTTAAAATTTTCAGAGATGTGGCTAATTTGTTTGTTTAACCAAAATAAGTTATTCTCCTTCTTGACCCATTTAGAGAGGTTTGCACCTTATAAAGTGATCAGTTAGTTTAATATCTCTACAATTAATTTAATACATCATTAACACTTTGTGATTAAATTCTAAGTTTTCTGTGACTTCTGTGACAACAGGGAAAGTTGAGGTACTCTCTCATTTAAAGACCACTGGAAAGACCACTGTTCAAAAGCTTCGTGTTCAAGTCCTAGTTCTAGAATTTAAGATATGAATATACTAAGGTTACTTCATGGCAGCAGTTTAAGTTGTGAATGTAAATGAAATAACATGATATTTAAATCATTCCTAGTCATCAGTGGAAGAAAATAGGAGTCAATTGTGTTCAGTCTACTTAATCTAGCCATTATTAAGCATATGATAAAACTGTTAGACACGCCTTTTAGTACTAAGGAAATCTCTCTGGAACATCCTCAAAAATCATTGTGAGAGAGTCATCTGCACATAACTGTGTACTGGCCACCATGCTCTGAGTGTGGCAATAGAAGGAAACATGCAATAAGTAAACCTTTTTTACAGTCAGCCCTGAAGTACACCCAAACTTGAAGTGGGGGAAATATGACATTCATCCAAAGATTTTCATTGGCAATGCAAAAATGAAAGCTGTCAACAAACCATCCAAAGTAGATCACCAAATTAGAGAGCCGGTATATTCCATGGGAGATCAGCATCAATAGTATCCAGGTAGCATCAAGCACCAGATTGAACCAAGGACCGACAGAACTCATTTCCTTTGTGGTTATGAGACAGTTTCCTGGTGAAAATTAGAAGCCACATGTAACATAATTGTCAAAATGGGATTTCCAGCACGATGGCAAGCATGGACTTTCCATAAGGACACAAAGAATTTTGTGGCTACACTACATTCATTTGTATGACAAAACAATAATTTCTTTCCATCTCTGTCCCTATCTGTTTTTGTCATCTATACTGATAATTTATGGAAAATGGATACTTACCAAGAGAAGGACAGCTTGCATAGATTTTTGCTATCATTTGAGTCTGGGTTGATCCTTGACTTTAATGATTTTAGAGTGCAGAAGCTCTAGGCAAATGCTTTGTACATACCAGACCAGTTTATAACCAAAATAATTGGAAATTCTTGGGGGAAAGTGAGTTCTTTAGCTTGGAACTACTGCTAGGGCCAATCATCGCCCCTAACTATTTGAAAATTTTTGTTTTCTGACCATTTCACGCAGCTCTATTTTAACAAGCAGAGAAGAAGCTATGGGTAGATAAATGGTAAATGTTGAATTTCTGAATTAAAAAGGAGGATACATGAGGCGACATGAGCACTGAAGATCTATATAGCATGCCTGACCTACAGTTACTCACACACTAGCTCACAGTAGCCCCAGTCTTGTCCTAAAGATTAAGACAAGTCCCTGGTTTGTTATTGGAACTAGTGCTGATGAGTCTCTTTAAATAGAGCCTAAGCAAACCTCACAGTTTGTTTTTCTTGACATGGGACTGAGTGGCGCTTTCCAAGAAACAAGGAGAAAACTGAATTCACAGTGGTGACTTTGATTCTGTCTGGCAAAAGCCCTCTGATCTGGGG
This sequence comes from Antechinus flavipes, assembly GCF_016432865.1. Lineage (NCBI taxonomy): Eukaryota > Metazoa > Chordata > Mammalia > Dasyuromorphia > Dasyuridae > Antechinus > Antechinus flavipes. Next base: position 96,625,819 of record NC_067401.1, read on the forward strand.
GAAAGTAATTGGGTCATTACCAACTATAAGTCTCATTGCCCAGGGTCTGCAAACAGTGAAGCTTGGGGCCAGGGCTTGGGAAATCATAGCTGTTGGGAGCAGAAACAGTGAGTGATGTATTCTTTCAATGAAAGGGTTCATACTCAGTGCCTTTCATATAGTAGGTTTTTAATAAGTATTTGCCTAATTGAATAGATGAAAAAAGATTCCTTTTTATATGGTTATTTATTTGGTTAATTATTTATATGGTTAATTAAGTTTGAAAATCTCACAAACCAGGTAAGCTATAACTAGAAATTAGGGACAATCTTCTATCTAAGAATCTTGTAGAATAAGGATTAGACTCGAAAATTTGTACCTTAGTGGGGTCATAGGTGGAGAACATGACTTTCTGGCCCCATTTCATGAATTGGAAGTTTTGAAAAAGGCTTGAAATTCTACTGTGTGCTTCAGTGTGTGTGTGTGTGTGTGTGTGTGTGTGTGTGTGTGTGTGTGAGAGAGAGAGAGAGAGAGAGAGAAAGAGAGAGAGAGAGACAGAGAGAGAGAGAGAAAGAGAGAGAGACAGAGAGAGAAACAGAGAGAGACAGAGAAAGAGAGAGAGAGAGACAGAGAAAGAAACAGACAGAGAGAGACAGAAAGAGACAGAGACAGAGAAAGAGACAGAGAGAGAGACAGAGACAGAGAGACAGAGAGAGAGAGAGAGAGAGAGAGAGAGAGAAAGTAACTGGCATTAATAAGTATCTAGCAATAAAATACTTCCAGCCTTTACAGAACACCAAAGTAATAGTATGTACTCATCTAATGAGACCTATGGTAGGTCACAGAACTGGGCTGAGATCTCAGGATTCTTAGACTGCTGCTCTAAGCACCACATTGCATGTCTTTTGATTTATGGGGCAACCAAGAAAATGCCCAAGGTTCTCTAGTTAGTACTTGGAATAATCCACATAGAACAAAGGATCCTCTTCTATTTGTTTCCTCCATATTCTTAGAACCAAGTATAACAGAGGAAACATATGCATGGGTAATTTTTCAACATTAACACTTACAAAACCTTCTGTTCCAAATTTTCTCTCCCTTTGCCCCTACCCTCTCCCCCAGATAACAGGTAGTCCAATATATGTGTACATATTTATACAATTATTCTGCTGCACAAGAAAAATGGGATCAAGAAGGAAAAACAAAACTGGAAAAAAAGCACAAAATGCAAACAAACAACAAGAGAAAGAGTGAGAATGCTATGTTGTAGTCCACACTCAAGGAATATATTTCTTTATAAAAATGGCTTACTGGTGCTATAAAAAGGATCATTTCTCAAAAAATCCTTTCTGCCATAGAACTTTTTCTTATAATAACAAGAAACAATTATAGTGACATATTAACCATGCCTAACAGCATATGCAACATTCTGTATTCATAGTCCACAAACTTTCTAATGGCTAGTGATAGGGACTATATCTGTGATATTCGTAGTATATGTGAGGAAACATCTTTGACCAATGTAAGTTGACCCCTTTTCTGCAACTCATAATCTTAAAGAACTACCTAGAATACTAAGTGATTAACTGGCTTATCCCATGTCACACAATCTGTAAATATCAGAGGCAGAATTTGAATCTAATTTTTATGGCTCTTTGGACAGCTCTCTATCCTCTATGCTTTTTACCCTCTAATAACAGGAAAGAAATATTCATGTCAGTCTTCCAGAATTAGCCAGTCATTGCAGTCGCTCTTGTTTCTTATTTTTATTTTCTTTTATGCTATTGTGATCATCGTGTATATTATCCTCTTGATTCTGCTTTCTTCATTCTGCATCAGTTCATAATATTTTCCCAAGTTTCTCTACTTTCTCATATTTTTCATTTCTTATGGTTCAGAAATATTCCCTTTCATTCATGTCACAATCTGTTCAGTGTTTTAGTGGATGAGAACCTATTTTTTACTTTTTTTTTTTTTTTTTTTTTTGCTAATGTGACAAATGCTGTTTTAAATTTTTTGTCTTTTATGGGAACTCTTTCTCTCCTTTAGACCTTCTTTGTATGCATGATCAATAGTGGGATAGCAAAGAATATGAAGATATTAGTTGCTTTTCTTGCATAATTTCAAGCTTTATGGAAATGATCTTTCAGCCTTTGCTTGAAGACAATCAATGCAGGTGAACATTATCTCTTGAGAAAGCCCATTCCACTTCTGGATAGCTCCTATTAGGAAAATTTTTCTCAAATCAAGTCTAAATTTGCTTGTTTGTGATTTCTACCCATTATCCTGTGGGGCCAAACAGAAAAAGTCTAAGGCAGCCTCCAAATGATTGCCTTTCAAATATTTGAAGACAATAATCATGTATTTCTTTCTCCAGGCTAAATATCCTCCATTCGTTGAATTGATGTAATAATTATAAAAAATAGATATGAAAGCACTTTGGAAAGTAAAAAGTACTAAGTGATTATAAAGTGTGATTTTTAATATTTTATACATGAAGGCATCAGAAAGTGTGTTTAAGATAGGGAATGGCCTTGGGGAAAATTAGCACATTTTGAGAGGGTCAGTAGATAGCTTTATGTTCCTTTTCTTCTTCTAGATGAATATAGCTTAGGTTTTCTATAGAAATCGCAAAATGAAATGATCTCTGCATCTATGCTGTGTTCCAGTGAAGAACTTCTAATTAGTTTTCCTACCACACCTTCACCCAAAGTGCAGAGGTGTTATTAGTATCAGCATAGTCATTACGAGAGGTGTCAAGGCAGATTTTTGTGCTTTCTGTTGGATAACATTACTAATCTAGGGAGTTTCCTCCTTCCTTCCTTCCTTCCTTCCTTCCTTCTTTCCTTCCTTCTTTTTCTTCCCTCCCTCCCTCTCTTCCCCTCCCCTCCTCTCTCTCTCTCTCTCTCTCTCTCTCTCTCTCTCTCTCTCTCTGTATCTCTGTGTGTGTCTCTCTCTCTGTCTCTGTCTCTCTTTCTCTCTGTCTTTCTTCCTTACACTTCATGGTAGCTTCAGTATTGTTGTACTTATTGATGTCCCTTCTGAATTTCTTTTCTCTTGTGGGTATTTTTTTTAAATGCTTTTTTTTTTTTGGACATTTTGTATAATTTTTTTTTATAGAAAATCATGGTTGGAAATAACATTAGCAGTTATCCAATCCAACTACATCAATAGGGAAATTCCACTGTAATATTTCCAACAAGTAGTCATCTATCCTTTACTTGAAGACCTACAATGATAGATGTTTCTGTGATTTCTTCTCTAGTTCTCTAGCCTGTTTCTATCTCCTGACTTCTAATTGTCGGCCTAGACTTTAAACCAATTTTTTTTCACTTTGCCTTCTTTGTTGGGTGTCCTTGTTCTCATCTATCCAGTTACCTGTTTTTCTTTTAACTCTGCTAGTTATGACTTTTGCTTGGTTCCTAAAATATTGCTCCTTCCTGCTATCATGGTGTTTAGATGCAGCATTTCTTTCCCCCTATTTGCCATTTTTCTACCCTGCTATATAGAGTGGAAAATTGACATGGGTGATGATAGAAAGTATAGAAAAAATTTCATTCACATCCTACCTTGATGATGGAAAGTATAGAAAAAATTTCATTCACATCCTACCTGATCTTTTGACTCTCCAAGCTTAAGCACCATGACTTAGTTGTCTGTTCATTCTGGAATATCCCTCTGCCATAATTCTTTTCCCACTGGTGACTATCTATGGCAACCATTTTTTATTCCCTTTCTAGCTATGCTTCTAACTGTTTGGAATTCACTATTTTCCTATAAGATCTCCTCCTAGTCCTTCTCTTTGCTTTTTCAGTTCCCTTTTATGTGTTATCTTCCCCATTAGAATATAAACTCTTTGAGGGCAAGGATAGTCTTTCTTTTTGCTTGCATTTGTATTTCCAGAACTTAGCATAATGCCTGGCACATAGTAAGCTCTTATTTAATGATTGTTGCCTGCCTGATTCTCTCTGTCCACCCTTTCCCCACCTTGCTACATAGTTCAGCAAGAATTTTGGTTAGAGGTCCTGACAGGAAATGGGATGAGATGCAGCTGAGAGAGAGGAATTCTAGTAAGAAAGTGAGGGAAGGAAGACAAGAATCAGGCTTTTCCTTTCTGGGACTGACTGCTGATTCCCCTTACTGTGCTCTATAATGCAGCCAGAAGTGGTTGTAACTTCCTGCCAATGAAAAGTTCTGCGCCCCAGCCTGAGCCAACATCCTGAGGCCACCTGGATCCTCATTCTAATTCATGAGTCACCAAGATCAGAATCCTTCCAGAGTTTCTTCTCATCTAGTGAGCAGAATATAGACTGGGGACTTGAATTAAGGAATAAAGGGCTGTATTTCAGAAAGACCTAAGTTCAAAATGAGACTTAGACAATCACTAATTATGTAAACCTGGGCAAGTAATTAAAAAGCAAACAAAAAAAAAGCCTTCCGCCTCAGTTTCTTAATTGTAACATGAAAATAATAATAGCATTTAACTCCTAGAGTTGTTGTGATGATCAAATGAGAGAATACTTGCAAAGTACTTAGCATTGTACCTGACCAATGGTAGGCACTATATAAATGTTAGCTATTGTCATTAGAACTGACCATACCATTCCTATGCCAATGAATCTTCCATGTCTCTTGGTAAAATACAAATTCTTCAGCTTCAAGTATAAAATTCCTCACAAGTTGAATCCAGCCCACCTTTCCAGATTTATTTTATATTATTTCCCTTTATGCTTTCAGCATTACAATCAAACCAACCTATTTACTATCCCTTCAAATTCATCATTCCATGTTCAGCCTTAGCACTTTGGAATAGGCTGTCTCTCATGCCTGGAACATTGTTCTTTCAAGGCTCAACTCGAGGAAATCTCTCTCTGATGAGATCAGATCTCTATCTCCTCAAATCATCTTGTTTGTTTGTTGATCTGGGCAAATTTGACATGCCTCAGAAGAATACAAACTCCTTGAAGGAAGATAATGTTTTTCACTTTGTTTTTTTTTTTTCATCTTTTTTTTTTTTTTTTTTTTCATTTTCAGTGTTTGGCATGGGGCATTGTTAGGTAGGAAGTGCTTAATACGTTGTTTTGAACTGATGGAAATTGCAGGCGTTAGGAGGAAAAAGAGATCAATGAGGCTAGAGTAGAAGGCTTCAAGAAGTATATGGAATTTAAACTGTCCTTAATGAAGGGGGGGAGTTTAGAGAGTTATGGGGTAAAAGGTTGTGGCAAGATAAAATTTCATCTTCCAACAAGTCAACAAGCATTTATCAAGTTCCTTCCATGAGCAACACTGTGCTAAATGCTAGGAATACAAAGAAAGGCAAAAACAATCTCTACCCTCTAGGAACTCACAACATGGAAACAACTAAGTCTAGAAAAGATCTTTTCCGGATAAATTTCAGACAACCTGGGGGTGGGGGTGGAGAGGAAGTGCTAGTTTTAAGGGGGAATTAGAAAAGGTTCCCTATAGATGATGGGATTTCAGCTAAACTTTGAAAGAAATCAGGGAAGCCAGAAGGAAATAAGAAGAGAATTCCAGACACGGGGAACAGCTGGTGAAAGTGTCTGGAGTCAACAGTGACTAGATTACTAGTTAGATATTTTATTCTTGGTTGTGTTGGGATAAATTGTTCTGCTCTATGGATAATTCAGGGCAAATTTAAGCTCTCAAATTGACTTTCCTCTGCCACCCAGAAAGCTTCCAGGCCTTTCCCCCATCATCATTATGTGTGTGCTTAGGAAATACAGACCTAACTTATTATTAGCCCAAGAAAAGCATAATTAAGGTGGGAAATCTACTGCCCAAAATCATATCATGTATTCCAAGGCAAATATAAGTGATATTTGGCATCTGCTCTTTGGGTTATTCACAACACAATTCTCTTCCCTTAGCATAAAGAGAATTGACAATATAGTCATACTCTTAAGGACATTAATCACTAAGTACACATCAGGCTAGTTAACTAAAACTCTAGTGAGCTGAGTAAAGACTCTAAAGCCTTAGAACCAACGATAATATGTTTCACTGGATTCAGCAGTGTTTTTCTAGGTTTATTCTAATCAGAGAGGCAGTATGTGGTAGGGGATAGAGAACTGGCCTCAGAGTCAGGGAAGATCTGATTTCAAGTAAGTACTGTTTCTCACAGATACATCCCAATGATTCCAAACTCCTTTAGATGATCATCCAAATGCCATTCCTTAATCCCTACCACCAGATTCCTTATTCCCATTCTTCAGAGACCTCCTATTACAAAAGTTCTTCAGTTGTGCTTTACTCTTTATGATCCCATTTGGAGTTTTTTTGGCAAAGCTATTTCCTTCTGTAGTTCATTTTACAGATGAGGAAACTAAGGTAAATAGTTGACTTTATTTTGAGTTGTTTAGGATCACACAGCTAGTAAGTAAATGTCTAAGGATTTAGTTTGAGTTTAAACTCATGGAAATGAATCTTCCTAACTCCAGATCAAGTAGTTTGGATTAGAGCACTTGTAATCCAAAATTTGATCATGTCACTACCCCCAACTCAATAAATTTTAGCAGCTTCCTGTTGTTTCCAGGAGCAAATACATAATGTTCTATTTGGCATTTAAAGCTTATTATATCTTAGCCCCTTCTAACTTTTCCCTTCTTGAGTCTTACTCTCTGTTATGTGCTCTTCAATCAGGTGATGCTGACCATATGGCTGTTCTACCAACAAAACACTCACTCTATTGCTCAGCTTTAGACATCTTCTCTGGCTTTCTTCCATGTCGTGAACATTCTTTCTCCTCCTCTTCAATTCCTGACTTTCTTGGCCAATCTCATCTTTTACAGGTAAGCATTCTCTAATATCTTTTAATTCTAATGCCTTCTCTTTTAAAATTATGTTGCATATATATGTTTTTATCCTGTTTCCCTCATTAGATTATAAACCCCTTGAAGGCAGGGATTGACTTTTCTTCTTTTTATATACTCAGAATTTAACATCTGGCACCTAATAGGTACTCAATAAATGCTGATTAATTATTGATTGATGGATTGATTGATACTGACTGCATAAGCCTGAGAAAATCACTTAACCTCTCAGTGCTTGAGACAACTCACTATTTATACTCAATTATGGACAGTTTTCACAAAAGGAATAATGTTAATAATTAATAATAGTAATAATAGATAATATTCATATAGCACTTTCTATGTGCCAGGCTCTGTACTTAGTGCTTTACATTACGATCTCATTTGATTCATACTACAATCCTAGGAGGTAGAGGCTATTATTATTCCCATTTTACAGATGAGGAAAATGAGGCAAGCAGAGATTGAAGTGCCATTTACACAACTTATAAGTTCCTGAGTTCTTCCTGAACTATGGTCTTCTTGATTTCAAACCCAGAGTTCTATCCGCTAGGCCAGTTAGTCTATTTGCTAATACCAAGGTTCCATAAAATCACAGTTTCAAACCTGTTTCTCCCTACTCATCCCCTGATAAAACACAATAAAACTCTAACCACAAGTAGCAATTACAAGTACTACATATCCTTTCTACTAATATACTGGCCCTGGAAGAGGTATGGTTAAGCCAAGGGGCTTGGGGTTTTTATTGGACTACAAGGTCAATGAGTCAGCAGCATGATATAATAACCCAAAAGCTGAATGCAGATTTAAGGCTGTGCTAATAAATACATGGGTTCCTAGACAATGTCGACATGCTGAATCAGGAAGACTCATTGTTCTGAGTTCAAATTCAACCATACACACTTGGGCAAGATACTTAACCAAGCTTGCCACAGTTTCCTTATTTGTAAAAGGAGCTGGAAAGGGAAATAGCAAACCACTCCAGTATCTTTGCTGAGAAAACAACAAGTAGGATCATGAACAGTTGGACATGGCTGAAATGACTAACAACAAAAATAGAAACATAATATAAAGAAAGAGGGCAGGGATAATTCCCTATTCTGATCATCTCTACAGTATTGTGTTGTATTCTGGGTTTCACATTTTAGGAAGGATGTTCACAAACTGAAGTCTGTGCAGGAGAATGACCAGGATGATAAAGATATTGAAGACTATTCCCAGTGAGGATTGATTGAAAGAAATGGGGACATTTGATTTGGACAAAGGAAGACTCACTAAAAGAGATAGCTGTCTCCAAATAGTTGAAGAGTTGTCATATTGAAAATGTTTTCAGCTCATTCTCCTTAAGCCTAGATAGTTATTTTCAGTTATGTCCAACTCTTCATGACTCCATTTGGAATTTTCTCAACAAAGATACTGGAGTGGTTGGCCATTTCTTTTTCCAGCTCTTTTTATAAATAAGGAAACTGAGGCAAATAGATCAAGTGACTGGTCCAAAATCACAGAGCTTTTATAATTCACTATTATCAGTAGGACATAATTTGAGTTGTCTCTCCAGTAGCCTACAATGGGTTTACCCAGGATATACTCCCACACTTTCTCCTTCTTTTTGGACTAATAGCACATATTTTTGAGACAGCTGGCCAGAGTTCAGAGTGCAGTCTATGGCCAGGGAACAGACTGAAATGAAGTACCCCACAGAGGGACTAAACCTTTGACCTTAGCCTCATTAGTACTTATGTGCAGCAGTTGCTGACTCTGGTTTTACAGCTCTTGGGAGGGCGCCGATCTCCAGAGGGTATGTTGTAAAATTTCCAAAGCAAAATTAATTTCAATCCACTTGAATTAAAAAAAAAACACAAATGGGTTGCAGGCTGTGTTCTGGGGGAGGTTGGTAATAGTAAAATGTCACAAAATGCAGCAGAGATGGTATGTTGCAGCTGTCCAGATGTTGGGAATCCCCATGTTAGGCAACTGCACCGAGCAGGTCATAAAAAAAGAATGCTGTAAAGAATGTCTTTTGAATAAGTGGGGGACATGAGAGGTCTTTTTTGTTCTTTGAGAGAAGGGAAAAGTGCTCATCATTCTGAACATCTGTATTGCATCTCAGTTGTTTCCCGTGGCCAGATGTGGTGCCCTTTAACATCACCTTGTCCCAAGAGTGACAATTCAGCTAAATTACACCCAAGAGGTTCTTTCAATGATTTTGATGATTTTCATAAGTCTAGGAATAGGCTGTAGGATGGTTATTTACAAAGATAATAAGTAGGGATTTATTGCCGAAGCTTTTTTTTTTTTTTAAACTGATCAATTGCAAAGATTTATGAGTTCTGTGCTGGCCTGGGGAGCTTTTGTTTAAATGGTTTCCTTGCATTGTCATGATTGGTTTGCTTCAGAAGCACATGGCATCCTCTAGCCCCGCTCTGTAGGTCAAGCCACTAGACTAGACAATATTTCTGGCCTAGGAACAAGAGATGAGTGATAATTATTATTATAGATAAACTCTCTAATATAATATTTAAAGTCCAGCACTCTATCTGGACTTGAGCCCAGAAGAAACTGAGTTCTAATCTTGCCTCAGACTCCAACTAACTGTGCAAGCCACTTATTATTTCTCAGCCTCAGTTTCTTTTGTTGTTGTTGTTGTTGTTTCTAATCTATTTTATTTTTATTATAGCTTTTTATTTACAAGTTATATGCATGGGTAATTTTGTAGCATTGACAATTGACAAATTTTTTGTTCCAATTTTTCCCCTCCTTCCCCCCATCTTTGCCCCCAGATGGCAGGTTGACCAATACATGTTAAATATGTTAAAGTATAAATTAAATGCAAAATAAGTATACATATCCAAACCGTTATTTTGTTGTACAAAAAGAATCAGACTCTGAAATATTGTACAATTAGCCTATGAAGGATCAAAAATCCAGGCAGACAAAAATAGAGGAATTAGGAATTCTATGTAGTGGTTCATAGTCATCTCCCAGAGTTCTTTCTCTGGGCATAGCTGGTTCAATTCATTACTGCTCTATTGGAACTGATGTGGTTCATCTCATTGCTGAAGATGGCCCCATCCATCAGAATTGATCAGCATATTGTTGTTGAAATGTATAATGATCTCCTGGTCCTGCTCATTTTACTCAGCATCAGTTCATGTAAGTCTCTCCAGGCCTTTCTGAAATCATCCTGTTGATCATTTCTTACAGAACAATAATATTCCATAACATTCATATACCACAATTTATTTAGCCATTCTCCAGTTGATGAGCATCCACTCAGTTTTCAGTTTCTGGCCACTACAAAGAGGTCAGCCTCAGTTTCTTTACCTTTAAAACATAATAATAATAATACCTACTTTATAGTGTTGTTGTGAGAATCAAATGAAATCTATCCACTGTCCCTAGTGCCCTGTGCTTAATAAACTCCAAATTATCATATAAATATTATTTATTATTATATTTAATATATTATGAATTTATTATTATGTTGAAATCAGGAAGACCTCAGTTCAAATCCTGCCTCAGACACATATTAGCTATATGACCCTAATTCAAGTCTCTTAGCCTCTCTCTGATTCAGTTTCCTTGTCTGTAAAAGTGAGGATAATAATAATACCTATTTCTCAGGGTTGTTGTGAGGCTCAAATGAGATATATTTTTTTAATTAAACCTTTTTATTTTCAAAACATATGCATGGATAATTTTTTAACATTGACCCTTGCAAAACCTTGTGTTCCAAATTTTTCCTTCCCAGCCTCTTCCTCCCTCCCCTAGATGGCAGGTAATCTAATATATGTTAAACATGTTGAAAATATATGTTAAATCTAATATTCGTATACATATTTACACAATCATCTTGCTGCACAAGAAAAATCAGATCAAAAAGGAAAAAAGAGAAAGAAAACAAAATGCGAGAAAACAACAAAAAAAGTGAAAATGTTATCTTGTGATCCACATTCATTTCCCACAATTCTCTCTCTGGGTAGAGATGGCTCTCTTTATCTCAAAATCATTGGAAGTGGCCTGGATCATCACACTGTTGAAAAGAACCACATCCATCAGAATTGATCTTCATATAATCTTGTTGTTGCCATGTACAACGATCTCTGATTCTGCTCATTTTATTTACCATCAGTTCATGTAAGTCTCTCCAGGCCTTTCTGAAATCATTCTGCTGATCATTTCTTATAGAACAATAATGAAATAATATTTGTAAAGCACCTTGTAAACTTTAAAACATTATAAAAATGTGCTATTACAAGTATTAATTTTAGCTAGCACTTATATGGTATTTAAAATAATTATTGTTAAAAAATTTTTTTAATTATTACTTTTAGGTAGCATTATTTGAAGTATTATTGTTAATAATAATAGCTAGCATTTATAAAATGCTTTAGAATATTATTATTGTTAATAGTAATAGCTAGCTTTTATAAAATGTTTTAGAGTACTATTATTGTTATAATAATAGCTAGCATTTATATAATGCTTTAAAGTGTTATTGTTAATAATAATAGCATTTAACATTTATTTGGTACTTTAAAGTTTGAAAAATGCTTTACTTATTCTATCACAACAACCCTGGTATATAGGTGCTGCTATTATGTCCATCTTTACAGATGAGAAAACTGAAGTACAGAGCAGTTACAGTTACATAATTTGCCCAGGGTCACACAGCTAGTAAGCATCTCACGAAGGATTCAAATTCAGGTCTTCCAGAATTCAAGTTTGTTATTGTTCAGTCATTTCAGTCTTGGCTGAGTCTTTATGACCCTATCTGAGGTTTCCTTGGCAAAGATACTGGACTGATTTGCCATTTACTTCTCCAGCTCATTTTACAGATGAGGAAACTGAGGTAAACAGAATTCAATGACTTGCCCCATTAGTTACACAGCTAATAAATATCTGAATTGAACTTAGGTTTTCCTGACTCTAAGTCTAACACTCTATTGATTGAGCTACCTCACAACATAATAATAGGTCATATTTATGTTATATTGCATTTGAGGGTTTTCAAAGCACTTTGCATATATAAACATTATTATTCATGAAATAATCAATGGTTCTAGATTATTATTATTACTAACATTTATTATTACATTTTATATGATAAATTGTTATATAATAACAACAATAATTTATCATGTAAAATGTAATAATAAATGCTAGTTAGTAAGAATAATGCTCTCTATTTACGTGGCATTTTGAACACTTTAAAAGTACATTCAGAGCCATTTTTATTTTATCATCAAAGTCCCCTTAGGCTTAAGTAGGCAAGGTATGGTTTTATTCAATCAATAGATATTTTTTAAATCTCTACATTATACAAAAGCAAGGCCCTGTGCTTGACTTGAAGGTTACAATAATACATGTTTCATCCTGCTCCCAATAAGCTAAAACTAAGCATATAACTTTAATAAAAGGGGAAATATATTCAATGTTAAAGTGGGTTCCAGGTAAAGTGCTTTGAGAAAATTGAGGTAGGAGACACCATTTGCCCCCCCTTATATGTATTGGTAGTGAGAAGAGAATGAGAGTCGGGGGTGGTAAGATCATTGTCTTGGAGAGTTTCATGAAGAGGTTAACAGAGGAATTAAGCCATAAAGTAGGAGGATGGGGGGGGGGCTTTAATTGATGGACATAGGGAGTGGAATAAGTAAAGACACAGGAAGAAAACAAGGATTGGAGAATAGTCCAATTTAACATAAAAAGGAATAGTATTATATTGGTCAGAAAAGGAAGGGTATGGATGGATTTTGGAGAGTGTTGATGAAGAATTCCTATTTTATTCAATAATCTTTCTTCAGGGAAGCCATTAAGGATTTTGAGTAGCTCTGAGTACACATTTTAATGATGACTTGAGCAACACTGAAGCATAGATTGAAGAAAGGATAGAGAGGGATAAAAGATAAAAGGATAAAGAGGCAGAGGGGCCAGTAAAGAGGCTATTAAAATAGTCTATGCAAAAAGAGATAAGGTTATGAAACAGTGTGATTCCAGTTGGAAAAAGTAGAGATGGACATGAGATATTTGTTGAGAAAGAATTGACATAGGAACAATGAAGAAGGAAATCAAAAGAGAATGCATAATTGGGACAGTGATAATTCCACAACAGAAATAGAGCAATTGGAGGAGGGACAGGTTCTTAAAGAGAGAAAATAAATAATTTCAAGAATGATAGCAGATATTTATATCACTTTAAAGTTTTCAGAACATTACTTTATTTCATTTGTGCCATATCACACCCTTATGAATAAGAGTGTGCTGGTAAAAGTTTAACAATCAACTTTTTGGAGGAAAGGAAGGAAAGACAGTACATACTTTAAAATTTTCATACAAGTTAACATTTTCTGCAGTACTATCTTAAGTCTAATTAATCTTAAGTAATTAAGTACAAATTACAAAACAATAAAGATATTGGAGTGGTTCGTCAGTGGTTAGCTTTCTGATTTCTGGTTTCCAAGGACAAATGCTCATAATAAAATTTAAAACTGGGCTCTCCAAAATGGTTCCTGTCTACCCTTGCCTTTGAGGCATAACTATAGGTATTATTATCCTCAAGGAAAACTGAGGTTTATAGAGGTGAAATTATTGGCTCCTGGTCACATAATTAATAAGTTGGAGAGGTAGCATTTAAATCTAGATCTATCCTTACTCCAGTTCCAACATTCACTCTACTATATCTAGCTACTTCTCATATGTTCTTGAGTGAAATGCTCACATAAGGTATCCAACTGGGGATATCCAATTGGCCATAAGAAATAAGAGATTAGACAGGAGAGCTTATGGGTAGATATGTCAATTTGGGAGCTATTCACATGGAGGCTATTGTTGAAATGGAAATGGAATAAAAAATCACAAAAAAGCAAAGAGGTGAATCAGAATTTGAGAAGAGCAAATGTCTTGATCTTTGAAAAAGGGAAGAGAATGGAATGTTAACTTTAAGCTAATGAGTTTGACTTTGATTCCTGGCAAAAATTCTAGGGTATATTGTTAAAGGGATAGTCTGTGAACAAGAAAACAGATGATCATGAAGCACCTGCATAGTTTTATCAAGAACAAGTCATGCAAGAATAGCTTCACTTCCTTTTCAGAGAGTATTATTAAAACAGGGAAACTCTGTAGTTTTGCAGCTTACCTAGACTTAGTAAAGCATTTGATAGTCTCTCATTCTAGACTCATGAATAAGATTGGTAGATGTGGAATAGATAATGACACAGATAAACTCATGAATGGCTAAATGACTAAATCTGAAAAGTAGTCATTAATGTGTTATGTCAGCATGGAAGGACCCAGAGATCTGTTCTACATTTTTATCAATGACTTGAATGAAGGCATAAATGCCAAGACTATTAAATATGTAGAAATACTAAGCTTCAAGAGATAGCTACCATTCTAGATGATGGTCATGATCACTCTCCCTTATCTCCCTTTACCCTTCCTTAAAAAGTCTTGAGAGGCAGAAACATTGAGCTAATCTAATAAGGTGAAATTATATGTTTCAAAAAAAATCACCTTCAAAAATCTATGGAAGAAGCATGGCTAAACAAAAAAGTTCAAGTAAAAAAAATCTGAATTTTGTGGAAAGCAAGATTAATATAAATTATTAATGTGACCTCAATCAGTCAATCTTCAATCAATCTCTGATCTCAGGCTGCAACCTAACCATGCCTTTTCAACATGTCTGATTATTAGGGACCTCCCTAAGAGTCTTTGGAGAGAATTTATTCAATATGCTAGTAGTTTTCCTCTAGGTCTTTTTAGTATGAATAGTTTTATTATAACATGACAACTAAAAAGATAATATACAAGATGTCCCAAATGGTTTCATGTAGTTTCAGCTTTATTAGTTTAAAACTATGTAAAGACTTTTGGGAAACACTATCGTAGGCTGAATTAAGAGAGTCATGATGTTTAGAATCTGAGGAATGATAGATATCTCTTATTCTTTGCTTTTTTCAATACCACATCTGGAGTCTTGTGTGTAATTTACATCATCATCATCATCCTCATCATCATCATCATCATCATTATACTCAATAGCTTGCATTTATAAATTGCTTTAAGGTTTAAAAAAGGCTTTATATACATCATATCATTCAATCTTTACAATGGCCTTTTATCTCCATTTAAAGATGAAGAGACTGAAGCTAATAGAAATTAAATAATTGGCCTCAGATCACATGGCTAATAAGTGTCTGAGACAATTTTTGAACTCTGGTCTTCTTGATTCCAAGCCCAACACTTTATCTACAGAACCCTTTGCCACCACATTTTAGGAAGGACATTGACAAGCTGGGAGATGATCAGAGGAGGATGACTAGCTTTGTTTAGGGACTAGAAACCATAGCATTCATTATTGTTGTTGTTGATTATCCCTTGTTCTCAGAGAGGACCAATGATATCAGGAAGGTGATGTCTTGACTTTCAGGTTATCAGGGTTGTGTGGGGACTGGAAATCATAACATTTAAAGATCATTTGAAGGAAGTAAGGATCTTCAGCTTTGAGAAGAGAAGACCTTAGAAGAGTTTGATAGTTACCTTTGATATATGAAGAAGTATTATGTGAAAGACAAATTTTTTGTTGTTGTTCAGTCATTTCCATCATGTCTGACTCTTTATGACCCTAACTGAAGTTTTCTTGGCAAAGATATTAGAGTGATTTGCCATTTTCTTCATCAACATTAGACTTGCATTGTTTTCGCTAGAGAGCAGAATTAAGAATAACTGATAAAAGATAGGAATAAAGAAATTTAGGCTCAATTTAAGGAAAAAACTTTCTACCAAAATAGAATGTGCTGTTTGGGGGCTAGTGGGTTCCCTCTCACTAGAAATCATCTGTCAAAAGTTGTCTGTGGAAGGTATTATAGAGGGAATTTGATATAAATGAGAGAATAAGGCTGACAATTTTGTTTAGTTTTGCCTCAGTCAAATACAGTTCACTCATGGACAAGTCAAGACATCACCCTTGTGATATCATTGTCTTCTAGAAAGAAGGTGAAACAACAATAACAAAAGTTGAACTAGATGGACTAGGATTCTGTGAAAGTGTGGAGAGAGAATAATAATGACAATTGTGAAGCATTAATGGGAAAGCTTCCAATATAATATTTCTACAGGGGAGAGGTGTGCTTACTTTTATGACCATCTCCACAAATAGGTGATCTACTTCTTCCTGGAAAACTGGTTCTCCTTTTTTTGAGTGTTTATCTCATATAAGTCTAGGGATGTGTGTGTGTGTGTGTGTGTGTGTGTGTGTGTGTGTGTGTGTTCTCTGACAATATAGGCTCTCCTATTATGGAAATTTGTGCTTGCCAGTTTGTCAATACGCCTACAATGCATTGAGACTTCCAAAAGGACTGTATCTGCTCTTCCTCTCCTCATTCCTCAGCTACTCTGTAGTAGGGATGAGATTCTTGTACTTTTACAGATATTCAAACCTCTTCCCTAAGCTCTATCTATGATGGCATTCAATAGACCAGTCTAGGATTTGATGACTACTGGATTTTTTTCTATTTAAAAAATAAATATTTCTATTAGAATTTTTCTATTTAAAGAATAAAAATATTTTTTCTACTTAAAGAATAAAGGATAGTGAGCAATAGCAAAAGGGGGTGAGTTTGTTGTATAGGAAGAAGATAGTCACTTATACTGCCCTCCAAAGAGGCTGAATTAGATCCTCTTTACACTGCACAATAGATAGACCACTAGACCTAGAGTCAGGAAAATTCATCTTTCTGACTTCAAATCCAGCTTCAGATACTTATAAGCTGTGTGACCCTGGGGAAGTCACTTAACTCTCTTTGTCTGAGTATCCTCCTCTGTAAATGAAGTAGAGAAGGAAATGGCAAACTACCATAGTATCTTTGCTAAGAAAATCCCCAAAGGGTCACCAAGAGTCAGATACAACTGAAAAATGACTGAATTAACAAATCACAATGGAAGGAAAGACAGAATTGTGATGAATCTGGTAGTTAATAGGGAGCTACTCTTTTACCTGTATAAGAGAGCAGGGGACAGGGAATTATCCTGGCAAATTGTTGCATTGCTGTGTCAATTGACTCTCAGCTCTGAGCAGTCTCTTGGGCACCTCACCATATATAGCATTTCTATTCCAATTCCTTTGTGCACAATATCAATAGCTCATCAAAGTCTCAGAAGGAAGGAGCTAGAGAATACATCACTTACATTACTTGATACTTCTTCCATGTATAGGATGAAATAAAACATGGATTCTTCCTTCTGGTTTCTTTCTTCTAGAATTCTCCAAAAATAGTCCCACAAAGGTAAACTCAAAGGATATAAATATACTGATCAACGCAAGATGACAAGATAACTGTAACAGCAGTAACAGCAAGAATGAGAATAATCATAATCATATTATGTAGTACATTATGAAGCTAAGTTGAATAATGTATCAAATGTTAAACTTGGAGTTAGGAAGGACTTTTGTGAACAGTCATCTAATTTTTTTTGACTTTTAGGTAATTAGATAAATTGTGCTAGAGAAGTGCTCATGCTCACAGAAGTGCAGGTCTTTGTCATATTGACATTTCTCACATGACTGCACTATTCTGGGACTTCTCTAGCTTCTCTACCCCATAATTGCTTCCTTTTGCACATCATCTTCCTTCATTAGATTGTAAACTCCTTAAGGGCAGACATTGGTTTTTTTTGTTGTTGTTGTTGTTTAATTTGTATCTCCAGTGCTTAGCACAGTGTCTGTTATATAATTAAGAAATGCTTATTAATTATTGACTAGATAAATTTTTAAGATTTATTTAATAATGACCCATGTGCTACAAGTCACACAAATATTATCGTCTTTATTTTGTAGACATGATTAAGTAATTTGTCTCTTTTCATACTCTAAAATCTATAGTATATGAATTTAAAAAAAAAAGATAAACTGCCTCAGTTTTCTTAACTGTAAAATAGGGATAATAAAAGCACCTATCTCTCAGGATTGTTGTGAGGCTCAAATAATATTTGCAAATATTATTTACAAACAAATTTCTAAGTATTATTTACAATTATTATTTTGTAAATAATATTTGAAAATCAAATAATATTTGTAAAGCACTTAGCATAGTACTTAGGACATAGTAGATGTTATATTAATACTAGCTATTATTATTATATTAAATATAGGGACTTGAACAATGTAAAAAAGTTCCAACAAAATGGGCAAGTGAAGAGCTTATCACATCAAAACAATTAGAAATGTGGCAAATAAATAAAAAATTAACAAAAGAAGGGAAAAACTAGAAATCTTCACAATGAACTAATCACAGAAAAATCAGCAGAGTCTGAAAATGAGCAAGCAAAGGCAAGATCTTAAAATAATGAAGAATTTATTTAAATTATATTCAATAATATTATTTTTACATTTTTTATTATTTATTTTATTTTTACTATTACTAGTATTATAACGCTAACATTATTTACTGAGCATCTACTGTGTGTCAGACACTGTGCTAGGTGTGCAAAAACAAAAAAAGTGAAATAGTATCTGTCCTCAGTGAGCTTATTTTTGGGAGAGGGAGTTAGCACAACATATTCATAGATACAGGATATTTACAAAATAAATATAGAGAAAGGTAATAACAACTGAGGGAATCTTGAAAGGTATTCTGAAGGCTGAATTTAACCTTTAAGGAAACTCTGACTTCCAAGAAGCAGAGGTGAGAAGAAAAATAGTGAAGGCAAAGGCAAGGAGACAGGATATGAGACATCAATTATGAAGAAGAAATCTAAGTCAATTTGTCAAGAATGCATGAGGAGGAGTAATATGTAATCAGTCTAGAAAGATAGGCTGGATCCCAATTATAAATGGTTCTAATGCAAAATAGAGAAGTCTATGTTTTTTTGTTTTTTTTTTTCTTCTAGGCTCAATGAGTTTGACCCCAGGGTCAAGAAACTTCTTGAGCAGAATGGCACAGTCTCTTTTAGGAATATGAGTTTGCCAGTGTTATAAAAGATGTATTTTAGAGTGACTAGTTGGATGAAAGGAATACCCTGAGAAGATGGCAGGAAGGGGCAGGAAAAAGTCCAATATTTCTTAAAACTGGGGTGTACTAGGTGAAGGTCATTGGATAATAGCTTTAGAATTTGAAGTGAAGGGATGTGATGGAAAAAGCTCAGAACAGTGCAGCCAAGTAAGAAATGTCAATACGGCAAAGACCTGTCAGTCTATAAGTGTGAACATTATTTGTACCTAAACATATCATAATGCATTTATAATTTATAATCAGAGAGCTACCTAAAGGTAAGGGAAGAAGCGAAGAAGTGTTATGAATCATATATTTTAAAGGACTTGGCAAAAGAAACTCAAAAAGATGAGTACAAAAAAAACAATAAAATAAGCACAGAATAAGCTTTTATAAAGAGGGAGAGGAGGAGTAGCAAAGCTAGAAGTGTGATGGAGCTACAATGCAATAAAATTGCAGTCAGTGAAGTAAATATGAACAGGCCACATAGAGAAATGGAGACTAATATTTTCCTGAATAATGAATAGGTCAAAGAACACATTATGTAAACAAATAATTACACTGAAGAAAATTATAGTAATGAAAAATCATACATATCTTTTTAGTTGTAGTTTTTCTTTGAGGAAATATCTGAGCACATTAGTGTTCAGAAGAGATTAAAGGCAAGGAAAAAAACTAATAAATTAAGCATAAAATAAAAAACCTAGAGAATAAAAAATAATAATATTCAAATAAGCACAAATACAAATATTGAAAATCAAAGAAGAGATCACTAAAATGGAAAACAAAAGGCAATTGACCTGAATTTTTTTAAAACAATTTTTAAAAAAGACATGCTATCTATTTAAATTGTTGGATAATTCTATGAGAGAAAGAGAGAACTTCAAAGACAGAAAAACAGAGGAAAACTGAATCACAAAAATAAAAAAAGAGAAAGAATTTTTTTAGAATAAATAGGAAATCAAGAGAATTATCACAAAGTATTGTAAAAAACAAAAGGCCACCAAAATGGAAACTTAAATGAAAAAGATTGATACTTTAAAAATTACAAAATGTCCAGATTAACAAAATACGATATAAGGAATCTAAATTATCTGATCTCAGAAAGAAAAAGTGAAAGTGAGCAAGCTATATATGAACAATTAAAGAAGAAATTCCTTGATCCAGATAGATTTCCAAACAAATTCCATCAAGCACTCATTAATTAAATATTCCTAGGAAATAAGAGTTTATATATGTTTTGCCATTTGTAGAAATATAGAAAGAGGGGACCTTTCAAGGCTCATTTTATGAGATGAGTATGGCCCTAATAACTGAACAACAGAAATGTAAAATAGAGAAAGAAAACTTTAGTCCAAATTGTTAATGGAGATTAATGCAAAAATTGTAAATAAAATATAACAAAGCTATGGTTACATATATATACATATATATATGTATATGTATATACATACAAATAACATATATATATTCACTGTTATCATGTTGAACTTATGCCAGGAAAACCCACTGTTGGACAAGCTGTGAGATAACAGCATGTGAATTGTTAAACCATTCTGTTAAATTGTAATTTTACAAGAAAAATTACTAAACTGATTGTACTCTTTCATTTAGAAATTCTACTTCTAGAATTTGATCCCCGAAAGATTATTGACAGCAAGAAAATAACCTCTATGTTTCAAAATATTCAGAGTAACATTATTTATGACACCAAGTCCTGGAAATAAAATACTTGTGTAATGGTTAGGGAATAATTGAACAAATTTTATACAAATGCAATGCAATATTTCTTTGAAATGAATAATGAACATGGAGAATTTAAAAAAAATATATGGGAAGTCTTGTATAAAATGATAGAGTGAAAAAATCGGTTAAAGAGTGATATACACAATTACAACAATATAAATAAAGACAACATGAAGAAGCAAAAATATTCTTGTCAATTAAAATGGTTGATTCAGTATCATAGAATCACTCCTCCTCTGTTAATAACCTATTAACATTTATCCCCTTGAATACCAATAATTTACAATAATAATTTGTTCATTAGAAGGTAAGCTACTTGAGGAAAGGGACTACCTTTTTCTACTTATATTTGTCTTCCTAGTACTTAGCACAGTGGTTAACTGATGAAATGTACTTTGTTGGAATGTATCTTTGATAACAAAACAAAATGTATAAATAATAAAAAAAAAGATTATGATAAGTACTCCTCTTCACACATTTTACAGATGGGAATACTCACATAATTTAACAGCAAAGTTATAACTGGAACCTGTTTCCTGATTTCCCAATCCAGTGAACTTCACACATTTCTGTTTCCATTTCCCCCCAAAGAACAGAAAACTTTACAATATAAGCAGTCATCTATTTTATCAGTCTCTCCCTATGACTCTTGAACGTTCTAATTCAGGATGTTCACTGCCATCACTACAGCTATAACCAATATTTAGACATTTAGACATTGCCTTCTATGTCTGAAAAAGCATAGCCTTCTCTTCTGAACATGAACCTATTTAACAACAATAATGCTCATTTTACTGTTGTATTTGTTCAGTTGTATCTGACTCCTTGTGATTCCCATCTGGGGGTTTCTTGGCAATGATACTGGAATGATTTGGATTTTCTTCTCCAGCTCATTTAACAGATGAAGAAACTGAGGCAAATGGGAATAAAATATTTGCCCAAAGACATATACAACTAGTATGTGTGCTTGAGGATGGATTTGACCTCATGAAAATGAGTCTTCCAGATTTCAAACCTGGCACTCTATCCACTATGTCACCTTGCTGTCCAGTGCTGATTTTGAGAATCAACCTCTATTTTTAATTAGCTCTACATTTTCCCGCAATGCTCATTCAGCACTTAAGACTGCCCTACTACCACTAAATATCCTCAATTCTTCACCTAAGGCTGCTTTTGTGATTCTAAGATATTAACCAACTGCCACCAACAAACTGCTTCCCAGTCTCCCTTTCCTTCCCCCAAAGATGGAACTCTGTTCTATTTTATGCAGACACATTGGAGGTTTCAATAAGAAATCTTTTCTTTAAATTGAAAGAGGCAATATCACATAGTGGAAAAAACAATTTGCTTGGAGTCAGAAAATAGGGATTTTAACAGCTGTTTGGTGACAGCTAAGTCTCTGAGCTTCAGTTTCATTTGTCAAATGTGGATGGTGATACTGAAACTCTTTCCCTCAAAGTGCTTTTTAAATCTCAATGTAAATATATATGTAACATAAGTATTCTTAGTGTTTATAAATAAGTATGTTATTATTTCAGTTGATTTTTCCATCCAATGAGGTGAAATCATGTTTTCTCATTTCTATACTTTTGAACATATTTTTTACCCAATCCAAAATGTCCTTTATCTTCCTCTACAGCTATCTAAGTTCTACTCATCATTCAAGACCTTATTTAATTCTCATAGTTCCCACATTGCTTTCTATGAGTGCCTTGGTTTGTACTTCTCCTTCCTTCCTTGCTGTCCTTCCAACCTTTCTAGAATCCTTATTTATTTTGACCATTTTTTTCCTAATTGTATATATTTATCTCCTCAGGGAGAGTGTAAGGTCCTGAAGAGAAGGGACTGTGTCATGCATATTTCTATTCTTCCATGGCATCAAGGACAATGCCATGTTCATAAATATGTCAAAGATGCTAATATGTGTCCATCTCTGTGTTAGGTGCTGAGAATAAAAAGGAAAAAAAACACAATCTTTGCCCTCAAGAAGCTTACATTCTTTAGGATAAAGATGACCTAATCGCTTTCAAATAGGCATTCTATGAACCTAGGTATGTTGAGGATATTACTTTTCCCTTTAAGTATTCCCAGGTACACATATGAGATCACAAGGAATTTGTAAGAAGCCGTGAACCATTTGTACAGCTCTGTGGGACTATAGAAAATCTGAGTTTCTGTGCCAACTGCACCAGGGAAACCCTTCACCCAGCCAAACATTTTCATTGGCAAATCAAATCTGAAAGCTGTCAACAAATTCTGCTATCTGGCAACCCATTGTCCAACAATGTGCTGATAGACAAAGAAAGCAGAAACCCAAATGAAGAAACCCAGCATGTTACTTGAAGCAATGTGCTGATTGATAGGGTCAAGATGGACATAGGGATCCAGGGAGATCCTCTTCCTCGTCACTGTTTCTGAACTGGGCACAAAGTGATAGAGGATGTAGAATTGTTTTCCTCTGTATTTGAAATCCAGAGTCCCGTTGGTTTTCATCAAAAAATATCTTTTTAACTATTTAAATTTAGCCTATCATTCATAGAAATAATAGGATGGCCAGAACAAGTATGACTATCTTTGTGGGGAGACTGAGGCACAAAGAAATGAACTGATTTACCTTTGGCTTCATAGATTGTTAGATTTGGGGATGAGACCAGAAGCCAGTTTTCTTGATTACTTGTCTTGAAAACTTTTTAACCTTAGTTATTGCTTAGTGAGAAAAGACTAAAAAAAAAAAAAACTACCCTTGCTTGGCACAGAAAAGGCAGTATAGTATGGTAGAAAGGGCAATGAACTTGAAAACAGAAAGACTTGGATCCAAATCTTACTTCAAACTGTCTGAACTCAAACTCCTTCATCTATAAAGTGTGAATAATAATACCCATAGTACTTCCCTCACAGAGTTGTTGTCAGACTCAAATGAGGTAATGTATGTAAAGCACCTGGCAAACCTTAAAGTGTTATATAAATGCCAGTTATTATTATAGAGGGGAAAAGGATTTAGGGGGTTTTCATGGGTTTTTTAAAAAAACTTTAAAATACTAGCTCCATAGAAAGAATATCTAAGGTAGAGATTCTTAACCTCTGATTTTGAGACATTTCAGGGTGTTTCCAGTTATTGAAAAATTACCAAAAGAAAATTAATTTTAATTTTAAAAAGTCATGTGGTAGGTGCATTTTGTTATTATTTTCAGGTGTGAATTTGCAAAGTCAAACTCTTTCTCCAAATCCAACAAATGTTGGATTGTTGTATCTTCAAAAGTTCTGGTTATATCTTACCCAGAAGGAAAAGTCTAAGCTGATAATTATTTAGGGTTAGACAGAAGGAAAGAGACTATTATAAAAATAAGAAAACAATGAATGTTGGAAACAATAATAACAATAGCTAATATTTACATAGAACTTTGAGGCTTGTAAAGTGCTTTGCATATATTATTTCATTTGTTTTATTATAACTCTGTGAAACAAGTGATATTATTATCCTTATTTTATAAAAATAAATTGAGGTTCAATGGCTTGCCTAGGATCATGCTGCTATGATGTGTTTGAGGTGGGATTTGAAATCAGCTTCTCTTAACTCTAGTAATCTACCAATTACTAGACAATTTACCATCTATTGAGTTTAAAAAAGATAAAATGGAGTCCTAAGAATTTAATTAGCTGCCAAAAGATGATTGGGGAAATCACTGAGTCAGAAAATTCTGTCTCAAAGAGTGGCTATGATAATTTCAAAATTTAGGGTTAAGGAAGTTGTTCTTGGCTCCAATGAGACAGGATACAACATGAAACTGGGTTTTTGTTTTGTTTTGGTTTTTGGTTTTTGGTACATGAATTGGTCCCCAAAGGTGTTTGTGGGATTGTAGAGGTGAGAAAGCAGTTGGATCTATAGATCCTTTGTTTGTCTATGGTACGAATGTTGCCAGTGTGTGATTAATTCATACAACAATGCCTGTAGAATGTAAGATGATCAATTCTGATGGACATGACTTTTTTCATCAGCAAGGTGATTCAGGCCAGTTCCAATCGTCTAGTGATGAAGAGAGCCATCTGCATCCAGAGAGAGAACTATGGGGACTGAGTGTGGATCCCAACGTAGTATTTTCACTTTTTTTGTTCTTCTTTCTTATTTTTTCCTTTTTGATCTGATTTTTCTTGTGCAGCATGATAATTGTAGAAATATATAGAGAAGAATTGCATGTTTAACATATATTGAATTACTTGCCATCTATGAGAGAGGGTGGGGGGTTAGGGAGAGAGAAAAAAATTAGAACACAAGATTTTACAAGGGTGAATGTTGAAAACTATCTATGTATATGTTTTGAAGAAATAAAAATCTTTAAAAATAAAAAACCCAATTCTTGTATTAGCTAGGCATTCCAGTTATAAATTTTCCGATCTCAGGCTCTGATTTTCCTTGGATTTATTTCTCCTTAAGGTTTGCAGCACTGCAAGGCTGATTGCCTGGTTTCCCTTTTTTTTTGAAACTATCCCCTTTATGGAGTATCTCTTGATCTGAGTATTATACTGCATATTTCTAGCATCTCCTGGAGTCTTTAAACTGAAATGGAGCTGAAAGATTATCTACTCTAGTCCAATCTACTTTACTAGTAAGAAAAGGAAGAAAAGTAATTTATTCAAGATCATATAATTGGTTAGTGGTAGTGCCAGGACTGGCAGTCCTAACTCTTTAGAAATAGTATAAAGAATTTTTAAGCTTTTTAATAACTTTGAAATCATCTTCCTGAGAGAACACAAAAAAATGAGCTGGGTAGAAAGGAAGCAGGCATTTATTAAGTGCCTACTATGTGCCAGGCACTGTGCTAAGTGTTGCTGTTCCATTGTTTTTCAATCATGTCCTACTTTTCATGACCCATTTGGAATTTCTTGGCAAAGATACTTATTTTACAGATGAGGAAACTGAGGCAAATAGGGTTAAGTGACTTGTCCAGGGTCACACAGCTAGTATGTATGTGTTTGAGGCCAGATTTCAATTCAGGAAGACTCATCTTTTTTCACTTTTCAGGCCTGTTATTTTTTAATTGAAGTTTTTTAAATTTTCAAAACATATACAAAAATGATTTTTTCAATATTGACCCTTGAAAAACCTTGTGGTCCAATTTCCCCCCTTCTCCCCACTCTCTCCCCTAGATGGCATGCAATCCAACATGACTGTAATAATGTAATTATTGTAATGTAATAAAGTAATAATAACAAACATGATAAAAATATGGTAAATCCAAAATAGGCATACATATTTATGCAGTTATCTCACTGCTCAAGAAAAATCAGATCAAAAAATTAAAAAATAGAAGGAAGATAAAATTCAAGCAAACAACAACAAAAAGAGTGAAAATGCTATGTTGTAATCTACCCTCAGTTCCCACAGTCCTCTCGCTAAGTGTAGATGGCTTTCTCCATCACAAGATCATTGGAATAGGCTTGAATCATCTCATTATTGAGAAGAGCCATGTCCATCAAAATTAATCATTGTATAGTCTTCTTGTTGCTGTGTACAATGATCTCCTAGTTCTGCTCACTTTATTTAGCATCAGTTCATGTAAGTCTCTCCAGGCCAGGTCTAGTTCTTTATCCACTGTTCCATCTAGCTGTCCAGTATTTACCAACATTATCTCATTTGAAGAAGATTGGAAAACCCCCAGTGAGGGCATGAACAGTCAGAAATAACTGAAAAACAACAACAACAACAACTGAACAACTGAAAACATTTCTTGCCTTGGAAATATTGGTAAGCGGACTGCTTGCTGTCTAGGTGGGGAAGAGAGGGAGAAAAATTTGGAGCACAAGGTTTTGCAAAGGTGAATGTTGAAAACTAATTTTACATGTATTTGGAA
Organism: Antechinus flavipes; assembly: GCF_016432865.1. Classification (NCBI taxonomy): domain Eukaryota; kingdom Metazoa; phylum Chordata; class Mammalia; order Dasyuromorphia; family Dasyuridae; genus Antechinus; species Antechinus flavipes. Next base: position 96,652,210 of record NC_067401.1, read on the forward strand.
AAATAAAAGACTATTAATTTTTTTTAAAAAAAATTGTATCCCCAACATTTAGCACAGTGCCTGGCACACAGTAAGTGCTTAATAAATTTTATTAGATTGGATTGGGGAAAAAAAAAAGAAATACCAATCAATATGTTAGACATAATGGGTCTGGATATAAGGAGTCCTAAGAGGTTGCTTTGATACTAGCTGGCATAACTGACATGGTAAGGACAGAAGAAAGCAAATATTTTTTTTTCATTCATTCATTTACTTATTTATTTCTTTTTTGCTGAGGCAACAGGGGTTAAGTGGATTGCCCAGGGTCATACAGCTAGGAAGTGTTAAGTGTCTGAGACCAGATTTGAACACTGACTTCAGAGCTAGTGCTCTATCCACCACCTAGCTGCCTGAGGCAAATATTTATTAAGCACCTACTATGTTCCTGGTGCTTTGCTTTACAAATTTTTTCTCACTTAATACTCACAAAAACCTTATTACATAGGTGCTATTAAAGAACAAGAGTTCCTCATGTAGAAAAATCATAAGAATTGATCCAAAATATAGTAAAGACTACCTCTCTCTCTCTCTCTCTCATTTCATGGTATGGGGACATGAACCAGAAAAAAAGATAGATATCTCCCTTCTCTTTTTAAAAATATTTTGGAAAGCAACCCCAACTAATTTAAATAATTTGATCTTGCTGCCTCAGGGGAATGGAAGGACATTGGGGAATAGAATGGGATTTTTCCCCACCCCAGGTTAAAGCAAGAAATGATAACTGGAATAATTTACATAGCACAAAACTGCCAGGATAGAGAGGAGGCAAATGGTAATGAGTAACCACGAGTGCACAAATAGAGTATGTTGTAAAGTTTGACTGTCAAGGTGCAAAGAGAAAAGCCAACTCTTGTGTGTGCTAGAGTTGCAGGAACTATCTCAGAAATAATAACAACAAACAACAACAAAAACAACAGAATTTGAGCTATAAACATCCAAGAACATTTTTGCCATAGGGATCAATGGTAGAGATTTGGTGTTCGGGGAACCTAATAAGCTATCTCTTGGAGATTGGGGGCAATCAATTGTTTTCTGGGAGCTGAGGAGAAGTTCAGGAATGGATGAGGAACTTGAAAAAAATTTTTTTAGCAAAAACAGTCACAGAAGACAGTAGGATAGAATAGCTACCACTCTCTCTGAGCTGAAGTGATCTTCAAGAATCAATCAATCAACAATCAGCTCTCAAAGAGCTTACACAGTCTAAGAGAAAGAACATACAAAAACTATGTACAAATAACATACAGGATAAATTGTGGATTGTCTCAGAGAAAATGCATTAATATTAAACAGCACTGGAAAAGGCTTCTTGGAGACAAAAGGAGTTTAAGTGAAATTTGAAGGAAGCCAGGGAAGCTAGGAGCAGAATTAGAATGGAAAGAGATTCAAGCTTGGGGGAATAGCCACTGAAAATTCTTGGAGTCCAGAGATGGGGTATCTTGTTCAGGTAACATCAAGGAAATAGGTATCACTGGGCTGCATCCAATTATCCCAACTCTGAACTTTATCCTTTCCATTAAATCTATTAATTTAAAATAAAACTATTAATGTTTTGACCCTTTTGAGCCTGTTTGCTTGTAAGGAGAAGTGATGAATGCTTTTGCAAGATGGCAGTAATAGATAAAGCTTCCCAGATCATCTGTGTGAGGGCAAAGAACTAGGGAAGTGAGAAGTCCCTAAAGTATGACTGGATTTTTTAGTGACAGGAGGTTAGTCCCTGACATGAAGGCTATACTTAGTTTTCGAATGAATAAGGTAGGTGGTACAATGGATAGAACTCTGGGCCTGGCATCAAGAATACCTGAGTTTAAATCCAGCCTTGGATACTTACTATTTAACCCTGGGGAAATCAATTAGGCCATTATTTGCCTCAGTTTTTTCTACTGTAAAATGGGTCAATAGTAGCACCTATTTTGCAGGGTTGTTGTGAGAATCAAATAATATTTCTAAAAATATTTTGTAATCCTTAAAGGATATATGAACGCTAACTATTATTGTTTTATAATTATTTTACTTAAAATCATATATGTTCTTGTCTTTTCCCATTTGAATGGAAATTCTTTGAGAAAATTTCCCACATAGTGGGTGCTTTCCCCCCCCCCTCTTCCCTATCTTCTACTTTGCAATTTTCAGAGCACTTCAATATTAATTTGCCATTTGGTTTTCATGACATTTCTGTAACCTTTCACAGTTAGTGAGTAGCAGAACTGGAATACACATATATCTTGGCTGGTTCTAAATCTAGTGAGTCTTCTACTAAAGTATAATATTGAAACTTACTTATATAGAATTTTAAGATTTTGAACAATTTTACATATGATATTTCATTCGTTCCTTACAACAATCTTTTGAGGTAGATGCTTTCACTATCTCCATTTTACAGCTGAGGGAAGTGAGGCAAACAAAAGTTAAATATCTGAGGTTGGATTTGAACTCTTGAGTAGGGATCAGCCTATTGATTGTGCCATTTGGTTAATACATGTTGACTTTCTTCTGGGACAAGAGAAATCAGTCATAGGAAAATAAGGGGGCTGCAGGTGTAGCCAGCAAGAAGAGGGAAATTCTGGGAAAATGTTGCCATTTCCCCATTTTATCCAGAATCTGTCACTGGTGTTTGTAGGCCAAGAAGCCCAGCCAAATTTCTTGTCTTGTTTCTAGAACCAGAGTAGACATCCTCAACTGACCCCAAAGGCTTTTATTTCCCAGCATCAGCCTGTACTTTGGCCTGACAGAAGCCCGCTGGCTTGTCTTCCAAACATCCAATGAGTCCCCAGTCCCTGGTTGTAGACTCTGCATTTCTCATCACTGGCATCCTTCTCCTTCTGGGATCAGACAAAGTCTTCATCCATCTTATTGTTTAAATTACCTTCTTTCCTGAGGCTGATTCCTTTGAATTTCACTGAAACTCCTGTTTTGTTACTGGATTTAATTCCCTCTTCTTGGAGAAGCCTTCACAGAGCCAAACTGTTTGGGCATGATTGAATTCTGCCCTGTTTGCCTCTGTCTCTGGCAGGGTGATCTCATCCAGAGACCTGGGAATCAGCTGACTGGGTTCTTTTCTATATCCCCCCTCCCACATCCCCCTTACTGTGTGGTCTCCAGCAGGTCACTTCACCTATGCATATCTCTCTCTGTAAAACCCAGATAATAATACTAGCCCAGTAATGGTGTCCTTTCCTTGCCTCCTTTCCTTCTTTCTTTTCTTTTCTTTTTTATTAAGCCTTTTGAGCTCCTTGGATAGAAGGCCCCAGAGAAATGCCAAATACTGCATTGTTATTGCAGGACCTGCCTACATGTGATTAGGTAATGCGAGATTAAAGTTCATTATGCTTTGTCTGGAATAAATGTGATCGCTGCCAGCAAGCCCTGGAAACTCTCGGTTACATCTAAACCCGGGTGTTAAGGTTATATTAGCTTACACTGTAATAAAGCACAGCAGAAAGGGCAGGAGTGCTGACTAACCCAGTCCTCAATTAACACTATCATTTTATTTCTTCTCCTGAGCATAAGTGATAAGTAAGAGATGACCCAGTTGCAGGTGGCACTTCAGCTGACTCCCCAGGTTGCTTGAGGAGGGGGGAGTGAAGAGGAGGAGGAGGAAAGGAGGAGGAGAAAGTTGGAAGGCAGAAAGACACACTCTCTCTCTCTGTGTCTCTCTCTTTGTCTCTCTCTCTCTCTCTCTCTCTCTCTGTCTGTCTCTCTCTCTCTCTCTGTCTCTCTCTCTCTCTCTCTCTCTCTCTCTCTCTCTCTCTCTGTCTGTCTCTCTCTGTCTCTCTGTCTCTCTCTCTCTCTCTCTCTTTCGGTGTGTGTGTGTGTGTGTGTGTGTGGTATAACCTCAATCCAAGGATAATTACTTTTAGAGAGACTTCCCAGAAAGACTTTACCTGTTCCTGCTCAAATATGTTGAATTCTGCTATCTGCATCTGAAATTCAGGAAAGAGAAAAGAAGAAAGACTACTTTTCACCATACTGTAGAGCTTTAGTGAGAAACCAAAAGACAAGGAATCTGCAGACTTGGAACCTTAGCTTAGCTTTATTACTTACTAGTAATTGATTAATCTCACTATTCCTCAGAGAAGTCATTTGTTGCGGTGGTATATTTATAGTGATTCTATCTCCCAAAGTTGATGCATGAATCAAAAAGAAGGATCCCAATCATACTGATTTCCTGGTCATCTTCTTTTGGAATTAGAACCTTAGTCTTAGAGCTGGAAGAGACTTCAGGGACCATCCAGTCCATTTAGTCTTAAACTGCTCTCCTTTTGAAGTTAGAACCCTAGACTTAGAGCTAGAAGAGACTTCAGGGGCCATCCAGTCCATTTAGTCTTATACTGCTCTCCTGGTCATCATATTTTGGAATTAGAATCCTAGAATTAGAGCTGGAAGAGATCTCAGGGACCTTCCAGTCCATTTAGTCTTATTTTACAGATGAATAAACTGAGGCCCAAGGAGATTAAGTATTTTGCCCAAATACTGGCTGCAAAAATTCTTTGTCAACAAATCAATTATTCTATAGCAATAAGGAATTATTCCAGATGAAATGGTAGTCTTGAGTTTGGGATTTCTCACTGTATATCAGATAAAATATGTAAAAGCTCTCTTTAGAAATTTTAAAGTGCCTTAGAAATATGTGTTAGTTTATTTTTATTTTTGTTTTTTGGTGAGACAATTGGGATTAAGTGACTTGCCCAGGATCACACAGCTAGTAAGTGTCATGTCTGAGGCTGGATTTGAATTCAGGTGCTTCTGACTCCAGAGTTGATATTCTATCCACTGCACCATCTAGATGCCCTTAGAAATATGTTATTACTGTTATTACTCATCAGATATTTTATCAATAAACAAGCAATTATTAAGTATCTACAATGTGCTAGCCAGATTCTAGGAATACAAAGATAAAAATGATTCATAGCCTTCCAGGAGTTTATGTTCCTTGAGGGAGATATGTAAGTGTATACAAAATAAATATGATTATTTTGGGAGGACATCACTGGCAGCTAGTAGAAAATAAAAGTCTTGGTAGAAAAGGCACGTGGGTGTAATTTTGAAGGAAATTAGGAACACCAAGACACTGAAGTCAGGAGACAATGTATTCTAAGCAGAAGAAGATAGTTTTGTGCAAAGTCTTGGAGATACAAGATGGAAACAAATCTTTGGCCTTATCCTAGGTCTATTGGGATGTACCTCACCAAGTCTGGGAACAGTGTGCCTGGTTTGATGCATCTTGATAAAGAAACCAGGGTCTGAAAATTTTAAATATTGTCATCAAGGCATCAGAGACAGAGCAGTCAGCTGTGTTCTCCAGACTGGGAGGGCTACCCTTCCCCAAGTGTAAAAATGAGATAAAGACTCTGCAAATACTTGGATTAAATAGATACATAATGTTTCTGAGTGGAGGGGCCAAGAGTCACGTGGCCCAGACATTGTTTAAGCATTTCCCTTGGTAAGAGTAGAAGGTGACTTTGAACAGTATGGATCGCGTGTGAATAATAACTGCTGGATGCTGGCAAAGTTACCTCAATGAGAAGCAAATTATCCACATCACTTTCCATCTGGAAGAGACTTTGGAGGTCATTTAGAGGGGAGATGACTTAACTGATGTCACACAGTCAGTGACAGGGACTGGTTGAACCCAGGTTTTGTAACTCCAGCCCATATTTCTACCATCAGTGCCCCTCTTATAAGGAATTCACATAGGGAAGGCAGGGAAGTGAGAGGTTTTAGTCAGGGGCTGAGTTCCTTTTGGCAGAGTGTTCTGTATTGAATTCTCAGTGGATGGGTCTTAAAGGAAGCACACAAAAATGGCACTGCCTATGAAACTGCTGATAGCATATAATCTCTAATACATGATGTATGGGATTCCTGACTGAGCAGGCCATTTACCCATGTCTAACTACTGTTAATTATGTAAAGATATTTAGTTTTCCTTGTCATTTGGGATGAATGAGATCTGGGGTCTTTCCACATTGTAGACAATTAATAAATTGTAGTGGAACATACTCTTTTCCAGTCAAACTGGCCCATATCTTTACACAATGAGATCCCATGTCTGAAATACTGGAATGACCTCTTTACAGGTCTTCCCTATTACAATCCTTAGCTTCCTTCAAAGTACATCTATGGTATTCCTTCTACAAAAGGTCTGCCAGTTATTGGCACCCTCTCCCACTTGGACATACTTGGTATATACATTGTAATGACTTACTTATCCCCTCTACTAGAAAGTAAAATCCATGAGGGCAAATACTGTTTTGATGTTTTATTTGTAACAAAGTGCCAGATGCAAAGAAAGTGCTTTATAACTGGTTGTTGAATTAAATAGAGTGAATAAATGAATGAAGGAATGATGAGAGTCATCATCCAAATTGGTGGCTATCTTATTGAGCCTATTATTTCAGGCAAAGCCCGGTTGTGTTTCAATTCACTACCTATTCTGCTAATGCCTTCTCAATAGTCTTGTCTCCAATTTAGACTCCAAGACCCTACTCTCTTTCTGCCCCCACCCAGTTCTGGAATCAACATCATTTTTCTTGGAAAGTGCATATCAATCTTAAATTCCCATATATTATCCTTGTAAAGCTCTTCTTCCAGAATACCATTCTTTAATGTGGGTCTCCCCCATTAAAATATAATATCCTTGAGAGTAAGGACTATCTTTGCTTTTATTTAGATTCCCCAGTGCTAGCATAGTGTGTGGCACTTAGTATTTTCCCATCCATTTATCCATTCATTGAACATCAGTAAACTAGGGATTTCTGGGAGTTCTTAGAAAATGTGTTAACAATGGGGTACCTGGCTAAATTTTTTCAAAAATTTATTTTTATTAGTACTCTTTTTATTTTAAACACTACTGCCTCTACCCCTTCCAATAGAATCCTCCCTTGTAACAAATAAACAGAGTTAAGCAAAAGCAAATCAATACGAGGCCATGCCTCATTCCACACCTATAATTCACCACCTTCCTGTCCAGAGGCAGGAGACATGCTTCATCATTAGCCCTCTGAGGTCATAATTGGTTTCTGCATTGATCAGCTTTCCAAAGTCTTTCAGTGTTGTTTTTCCTTTACATTACCATGATTATTAGCTACAAACTTAATTTGTATCTAGTCTGCCATCACTATGCCTTACCCAACAACAGGGGTTCATTCTGTGGTTGAAAAGTAATATGGCAAGAAGTTTCCATAGCTTCCAGACATTAGGAAAACCACTAGCTTAATTCATTAGCTATGGTGACTTTTCATCCAAAAGACCAGAATCATTTGTGCAGTTTGGTTGGTGAAGACTTTCTTTTAAGTGCACCAGATGCTTCATAATCTGCATTTCCAATGTGGAGGGCAGATGTACGGCTCTCTTGGAACACACCCTTGTTGATGGACAATTTAAGAATCCAAAAGCTATACCAGAAAGAGTCATCTTACCTGTTGTTGGTGTTTTTTGACAGGCCCAAGTACCCATCTGAGAACTGAGAGTCCTGGAGGTAGGGAAAAAGATTACTTATTTTCTTGAAGTCTTTCCCCATAGAACAAATCAGTCAGTAGCAAATTCCCTAATACAGCCTGGCACATAGACTTAAAAATTCTTCCAAGCTGCCAAAAATTACCAACCCATTAAATCTTCACTACACAGCCCAGTGTTGGACAGTAGCAAGCATCAATAATCTGAAGTAATACAGCACTAATGCAGTGGATCATATTTTCTATTGATATTGAAACTTCAATTGGCCATGACCCAATTCCTTTTAGGCCTTGGCATTTTTCTTTCAAGCTCTGAGTCTGGGGGGCCAAGGATAAGTCACAGATAAGTCATAGTCACATGCTGTTCTAATGCATACTAAGCAAATTCTGCAGCCCTTAGATTCACAGAACAAATTTTTGCAGCCCTCAAAATTATTCTAATTACTACTGCAGACTGTGATGAGGAGATAGAAGTTGAAGTAATTGCTACTAAGTGCCAAGCCAGAGCTATAGAGCTAGTGTCTGGTGTCTTTTCTTCCATTTTGCCCATATCAATGCATTTTCTGAGAAAGTCTTTTGAGTTTTTCCTTCTCCATTCTCACTCTAACTGTTCAATTGTTCAGTCATGTCTGACCCTTCCTTGGGGTTTTCTTGGCAAATATACCACACTGAAATGGCTTGCCATTTCTTTTTCCAATAGGTTAAGGCAAACATAGGTTAAGCCACTAAAGTCTCACAGTTGGTAAATGTCTGAGACTGGATTTTGAACTAGGTTTCCTGACTTCTGGCTTAGCCACTGAACCATCTAACTGCTTTCATCATCTCTCCTTTGGACAATTGTTATGGCTTCTTATATAGTCTCTTTTTCTCTCTTCCTATCAATTCTGCACAATACCACTACCAGATAATCTTTCCATTGTACAGCTTTGATCACGTCAGCTTCTTACTTTAAAATGAAAAAAGGAAGGAAAGGAAGAAAGTTAAGGAGTAAAGAAGGAAGGAAGAAGGGAGAGAACAAAAAAAAAAAAGAAAGGAGAAAGGAAGGAAAAAAGAAAGAGAGAAAGAAAGATAGAAAAAGAGAGAGAAGAAAGAGGGAAGGAAGGAAGAAAGAGAGAAAGAAAGAAAGAAAAAAAGAAAGAAAAAAGAGAAAGAAGGAAGGAAGGAAGGAAGAAAAAGAAAGAAAGAAGGAAGGAAGAAAAGAAAGAAAGAAGGAAGAAAAGAAAGGAAGGAAGAAAAGAAAGAAAGGAAGAAAGGAAGGAAGAAAAAGACAAGCCTTCAGTGGCTCCCTATTGCCAATCAGATAAAGTCTAAATTCCTTAAGTCTGATATTCAAGATCTTCTAAGGTCTGATTCTAACCTATCTTTTTAGTCTTTCTTCCCATGTCTTACATGCCACTAAACTGGACTATTTGTCATTCTACAAACTTTTTACCTGCTCTTCTGCCTCCTTGACTTTCCTTGCATTATTCCTATGCCTAAAATGCTTTCTTCCCTCATTTCTCCCAGTTGAAATTCTATTTGTCCTTTAAGTTCCAGTTCAACTGCCATCTCATCAATGAAATCTTTGATATTCACATACTCAGATCTCTGTGTCTCTGTCTCTCTCTGTCTGTGTGTCTTTGTCTCTTTTTATCTCTGTTTCTGTCTGTCTCTGTCTCTCTCCTTTCTTCAAACTTTTCATGTAACTTCTCATTCTACTTTTGTTCAGTTGTGTCTGACTCTTTGTGGCCCCATCTGGGGTTTTCTTGGAAAAAAAAAATACCGTAGTGGTTTTCCATTTCCTTCTGTGGCTCATTTTATCAATGAGGAAACTGAGACAAACAGAGTGAAGTGACTTACTCAGGACATCAAGTCTGAGGCCAGATTTAAATTCAGATCTCCCTGTCTCTAGGCCTGAGGTTCTACCCTTCTACCACCTAGATGCCTACTTTACACAATACTTAACTCCTTTACTAGATTTTAAGGTCCTTGAAGGAAGAAATTATGTTTACAACATCTGCTAGCACTATAGATTATACATCTAAGCTGGAAGGGACCTTAAAAGCCATCTAGTCCACCTCCCTATTCATTTTACAGACAAGGAAACTGAGGTCCAGAGTCACATGAATAATAAATATCAGAAGCAGGATCTGAATTTAGATCCTTTTACTCCAGAGACAGTGCCTCCTGATTTTCAGTGTGCATTGGCTGAATTGAAATGAAAGCTACAAAATTTTATATGAAGGACTTACAAATAAATTGCTATTCCCTCTTGCCTCTCCCCCTTCTTCTCTGGGGGTCCCAGTTTATGATTTCTTGTGTACAGAGAATTCCCCAGGGTGGATGCTCCCTAAAGTACATATCTCTGAAGTCTCAGGGATCTACCTGTGGGCACTCCAAGGCCAACTCTCTATCCAGTATGTTCTGCTGCTTCTCACTGTGCATCTTACTCAGGATAAATTAAGAATGCTTATTTTCTCTGTTTCACTACCTATGTTTTTCCTGGAAGGGGAGAGAAGTGGGGTGAAACATCTAGGGGCATGGTACAGCTGAAGTCCAGAAGAATGTCACTGAAGTTGGCAACCCCTTATAATCTTTCTTTGAAGTAAATAACTTCAAACTCTATGCTGCATGTGAATAAGCTGTAGACTTGCCTTATATACCTCTGGGGGGAAAAAAAATATGACGCCCTTTGCCAAGAGCTCCTTTTCTCCTCTACTCATCTCACATCATTGATTTGTCTTCCCCCACTATCTCTGACTTTACCCCTGTCTCAAATGAAGAGGTAGTCCATTGCCTTACAAGAATACCTTCAGTGCTCCAACTTCCTCTACTCACATTCTTTTCTTTTAAAAAAAAGACATTTTTTCCCAATTACTCATAAAAACCATTTTTTAACATTAAAAAAAATTGAGTACAAATTCTCTCCCTTCTATCCCTTTCCCCTTATTGAGAAGGCAAGCAATTTGATATATCTTGTACATTTGTAGTCATGTAAAACATTTTTATATTAATTATGTTTGTGAAAGAAAACAAAGAACATCAAAAAACAAGAAAAATAAAGGTTTTTTTTTTTTTAGAATGTGCTTCAATTTGTATTCAGAGTCCATCAGTTAGTTATTTCTCAGTAGGTGGATAGTATTTTTCATCATAAGTCTTTCAGAATTGTCTTGGCTTATTGTATCATTTTCTTGAATCATTGTTGAGACTAGCCAAGTTATTCATAGTTGATCATTGTATAATATTGCTGTTATTATGCACACTGTTCTTTTGGTTCTTCTCACTTCATTTTGCATCAGTTTATGTTGAAAGCACCCCCTTAAAATCATCATTTCTTATAGCACAATAGTATTCTATCACAATCATATACCCTGTCTTTTTCAGCTATTCCCCAAATGGTGTACATCCCCTCAACTTCCAATACTTTGCTGCCACAAAAAGAGCTGCCATAAATATTTTTGTACATGTAGGTCTTTTTTTTTCTTTTTATGATTTCTTTGGGATACAGAAATAGTAGAATAATACTGAGTTCAAAGTAAACTTTTGGGCACAGTTCCAAATTGTTCCCCAGAAGGGTTGAATTCCATCAAAAGTATTTTAATGTCCCCAATTTTTCCATACTCTCTCCAACATTTGTCATTTTACTTTTCTATTATATTAGCCAATCTTATAGGTGTAGATGGTACTTCAGAATTTTTAAAATTTAAATTTCTCTAATAAATGATGATTTGAAGCATTTTAAATATGATTACAGTTATCTATAGCTTTGATTTCCAATATACTACATGTTTGTATCCTTTGACTATTTATAAATTGAATAATGCCTTGTATTCTTATATATTTGACTCAGTATTCCATATATTTGAGAAATGAGATCTTTATTAAACAAACTCATTGTTTAATTTTTTTCACAGTTCCAATTGCATTTTCTTCCATCTTATTTTCCCCTTGTTTATTCTTTTCTCTCTTTCCTTTCACCCTGTTTCTCTTCAAAACTGTTTTGCTTTTTGACCACCACCTCCCCCAATCTACCCTCACTTCTATCAGCACCCCCCTTCTCTTATCCACTTCCTCTCCTACTTCCCTATAGGGTAAGATAGATTTCTATATCCAACTGAGTGCAAATGTTATTCTCTCTTTGAGTCAATATTGATGAAAGTAAGGTTTTGTATGGTTCAAGCATAGTCTGTCTCCCCTCCCCCATTTTCTTCTCTATTACTTCCTTAAAATATGCTCTTGCTTGGAATATATTAATGAATTCCAGGGGCTGTCAGTTATCCTAGCCTAGGAGGAGGCAGCATTGAGAAAGATTTTCAGAACTGAAACTCCAAAATCTGAAGGCTTTGCAGGCCATATAGTAACAAAAGGTTTATCGATCTGGTGGCCCAGTTCAGGGATCACATGGAAGCAAGGGGAGGACCTGTAATTTTGACAGAAAAATTCAAGATCTTACAAGAGGGAAAAGAGAAAGTCCAGAGCTGATATGATTAAGTGCTAGTTGGAGGTCCTTGCAAGAGAACACAAGACACAGATTTTGTTTCATCTAAGATAAATCTAATCACCAACTATAATAAAGTAAGTGGTGATATTCCCACAGTGCTGAGGGGCTATCATATGAGTTTGTCATGTGGGAGGAATTTCAGAGAAAACCTGGAAAAAGACTTAATCTGCTGCCACTACTAATAGCCAGATTGAGCATGTGACAATCAGAGCTCTATGAAAGGTTGCAAAAGTTTTATTCAAGGTCACTTAACCTTTCTGGACCTGATTGGCAAAAATGAAAGGGGTGGACCAGATGTCCTCTGACTTTTGCTCTACATGAGCTGGTAAGTCCCAAATTATGTAAGGAGACCCCATGAAAGTCATGGAATCTGCTGTAATCTGCTACTTTCCTTATCAATCAATCAACCAGTCTATAAGCATTTGTTTTAGCACTTAATATTGTACCAGATGCCACACCCTTGGTGCTAAGGAGAGGTAAATTTTGTGACAAATCTGCTTCCATCTTTAGGTTCCATGATCATTTTAGTAACCCAGATCACACCTCATGAAGGTGCCATCTGACTGAGTTTCCAGAGTTGTCTTCTGCATCCCAAACACTTTTCTATTTTCTGAAAAAAAAATTAATAATAATTAGTTTTAAAATTCCGAAACAGATGTTATTAAATAGGAGACTTTGGTTTGAGACAAATTTCTGGAAATTTTTTTCAAAAAATTTCCCTCAGGCCAATAGTCAACTGGAAGGGATCAAACAAGAATGAATACAATTCTTATATTGCTAGGCTACATACCTGCAGCAGGTATTTGCTTATGGCTGAATTCACCAAAAACAAAATGATGCAACTAGTACTTAGGCAATCCATGCTCTAGGTTGAATATAATTCTACTCTGTCTATCTAGTGGCTCCATGGACTCTAGGATAAAGAACAAACTCCTCTGTTTATCATTAAAGTACTTCACAACCTGGCTCCCACTCATCTTTTTAGACTGATTCCATCTTACTCTCAATCTCACATTCTACATTCCTTCCGAACAATCTTCTTTAATGTTCCCCATACATGACATTCCATTTCTGCTAGTGCCTTTGTCTAGAATGTCTCCTGTGCCTAGAATGCTCCCTATCTATCTGTCTCTGTCTCTTTTTGTTTCTCTCTTCTCTGTCTGTTTTCTCTCTGTCTCTGTCTTTCTGTCTCTATCTCTTTGTCTCTGAATCTCTCTGTCTCTATCTCTATCTTTTTCTCACCCTCTGTTTCTCTTTGTCTTTCTTGCATTTCTGTCTGTCTCTCTGTCTCTGTCTCTATCTCTCCCTCCCTCCCTCTCTCTCCCTTCCTCCCTCTTTCCTTTCCTCCCTCCTCTCCTTCTGTCTCTGTCTGTCTCTGTCTCTGTCTCTCTGTCTCTCTCTGTGTCTCTGTCTCTGTCTCTCTCTCTCTCTCTCTCTCTCTGTCTCTCTCTGTGTGTCTCTGTCTCTGTCTCTGTCTCTGTCTCTGTCTCCCTCCTATTCCTAGAATCTCTAGCTTCCTTCAAAGGTCAACTTAAGTACCATCTTCTTTATGAGGTCTATTCTGTTCCCCACAGTTGCTAGTGTCTTTCTTCACAATTACTTCATATTAACTTTGCATATATTTTGAACTTACTTATCTGTGAACCTGGTGTATCTCGGCTCGGCTGCCCACAAACTCTGTCATGGACTCCCAGCACTGGACCTCTGACAACTGGCTCTTCTAATCTTTTAAAGAAATTCCAAGGTTTCAGTCTCATCGCTTCTATCTCTGATACTCTTTTCACAAAAGAACAAAAAAAAATCAAACACAACAGGGATAGAAGCAATAATAAGGCCACATTTTAATAGTTTCATGTTGTCCCAAGTGGAAAAAGAAGGCTGATGATGCTAATTCCTTCTCATCATCTAATCTTATGACAATCCTTGTCTCTTTTCTTGAATACAGCCAAATGAAAGAGACAGAGACAGAGGGACAGAGAGACAGCGGGACAGAGGGAGAGAGAAAGACAGAGACAGAGACTGACACAGAGTCAGAGACAAAGAGACAGATACAGAGTGAGTCACTTTGACTAGTTAGTGTCTTTTGAATTCATACCTGCTTCTGGTTCAGCAATCTATCAAAAGTTCATTTCTGTAACACATGATTAGTGGACTTGAAATAAATAGTCCTAGAACTTTGGGGGTGTTTTGAAGTGGTGAGGCAAGCTCCAGGCACCCCCCTCCCCATTTATATGTGGTAGTTTAGGAAGTAGGGTATTAACCGTTGGGAGGAATCAGGAAACACTTCATGCAGAAAATAGTCCTTGAGATGTAGGACCTTCATTTTTCATCATCAAGCACTTCCAGAAACAGGTTCACCAAATTCACCTGCTCCCGTGACTCATAGGCCAGACTCCATTGTATTTATCTGTATATTGTATATGCTTGTATATACCTTTGTGGTTTCTCTGATTAGAATGGAAAGTCCTTGTGAATAGAGATTCTTTGTATCAGTATCCACAGCACTTAACTCAGTATCTGACACATAGTAGGCATTTAATAAGGGTTTGTCAGTGGGTTGGTTATTTGCTTGATGTGGCTCTGGCTGCTGTACTTTATGTAGTTTGTTCCTGTGCTGCATCTTGCATTATTCACAGCTGGGAGCTCTACCACTGGGAAGCCAGGACACAGAGTACATATTATAGAAGAGGCAGCTGACCAGTGAAATTACTCCGAGAGCCCTACATCTGCCCTTCTATAACTGAACTCAATACCTGGAATACTGTCCTGGGGTGAAATTTTTCATAAGCATTTCTGAAAAGTGACCTCAGCTTCTATCCAAAGCAGACTTAGTGCTTGATGAGGTGGCAAGCTCTGAGGGGACATATTGGGTGAAAAAGAAAGACTCTGAATACGATCTGTTTTCACCTCTGCTGAGGTTCGCTTTTGCATGGTGTGATCTTCTGTTGAAGGAAAGATCTGGCAAAATGTAGCTTCAGACAGTAAGAAAGATACTTGATAGGGTTATGCAGAATTACCTGACTTAATGCCAGGAGCCCTCATTGGGTATAGATCAGTCCTGGGCAGGGCTTATCTGAACTGGCAGGGGAGGTTGGTGGGACAGGTGGCAAATTGCAGGGCAGGCTAGGTGGAGCTGCATTTGTAACTTTGCTACATAATGGCTGATTTGGGAGTTGTTTTGAAGGGAATTATGTTCTATATTGCTTTAAGAGCAGATGATACAGGTTAGCTATTGGCAGAAAGTTGACATGAGAATAGATGACTTTAAGAATGCAGACAAGTTCCCTGCAACAATGATGATGATAATGGTCATTTATATAGTGTTGGCATATATTATCCCATTTACTCTCATAACAACTCTATGAAGAAGGCAGTACACATGTAATTAATTTTATTTTAGAGATGAAGAAACTGAATTTCAGAGAGGTGAAATATGTTCTTGACCTGTGATCCATAAATATAGCAAATTCTATGCAAAGAGAATAGCAATAGTAACAATATAATAGTAATAATACAATTGCATAACAGTCAGCATTTATATAGTGCTTTAAGGTTTTAAAAACGTTTTACATATATTCTCTCATTTGTCCCCCTCATTTCCAGATCCCTCTAAATTCTAGGGACAACCTTCTGAGGATTATCTCCAATTTGTCCTATACAATTCTTGATTGTACATAATTGTTTACCTGTGGTCTCCCCTATTAGATTGTGAATTCCTTGAGATCAGGAACTCTCTTTTGCTTTATTTGAGTCCCCAGTGCTTAGTACAGGATCTGGATTATCATTGGTGCTTTATAAATCTGTACTCAGATATTTACTAGCTGTGTAACCCTGGGCAAGTCACTTCACCCTGTTTGCCTTAGTTTCCTCATCTATAAAATGAGTTGAAAAAGGAGATAATAGACCACTCTAGTATCTTTGCCAAGTAAACCCTAAAGGCAGTTACAGAGAATTACATGACTAGAAATTTGTTGAACATGAAGAAAATAAATGTTTATTAACTTGTTGACTTAATCCCCACAATAAGTCTTTGAAATATGTCCTGTTATTATGCCCGTTTTACATATTGGAGAACTGAGACTAATGTAGATTAAGTAATTATCCCATAGATATTTAGTCAGTATTCTAAAGCAGAATTTAAAGTTGGATCTTTTTGTTTTTTTGAAAGTTTTTTTTTTGAAGCTATTACCTATTTTGGAATCACTCATCAAAAGATATCACCTTTAGTAACTAACACTTTAGTCAAAAATTGCTCTTCTCCCTTTGTTTTCATTTTGTTATTTTTTTCCTTTTTTAGACTTGGGTCTTTTTGACTACAATCATGGGTTCATAGAGTTAGCATTAGAAGTGAACAGAGAGATCATCAAATCCAAATGCCACTTTTTGCAGATGAGGAAACTGAAGCCCAGAATTAAAGGGATTTGCCCAGAATCATTGATAAAGATGATAAATAAATTCTAAGTATTTGAGGCAAATAAAATTAAAAATTTTAGGCAAAATTCAAACCTAGTTTGTCTTCTCTCCAAGTCCAGTGGTCCTTCCTTTGCCTCAAGAAGCTTCCTGCCATTTTTGATATTCCCTGCTCTGCCTAGTTGACTATGGTTTCTCCATATGTCCTAGGTCTCTAATCACTCAGAACAAAAGCCCCGAATCAGATCTCCTGGCATCTTTATCCCTACTCCTCCTACCCTTAAGTCAATAATTCAAAGTAGGACTAACAAGAGGATGTTAAAGTTATGATATAGTTCACCTAATAAGGAAGTAAAAGAGATTTCTTTTGTTGAAGACAGAGCTAAAGCTAGCAATTTTGTGCTGTGGCAAGTGGGATGATACTAAGAAGGAAAGAAGAATGCAGACCTGAGAAAAAACAAATTATATCCCATCTAGACTTAAGTTTGTGTTTTACTCCTTCCTCTGTTTCAAAGGAAGACTCTAGCCTTTGTTCTTCCTCCTTTCCTATAGGAAATAGTTTAGATATGTTTTTAAATTTGAGAAATAGTATTTCTTAATGTTTCTAGAGAAACTAGAAAAAAGGTTATTAGTTTTAATTAAAAATTAATTTTAAAAAATAAAAAATATTTTTAATTTTTTTTTAAAAATTGATTCTGTTCACCATGTGCTCCCTCTTTTTTTGTAGGGCACCACCCTTCTAGAGACCAAAGAAGGTGGAGGGAGACATGAACAGGCTAAGGATCTTATCTGGAACTACACTGCTTTTAAAGGGAAGAAGTATGGCATACTATTTTAACTATTTTTATTCCTATCTAGATGCTAGTTTTTCTTGCTAACTAAGCCTATAGTTGCAGTCAAATAATATATTCTGTGATTTAGGCTCAAATTTGACAGGAACAATTTTCTTTTATATATATTCAAGCCATTTGTAATCTGAAGACAGAGAATTATCCAAACTGATATAGTCCTGTATGCTTTACAGTGTAATTCTTTCTATCCCAAGAAGACTTCAAGTAACATTTATAAGAATATTGAACAAGAAAAAGATCATAATATATTTAAAATATATTTGGAGATTAATTGTTCTTTAAATGTTTGGTAGAATTCACTTTTGAATCCATCTGGCCCTGGGGATTTTTTTCCTTACAAAGTTCATTAAGGGCTTGTTCAATTTCTTTTTCTAAGATTGGCTTACTTAAGTATTTTATTTCTTCTGGTAATCTGGGTAATTTATATCACCTCAAGCAGGGGATGGAATGGGATCAATTGAGGTATGGAATTTGGAACTTAAAACTTAAAGAAAACCAAGTGTTTAAAAATTGTTTTAACATATATGCAATTAAGGGAAAATAAAATCTTAAAAAAAAAAAAACATTTTAAGTAAACATTCAGAATAGTCTCCACTTAGTTCCTAAAGGCCTGGATTACTTCCTCTTAACAGTTTCTTCCTATGTTCAAAATCTTAATGGTCAATTTCAAAAGAGAAGACACTGTCCCTAGATAGGTCATGATACCAATCATTTCAGGAGGGTAGAGAGGTGTCCATCCCATCTAGACTTAAGTTTGTGTTTTGCTCTTTCTCTATTTCAAAGAAAGACTCTAGCCTTTATTCTTCCTTCGTTCCTATAGGAAATAGTCTAGATATGTTTTTAAATTGGAGAAATAGTATTTCTTAATATTTCTAGAGAAACTAAAAAGGAGATTATTATTTTAAAAATATGGTACTATATTGCTGGAGTACTAGGGTAGAAATTGCCTCATAATTTACACAAAAAAATGATTCTGTTTACCATGAGCTCCCTCTTTTTTCCTTTTCCTCATCCCATATCACATCAGATGCCTACAGTCACTATTTCCTCCTTTACCTGTCTCACATGATGAGATTGCTTTACTCCTTATCAAGGCTAATCCCAGCTCTCAAGAGATCTTATTCTTTCCAGTCTCCTTCAACAGATTTCCCCCTCTCTGATCCTTATTCTCATAATTTAATCTCTCCCTGTCTATTGGCTCATTCCTTACTATCTACAATGCATGCCTTTGTCTCTGTCATCCTGAAAAAAAAACCTCCTTGATTCTCCCATCCCTTCGTTTGCTCCTTGTAGCTAAACTCCTTGAAAAGTGCTTCCACTTTCTCTCCTCTCACTCTCTTTACAATCTGACTTCTGACTTTAACATTTCACCCAAACTGCTCTCTCCAAAGTTACTAATGATTGTCTTAGCCAATGTCTTTTCTTAAGTCTCATACATCACGTCCCATAAATTTAATTACTATCTCTATGCTGATGATTCTCATATCTACCTGTCCTGATCCAACCTTTCTGCTGACCTCTTGAACTAAATGTCCAATAGCCATCTTAAACTCAACATGTTCAAAACAGAGCTTATTCTCTTGTTTCTAAAATCAAACTCCCTCCTACCTTCCCTATTATTATAGAGAGCAACACCATCTTTCTAGTCCCTCAGGTTTACAAAGTAGGAGTTATCCTTGACCTTCACTAACTCTTACCCTGTTCTCCCCCATTTCTCTTATGGTGTCAAGGCCTATTGATTTCACCTTTGCAACAGTTCTCATATATATATGTATCCTTCTCCCCTCTAATATTTCTGCCATTCATCTCTTTCCTGGACTATTAAAATAGGCTTCTGGTATGTCTATCTGCCCCAAGTCTCTTTCCATTCTAATCCATCCATGTTCAGTCATTAAGTGATTTTCCTAAAGTTCATCAGTCCATGTCACCTCCCTACTCAATAAACTCCAGTGGTTGCCCATCACTTCCAGAATTAAATACAAAACCCTCCATTTGGCATTCAAAACCCTTCCTAGTCTAGCCTCTTCTTACCTTTCCTAATTTTTTTATGCCTTAATCCTCATTGTGTCCTACTTGCTCTAGTGATATTGGCCTTCTGGCTGTTGTTCTACAAACAAGGCATTCTATCTTTCAGCTCCAGGCATTTTCTTTGGCTTCTGGAACGTTTTCCCTCATCATCTCCATCTACTAACTTCCTTTAATTCCCAACCAAAATACCATCTTCTACTGTCAACCTTTCCTAATCCCTCTTAATTTTAATGCCTTCCCTCTTTTAATTATTTTTAAATTATCCTGTTTATAGCTTGTATGTGTGTGTGTATGTGTATATATATATATATATATACTTAAAGACAACAAATATATATATACATATACATATATATATATATTTGTTGTCTTTAAATTGTGAATTTCTTGAGGACAGGGGCTGTGTTATCTCTTTTTGTATCCCTAGCTTAGCACAGTGCATGGCACATTGTGGGCAATTAATAAATGTTTATTGATTGATTATTGTCTAAATTTCAGCACATTACCCTAGAGTTCCATTATCCTACCCTAGTTATAGCTCTTGATTAAAGAGACAGTCATCTGCTACTTCTATCATTAACTGTTCTAGCATAAAATTGGTTTTATTGTTGTTGAGTTGCTTCAGGAATGCCCAGTTCTTAACCCCATTTGGGCTTTTCTTTACAGGGGTACTGAAATGACTTGCCATTTCCTTCTCTAGCCCATTTTACAGGTGAATAACTGAGGCAAACAGGGTGAAGTGATTGCCCAGGGTCACATAGCTAGTAAGTATATGAATCAGATTCAAACCCAGAAAAATATCTTCCTGATTCCAAGCCCACTGCTCTGTCCATTACAATATCTAGTGGACCCCCCACATTGGGGAGTTTCCAGGCAAAGATACTGGAGTGATTTGCCATTTCCTTCAGCTCATTTGGGGCAAATAGGGTGAAGTGACCTGTCCAGCATCACCCAGTTAGTAAGTGTCTGAGGCCAGATTTAAACTCAGGAAGATGAATCTTCCTGACCCCAGGAGCCAGGTGCTCTATCTACTATGCCATCTATCTACCCATAAAACTGGTAGATCAGTATTAATGGTATTATGGAAATGACCAAGGGGATTTCTTCATAGGGCTCTTGTTAATAGAATTAGAATTTATACATCTGGCTCTCTTACATAGTTTTAATTTCTTTCACTACTCCACAGAATTTTTCAGAGTATGTGTAGATTTAATTAAATTAAATTCAATCCAATGAATGTCAACAAATATTTGTGAAGCAATGTTAATACTTTATATATGGTATTATGTGTTTGGTTACAATTGGCCCCCCCTCCCCTCGCTCCACCTCCCTTTTACATTTTATTCTGCTTCAGATCATTCTTATGGCTCTTTATATTCCTCTACTCAAAGTAGAGCAATGTTTTGTACAGAGCCGGTCCTGCCATTTGCAAACATTCTAAGACCTTCCCAGTCCTCTCTTCCACAATGTGTGGGTCACCTGGGTCCTTGGATGTGGCATTGGTAAAAAATGGTTCCCCACTGACTAAGACAGTTTGTTCTTCTATTTTTAGTTACGCCATGAGCACTTAAACTACTTCCACCACCGACTGTAATAGCCACTTGCATAATGGAGTCGGTAATTGTATTTTGGGGAACAGGAATGGTGGCTGTTTTTCCACCCCTTGTGGAATTCATGTAGGTGGGTAAGAAAGTCATAACAAGCTTTCACAAAGTTGGTGGAAAGAAAACATCTGGGAGTGATACTGGGCCATGAGCCTGCCCTTTCTAATTTTGCTTTTGCTGCTTAGGGCCTTAGGAATCTACTCTCAACACTGTTTCTAAAGACCTCTGTGCTTAATGAAGTTTCTTTGAACTCTCTGCCCTCTTCCTGCTTAATCAGATATTCCATATTTATGTATCTGCTTCAGTTCTCTGCATCTGCCCTTCTTTGTTTTACACAGTCATTTGTAGAGATTTCAAAGGATTTTCATGCTTTCCATGTTCCACCAGGTTCATTCCCTTCAGATTTGTGTCTGCTAAACATTTTTTTTTCTTGGTCAGAATCATTGGCCTTTACCAAGGTTTTCTGCAACAGGTGTTAATGGGGTGCTATAACCAAAGCATTTGTAATAAGGAACTCATCAAACAGACCATTATTATCAGCTATATTTTACCATCCCTTTTAGGAGTGCTGGTTGCTTTTAGTGATTTATAGCCAGAGCTACAACTAGAGTGGGTAACTGGAGATTAGTCGAAAGATACTGAAATTTAGAGTGCTCTTACAATACTTTCACTTCTATGTTGCAAAAATAAATGTGTTTATTATGTAATTGGGTAGAATAATTAGCCAAAATAGGAATTTAGCAGATTTTATTTTTGGAGAGGAGACATTAGATCTGATGGTTTTCTAGGGTCCTTTCTAGATTAAAATGTATGACCTTTTATGATTTCAAATACACCCCAAACAATAGCGGGTATGCATTTCTTCCTCAACTGATTTGCCCTCAATTGGTTACCAAAATTGCTAGTTATAGATCTGTTTATAGCAAACCAAGTCATAACTTCTTTCAGCTGCTGCTCCTGCTGTTTTGAGGAAATGTTACATGTTATAAGTTCTCCCAGGTGGGCAACTCTTTTGAATGCATAAAATTGCATTGCTGTCTCTTCTTTTACTCCTCACTCGTGACTAAGGGCATGCAGGCTGTCCTGCAACCAGTCCATTGAGCACACTTAGAAAGCTCTGATGATTTTTCCAGCTCAGCATGGGCCATCCCCATATAAATAATGGAACTTATGTGTGTAAGCCTGTTACTAGATCCATGAGTTCAGGGGAAACAGAGGTGATGTGAATGATGTTAGGCAGCAGGAGCTATTGAAACATGTCAGAAAATAGCTTGGTCAACACAAGGTAACCATTGTTAAAGTTATAAAATTTAAGGCCAGGCCATGTGCCATAAGCATTTCATTCATGCAAAGTGGGTTGAAAATGAATTGCTCTCTCATGTGCTTTCCTAGGGTGCCCTTGGCTGTGGTCAGAAGTAACTAGCCTAGCAGGATAAGCACATCAGTACTATTGCCATTCTAACTGGAGCAGTGGACTGACCTTCTCTGCTCTGAGCAATTTCCAACACCAAAATTTATTTTTTAAATAAATTTTTAATAAATAAATATTTATACTTCTGAATTCAGATCTTTCCATCATAAAAAAGGGAGCTGGGTTCTTTCCACTCTCCAGATCTGTGCTGGGAAAAGCTATTCAAACATCTAATTCTATTATAGAATAAAAATAGTAACTCTCTATAGTATTGTGCTGTAAAGTTTGCAAAGTACTTTAACTTATTTGAGCTTCCCAGTTATCTTGTGAGGTAATCTCATTGTTGCTATTTGGTAGATAGTGTCAGATTCTTTGTGACCCCATTTGGGGTTTTCTTGTCAAAAACATCAGAGTAGTTTGTAATTTCCTTTTCCAGCTCATTTTACAGATGAGAAAACTGAGCCAGAGTGATGTGACTTGTTCGAAGTCACACAGCTGATAAGTGTCTAAGGCCACATTAGAACTCAGGAAAATGAATTTTCTTAACTCTGGGCACAGCATTCTGTCTACTGAGCCACCTAGCTGCCCTCATGAGGGAGGCACCAAAGGCATCATCTACCTATTTTACAGATAAAAAAGTTGAAGCTCAGTGAGGTTGTGACTAATCTGATGTCATTCAGTAAGGATCTAAACCCAGATTTAACTGATACCAAGTCTAGCACTTGTCCACTACTCTGTGCTATCTTATTATGTCACAGTTGAAAGTAAATTTCAGGATACCTTCATGTGCCCTGAGTACTAAATAATCTTCAATGGTCCTCTCATGCAATATGGAAAAGAGAACCCCAAATTTGGAGATGGAGCTTTGTTCCCCATAGTTATAAGTAATGTCCCCTATAGGTCATACCACATTAACAAGGTTTTGAGGTAGAGAGAGAGACGGATCATCCCAACCCTAGCAGGCAGTCAATCTTGCTCTAGCATCTGATGATTTTGCTTCATATTGCCTCATTTCCTCCATTTTACCTGTAGAAACTTTTTGAGTTGATTCTTCAGGAGATCTATACTGAGAAACTATTAGGAGGAGCCTGAACTGAAATGTGAAGAGGGTGTTCTCTTGGACCTCATGTTCTCAAGTCCAAGAATCTCAATTCAGAACTCATCTCTAATGACAGTATAAGTAAAACCTTATATATAACCTCTGATGGTGGTAGTGGTGATATTAGTAGCAATGGTAGTAATACTAGTAGTAGTAGTAAAAGTAGTATTAGTAATTGTGGTAGTAGTAATAGAAGTAGTAATTGTAGTAGCAGTAGCAGCAGCAACAGTAGTAGTAGCAGTAGTAGTAATAATCATAGTAATAGTAGTAGTAGTAATCATAGTAATAGTAGTAGCAGCAGCAGCAGCAGCAGTAGTAATAGTAATAATTGTAGCAGTAGATAGTAGTAGTAGTAATCATAGTAATAGTAGTAGCAGTAGTAGCAGCCGTAGCAGCAGCAGCAGCAGCAGTAGTAGTAGTGTAGCAGCAGCAGTAGCAGTAGCAATAGAAGTAGTAGTAGTAGTAATAATTGTAATAGTAATAGCAGTGGTAATAGCAATAGCAGTAGTAGTAGTAGTGGTGGTGGTGGGGTGGTAGTAGTAATAATAGTAGTAGTATAGCAGCAGCAGCAGCAGCAGCAGTAGTAGGGATGGTGATGGTAGTGGCCCTGACAGCATGTACGTCAGCTAATAATTTATATAATACTTTAAGGTTCACAAAACACTGTCTTTATTATCTAACTGATCTTTGTTATAACTCTGGGAAGTAGATATTATTATTGTTGCCATTTTATGGATGAGGAAACAGAAGCAAAGAAAGATTAAGTTACTAGTGATGAGTCACATTGCTAGTTGAGTGGTCTGAAGTAGGATTTGAACGCAGATCTTTCTGGCCCACTTTTACCAGGTCCCCTCACTGCCTATAAAATGAAGGGGTTGAATTATATGGATTCTGTCCTACCTTCCAGCTCCAGATTCTAAGATTTCCCAAAGTGGCTCACCAATTTACTTCAACCAGACAGATGCTCCCTATGCTCCCAAACTTACTCAAAATTTCCCTAGGTGCATGAGTACTAAACTGTCCAGAGGAATTTCAAGCAGGTTCTATTCTTTTGACAAAATCTACCCACCTTATTATGAAAGTAGATATTTCCTGGCCCAGAAAATACAATGAACAGCTACTTGCTCCCTTGGCAGGGAACCATCCTGAAGCCTTCCCACAGTTGGCTCTCCTGCTTCCTCAATGCCTTGCCCTTGTCTAGAGCCACCTTTTATTCTCTGAATGCACACTGTATTTCTAATATCAAATTTACTTGGAATGTCCACTCCTTTAGAAGGATTGCAAAAAATAAATCGTTTTTAAGCAACCAAACAACACTTCTGGGGTTTCTAATGACACTTGTGAAATTTGAGGAACTTGAGGGTTGGGGTTCTCTCACTCCTACTTCCCTGAGACCATAAAGAGTTTCAAGTTGGCTATTGTTTTCTTCTGCTTAAGATCATTTTGACCACAGAACCCAGTTGTTTTGGAACAAATGGGATGCTAGTCCCCATAACCAGGTGTTCTAAGTCAGAAATCCAGAATTTCTCTTTTCCTGCTTTTTATTCCATTGTCTTGGTCAAAATGGCTAAATAATTAGTATTGTGACAGGATTCAAACATCTCTAATAATAAAGTTTGGGATTAGTTTCTTACTCACCTCCCCACCCCTTGCACCTCAGAAAAAGAAAAAAAAAGAAATCTTTCATCTGGCCTTTTGTGATATCCGTTCTTAGTATACAATCTTTATAATCTCTCATCAGGCATAAACAATATTATCAGATTAATCTTTCTATTATGTATATCACAGATCCCTTTAGTAATCTGGTGAAACTAACAGATCCTTTCTCAGAATGTTTTCAAATATATAAAATAAAATTCAAAAATTACAAAAAAAAATCACCTCCATTACTAAAATGCAATCATAAAAAATTATTCTTTAAAAAAAGGTCATTTACAACAGTTTAAGAACTCATGTTAGGGGCAGCCAGGTGGTACAGTGGATAGAGCACGTCCTGAAGTCAGGAGGACTCAAATACTTAACACTTCCTAGCTGTGTGACCCTGGGCAAGTCACTTAACCCCAACTGCCTCAAAAAAAAAAAAAAAGAAAGAAAGAAAAGAACTCATGTAATTCTAAAGTATTGCTCTAAAGTAAAAATCTGATTAAGATTACTCTTAAAGATTTCAGTAGCTTGCTATTACTGATTTAACTAAATCCAATACGTGAGACTAGAAATCATAGGTCTCCACTATTTCTTCATATGGCTTTCCAGTTTTCTCTCTTAAATCCTCTCCAACCTAGACATAACTTTTATTTTATTCAAACTGCTAACCAAATATATGATCTACTTTCCAGTGTCTTTATTCAGTCTCTTCCCTCTCTTCCCTCACTTCTTTCCTTCTTCCCTTTTCCCCTCCTTTCTTTCCTTTACTCCCTCCCTTCCTTCCTTCTTTCCTTTATTCAATAAAAACTTTTGAAAACTTCTACTTTGGATGTAATCTCTCCCTCTTCTGAAATCTCATAGGGATTTGTGTCTCTGTCATGACACAAGACAAAATGTCTTATACTATAGTTAACATCTATGCTGATCTTACTTTTTCACCTAGATTTTAAACACTCAAGGGGATTTTCTCTTACTTTTGTATTGTATCCTCTACAAACAGTAGCATAGTGTAAATAATAAACCATCAGGAAAACTTTTAAAATTAAACTTACTCCCTTTCCCCTTTAACCAAACTGATCCCCAGGTCTACCAGAGTAATGTTACCAGTAGTAAATGTTCCTATTTGTAATCCTCCCTTCATTTGGTGCCAATATTCTTTTAACTCAGCACAAATAACAATAGAGTCAGTCAACTCCTTGATCAATAGTCATATCATGTTCATTCAGCTCAGAGTTGTGAGCTATTTCCTTGCAAATGGAGTGAGTATTTGGCTATATTTTGGGACAGTCCAAAACCCAGAACAATCTTGGCTCTATGTTTAGTAAGACCCTGCTAGTTTCTATAGACATCACCAGGAGATAGAACATTCACATACACTTCAAAGATGTACAGAACAAAAACTCAACCCAACTCAATTCAATATGTCTTTCTTAAGTATGTGCCATGAACCTGGCCCTATGTTCAAAAGTGGAGGTAGAAAGCCAAAAGCAAGATCGCTCTTGTCCACAAGAAGCTTACCTCTCATTATCTATAAGCAAAAGGTGCTAGATTTGGTACAAGAAAACTGAGTTCAGATTATGCCTCTGGACCATGGACATTATAACCATGGACATGCCATTTAAATTTTCTGTGCCTTAATTTCCTGAAATGTTAAAGAAAAAAATACCCTTTTTAATTCTAAGTCTATGATCCCATGACCCTATGGCTGTTCTATCAGCACTGTATTACCCCAAGAACATGCATGTGGGCTTCCAGAGTCTAGCTCATATGCATATTCTTGAGTATTAGGACTCAACCTTAGTCTAGGACTCTAGGATATGGGATTTTGGAGTTGATACAATAGTTTTCTTTATATCTTTTTTTAATTATGGGTTTACAATACTTTCTTTAGCTGGTTTTTATAGAGCTGTTGTTTCATCATCAAAATGTTTAATTAAGTAGCTTACAAAGATAGATAAATAGATATTTCAAGCTTCTTGGAACCCTTTATAGATGAACAATGAAGTGGAGTTTGGAGAGACCTGGATTCAAATCCCATACTGTCATTGATCTACTTGTGTGACCACTGACAGATCTTCTAACCTTGCTGGACCCTCAGTTTCCTTATATGTAAAATGCTGCTAATCCTACTTTTATTTTAAAAGGTGCTATGGAGAGCAAATGAAAGTCAATCTACATGTAGATAGCTGGCACAGTAGATTGAATGTCAGACATGGAGGCAGGAAGAATCAGTTCAAAACCAGCCCCACACACTCAATAGCTATATGTTGGGCAAATCACTTAACCCTGTGTGCCTCAGTTTCCTCATCTGTAAAATGATTTGGAAAATGAAATAACAAACCACTCTCCTGTCTCTGCCAAGTTGTAATCAACTGAAATAACTGAACAAAATATACATGTCATCATCAGGGAAAAAAATGATACTGCCTACTCAGATCCACCAAGCTTCTTTCCATTGTTCTTGTATTTGTTAGTAATCATTATTCTTCTGAGATCCCGGTATTGGACTCACATGGCACCTTTGTGGCAATCTACCTATAAAGCCAATAGCTAGCCATGGGTTCCCTTGGGAACCATCTGTTTTGTTTCTTTGGCTTTTAAAAAAATGTTAGAATGTTTTCCCCATAGATTTCTTGTCTAGGAAGTTCTATAGATTATATAGTAGTCCAGTGCTAGTAATGTTAGATGAGTTTGGGAAGATTTCATATCCCATCCAAGCATGTTACCATGTTTTACTGTCTCAATCAATAAATTAACAAGCCTTTATTAAAAACTTAGTATAGGCAAGACACTGTTAAACACCAAGGGCACAAAGACACAAATCTAAGTTATCCCTTTCTTCAAAGAGTTTACATTCTCAGAAGGAAGCAATATATAGATCCATACAAAACTTCCATTTCCAACCCCCCACAAAACTTGATCCTTTTAAGAAGAATGTCAACAAAACCAAAAAGTAGTGGGATGATTTCAAGGCTTGGCTGGGTCCTCCTACCTTCAAAATTTTACCCTTCAGGGTTATTTGAGGCTGCCTTTCTGGAATGGCTCCCCTAGAAAAAGAGGAAGCTGCTGTTTTCCATTTGGCTCCGGGTTTTGTTCCTGGGGTTAATAGTACAAGCCTCAGTCTGCTAGCCTCCTAATCTCTAGAGGTACTAAATACAATTCAGCCGGCAAAGTATTTGCATTCCTTCCTGGGAGTCCTTCTTTAACCAAACAAGGTTAGGATTTATTCTCTTCCCTCACAAAAAACATCTGGCTCATTTCACCAAAGCCCTAGTTATGGGTCTTTCATAAAAAGTCACAGTGGTTTCATTTTAATTCCTCCTGGGGTGGAGAGTGGGGGGTGGAAAGGGGAGGAGAGTTAGGGAGTAAGGCTGATGAGAAGTCTTGTCTGATTTACAGATGAAAGTGCTTCTCACTTACCTCTAAAGATTTAGTGAAAAGTGAAAGTACCTGCCCCAGTTGGGGGTTTTGTTCCTTGACACAAGCTTCAGTTGGGGACTCAGCTGGGGTGGGGAGGGTGATATTTCAGTACATTCACTGCTTTGTCTGTATCTCACATCTCTTAGAAAAGTGCTTGCTGTTGTGTGCGTGCATGTGTTGTATGTGTGTTTTAAATAAATCTGCTAGCTCTGTATTTTAGAAATTCCACTTGTTGATATGAAAGTAAAGGCAAGGCAAGTCAGGAAAACAAAGAGTGCTCACAGAAGGCCAACCAGATCATTTCTAAGGCCCATTGCTTCAGGGCTGCAGATGTGCTGAGACCACAATTAGTATGGGATGTGGTGTGCCGGTGGGGAGCGGTGGGAGAGTGCCTTCAGAACTTATTTGAAAACTTCTCTTTGCCTCAGGGTTTAAAATACAACACATGCCCACACTTCCTGTTCTTCAGAGAGGGTATGCACAGAATGTAAGTGACTCACCAGCGGTGGTTTTTAAAATGTGTCTGTCATAAGGAGGTAGCATCAAAAGCTCGTCCTGTTTCTGATGTTATTTTTTCCACTCTCAGCTATGCAGTGCTATAAAAGCTGAATCCTTCAAACCCAGTGTTTGTTTTGAGTGCAGAAAGTGAAGGACAAATTAATTGTGCAGCAGCAGCAGCAGCAGCAGCAGCAAGTAAAAACAGAATGCTTAAGGGGGAAAAATTAAAAAAAAAAAAACCCAACAACCATGTAAACAGTGAGGAGATTGAGTTTCAAAGCCCTTAGTTTTTCTTTTTTTTTTTTTTAAGTTTAATTATATTTCAACTAAAGCTAACTGTCAAAACAAGGGAGGGTGAGCTGCTTGCTTTGAAAATGCATTAGTCCTCTTATATAAAAGCCAATAATTGATATCCAAGATAAAACTGCAGCTATGGAGAGAAAAAGAGCAAAAAAGAGAGAGAGAAAGAAATAGAAAGAGAATGTTTTTTTCTTGAAGCCAAAATGGCATTTCTCTGTGTAATACTTCAGATCTTTCCTTGTGAGGAGGAAAATTGAAGAGAACAAAGAGAAAGCACTAAACAGAGCTTGGTGAATAGAGGAGCATTAAGATACCAGGCTTACTTTATTCCAAAGATGTTCAAAAAAAGGAAAGAGACCTATTTGTACAATAATATTTATAGCAGCTCTTTTTGTGGTAGTTAAGAATTAGAAATCAAAGAACTGTCCATCAATTGGAGACTAGCTATGGTATATGATTGTCGTGGAATATTATTGTGCTCTGTATGACAAGCAGCATGATTTCAGATAAACTTGTAAAAACTTATGTGAACTGATGCATAGTGAAGTGAACAGAACCTGGAGAATGTTATACATATACAATAATATTGTTGGATGAAGAACTATGAATGACTTAGCTATTCTCAGCAATACAGTGATCCAAGACAATCCCCAAGTACTAATGATGAAGCATAATATCTACCATAATAACTGCTTCAGAGAAAGAACTAATATTGATTGAATATCTTCTTTCTTTCATTTTTCCCTTTTATTCTAGTCTTATACAAAATATCTAATATGGAAATGTTTTATACAATTGCACATTTGTAACCTATATTTAATTGCTTACCTTCTGAGGGATTGGGGGAGGGTTAGGAGGGAGGGAGAGGTAGAATTTGGAATTCAAAACTTTAAATGAAAATGTTAAAAAAAAATTTGGGGGAAAAATGTCAGACCTGGTTTCTGAAACATGTTAGTCCTGAGCTTATTAATTACAATTTACATAAATAGGTGAACTCCTCCATTTAAGCAGGATCACTATAAACAGGCAGCCAAGGGGACTCAATGGCTCCAGTGGGAGACTTTGGATCCTGGGGTCAAAGTTAGTTAGTTGAGGGGATAGAAATTTGAATTGCTTCACTATGGCTATTGTAAACAAGACAGACAGATTGACAGACAGACAATCTTTTAAGGGCTTACTATTGGCCAGGCACAGTATGAATTCAAGAAATACAGGCAAAACTGTGCCTGCTCTTAAGGAGCTTACATTTTTATGGGAAAAGATAGCTCATAAAAGGGATGTTGGAAGGAGATGAGGAAAGGTAAGCCACTAGGTGACTTGGCAAGGAGACAGTTAACTGGAAGAAGATCAGGGAACCTGCATGATAAGAGTTGGGATTCAGAAAGGGAGCCCAACTTTTAGAAGCATGGAGATGATTGGAGAGTTGGGGGGTGGTGAGGAGACAACTTTTTTTGTCCCTCTATGGGCATTTTTTTGTAGGATTTGTCGTTATGCCCTGAACTCAACCCATACTTTGTCACTGACCTTTATAGTAAAAAGTATATTAACTACTTATTAGAAAAGTCAGTTAACTCTCTATCCCTCAGTTACTTTATTTGCAAAATGCAGTTTTGACTAGATGACTTCTCAGACTCCTTTCAACTCTAAACCTATAATCCTGTCAACTCTTCAGGCAACATTCCTGAGTATTTGGTCCTTTCCTCCAGTAAGAGAACTTTTTGGTCAGAATATTTCTCAGTTCACACCATCTTCTTGTCTTCAAAGTGATTCCATAGTTTTTCTTTCTTTTTCCCCCTTCCACCTTCCTTCTCTGTTTTCTTCTTTCCTTCCTTCCTTCCTTGTTTCTTTTTTTTTTTTTACCTTTCTCTCAATCTCCCTTCCCTCTTCCAACCTCAAGCTTATTCTAAGATTATATTTTTTCTCATTTTTTTGGAGACAACAGATTTTTAGTTTATGGCCTAGGACTTGCTTTATTCTCACTCTTTATGACTAAATGATTCCCCCCAAAATCAAGATGGTAAACAACATACACGCTTGGAAAAACCCCAAGAATGAGGTATGTATATCGGCAACCTCTGGGGCAGAACTAAAATCTTTTGAAATAGGAAGGAAAAAAATAATTTCTCCATAATGCCTCTTGAAGAATTAATATAGCACTTGCTTGACTTTGGGTAAGCCAGGATTATGCTTGTTGCACCCACAACAAGCTCTGACTTCATTGTGTTGCATCTTTCTCAAAATAACAGCCTTTTTTTTTCTCTTTCTTTTTCAACAAAATCAAGTTTTATTTTAAATAATTATTTTGGGGTAATCACAGAAGGTAAAGGAAACAGAAAACAGGAAAAGGGCTGTTCTAATTAAAAGCAGCTTGCTTTTAACTCCATATGCATCGTTTTGAATCCAGCTGAGAAGGAAAGCTGCTCTGCTCTCTTATTGTCTCGGTGAGGCCAGGATATTCAGCACTCAGCTCTGAGTGGCTTATAAGCATTTAGGAACCCCACAAAGAGGAAAGCTTATTGTTGGTTAAGCACTGTCTGCCAAACGTCTTCTGGCTCAGAAGCAGCTTGGGAGTTCCTTCCTCCTCCCCAACCTGGTGAGCCTCTCCCAGGAGGCTCAGTGCTCAGCTACATTGGACCAACAGAATATGGAGGACCATTCAGGGGCCTCATATATTTCTTTTAATTTAGAAAGAAATGATGCCTTTAAAGATACCCATGAATTGCTTGCAGGGACAACTATTCATGTTAAGCACCTGTTAAGCACCTGGTATTCTCATAGGGGGATCTTTTCAGTGCCATAGATAGAGACAAAAATATATAGATCTAAGCATAATTTGTCATCAATTTGATAATAGCTATTTATTATAATATTACTTTATATATAATAAAGTGGAAAATAATTATATAATATAATAATATTTTATAACAACTAATATTATACTTTATATGTTATCTCATTTGATTCTCACATTTTTATAAATTATGTCCATTTTATAGATAAAGAAAACGAGGCAAACAGAGGTTAAATGATTTATTTGCTCAATATTATACAATTAGTAAGTTTCTATGGCAGAATTTAAATCTTCAGGTCTTCTTTACTATAAATCCTTTGTTCTACCCATCTGCCTTTGCTGAAACTGATTTCATTAGTATAGGAAACTTCCAGGGAGAAAACTGCCTTTCTCAATTCAGATTAGAAGCTATTCTGAAATGTATAGTCTTAGGAAGTTGGGGGGGGGGTAGGTTACAAGGTCTCTTTACTATTTGTCACCCTATTGATTGTCTATTTGACTGATCTGGCTGGCTAGGCTTATTCCCTCATTCCATATGTGTTCCTCAAAGATATTTTCTTAGTCAAAAAAAATAACCTTTTGTGGTAGAAGTATATTCACACTGTTCCTCCATGATGAGTGTATGAGCAAATCAGCTTTCCTGATAGAAAAGTTTCCAAGGTTCATTTGTACACACTGTGTTAAAAGTTAAACTTTTAAGACTTCAGATAAGTCCAAATAGGGTACTTCTCTTGGCAGTCTAATTTTCTAAAAGAAAATTTGTGAAAAAATAAAGTTAATGTGAGTGACCCACTGAGAGATCAAATGACAGTTCTAGAGTCAATCAGTGTATGTCAGAAATAGAATGCTTCAACCTGGGGCTTTTTGAATCTCAGGCCAACTCTTTTGCTTAGGAGCTGCTATCTCTCTATCTACCTATCCTCTTCTTCTTCATCTGTCTGTCTGTCATCATTTATGTGCATCTAATCTACAAAGACATTCATTCATGTGTATATATGTGTGCATGGATAAACAAACACATGATAGATGGATAGATAGATAGAGAGATAGATGGATAGATGATAGGTAAATAGATGTTGCTTTCATTGCCAGTAGTATTATTTTTTGTAAGAATGAGTTTACATAGATGACAAGCATGATCCGATGTTCACACATTGAATCAATAGAGGAACTAAAATGATAATTCAAAATACTTGACTAAACCAATGAGTTTTAGGACCATGGCCAAATCATATGAGAACAAGAGTCTTTCCTTTACTCTGGAATCATGAAAAGAGAATCAGTGGACTAACATAGTCTTTGGTTGCCTTTTATATCAACTCACCCTATAACTCCCCAGACCCAATTTTTTTTCCTGACCAACCTTCTACTTATATTTATGGTTTTCACTTACTAGAATATAAGATCCTTGAAGGCATGGACAATTTCATTTTTATATATGTATCTTTCATACTTAGAACCTTGCTTGGCACATAATGCATGCTTATTATTTTTTTTTTCTTTTCTCAGTTTGGTGCCTTCTAATTTAACCATAGTTGCTGATTTCTTAGTTAAATCAGCTATAGATGGAAATCAAGTGGATGCCCATCAGTTGGTGAATGACTAAATAAGTTTATGGTATATGAATGTAATAGAATATTATTGTTCTATAAGAAATGATGAGCAGGCTGATTTCAGAAAAGCCTGGAAAGATTTACATGACCTGATGCTGAGTGAGGTGAGCAGAACATTGTAACTACAAGATTACGTGATGATCAACTATGATGGATTTGATTTTTTTCAGTAATGTGGTAATTCAAAGTAATTCCAATAAATTTTGGATGGAAAGAGCTATTCACATCTAGAGAGAGAACTATGGAGACTGAATGTGGATGAAAGGATAGTATTTTCACCTTTTTTGTGGTGGTATTTGCTTATTTTTTTCTTTCTTGTGTTTTTTAACTTTTGCCATGATTGTTTTTTTGGAGTTTTTTTTTTTTTTTTTTTTTTTGCGCAGCATGACTAATATGGAAATATGTTTAGAAGAATTGCACATGTTTAATCTATATGAGATTGCTTTTTATCTTGGAGAGGGGGAAGAGAGGATAGAAGGAGAAAAATTTGGAACACAATGATTTGTAAGGGTAAATGTTGATAACTAGCTTTGCATGTATTTGGACAAATAAAATAATATTGGCAAGCAAAAAAAACTGAGAAAGATAAACTTTAAAGCCTCTTTTTGACTAGCGATGAACTGTAAATTCCCTTCTTAGCAAAAAAAGATGATAGACTATAGGTGTCAAATGAGACCTCTACTGTCAGTCATTCCTGTGTGAATATAATAATAGGTCATACTTATATAATATTTTAAGACTTACAAAGTCCTTCATATTTTGTATTTCCTCACAGCAGCTTTGTGAAGTAGATATTGTTATAATCCCCATTTTACAGATGAAGAAACTGAAGCTAAGAAAGATTAAGTGATTCACACAGGATCACACAGCTAATAATTGTCTGAGGCAGTATCTGAACCTGGGTCCTCCTGACTCCAGAGACACTATGCTAATTAGCTGCCTTCTAATGGCATTTCTTTGTTATAAGAAGAAATTAACTGGAGGTGGGGAGGAATATGGAAAAAATCATCTATAAATTTAAGAAAATTTAAAAATACAAAAGCAAAGAAAAGAAAGCACCTTCAAATTTAGGATTAGCTCTAAGTACTTTGTTGTAATCTAAGGTAGCAGCAGAGTCTGATGATCAGTCTTGTTCATTTAATGAACAGAAAGTGATTCCAGGCAGAGATATTCAGCAATTTCCCACTCTGAGTTTGGAAAATATATATATATCATGACACTGATGGATAAGGCTCTTTGTCAGAGAATGGGACCGACTGGGACTTAAAACAGGTCATAAAAAGGAGTTGTTGAATATATTTGTCAAATCTTGTGCTTAGTCACTTACATGAAAATGCAGAAAGAAAAACAACAAGCCTCATTTATTAGTAAACATTTTTGTCAAGGGTCTAGATCAAATTTATTACTTGTAATTCCTCACTGATTCTTAGAATATAGTAGTCTAGGTCTAGGATATATGGGTGCTCAATTTGTCAATCACAAACACTTTTTAAGTGCCTACTATATGCTAAAAACACTATTCTATGGCTGAGGATATAAAGGCAAAAAAAAAACAGTCACTGTCTTCAAGAAATTTACATTTTGCTGACAGAAAAAGATCTGAAAATAAGTAAATAAAAGGTATATACTAAATAAGTATACAGTGAAGGGAGTGGGATAGTAATAATTGGGAGATTTAGAAAAAGTCTCTTAAAGGAGGTGGCACTTTCCAACTTGTTCCCTTATCTCAGATTATGTGTAGCTGGGGATGAAGTAACTATATTTCAATCATTTTTTAAAGAGGGAATGAACTGGTCCTTGCCAGGGCTAAAGCTATGGACAACTACTACTGCTTCTATTAGCTGAGTATTTCTTAGTCAATATTCCTAAACCTAGGCCGCCCCTAATTTGCATCCTCCTCACAATATCCTTGTCACCTATTTATTTGCATATTAACTTATCAATTTACTTCATTAATAATATAATTTATCACATAGTTTTCAAGGGATGAGCAATACAGTACACCTGAGTTCAAATTCCTCTCCTCCATTGACTGTTGACAATAAAGTAGGAGGGAGCTAAAGATTCCAAAAGGGAGAGGCAAGATGGAGGAGAATTCAAGACCTATAACAGGAGATGAAAATGTCATATTGAGAAAACAGTAAATAAGGCAGTTGGCCAAAGAGTAGAAAAAGTAGTTTGCTTATGGTCAGTTTACAAATCTTGAGGATCAAGAAAGAACAGCCAAGATCAGTCTCTTTATTCTGTTGTTCTCCATCAGTAAGTGAAATGAGACTTGCATATTTTTGAAAGAAGAGATAATTAGGGCAGATCATATATGACTAGAGAGAGGGGAAACGAGTGAGATTTCTTCTTTCATGTAGGAAGCTTGTGAATAATATTAATGTCCCTGTTTTAGTAATCCACTTGGCATAGCCAAATAACAAGTATTAATCCAGTTAGTATCAGTGATCGAAGAGGGGAGAATAATGCAGGATTCATCTGAAAAAAGCACTACAACTTGAGTAAAAGACCATTGACTTTGAAAGAAAATTACATCTGGAGGAACATCAGTCTTCTAAGTGTGGCTATGAGCAGGGGACTCAGTCTGTGAGCACAGGGAATCTGTATTTATGCCACACACTTTCTTTCTAACAAGCTCAAAGTGTTTTTTCCAATATGATTATCTCATCAGTTTTTGCCACATTTCAGTACCTGGCCCCCACTAGGGTTTTATTCTCTAGATAAGTGATTTTCAAGTCTTAGATAATCCACAGAATTCCTTCCAAATTTCTTCAGGCTTCTCAGATGGCCTCATTTCTTCTACTACTAAGGAAAAGTTGGGCATTGGTCCAGGAGTCAGCTGTAACAGGTTGCAGCAAGGCCAAAACTGACCCAGAGAATTCTAACTCTATCTCTGATCTTTCAAGCTTCAGCCCAAGTGCCATTTGCTTCAAAAAGCCTTTGCTGATTTCCACAGTTAGTAGTCTCCACATCTCCATGAATTGCATGTATTTGTCTATGAATATGTTATATCTTCCCAATAGAACATAAGGTACTTGGAGGTCAGGATTGTATCATTCAAAAAAAATTCATCACCTACTCCTACACTACTTGGCACCCAGTACAAGTTGAACCCCATCACTTTTTGGAGAAGACACTTTCTCAGGTTCAGATCTGCTCTGATAAGTCCCTAGCTAAACAACCCTCAGCCTCAGATTTGGTCCCACCAGGAATCTTTTTATCAAAGAGGACTTGAGACTGGGTCAGGCATCCCATAACTATTTTGTCTTGAAGAGAATCTATTCTAACTTAACTCAATAGAGTAAAGAATAACATCCTATGATAATGGAGCAGTTCAGCTATTTTTAGGTCCTTTGTGAGCTAAGGAAGAGAGGGCAGTAAATATGGACCTCTTAATTTAAGCTATAATGATAGCTCAATTTCTAATGCTAGAGAGGGGGGTAATGGACTTTATTCCTGGGGTCTGAGCTTGCCATCATTGGGTCCTTTCTTCTGCCATCCCCACTCTGCCATCTATTTTTAAGCATCAGTGGCATTTGGGCAACTTGTGGCTTCCATGACACTAAAAACAATCCAGTGTAATATAAAATAATGAAATTTAAGACTATTTTTCAAGAATCTCGCAATTTATATTTAACCGAGAGCTAACAAAATTGCAAAGTGGGTGAAATTTCTTCTAAGGACTTCTACTTTTCCCTTTTGTCTCCTTTTTCTTATTCAACTACTTCTTTTCCTACCAATATTATTTAGTTCATCTCTGATATTCCATCCTTTCCAATCTAAAAAAAATGTTCGAAGAAAACTAATTTATACTAGGGGGTTCTTGATTTAAGTCCAGAAATTATATGTGTTTCAGGAAGCTGCCAATCAAAAGATTATCTCTGTATTTGATACAAAGAAATTAAAATATAAACCTAGGATTCAGGGCATAGGGGTAGCTAGGAAGATATTTTTAGGCTGTGGTCTTTCTGGAATCTTTCTAATCTCAGTAGTTAGGTATTGTGGACTACTAACAAAAATATGGCCTGGTTTTACTGTGTTATTTTAAAAGAACTGAACAAAGTCTGTCAGTATGAGAGTGGCAAGGAGTCAGACTATCGACATTCATGGTACAGATGTTGATATCAACTCCAGCCTTTCTCTTCTTTCTGATTTCTCTATGTTACAGCATCTCTGTATCTCTCTGTCTCTTTCTTTCTTTGCAGTGCTAAAGTAGGGTCAGAGATATTGAAGTCTTCCATGCTGGGAAGAAACTTCTTTACATGAGGTTTGGAATAAGGCCATTTCCCCCTCTGAGAATCAAAGAATTTCAGAGAATACAAGATCCAAAGGACTATCTAGTTCAGACTCATAATTTTCTAGGTAAGGAGAGAAAGATACACACACAAACAGATAGACAGACAGACAGAGACAGAGACAAAGAGTGACAAACAAAGACCGAGACAGACAGATACACAAAGTAGGGGGAGGAGGAGAGAGAGCATGATTTATTGGGGTCACACAGCAAGTTACACCATTAGAACTCGGGCTTACTAACCCCTTTTGTGGCCTTTTCACTAAAACTATACTGTCTTCTATTTTTAGTGAATGTCTCACAAAGATTAAAAAAAAGCAAACAAACTCCAGAGGCTCCCTATCATCTCCAAGGTAAACTATACAGTCCTTTATTTGGTGTTCAAAGCCTTTTATAACCTAGCCTCTCCTACCTTTCCAATATTTTTAAGACTTACAACCCATCATGAACTCTTCAGTCTTGTGACATTAGCCTCCTAGCTCTTTAATCTCTAGGTCCTGAGCATTTTCTTTGGCTGTCTTTGACACCTGGAATGCTTTCCTTCCTTATCTCTGTCTACTGGACTTTCTGTTTTCCTCTAAGGAAATCTCATCTTCTATAGGAAGCTTTTCTCACTCCTTCTAAATTGTGCTTTCTCTCATTTATTTGTTTTCTAATTATCCTTTGGATAGGCTATTTGTATATATTTGTTTGTTTGTTGTCTTTCTCATTAAATTGTAAGCTCCTTGAGGGCAGGTATTGCTTTTGCTTCTTTTTGTATCTCTTATGTTTACCACTGTGCCTGGCACATAGTATGGACTTAATGAATGTTTATTGACTAGCCAGAGAGATTTAGAAGAGAAAAAAAGAGACTGAAAAAGTTGGATCAAATACATATAGCATTTCCATCATTTTTGCTTATCATAGAAACAGTTATAAAAATCATTGGTCTTTCTCCACTTATTGTTCAGCATTTTCAGTTCTCACTGACTCTCAATGAACCCATTTAGGCTTTTCTTGGCAAAGATACTGGATTGATTTGCCATTTTGGTTTCATTTTACAGATGAGGAAACTGAGGTAAATAGAATTAAGTGACTCAGGGTCACACAGTTAATAAACGTCTAAAACTGGATTTGAATTCAGGAAAATGAGTTTTCCTGACTCTTGTCTAGCAGTCGATTTACTGTGCCTCCTGACTTACCTTCTTTCTCCTCTACCTAGCTTCTATAAAGTTTTTTCAGTTCAATTCATTCACTTCAGTATATATATAGTAGTGATTTCTAGGTGCAAAGTACTGGGGTAGATGCAACAGATACAAAGACATAAATGACAAATAGTCTGTCCTCAAGAAACATTTTTTTGGGGAAAGGAAATGATTATAACATGTCTCTAAGGAAATAAATATAAAGGAAAAGGAAAGGACTACTACAGTGATTTCATTGATAGAAGGAATTTGATGATGATGGCATCCCCCTATTAACATATATCAGTACCTTCTCTACAACTTGTCATCTTTGTCTTAGATAATTTCCTAGCATGTATGGGAATGATTTTGACCTATAGTTTGCTTACCTCTATTTTAAAAATAGGATGAGGGAGGAAACTGTTTACATATTACATGTAGTATCTATCTATATTATAGATAGATGTATATATGTACAGATATAGATATACATATATACATATATACATATCCTCAGATATTAAAGAGAATTATCTCAGAGAATGAAGAATAGCAGCCCAGATACCCTAAACTTTTTAGGTGACAAAATTAAGAAAAAAACCAGTAGTGAAGTCCATGACTTCATGTCTTTACGTACAAGAAAAATCCAAAAGCTTATGCAGAGGAGTAAATTTGACTTCTTGGTGAGATGAAACCTATGAATGGACTATGAAACTGCAAGAGAAATAAGATAGGTAAAAGGGTGGTGGGGAGTGTTGCCCATTAAGAAAATATCCCTATGTGAGGAAATCCAGAAACTAGAATAGAAAAACATGATAGAAAATATTTGGGTGAAATTCAAAGAAGGGAAAAAAGTTGTTTAGAGTATATTGCAAATCACCTAGACTGAAAAAGGAAATGGATGAGGAATTTGGAAAATAAATTGCAAACCTGGTACTGAGGTATAATATAGTGGTAAATGGGTAAGTTCAATTTTTAGACATCCACTGGAGTTCTTTCTCTCTATCAGAAGCAAAATATGTAATACTTCCTAGATTTGTCTTAGTGATGATTTGTTCTAAAAGGCAGAGGAATCAACTAGGAGAAATTCTATTGTGTACCTGATTCTCATTAAGACAGAGGCACAGGGTTTCTGAGGGTGGAAATGATGAGAATCTGGGATGACAGGTTATGGGGGCAAAAGAAGATCACTATATCCTACAGTTTGTTGTGATACAGAAATAGGGGAAATCTTTGCATAGTCTGGCATGCATCCTTTCATGTTCCACCTTTGTGCTATGCATTGTCCAATCAAACAATCAAAACTATTTTTTTTTCTAGTGGTCTTTTTCTGATGCTGATTCTTCCCTTGGTGTCAGCCTATTCCTGCTGCTACTTAGACATTCTCTCCCTGATGCTGCTTACATGGATGCCAGGAAGGGGAAAATGTCTACTGTTCTGCTGCAATCCCTCCAGAGCTTTCAGTGTTCACAAGGTCAATGCTAAAGTAAGAAAATATAGAGGAGGTGAAGTTAATCAGGAGCTCAGGTACAAGCTCAGCTTGCTGAGTTTTAGCTGCTTACAAAGAGTGGTGGCCCACCTTGCCATTATGTTAGGGCAGGAAAAGACCACAATTCTTCACCCTTTGCTGAAAAAACATCTTGGGATGCTAGAGGGACAGATTTAAGATGACTGCCAACTAGAAGCTGAGACTTCAGAAACTCCTTACCAGATGTGGTACCCTAAGTCATCAGCCCTTCTGGCTTAGCAAACAATCAAAGGTTTCTGATCAATGAACAAAAGAAGCCTTCAAGAATTCTCACAGAGTCAATCCAATATAATTAAAGAATATTTGAGCATCTCGGAGGGGATGCAGAGATAGAGAGAAGGGTGGAGCATTCTATACTATTTGTCATTGTTGTAACCCCATTTGGGGTTTTTTTGGCAGAGATCCTGGAGCAGTTTCCCATTTTGTCCCCAACTCCTTATATATATGAGAAAACTGAGGTAAACAAGGTTGAGTGACTTACCCAGGGTCACATAGCTAGTAAATATCTGAGGTCAGATTTGAATTCTTCTTGACTCCAAAATGGGTGCTCTCTCCACTGTGACACATAGCTGCCCCTATACTTAATTTAGAAACCCACCATTCTGATATGACTATTCAGCATTCTCTGTTATGGTTTATAACCTCTAGTTTGGTTATAAATAGTCATTGTCTACAAATTACTCTCCCCTCTGGGGAGATCTAGAGGAGTGGTATACTGGTTTCCTCTGGGTCATTATTGCTCTGTGTGTGTGTGTGTGTGTGTGTGTGTGTGCGCAGATATTGTATATACTCTATACCAATTAAAATGTATGGCTGTTACTTTTAATTACCATTACCCAGGATTCCATCTAACACTCAGGCGATTATTGGAAACTCTTACAGTTTCACATAATACAAAGTTAAAAATTCTGTTTCAAAACAATGCGGAGACCAAGGGAGATGAGGAGTTTGCTTTCTTGGCACCATCATAGTCTGCAGATGAGCTCAATAATTGAACTTCTAAAACCCTAAAATCTGCCTGCTGAGATGCAAGATTCCTGGTTCATTGCAAAGCATTGGCAAGAACTGTGCTTCAGGCAACCTGACTGGAGTGCTGAGCAGTCCCTGTTTTCTCATTTCCTGTATGTCCTTAAGGAGGTGACCATGGAGGGCAACAAGTGTGTCCCGGACCACCCTGGGGCTGGCTGAAGATCCTACCCCTCTCACAATTCCTGAGTCAGGTGGGGGGGGAGGGAGGGAGAAATAGTGAGTACAAAGAAAAGGAGAGTAGGCAAGCAGGACCCTGTGATAAAGAAGCACACTGGAAAAGGACAGGAGAAAACATTGTCCCCAGATGCACATTTACTCTCAAGACAGATGGGCTGACACAGCCAGGCTGTCTATGACCAGTCTGGATGCTTCAAGTGAATCAGGTTATCCACAGGAAATGGATGGGAGACAACATGGGACGGGGACATCTTCAGGTTTTGCGCAGCCAAATTTCAATTCCAGTGGCTCTCTCCCAATCTGTTTTTACTACAGATAGAGAAGGATGGGTTCAGCCTATATTACTCTGCAGCCCTGTACAAATATTTGTTTGGCTGGTAGCCTGGAAAAGATTCAGATTAAATTTGAAAGGCCAAAAGCAAGTGCCGGTAGGTGAGGGGCTACTACCATTTTGCATATTATGGTTTCCAGACCTTTGAGGTCCATCAACGACACTATTAGTATTATTAGAGGTATGATGTACTATTACAAAGGTACAGGTGGTTGGGGGCTTTAATTATGTAGGATTCAATTTTCAACAGGTCAGAAAATACACATACATATACACAGATACATATGGAAAGATGGATCCATGTGCATAAACATATTATATACACACTATATATGTATGCATGTGTATATGTATGTATATAAGCATTATGTATGTTTATGTATGTGTGTGTTTGTATATATATAGCACACATACATAAAGGATCAGTCTCTCTATTAATGTATATGTGTATCTATACATACATGTGAAACTATCTGCACATACATATGTGTAAATAAATATTTGTGTTATAACAACTAGTGAGGAAGATGAAAAGCCTCCCTAAGTTCATGGAAAATGCCCAAACCAAAAGATACTGATGATTTCAGCCCTATTTCTCTCCAGCAGGAAAGACAGAACCTCATGAGTATTCCTTCACTGCAGTAAGTCTGTGCATGTCCAGCATACAGATCTGGCAATGACTGCAATTGTCCACAGCTGGAAAGGAGGGGAGCTGCGGGTGACCGAATGCAGGCGTCTTGCTTCTGCACTCGACAAATGATGACCTTTGGATGGGGCATGACAAGCTCATTTTAATAGCAAAGGATGCTTTCCTCCTCTTCCCCTCTCTCTTCTTCCCTTCCCCCAGCCCTTTATTTCCTTGATGCTGATGGGGAGGGGGTAACCAGCATCTCTGCCTGTCTCTCATTTTGGAGGAATGGGTGAAACGGGAGAATGAAGAGAAGCTTATTTAATACCAGAGTGCTCGTGGGCTTAGAAGCCTGTGTTTGGGATAATTACAAGGGAAAGGGGGAGGGGAAGAAAGAGACTATATTTTTACTTAGCATTGCATTGACTGAAAAAATCTCT
This sequence comes from Antechinus flavipes, assembly GCF_016432865.1. NCBI lineage: Eukaryota > Metazoa > Chordata > Mammalia > Dasyuromorphia > Dasyuridae > Antechinus > Antechinus flavipes. Next base: position 96,695,442 of record NC_067401.1, read on the forward strand.
GGGAAAGAAACACAATGATTCCTGGATAGATGCAGCTCCCTGGGAAGCAAGAGTGATTATGCTTTCATGGATGATTACTTTTCATAGGCTTCTCGAGGGCAGGGACCATATCTGTCTAAATTGCTCTGTACCGAGCCATGCATAGCCAGATACTTAATATACACTTTTGGATGATGATGATGATGATGATGATGATGATGATGATGATGATGATGATGATTATGATGACAACGACAACAACCATGATGTGGAAATTATGAACTGAAATGGGGTTATGGAGCTAGGGCCAGTGGTTCTAAAATACCATCTGGAACACAGCATCCTGTAGTGAGTTCTTCCTGGACTTTGGAATGTCTGATCTGAGACGGGTATCATTTTCTTGTCCTAGCTACAGGGTCAGCCTCGCTGAGCTGCATGATGTTAAAAGGGAAAACAGGTTCTCTCACAGGTGGTACCTCCAACTCTATTAGAATCACTCTCTCCTTTTCCTCTCTCCCTCCACTCAACTCTCTGGTTCAAGAACTAAACACATGTGTAAAAAAAAACAGAGGTTTCCTACAATGAAACATGCTCTTAATAAAGAGTTGTGGTCAGACATGAAATGTTTTGCTCATTTTCCTAAAGAATCCAATTTTGGACTTTAACTAAGGAGACCTTTTATAGTTAGTGTGATATCCACTCAGTTTCACAAATTTTTACTTCTCAATCAATTTTTTGTCTTTTCCCTCTTCTTCGTTCTCTTTTCCCCTTTTCCCTTCCTCATTTCCCCCTTCTCTATCTTCCCTTTAGCTTCCCTCTTCTCTTTTGGCTCATTACAAAATAATTCTTTCAGACAACTCAAACTGAACAAAAATGAAATTAGCTGCCTTGTAAAGTAGTGATCTCTATGTCATTGGAAAAGTTCAAGCAAAAGTTGAAATGATTATTTCTGAGGAATATTATTATAAAGGGTATTATTGCATTGGAAAGGCAGTTGAATTTGTTTTCCTTCCTTCCTTCTTTTCTTCCTTCCTTTTTTCCTTCCTTCCCTCCTTTCTTTCTTTATTTCCTTCCTTTCTCTCTCCCTCCCTTCCCTCCTTCCTTCCTTCCTGAAAAGTTTGCTTAGGTTCGCAATGAACAAGTATGCTTACTATCCAGCACTATACTCTCCTCATTTCTCCAATTAGTGCACTACTGTTTTCCCCTCTCCATGGCTAATTTCCTTAGTGATCTTACATACAGGATGATTTGCAGGATAGAAGAATAATACCTCCATAAATGTTTGTTTAATGAATTTGTATATTTTTATGATTTACCAAGTATTTTCACATCTTTTACCTAATTATATTCTCAATAATATTCCAAAGTCAGCAAGGCACACAGTCTTGTCCAACTTTTATAGATGAAGATGAGGAGTACAAGGCATTTTTAATAGCTCTTATTATTAATTTAATGCTATCAAAATTGGATAAACAAAAATAATAGAGGAATATCTTCTTTTTTAATTAAAGCTTTTTATTTTCAAAATATATGCATGACTGATCCTTACAAAGCCTTGTGTTCCAATTTTTTTCCCTCTCTTCCTCCTGCCCTTTTCCCTGGATGACAAGTAATTCAATATATATTAAACATGTACAATTCTTCTATACATATTTCCACAAATATCATACTGAACAAGAAAAATCAGATCAAAAAGGGAAAAATGAGAAAGAAAACAAAAGGGAAGTAAACAACAACAAAAAGCATGAAAATACTATATTGTGATCCATACTCAGTTCCCACAGTCCTCTCTCTGGGTGCATATGGCTTTCTTTAGCACAAGACCATTGGAACTAGCCTGAATCACCTCACTGTTGAAGAGAGCTGCGTCCATCAGAATTGATCATCTTGCTGTTGAAGTGTATAATGATCTCCTGGTTCTGCTTATTTCACTCAGATCAGTTCATGTAAGTCTCTCCAGGTCTCTCTGAAAGCATCCTGCTGATTGTTTCTTATAGAACAATAATATTCCATAACATTCATATCCCATAATTTATTTAGCCATTCTCCAACTGATGGGTATCCACTCAGTTTCCAGTTTCTTGCCACTACAAAAAGGGCTGCCACAAACATTTTTGCACATGTGGATCCCTTTCCCTTACGAGGCATTTATTAAATGTCTGGTATATGCCAGGCACTGTGCTAAGCTGTTGTGTTTATTGAGGGCAATTAGATGGTAAAGTGGAAAGAGCATCAGGCCTGGAATCAGGAAGATCTAAGTTCAAATCTGGCCTTAAAAAACACTTCCTAACTGTGTGGCAAATTACTTAACCCTGTTTGCTTCAGTTTTCTCATCTGTAAAATAAATGGGAGAAGGCAATGGCAAGCCACTCCAGTTTCTTTGTCGAGAAAATTCCAAATGGAGTCAGAAAGAGCTGGACATGAATCAAACAACTAAAGGACAAACACATTGTGCTAATTACCTGATTGTGCTATTACCTTCTTTGATCCTCACAACCATGGAGGTATTTGTTATTCTTATCCCCATTTTACAGTTGAGGGAACTGAGGCAGATAGAGCTACAAATGAAGGCTCAAGGGAGATTAAATGATTTCCTTCTATATCTTTCTACTACTAAGTAACAGAATTGATAGTTGATTCCTTGTTTTTTGACTCCAACATTGGGACAGTAGGTAAAGCTGATAGAAGGGTCCCAAAGGGGCAAATAGTCCAACTACTTGCCTAATGGAATAGTCTCTTTCATGATATCCCTGAAAAATGGTAGTTTCTGCTTTTGCTTGGACATTTCCAGGGACAGAGCTCACTAGTGTCTAAGGCAAGCCATTTCATTTTTGTTAAGCTTGAGTTGTTTGAGAGTTTTAGAGTTTTTCATTACTGTAAAATGAGCCCCAAACCTCTCTCTCAGTAATAATGATGATAGCAACAATATAATAATCATTCTCTTACTCTCCTCTGGCTTCTTTCCACATCCCTACAAATATGTTCAACTCACCACAATTCCATAACAATCTAATTGACTCCTTCTTTTCTATGCACCAACTGTCTGTCCTGTTTCTCTCTCTCTCTGTCTTTGTGTCTGTGTCTCTGTCTCTCTGTTTCTGTCTTTTTCTGTCTGTCTGCCTCACTCTCATTCTCTTTCTCCCTTTCTCTTATTCTCTCTCTTTATCTTTCTGTTTTACTCTGTGTCTGTGTCTGTATCTCTGTCTCTGTCTCTCTGCATCTTCTATTCTCTCTCCCTCACCCTCCCTCTTTCCCTCTCTCCCTTCTTTTCTCCCTTTCCTTTCTTCTCTTCCCCTCTCTCTATCTTCTCTTTCTCATATCTCTTCTCTTTCTCCCTCTCTTTCTCCCTCTCCTTTCCCCCCTCCTATTTCTCTCTCTCTCTCTCTCTCTCTCTCTCTCTCTCTCTCTCTCCTCTCTCCTCTTCTAGAGAATTCTTTAATCATCTAGACTAACACTCTCATTTTCCAGCTAATGAAATTTAGATTTAGATAGTTGAAGTGACTTGTCTAAAGTGACATAGACTAAAAGTGACATAGACCATAAGTGACATGGTCTAGTGGTAAAGGCAGTGTGGGATAGTGGCGATCATGCTGCATCTGAAGCCTGAACTGCCTGGGCTCAAATCCAGCCTTCAACCCTTACTTGCTATGTAATCTCCCTATGCTTCAGTTTCCTAATCTGAAAATAAGGGAGTTAGATCCAATGGTCTCTCAGATCCTTTCCAGCTCTGAATCTGTTATCCTATCATCCCAAGTATCAAAGTCAGAATTTGAACACTAGTTCTATAACTTTGGATTTGATTCTTTGTTCTTTTTCTTTGTTGATATAAACTCCTTCTTTTCTTCACTGATTCCTTGTTCTCTTTCTGCTTACTTAAGAGGGTGCTCCCCCGGGATTTTATCTTTAGCTTTCTTCTCTACTAATTTCTCTGCTTTTTTCTTTGGCCATCTCATACATTATACACATTATTACCTCTGAAAAATTAAGTTTAATTTTCTTATCCTGACCACTTTTAAGTCCTTAGAGATGCCTTTCCAACTGCCTCCAGAATATTTCCTTTATGTCCTTCTAGCCCTTCAATCTTGGAATGTGCATAGAGGAATTTATTTTTATTCCACAAAACAGCTTCCCCTTCAGACTTTTCTATTTCTCTCAGAAACAACGCAATTCCACAATTTTCTATATTTTAAACCTTAGATCATCTTTTACTCTATCCTCTCTTTTGCCTCATATTCTACCCAGTATTCTCACTTCTCCCTTTTCAATATCTCTCTCATCTGTGCTCTTCTCTTGTTTTGCTGTTTACTACCCTCATAAGGCTCTTATTTTTACCCATTAAATAGACTTTGAATTTATTCCTGCCTCAATTCTCTCCTTCTTCTAAGTCATTCTTAATTTGTTGAATTGCTCTTGTTGTTGTTGCTTTAAGCTACATTTTTTCTTGAACCTATTTGAGTTTGCTTGTTTGCTTTGGCAAAGATCCTAGAGTGATTTCTCATTTCCTTCTCCAGCTCATTTTACAGATGAGAAAACTGAGGCAAATATGGTTAAGTGATTAACCCAAGATTATATAGCTAGTGGGTATCAGAAGTCAGATTTGATTTTAGGGATACAAGTCTTCCTGGTACTCTATTATATTAGAAAAAACAAAGATTTAGAGGACCTGCATTCAAACTCTGTTTCTGTCATGTACTACCTCTATGCCTTGAGAGTTCAGGGCCTTAGTTTCCTCATCTGTAAAAAGAGGGGATTAGATAGGATAGCCTTTTTTGATCTTTATTCAGTACCCTTGTCTATGTTCCTTTTATCCTTATTCCACAGTCAGATATTTTCTTTGTGCTTTGTCTGGGTCATTTTACTCCTAATCCAAACTTTGAACACCTCACAATTTTAAGATCCATGCCTATCATTTTAAGGCCCTCCACAAGCTGGCAAAAGTCCATTTTTTTCCATTTTTTCAATTCATACTTAGCCCCTCAGAGACCCATGCTCCAACCACAAGAGAATACTTTCCATCTTTCCACACCTGTCCTGCACTTTCTCACCTTCCATATCTCTGCTCATTCTGTTATCAATATGTGGACTATTCTTACCTTCCTTTCCTCTGTTTAATTTAATTTTTAGTCATTCTTTAAGACCTAAATCTTCTAGGACATCTTCCCTGATCTCCCTAAATCAATAACATGCAATTCAATTACATTCATTTTAATTCAACTCAATCAAAACTTATTAAATTCTCTGCTGGAATTTTAGATGCAAAAAGGGAAAAAAACCCCAAAATTTCTTCCCTCAAAGAGCTTGGTTCTATTGTCAGAGGCAAGGTGTGGCACAAGGTACAAAAATCAATATGATAAAAGATGGAATGTGATAGGGTCAAAGCAGAGGCAGTCAAACTACTAAGAGAAATGTGAGGAGAGTAAGATAGCTTCCTCAGAAGGGCAAAGGAGAGAGTGGCTGTAAAATAATCTTGGAGGAAATAGTATCAAATGTGAATCTTGAAGAAAAGCAGGAGCCTCAACAGTTGGAGCTGAGAGGAAGTATATTTCTTTTTTTATTAAAGCTTTTTATTTTCAAAATATATATGTGAATAATTTTTTGATATTCATCCCTACAAAACACTAATTTTTCCCTCCCTTCCCCTATCTCTCCCCCAGTCAGTAAGTGATCCAATATATGTTAAACATGTGTGATTCCTCTATACATATTTCCACGAATATCATGCTATACAAGAAAAATTTGAGGAAAAAAATGAGAAAGAAAACAAAATGCAAGCAAACAACAACAAAAAGAGTGAAAATACTATATTGTGGTCCATACTCAGTTCCCAATACTATATTGTGGTCCATACTCAGTTCCCACTGTTCTCTCTCTGGGTGCATATGGCTTTCTTCATCACAAGACCATTGGAATGGGCCTGAATCACTTCATTGTTGATGAAAGTCCTGTCCATCAGAATTGATCATCATATAATCTTGCTTTTGCCTTGTCCAATGATCTACTGATTCTTCTCATTACATTTAACATCAGTTCATGCAAGTCTCTCCAGGCCTCTCTGAAATCATCCTACTGATTTTTTTTAAATAGAACAATAATATTCCATAACATTTATATACCATAGCTTATTCAGCCATTCTCCAATTGATGGGCATTCACTCAGTTTCCAGTTTTTTGCCACTACAAAAAGAGCTGCCACAAACATTTTTGCACATATGGGTCCCTTTCCCTCCTTTAAGATCTCTTTAGGATACAAGCTCAGTAGAAACATTGCTAGAACAAAGGGAATGTACAGTTTGATAGCCCTTTGGGTATATTTCAAATTGCCCTCCAGAATGGTTGAATCAGTTCACAACTCTACTAACAATGTATTGGTGTCCCAGTTTTTCCACATCCCCTCCAATATTTGTCATTATTTTTTCCTGTCATTTTAGCCAATCTGAGAGGTGTGTAGTAGTACCTCAGAGTTATCTTAATTTGCATTTCTCTGATCAATAATGATTTAGAGCATCTTTTCATATGACTAGAAATGGTTTTAATTTCTGCATCTAAAAATTGCCTATTTTTATCCTTTGACCATTTATTAATTTGAGAATTCTTATAAATCTGCCTCAATTCTCTGTGTATTTTAGAAATGGGGCCTTTATCAAAACCCTTGAATTTAAAAATTTTCTCCTGGTTTATTGCTTCTCTTCTATGTTGCTTGCATTGGTTTTGTTGGTACATAAACTTTTTAACTTGATATAACCAAAATTATCCATTTTGCATTCAATAATGTACTCAAGTTTTTCTTTTGTCACAAATTCCTTCCTCCGCCATAGATCAAAGAGGTAAACTATCTTTTGTTTTTCTAATTTGCTTATAATATCACTATGTCTAAATCATGAACCCATTTCTATCTTATTTTGAAATAGGGTGTTAGGTGTGGGTAAGTGCCTAGTTTCTGCCATACTCATTTCCAATTTTCCCAGCAGTTTTTGTCATATAGTGAGTTCTTATCCCAAAAACTGGGGTCTTTGGGTTTGTCAAACACTAGATCACTATAATCATTGACTATTTTGTCCTATGAACCTAATCTATTCCACTGATTGACTACTCTATTTCTTAGTCTGTGGTGTTCTTTGTCTTTAAAATATAATGGTTCTCTCTGTGGGAGCAGGTTTCTTGGGGAGGTTTTCTGGAGGCAGCCTTAGTTTCTGTTAAAAGTAATAATCACCCAAATGCAGCCAGGTGCTAAAAATTCTGATCTTTTATTGTGTCCAAAAAGCCCAGTTAATTTTCTTAGAGGCCTCTCTCTCTGTTTGGTTCCAAGAGCTCTTGCAGCTTTGTCCTTTGCTTCTGCCTCTGCTTTCTTCAGCCTCCAGCCAGCAGCAAGGTAAAAGTTGGAAATGAATCTGTCTTGCCTCCGAGAGAGGGCGTCTGGCTCTCAGTCTCCCAAAGTGCTCCTCTCCTACCCCTGGCAATATCCTGAAGTAACTAACTTGCTCTAAGAGCTTCTATATATATGATCTCCCAAAGGTTGACTCTGCCTCTGAGAGAGTTGGATTATGGGATCTGAGAGTGGGATTATGGGTTTCCTCCCAGAGTGCTCTCTGGCCCTAAGAGCTTCAAGGGAGATGTGAATTCACAATGTTACAAAGTTAACTTTGTGAATCTCCCATACTTGTGAACTCCAATGAGTAAAGGTGTGAACACAAGCATTGTTTGTCAGTTCCACTTAGTACCTTGTTTCTTCTGGCCCATAACATCTCCTTGAGGATCAGATCAATCATACTGAACCATGCTAAATTAGATAAATTAGATTATTTTCTCTATCAACTCTACTGACTTAACACTTTGTAAAGATTCCAACATTAGCCAGTACTAAATGGTTTTGATGATTGCTGCTTTATAATATAGCTTTAAGTCTGTAATAGCTAGGCCACCTGAAGAAGTCTGTTTCAAAAATGAAGATTGAAAGCAAAAGGCATAGAAATGGTAGTGGTTAGAGTGAGTACAGGTACAAGATTAATATGGTTTGAGGAATAATTCAAGGGAGATAGTATAAGGTAAGACAAAAATTAAAAGGGAAGACTCAATTACAAATCATTTAGATCAGTTCCCATTTTACAGATAAGGAAACTGAATATGAAAAGTTAAATTATTTGCTCAAGATCACAAATCTTGTAAGTGGCAGAATTGTGATTCTATATGTAGCACCCTTTTCCAATGCAGACTGTGAGGGTGACTAATTGGGTTAGAAGATTAAACTTTATTTGATTGACAAGGAAGAACCATTGAAGTATTTCAGCCATAGGATCATAATGTTGTATAATGATGCGTTTACTTCCCAGGATTGTTGTGAGGATTAAATATATTAATATATACAAAATACTTTGTAGATCTTAAAGTATAATATTAATGCACTTATTATTACTATTTGGAAAATCAAACATAATAATATGGAGGATGGATTGGAATAGAGATATACTGAAGGCAGTAAAACTAGTTAGTAAACAATTGGAAGAGGATAGGTGCGAAGAGATAAGGGCTTGAGAAAGAGTGAGAAGAATAAGTAGAGAGGTAAGAGATATTGTGGGGATAGAAACAACAGAACTTGACAACAGGTTGAATATGTGAAGTAAGAGATGAAAAGTTCAGTGATATCTCTGAAGTTATAAGGTAGGTGACTGAATGGATGATGTTACCATTCGCAGAAAGGAAGGACTGGAATGAAAGACAATGAATTTAATTTAGAATTTAATTCAGTTTGGTTTGCCAGTGGGATACCCAACTAAAGATACATAGCAGAAGAACAGTGGTCTATAGTGTCAGATTCCTTGAAGAAGTCAAACAGAAAGTTTAAAAGAAAGGGTATTAGAGTTAATGATAAGAAGAATAAAAGTGACCTTGAAAAAATTCACAAACAGTAATTTCAGTAGAATGATGGGAAAGAAAATTAGAATTTAAGGAATAAATTAGTGATAAGAAAGTGGAAATAGTGAATATAGTCTGTTCTCCCTAGAAAGCTCTGAGTTCAAAACTTGTTTCAGAGGCTCATTAACTATGTGATCTCAGACAAGTCATTTAATTCCTCTTATATCAGTTTCCCCATTTGTAAAATGAAAATCTTAAATTCCATGACTCTTTTAACTCTAAATCTATGACTACAGGATCCCATGAGTTTGGAAGTATCAGGAAAAAGAGAAATAGGTCGATATTTTAAAGTGGTTTCAGGATCAAGGGTATTTTTAGGATAATAGATTTCTGAGTATGTGTGAAAATTGAAGGGGAAGGAGTCTGCAGAGAGGGAGAAACTGAAAATCTATGAGAGGGAAAGAATAATCAATGGAGTAGGTGACTATTGGAGGATCCTGCCAAAAATGACTGCCTTAATTGAATGCTAACTCCTAGCTGCTACAACACTACTGCAACAAAGCCCTGAAATATGGTACACCATAACAAATAATGATCAAGAAACCCAGAGAAAAACTACACCAAGTGATCTATCCCCTCCTAGAATGGATCAAAAAATCATCCCCAAACCCACAGGTCCTCCTGTCTTTCCCTTATCATCTCTCCTCTTGTCTCCCCAGCTGTCCCCCCAGCAAAGTCAGTGCCAGAACCTCTCTACAAGAACAGTGACAAGAAACATTCACATAAGGTTCCATGTTCAGAGACAAACAAATAGTTCTTGAGGTAGATAGAAAACTCCAGAATTTGGAAGCAATGGGGAGAAGAATCTCATATTGACTAATATGGTGCCATAGTGTTCTGGTGCCAATGTGTACAGAACAGGATAGTATAGATCCAAGAGCTCTAATATACCTAATACTTTGTCCTGAAACATCAGGAACGACCCTGCACAGTCAGGACTCTGAGTCTCAGAGGAGGTACCTGAGGAAGTAATAATGCTAACCTTAGGAGATGGAGAACAGAGTAAGAATGTGGGCAACTCACAATGAAATCAAGTAAGGGTGAAGCGTTACTCTGCAGTAAATTTTCAGGTCAGAAACTAAAGGAAGAAAAATGAGTAGATCAAAGAAAACACCCACAACTATCAAAAATTATTGGAAATCTATCTCTATAACAACTATAAATAAAGACTCAAAAGGGAAAATGGATTTTCCACAAGAAAAATATGAAAAAAATGAAGCAAGATAAAAATAAAATTAAAGGTGTTTTTTTAAGTAAGATTTAGAAGAAGTTTAGAAGATAAATTCTTAAACCTTACCCAAGAAATGGACTCCCTAAGCAAAAGAGCAGACTAAATAGAAATCAATGATAATAGGAGACAGAGAGAAATGTTATATCGCAAATCAAAAGATTGACATAAAAAGTAAGTGAACTGGAAAATAGGTACAAGAAAAGTTAAGGCTCCCAGAAAACTATGATACAACTCCCCCAACCCCCCCCCAAACTTCTGAACACTGTATTTGAAGAAATCATGGTAATAACTGTCCAGATCTATTAGAACTGACATGCAAAGTAAAGATAGAAATTCATTCCCCAAAGGAGAAATCCCAGAAATATCACAACCAAAATCTAAAGCTGCTATATAAAGGAAAATATACAACAAGCATCCAGAAAAAGAGTTCTAATACCAAAGAACTACAGTTAGGATCCCATATGACCTGGAACACAATATTTCTAAGGTAAGATGTATAAATGTATAACCAGGATATTACCTTATCCTGAAAATCTGAGGAAAATGGAATTTTAATGGATTAGAGGACTTTCAGGCTTTCCTGATGGGAAAAAAAACAAGTCCAAACTGAGTAGGAACTTTGAAATACAAACACAATATTCCAAATAAATTTAGAAATGAGTGTCACATCAGAACATTAATATCCTTGAAATGCATCAAGGAGTTAAATCTAAGAAAAACAGAGGTCTTGGGGTAAATTTGTTGTGTTCTGCAAGTTTAAAGATGGGAAGGAAAAAAAGAGCAAAAAAAAAAAAAGAGAATACATTAGTATAGAAAGAATGAAGGAGGGGATACAACTTGCTGTATTTAATAATTGTAGTAGACAAGAAGAAAAAAATGCAAAAACATGGAGGAAAGAGAGTGGATATCAGTTAAACCTCATTCTTTTCTGAAAAAAAGTTAGATTGAACATAGACACAGGTTGATGGAAAAAAAAACATATTCAACGAAGAAACAATGGGAATGGGAATTGAGTTTAAAGGAGTATAACATCAGTAATGGAACAGACAGAAACAAACCAAATATTTTTATTCCAAAGAGGAGACTAAGAGAGGTAAAAGGAAAAAAAATAATTATCACATAAGAGAGTTGCTTTAGATTACTTCTTTAGATTATGGTATCTGAATATAATGGAATGTTATCACGCCATAAGAAATGACCAATGACTGCCTCAGAATGAAACAAGCAGAATCAGGCAACCAATTTATATAGAACAATAAAGTAAAGAAAAATAACTTTGAAAGATTTAAGAACTCTGAACAATTTAATGACCAGCCATCTGTCCAGAGAACTTATGATGAAGCATATTATCCACCTTTTTACAGAAAGATGATAAACTCAATGTGCTTACATTTTTAGACAAGGCCACTGTGTGGATTCATTTTGTTTAATCATGCTTATTTATAATAAATGACTTTCTTTATGTTTTCAGGGAAGAGGGGGCAATAGTGATGCCAAAAAAACAAGGCCATTATAATTTTTTAAATGCATAAAAGAGAATAGAAGAATATTCAGAAAGGAGTACAGATAATCAGGACAGAATATATTATATACTTTAAAGAAAAAATCAAGTAGTATGAAATGGAGATTCATAGTTTCATGCAGAATTCTCGTTTTGTGTTATGCGGTATATATGCTATAAATGTTCTTTAAAATTCTATTTAAGTTCAAAAGTGTAAAATTTTAAAAAGAATCAGTAGATAAAAAACATGGATTGGGATCAGATTAAAAGTCCATGTAAACAGATTAATTTAAGAGGAGAAAATCATTTTTGCTTTTGAGACAGGAGGAAAGGAGGACAAACTAGTGAGGATATTAAGATTATTCAGAGAATTAATAAGTAGGATGGAAAGAGTCCATTATGATGTTCTCTAAATATATTTGAATCTGATGAAGTATACTGCAACCTTAAAATGGAGGGAAAGATAGGATATATCAGATATTTTTGTCTTGTATCTCCAATGCCAAACAAATTAGTTTATAAATTCATTTGTAAAATTTTCTAAATAAAAATAGATTGATCAGGAGAAGTACCTCATAAAACAAGAAGCCATAGAATGAAGAGGAAAAACAAAGTTTAAAGATAATTTGGAAGCCCAACTAAGACCTGTCATCACAGAGGCATGAGGATGAAACTGAAAAGAGAACAACCAACAGATAAAAATGGAAAAGATCTGTAAATAAATCTATAACCAATCTTTTTTTTTCATCATCAAGGGCATTGGAACTATCTCATATGTACTCTAAAATCACAGTCCCAGATGTGCTCTCTGAGGAAGTGAAAAATGATACTAAAGGGAAAAAAAAATATGAAAAGCAGCTGGACTAGGATAAACACATATAGAAAAAGTTCTTATTAGAGGTGACAACATTTTAATGGCATTGGAAGATTAATTTCCAATGTATATGTAAGAGGGGAGGAATCCAAAAGTGTAGAAAAAAAATAGACCTTATTATTCACAAAAAGTGACCCAGAATACCAATAACGCCTGACCCACATGCCTGCTTTCCAATCTTTCCAAAATTTATGACAATAATCTTCACAGAGATCAAGGACAGCTTTGATGAGGATATTAGAAGGAAACAGTTTTTTTGGCAAGCAATATGTCAGAGGAGATCATATCTTCACAAGCACACAAATGACTGAAATGTCTAGAAAATACAAGACCCCATTGTGCTTATTGTTTGTCAATTTTTTTAAAAAAACTACTTTAATTGGTTAAAAATAATAACACATGACCTGTTTTTCAACAAGACATATCTCAAGCATATGTTAAAATAACTCAAGATTTCTTGAAAGATATATCAAGAGATTAGTCTCAGATAACTAATATTAAGCCAAGAATAAAAGAGGGAAAAGTTTGCTTGCCAAAGGGTTTTCTATTTTCATGGATGAGATCAAATGTAAAATCCACATAGAAAACAGATTCTGTAAGGATGAAGAGATCCTATAGGTGCTTCTATTTGCAAATGATACTATGCTCATTCCATTTAAGCCCCAGAATATTACATATTACATATAATATTAATATTACAGAGCCATTTCTTTAACAAGATCCATAATTAATGGAAGAGTTTAACCTAACTAGCCTTACCAAAAAAAACCTAAGTAGATGAAGAAAGTCTATTATTCAGATCTGATATACAACTGAGTGATCAACTTATAGGACTTACTCATCGGTGCAGACCTCTTTTTTTTTTTTTTTTTTTTTGGAGGTAATTGGGGTTAAATGACTTGCCTGAAGTCACACAGCTAGTAATTGTCTAGGACCAGATTTTAACTCCTGCTTGCAAGTCCTTCTGATTCTAAGGCAGTTGCTTTATCCATTGTACCACTGTAGCTGCTCCAGTGCATATGTCTTGACAGAATTTGAAAATAGTCAGTGAATTAGGCCCAGAATTGAACAGAACAAAGAAAATATATTGGATTGCCTTTCAGTTAAAAACTAATTAACAAACCTATTGGAAATTCACCATTCTTTAAATGATACCCAAGTTTCTCCTTGAAACAAAGATTTGTCTTTGTAAGAAAAACAAAAACAAAACTATATTGGTCTAATGACATTGTATTGAATGTCTGAAAATTATAAATTTAGAATCAATCAAAAGACAGCAAAGAGGTACATGCTTAGGTATAAACACTCTGCATTACAAGTGAAGAAGTATGAAGAAAAAATAATATAATATTACTAAAGAAATGTAAAATTCTCTCCCATCCCACCCCAATGGGTTGGGCACATAGCTAAAACAAGGGGTAATCAATGAACTATCTACATGCTCCATTTTTATCCAAAAAAAAAATGCTAAGAGAATGTAAGGAAGGCCCCTAGCATGTTCGGCAGATCCCATGTGGTGAATTCATGGGAAGACATTATTGATGATCATGTAGGATGATCAAGATTCAATGTATTGCAAACTGCAATACTGTCAACACTATCTCCATCACTAAACCCCAATGCTTTGGAATATTGGAATTCCCAAGACCTACTGGGAGCCAATATGCTAAATATGATAAATAAAAGACTGGTAATTCACAGGAGTCAACTTAAAAGAAGAGAGTTAGTAGTAAAACCCATGGTTTCAGATAGCTATATACAAATACAAAGTATGAATAAAAAAACTGAGAGATTTGAATGGAGAAGACTGCAAATTTGGCTTCCAGGTATCAAAGAAATTGGAGGAATAGGATTTGGGGCTGGTATATTACAGGGGCATTTTGGCCTAATGGAAAGAATTTAGAATGAGATATCAAGGAAAACACTGTGGGTACCTTCTTTTAGACACTTACTGATTTTGTGACCTTGTATGAGTTAAGAACTCCTATGATACACTCTTCTCAGGGCAATGAATTGGAAATTGACAATTGCCCATCATTTAGGTAATGATTGAACAAATTGGGCTATGTAATTATGATGGAACATTATTATTCTATGGGAAATGATGAGCAGTATGCTCTCAGAAAAACCTGAAGAGTACTCCATGAAGTTAAGCAAAATGAAATGTACTGTATATAAAGTAATAGCAATATTATAGGATGATCAGTTGTGAATAACTTTGCTAATCTTAGCAATACAATGGAATTTGGATACAATTAGCAATACCATGATGTATGATTACTCTGAAGGATGTATAATGAAAAATGCTATTCATATCCAGGAAAGAACTGATTGTGTCTGAATGCAGATTGAAGCATTCCATCCCTCTCTGTCTCTCTCTATTTTTTCCTCCCCTGTATTTTTCTTGAGGATTTTTTTTGCTTTTTTGGGGGAGTGAAGATTATGTTTTCTATAACAACATGACTTTTATATAACTATTTTGCATAACTTTGCATGTATCTTCTTAAAGGAAGGTGGGATAGGGAGGAAGGGAAAGAATCTGGAACTCAAATTTTTAAAAACAAATGTTAAAAATTGTTTTGCATGTAAATGGGGAAAATAAAAATATTAAATAAATAAAAATTTTTACCCAAAAAAAAAAAAAAAGAACTGTCATATCAACTTAATTACATTATCATTTTGGACCATACCGTTCTACTTTAGAATGGTATGAAAGACTGTCATCTGCTTTGCTGGAGTCTCATACTTCATGAATTTCAGTTTCCTTGTTTATAAAAGTAAGGTTAAATAACATCTATAGTTATAGATTTCTTGAGGTTCAAAGAGTTAATGTAAGTAGAAAGTGCTTTGCAAGTTTTAAAATGCTTTATAAATGTAAGCAACTACCATCATCATTATTAATATCACTCAAAAGAATATCTTGTACAAAAAGGAACAGAATATATAAAAGGGGTAGAGGAGTATCATTGCCTATTAAGCAGATATTCTCTTAGGAGGCAAAATGAAAGGGGAAGCTCTGAGTGGAAGAGTTGGATGAAAATCAAGATAGGGTCAGCAGAAGTAATACTGTCATGGAAGTATACAACAGGCCACCTGGACAGAAAGAGGAAATAGACAATAAGTTAGGAGAAAAAAAAATAGCACAAATGTGGGACAGAGACTCTGACAGCCTCCTGGGAGATATCTTCTAGATGAACTATTGGCACCTCAAATTGACATATCCCAAACGAAACTCAGCTTCTTAAACCCATAGCTTCCTTTTGGAAGGTATTCCTAAGATTAATGTTCTCTCTCTCCTCTTGAATTTATATGTTCTTCTTTATATGTTCTCCTCTTCTCCCTGCCATAGGATGTAAGTTTGTTAAGGGCAGCAACTATTTCATTTTTGTCTTTATATTCACAACATCTATCAGAGCACTTTACACATAGTAGGTACTTAATAAACACTTGCTGAATTGAATTAAATGGAATTGAAAATTGCCATTGGTCCATTAATAACTTTTTGGGGGGATTCTGTCTTTCAACTGGTACCATGTTTTGGGGTTCTTAAATGTATTAGGTTATGGATCTCTTGGGCAGTCTGGTGAAGTCTATTGGCCCCACTTTCAGAGTAATATTTTTAAATGAAGAAAATAAAATGCATGTAATTTTTTAAAAAAGAAAACAATTATATTACAAAATATTAAAAAAATTTAGAAATAAGTTCTTGAAACCCAGGTTAAGAACTCCTGTCATATCTACTTAGTGGCATTATCATTTAGACTATATCTTTCTACTTTAGCTATAAGAATAGTATGAAAGACAATCATCTGTTTTGCTGAATTTTTAAGTATAAGAATAGTATTCATCTTCTCTACAAGTCCAGTTATTCTGTACAGGAAGGAAATGAGGCTAATCTGACTTTTTGATGAAACCATGTTATGTTTTAATGATTATTGCTTGCCTTTCCAAATGTTGGAAACTACCCTTTTAAATAATCAATTATATAATTTTGTTAGGAATCAATGAAATTCCTCATAGATAGGAACTGTGTCTTTTTGTGTATGTGTGTGTGTGTTTGTATTCTAAGCCACAGCCTTGTACATGGCCCTTCGAAGATATTTAATAAATTTTTTTGACTAATTGATAACCCTTTAAGAATAATGGAGTGCTAACATTCATAATGAGCTGAGTCTGGGGATGAATGCTAAAAAAAAAAGGCTTTAGTTAAGGATGAGAGAAGGATCAAAGAAGTTATTGAATTAAAGGCTCTGTTAGATGAGAGGATATATGACAGAGAGACCTTTTATTTTACTTATTTTCTTTTTCAAGGAAAACAATCGAACAATCTTTGGATTGAGAAGATTAGAACAAAAGGGGATGACATGGAACAGAAGCTCAAGATAAATGAGGAGTCTGCTTGGTTGCCCTTAGTGAGTTCAAGTGAACAGGTATGATTGAACTAAATCTTAGCTACTGAAAGAACTGGCAGTTGTAACTCCTCAAACATTATTAGTAATATTTGATGAATCATAGAGGATAGTACAGATACTGAATGAAAGGCCTTTATTAAAAAAAAAAAAGAAAGGCACACATATAGTTTGCTTATAGTAGCTATATGCTATAATGAATTGAATATTAAACTTAAGAGTCAGACAAAGCTGAGTGCCTCAGACACTTTACCTCTTTGCCATGAAGCAAATGACTCAATCTCCTTCATACTGTTTGAACATCCACAAAATGTGAATAATAATAACACCTTTTTCCTAGGGTTGTTGTGAGGATCAGATGATATTAAATGCTATAACATATATAAAATACTTTACAAAAATCTAAAGTACTATGTAAATTCTAGCTATTAAAACTAAAAACTATTAGTTATTGAGAATCTATTATGTGAAAGGTGCTGGGGATACAATGACAAAGATGAAAGAGTTTTTCCTCAACTCAACCCATTCTTTGTATTACTTATCTCCTCACCAGGAGCCTTGACCAGTTGTACATGTATGCACATGCACAAACACACACATATATATATGTATATACATCCATGTATATATTTATGAATGTATGGTGTGTGTGTGTGTGTGTGTGTGTGTGTGTATGTTTAAGCTCCCTAGAAACAAAAAGAACCACTGGAGCATTTTGATAAGGGAAGTGATATAGTCAGACCTATATCTTAAAAACATCACTTGGAAAGCTACCTATATGAAAAATATACTGGAGAGTATTGAGAATTGAGATGGGGAACTCTATTGCTATTGCTATTGCAATTGTCCAGGCAAAAGATAATGAAGGCCTAATCTAGGATGGTGGCTATGTAAGTAGAGGGATGGGGATCGATGTGAAAGAGGTTGTAGAAATAGCATCAGATAAAGGCCTCATTTCCAAAATATATAGAGAACTGACCCTAATCTATAAGAAATCAAACCATTCTCCAATTGATAAATGCTCAAAGGATATGAACAGACAATTCTCAGACGAAGAAATTGAAACTATTTATAGACATATGAAAATATGCTCCAAATCATTATTAATCAGAGAAATGCAAATTAAGACAACTCTGAGATACCGCTACACACCTGTCAGATTGGCTAGAATGACAGGGAAAGATAATGGGGAATGTTGGAGGGGATGTGGGAAAACAGGGACACTGATACATTGTTGGTGGAATTGTGAACACATCCAGCCATTCTGGAGAGCAATTTGGAACTATGCTCAAAAAGTTATCAAGCTGTGCATACCCTTTGATCCAGCAGTGTTTCTACTGGGCTTATACCCCAAAGAGATACTAAAGAAAGGAAAGGGATCTGTATGTGCACGAATGTTTGTGGCAGCCCTGTTTGTAGTGGCTAGAAGCTGGAAAATGAAAGGATGTCCATCAATTGGAGAATGGTTGAGTAAATTGTGGTATATGAACATTATGGAATATTATTGTTCTGTAAGGAACGACCAGCAGGATGAATACAGAGAGGACTGGCGAGACTTACATGAACTGATGCTGAGTGAAATGAGCAGAACCAGGAGATCATTATATACCTCAACAATGATACTGTTTGAGGATGTATTCTGATGGAAGTGGACCTCTTTGATAAAGAGAGCCTTAATTGATCAAAGATGGACAGAAGCAGCTACACCCAGAGAAAGAACACTGGAAATGAATATAAACTGCTTGCATTTATGTTTTTCCTCCCGGGTTATTTATACCTTCTGAATTCAATTCTCCCTGTGCAACAAGAAAACTGTTTGGTTCTGCACACATATATTGTATCTAGGATATACTGCAACCCATTCAACATGTAAAGGACTCTTGCCATCCCGGGGAAGGGGTGGAGGGAGGGAGGGGTAAAATCGGAACAGAAGTGAATGCAAGGGATAATGCTGTAAAAAATTACCCTGGCATGCGTTCTATCAATAAAAAATTATTAAAAAAAAAAGAAATAGCATCAGAAAAATCAAATAACTTATTAAATATTGGGAGGTGGATAGTAAAAAATAAAGAATGCTTCTGAGGTTGTAATCCTGTGTGACTGAGATTTAACAAAAATATTGAAGTTTGAAAGAGGGATGAACTTGGGGAAGGAAAAGATAAGGAGTTCCATTTTGCACATGTCATTTTGAGATGGTTATGGCAGCCATCTCTCACTGGAGAGAGGTAGTTGATGATGTAGCCCTGTAACTCAAGTAAGAACCTAAGGTGACAGATAAATAGATGGATAAATAGACAGACAGAGAGACAGATAGTTGGGTTATATAGAGAGATGAATAGATATATATATGGATGATATCTATAGATAGATATAGGAACATATAGATATAGATGTAGGAGTCTTCTGCCTTGATGTCATAATCCATGGTAACTAATGAGATCATCAAGAGGATGTCAAGAGAGAAGAGGAGGGATTCTACAACAAAGCCATAAATGACACCCATGTGGTGGGGGGAACAGAGTTGGGGGAGGACATTGATGATGCTCACAACAAAAGAATTGAGGAATAGTTAGATGTACAGAGGGAAATCAGGAGAGAGTAGTGTTACAGTGTTACAAAAAGCTAGAGAGGAGTGGGAAGAATGCTGAGAGCTAAAGAAAATGAAGATTGACAAAAGACCATCAGATTTAGCAATTAAAAGAATTTGGTAATTTTGCAGAGAGCAATTTCAGTTAAGTGGAAGTGTGAGACTCTAGAAGGGAATAAATTGAGGAGTGAGTGGGAGGAAAGTAGAAGCAATCAGTATAGAGGACAATGATTTTTTTTGGTTGTTTTTAGGAGTTTGACCATGAAAGGGAGAGATATAGTTTTATAGCTTGATGAGGATGTAGCTTCAAGTAAAAGATTTTTTAAAATTAAATTTATGGGAATGATCTGAACATGTAAGTGGAATAGCAACAGGAAGTACATAAAATTAGGTAAAGAAAAGGCAAGATGAGGGTGTGATTGAAGAAGCAAACAAAGGAAATGGCATCAATAGTGTTAGTAGAAGGGATAGCCTTGGCCTTGGCAATGAGAAGAGTCAAATCTTCCAGACTGTAACAAAATAAAAGAAAATATGTATGATGTCGAAGGCTTTTGATGAGTGGAAATTGAAGGGAAGTCTTGAGTGGAATGCCTTGGTCCAGTGCTATATCAACAAGTCAACAGATGTTTTCTACATGCCAGACACTGAACTAAGCATGGAACATACAAATACAAGCAAAAAAGAAAGACTGCCCCTGCTCTCAAGGAGCTTACATTCTAATAGGGAAGATGATACATAGGTGGATGGTAAAAAAGTAGAGGAGAGGGAAAAAATATCCATGAAGGGGACATGGTAGGAAGAGTTCATAGAGAAAGATTTTGGAAAGTAAATGAAAGAGTGAACATGAATGATCTGGGTACTTTCCTTAAAATAGAAGTTCTGGAAAAACCCAACCAATTAGAGGAAGACTCCAGGGATGGTGTGATCTTCCAGGGTGAAAGAGTTATTAAAGTCAAAAGTAGAGTATGGGGGAGGAATTAAAGAGTGAACATAGCTGGCTGAGACACTTTTCTATAAATGACTTGGATGAAAACAAAAGTGATATGGTTGTCAACTTTGAAGATTATGCACTGTGGAGGAAATGGCTAACATACTGGATGGCAGTCAGGTATTTAAAAAATACTGACAGGTTAGAAAGGTGAACCAAATCCAAAAAGATGAAATTTAGTAGGGAGAAATATGAAGTTATTCATTTGGAATAAAAAAATAAACTTCACAACCACAGGATTAGGAAGGCACAACTGAAGAATAATTCATGCCCAAAAGCTCTTGGGATTTTAGGGCATACTCAAAATGAGTCAACCTGATGATGTGATAGTCAAAAAGCTAATGATCCCATTAAAGGAGACACTTCTCTAATGTTTTACATGCATCAACCCATGTAAATCTTACAAAAAACCCCTAAGGTAGTCAGGACTGGTATCATTATCTGTATTTCACAACAACAAAACTGAGGCTGTTATTAGAAATTAAATGTCTTGCCCTTGGCTATATAGCTAGTATGGTTTAGAGACAGGATTTGAATCCACATCTCTTTCTGACTCCACATCAAGTGATCTTTCCTCTGCATCACATTGCCTTTCATTAATACTATTCTAGATTGTTTTAAGTAAAGAGGAAGAAAACAAGCATTTATTAAGTACCTACTGTGTATCAGGCAGCATGCTAAATGCTTGACAAATAATATCTTATTTGATCTTCACAACAATGTTGGCACTGTTACTATTCCCATTTTGCACTTGAGAAAACCAAGGCAGAGAGAGGTTAAGTGACTTCCCCAAGATTATATGATTGAGTTTTTAAGGCTAGTTCTGAACTCAGTCTTCCTCACTTCCTCACTTCCTCCCCGAACTCTATCTACTCTGCCCCAGAGCTGCCATAGATAGTGTCCAGAACAAGAAAAATAATAGTTTTGCTATGGTCAGACTATATCAAAGACTGTATTTAGTCCTGGACACCATATTTTAAGAAGGATTTTGACAAGGTAGAATATAGCTAAATGGAGCACATAGGATATTCAATTTAGAACTGGCATAGATCTTTGAAGTCTACTCATTCCACTCTACTCATTTCATAGATGAGGAAAATAAAGATTCAAAGAAGTTAGATCACTTGCTGGAGGTCCCATAGTGTCAGAATATGACTCCAGATTTTCTTCAGAATCACTGGACCATGCCTTCTCACCCTTTTAGTCATTCTATATTCTAGCCAAAAGGAAGTTCAGTTTATCATTTCTTGCCTCTGCTCCTTTTATAGCCATGACCATAAAGTAGTTTCGGGTATACTCTCTCCCCAGACCTCTGCCTATTAAATGCCTTTTCTTCCTTCAAAATTTATATCCTCTAGACAGAATAAGCATATGAAGACTATTGACATACCATTTGTATGTAAGTTGTGGATCAATCAACCATAGTTAAAGTCATGGCAGATATGGGCTGCTGAGGAGAAGTCTGTTATATCTCCCCACACTGTTTTGTTTACTTATGACACTAACAAATTAAATGATATTGGGACATCTGTTTATAAAACTGAGTTGAACCCTATACTAATGTCCCAAACAATAATTATCTAACCGATTTGAAAGATACCTGCCTGCCATGTTTTTTTCCTTATGAAAAACTAATGTTTGAGGCAGGAGTAACTAGCTTGATGTAATATTGTTTCACAGTATAAAAGCTCCAATATAAGTTATAAAAATATTTGGTAGGTTTTTCATTCAATAGAATTCAAATAAAAACTAAATAAAATGAATATAAATCAAATTTGTCTTTCCTAACTCCATTCTTTTAAAATTAACTACATGTGTCTAATTCTTTTTAAATTAACTAAATGTTCCTTACTCACACCTCCAAGATGGTAAAGGAATCAAAGACCATGAATGAATACCATGTATTCTAATATGGAATATGGAATATTAGGGGTTAAAGAAAACTAGGGATGTTTAGTATGTCAAAGAGAAAACAGGGTTTATATGGCTTCTTCAAGTATTTAAAAGGTTCCCACATGGAAGTAGACTTTGACCTATTCTTTTTGACCATAAAGAAATGAGAAGTTGTTGAAAATTGCAAAGGTACATTTCATATAAATAAAAACTTCCTAATGATTGAGACGGTTTCCAAATGGAATGAATTCCCTCAGTACGTAAAGGGTTCCCCCTCACAAGAGGATTTCAAGATGCAAGGTAGCCACTTGTCAGATTATAGTTCATCCTTCATTCTCAAAGAGGACCAATGACATCAGGAGAGTGATGTCTTGAGTTGTAACTAGTTGGATTTAAGTAGGCAGAACTGTAAAGTCATCAGTTTCACTCTCTCCTTCAGGATCATTGACAAAGGTCATAATGACTAGAGATGATCCTGGATTGTTGAATGAATTGCTGTTTCAGATACTGGCTAGACTGTGGCCTCTGAGGTCCCTTAGGAACATGAAATTCTATGACTGTGATTCTCCTTCATGTCTCAAATCTACTCAGTTATCCTGCTGATTTCACCTTCATAATGGCTTCCTCATCTATTTTTTCCCCATTCTATTCCCACTGCTACCACCTTAAAATAGACCCTCATTAGTAATTTCTAGTGTTAATGCAATAATAGCCAATTAATGTGTCTTTCTATGTCTTCTTTTTCTATATCCCCTTCAATATTGCTGCCACAATATTCTTTCTGTTGCATATATGTAGTCATTGCTCTTCTACCCAAAAGACTTTCTCTTCTTCCTACAGCATAGGAAATAAAGATTAACCCCCTTTGCTTAACCTTATATGTCTTTAGCAATTTGGCATTTCCTTATGTTTTCAGCTTTATCTTATGTGAATACCATTCACTCACTCTATCTTCTAGCCAAAGTGGACACTGTTCCCCAAGCATATTTTGTATTTTCTCATCTGCTCCCATCATTCCTTATGCCTTGATTGAATCACTCTTCAACTGTTAATTTCCTCCCTATCTTTTAAAGCCCATTCTAATCCCAAGATCATTCCTGTGATCCATCTCCTGTGAGCAGTCTTCCTTCCCTCTCATACTGTATTTAATTTAGTAGCTTCTATTGTATTTAGTAGCTTCAATTTATCATTGTAATATCATACATCATTTTATCTCTATCACTAGATCACAATCTACTTCAGCACAAGGATCATTTCTTACTTATCTTCACATCCCCCAAGTACCTCAAGTAATGCTTCACCCATAATATTTAAGTACACTTATGAATAAAATTGTTTCCTC
Organism: Antechinus flavipes; assembly: GCF_016432865.1. Classification (NCBI taxonomy): domain Eukaryota; kingdom Metazoa; phylum Chordata; class Mammalia; order Dasyuromorphia; family Dasyuridae; genus Antechinus; species Antechinus flavipes. The sequence continues at coordinate 96,719,156 of NC_067401.1, forward strand.
TGTCATCTACCAGTCTAGTTCAAAGCAAATGGTTTATATCACCTTCATAGTAAGTTTCAATGTAGAGCTGGCTAATCTTCAAGCTAAATGAGGATTTGGAATATGGAGCCAAGGACATAGACCAGCAGGTGTGATTGTGTACCAGTTGCACTGTGGCCATTTTCCTCACTTCTGTTGAGAGATGGGCCATGAGCCAGAAAAGCTGTATATGATGGAGGAAGGAATTTGGATCTACTTAAGTTGACAATTCCTTGTGTAAATCTAGTTAGTTAATCCATATGATTGTTGATAAGGCTATTTTTTGGGGGGAAGATTTTTTTGAATTTTATGAATTAGTCATACTAATAGTTCTGGAATTAGTAATTAGATTTTACTTTGACTAAATAGACCTGCTCAGATGGAGGAAAAGAGAGAAGACTAAGGAAAAAAGGAAGGCAGATCATATGACCACCAAGGCAGCCAAATAGTTGCTTTCTGCAAATTTCTCCAATCCTAAACTCTTGAAGAAAAGGAATTGTGCACAGATATAGCATAATAATAACTAAATTCACAAAAGAAAAACAGAATCCCCTACAAAGTTAAAAACCTCATGAATTAACATAATAAAATTAATATTCAGAGCTTTTACTCAGTGTACCTATATTGCTAGTTTATTTCATGTTCTTGCTAAAATAAATCCAAATAGGATTCCAACTTATATTTTAGATTCTTATTATAGGGATGACAGAATGATGGGATCATAATATTTTGGCATTGGAAGAGAACTGATAATTGCATAGCCCAATCAGTAACCAAAAGGAATCCCCTTCTCTGCTTGAAGACTTCAAGGAAAAGAAACAAATTACTCTGATGAGTAGTACATTCCATTATTTTAATTGCTCAAATTATTAGGAAGTTTTTCCTGACAACTAGCTTAAATATACCTCATTGTATCTTCCATTGATTACTCCTCCTTATGCCCTCCAGGACCAGACAGAATAAGCCTATTTCTTTTGCTATAAAACATTCCTTCAAGTACTTGAAGTTTACTAATGTCATCCATTGAGTTTTCTTTAAGCTAATTATTTTTAATCATTTCAACTGATCTTCCTAAGATATGGACTCAACACTTTACCATTTTGGTTGCCCTTTTTGGAAACTTTCCAACTTCCTAATGTCCTTTTAAAATGATGGTGCCCAGAATGGAAAACAATGTTCCAGATGAGATCTGACAAGGGCAGTGTTCAGAAGAGCTATTATCTCCTTGTTTCTGGAAGCTGTGCCTCTTTTAATGCAGCCCAACATTACATTTGCTTTTTGGCTGTCATATCACACTTCTTACTCATATTGACCTTGTAGTCCACTAAAATCTCTAGATCTTTTTTTCAATCTTGCTATGTCTCTCAGTTCTCATGATCTTAAAGTTGATTTTCTTTATCTAAATACAAGACTTTATATTTCTTCGCATTGAGTTGCAATTTATTACAAAAAATTCAGCCCAATGTTCTAGTTAAGATATTTTTTTGGATCCTGACTCTATTTCCCAGTGTGTTAGCACTGTATAGTGTCATCTGTAAATATAATGAATATGACACCTATGTCAATAGTTCACTGATAAAATTCTTAAACAACAGAGGACCTTTTATATGTCCCTATGGTTCTCCACTGGAAACTTACTATCATGCTGATTTTAAACCATTAAAGTCTATGTTTTGAGTTTCAGTTTTTATAAAATAGGATTTTTTTTGCAATTACATGTGAGGACAATTTTAGCATTCATTTTTATATAATTTTGAATTCCAAAATTTTCTCTCTCCCTCCCCTTCTCTATTCTGAAAATGCTAGGCAATTTGATATAGGTTATACATATGTGAAACACATTTCTATATTAGTCAAAGTTGTGAAGAAAAACAGATCAAAGGAGGGAAAACAGGAAAAAGAATAAGTGGGGGAAAATGCTTCAATCTGCATTCAGTGTCCATCAGTTCTTTATCTGGATGCAGAAAATATTTTCTTTCATGAATCTTTTTTTTGTCTTTGGATCATTGTTTTGCTGAGTCATTCATAGTTGCTCATCATACATTGTTGCTGATACTGTGTACAATATTTTCTTGATTGTGTTCATGTAATTTTGTATCAGTTTGTACAAGTCTTTCTATGTTTTTCTGAAATCTGCCAGTTCAACATTTCTTATCACACAATAGTATCCCTTAACATTCACATAGCTCAGCTCCTGTAACCATTCCCCAATTGATGGGCATATCTTCAATTCCAATATTTTGTCACAAGAAGAGCTACTATAAATATTTTTGCACAGGTAGATCCTTTTCCTTTTTTTTTATGAACTCACTGGAATTCAGACCTAGTAGTGATATAGCTTGAATGAAAGGATATGCATAGTTTGTTTGCATTTTGAGCCATAGTTTCAAATTTATCTCTAGATTGGTTGGATCAGTTCATAACACCAACAGTGCATTAATGTCTCAATTTTCTTACATTCTTTTCAACATTTATCATTTTCTTTGTCTATCATATTAGCCTATCTGATAGATGTGAGGTGATTCCTTAGAATTGTTTCAATTGGTATTTCTCTAATCAAAAGTGATATGGAACAGTTCTATGCTTAGAAATAACGTTTTTTTATCTGTTTATGTTTTTCTTGGATCTTCATATGGGAAACCAAATTTTTGGCTTAATTCTGGTCTTCTCCTTTGAGATCCTACTATTTTATTTAATGACCCTTATCTCCCTTTGATTTAGTATGCTTAATTTTGCTGGGTAAATGATTCTTTATTGTAGTTCTAGCTCTTTGTCTTCCAGAATATCATTTTCCAATATCCCAGACATTTTAATGTTGTAGCTCCTAAGTTTTGTGTGATCCTGATTGTAGCTCCCTGACATTTGATTTTTTTTTGGCCACTTGCAATAATTTCTCCTTGACCTGATAGGTCTGAAACTCAACTATAATGTCCATTGATATTTTTAATTTGGGATCTCTTTCCTAAGGTTATTGGTAGATTCTTTCGATGCCTATTTTGTTTTCTGGGTCCAGAAAAACAGGACAGTTTTCCATTATAATTTCTTAAAAGATGCCATCCAGGTCCTCCTTTTGATTATGGCTTTCAGGTAGTCCAATGATTCTGATATTATCTCTGCTGGATCTATTTTCCAAATCAGTTGTTTCTCCCATAAAGTATTTTACATTTCCTTCCATTCTTTTCCTTTTTTTTATGAACTCACTGGAATTCAGACCTAGTAGTGATATAGCTTGAATGAAAGGATATGCATAGTTTGTTTGCATTTTGAGCCATAGTTTCAAATTTATCTCTAGATTGGTTGGATCAGTTCATAACACCAACAGTGCATTAATGTCTCAATTTTCTTACATTCTTTTCAACATTTATCATTTTCTTTGTCTATCATATTAGCCTATCTGATAGATGTGAGGTGATTCCTTAGAATTGTTTCAATTGGTATTTCTCTAATCAAAAGTGATATGGAACAGTTCTATGCTTAGAAATAACGTTTTTTAATCTGTTTATGTTTCTCTTGGATCTTCATATGGGAAACCAAATTTTTGGCTTAATTCTGGTCTTCTCCTTTGAGATCCTACTATTTTATTTAATGACCCTTATCTCCCTTTGATTTAGTGTGTTTAATTTTGCTGGGTAAATGATTCTTTATTGTAGTTCTAGCTCTTTGTCTTCCAGAATATCATTTTCCGATATCCCAGACATTTTAATGTTGTAGCTCCTAAGTTTTGTGTGATCCTGATTGTAGCTCCCTGACATTTGATTTTTTTTTTTTGGCCACTTGCAATAATTTCTCCTTGACCTGATAGTTCTGAAACTCAACTATAATGTCCATTGATACTTTTAATTTGGGATCTCTTTCCTAAGGTTATTGGTAGATTCTTTCGATGCCTATTTTGTTTTCTGGGTCCAGAAAAACAGGACAGTTTTCCATTATAATTTCTTAAAAGATGCCATCCAGGTCCTCCTTTTGATTATGGCTTTCAGGTAGTCCAATGATTCTGATATTATCTCTGCTGGATCTATTTTCCAAATCAGTTGTTTCTCCCATAAAGTATTTTACATTTCCTTCCATTCTTTTCCTTTTTTTCTTCTTTTTTTGAATGTGTTTGATTGATTCTTGATATCTCATAAAGTCATTAGCTTCCACTATCCCAATTCTAACTTGTAAGGAGTTGTTTTCTTAATTAGTTGCTGCATTTTCTTTTCTATTTAGACAATCATAATTTTTAAGGAGTTGTTTACGTCAATGGATTTTTATATCTTCTCTTCCATTTAACCAATTCTACTTTTTAAGCAGTTTTTTTTTCTTTTTCTAAGCCATTGATTCTTTTTTTTATAATTATCATGCATCACTGTCATTTCTTTTTCCAGTTTTTCTCCTACCCCTCTTATGTGATTTTAAAGTTCCTTTTTGAGCTTTTCCATTCTTTCTGAGCATCAGACTACTTCTTGTTTTTTCTTTGGTGTTTTGTCCACAGGTGTTTTGACATTGTTGTCCTCTTCTGAGTTTGTGTCTATCTTCCCTGTCACTATAATAACTTTCTATGATCAGATTCCTTTTTCCCCCCTTTCATCTTTTTTGGCCTTTTTCCTTTCTCTTAAATTTGACCTCTATTCCTAATGTGGATGGGACACTGTCCCAGGCTTCTTGTGCCAGGGGCTGCAAGCCCAAGCTGATTATCTGAGGTTGCATTAATGTTGCAGGGGAAACCATCATGTCTGGTACTAGGCCAGAGGGTTAGGAGGAAAGGTGGCTGATGTTGCTGGAAGCCATAGGGTTTTGGAAACATACCTGGTGTTGAACCAGGTCCATGTACTGGTGTCTGTAGTGTTCTAAGGTTGGCAGAATGTTTCTGTATTTCTTAGAGTCTATATTGAAGCATGGGAAGGTCTGTCTATAGGAGGCTGCCTGTTTGCCAGGGGCTACTCTGAAATATTTGACAATTCTCAGAACTGGAGTCTGCCCAGCCCCTAGCTAATCTAGGACGTGTGTGTGTGTGTGTGTGTGTGTGTGTGTGTGTGTGTGTGTTTTCGGAATGGGGGTGGTGGTGTTCTGGTGTTGGCATTTGCCTTCACTGTGGCTCAGAATTTATTGCTAATTTGTTGAGGTGGGGCTTGCTGCCAGCTTGCTATGATACTTCCTGTCCTGAACTGAGTGAGACAGACCTTTCTTCGGATATTCCAAGTTTCTTGGGCTCAAAGATTGTTTTATCTTGTCTTTTTTGCTGGTTCTGCTATTCCAAGATTTGTTTGGAGGCACTGTTTTATGGTTGTATGGTGGTGAATATGGGAAGACTATGGTAATTTATGCTTATTCTGCCATCTTGGCTCCTGAAACTGAGTTTGATCTTCTTGGAGCATTTTTAAATGCATTAAATAAAATGTATAATATTATGAAGGAAAACAATTATGTTGAAATGTTTAAAAAATTTTAAAAACCAAGTTCATGGGCCATAGACCTGACTTAACAGGTGGTTCTTAAATTCAGTCTTAAAATAAATGAGAGACTCTAAGAGTACCAGTGAAGGAGTGCAAGGATGGGAAATTATCAGTAGAAAGGCCTGTAGATAAGAAGTGGAGTATGTAAAGAAGAGAGAAAAGTCCAGTTTGGGCAAACAATAATGTATAATAAGGCTGGAAAGAAAGAGAAAGCCAGGTTGTAAAAGATTTTAAAAATCAAACAGAGAATTTTATTTCTGATCCTGGAAGTAATAGAGAACTGAGTTGAAGAATAACAGTGAAATCTGTACTTAAAACCATTTTGGCAACTATATAGAGGATAGATTAGAGTGAAGAAAGATGCAGGTAGAAGACCAGTTAGAAAATCATAGTAGTTAAGAGGAAAGCTTGAACTATGCTGGTGGGTAATGAGAAGATGGTTGCAAGGGATATTATGGAGGTAGAAATGGCAAGATCTGGCAATGGATTAGATAAAGAAGATTAGAGGGAAGAATCAAAAATGATACCAAAGTTATGAGCTACAAAAATAGTGATGCTCTCAACAGAAGCAAGGAGGTGAAGTGGATGAGTGGGTTTAGGGAGAGAAATAATGACTTCTATTTTGGATATGTTGAGTTTGAGATCAATGGGATATCACATGTACAGTGTTCTATACCAACTATACACAATGGTAACAGGGGGCTGGAACTCACTGATTATATCTATTGACTCTATGCGGAAGTCATCTGCATAGAGAAGATAATTAGACCCAAGGGAGTTGATAAAGTCACCAAGAAAGAGAATGTAAAAAAAGGAGAAAATTGAGCCCAGGCTAAAGCCTGAGTTCTGATGACTTGATTTCATTAAGGGAAGCTAGGTGTCTTTTATCTTCCTCCTTATCTTGAGCATCATCTTCCTATAAGCCATATTATTCTATCTCTTAGTTCTGAGATCATTCCATTTATCAGAGAAAACATAGCCAAAATAAATGTAAAACAAAGATATCCTTTACCCCTCATCATTTATCATTTTCCTATCCATCCTAAACAGCAAGTCTAATATAGCTAATAAGACTCCCCAATCCTTTTTGTCCTTTATTCTCTTCATCAGCCTTAGTTTATTCTTAATTTTAAGTGCTACTGACACTAGACTTGCAGTACTGTGCACTGTTTTTTTAAAATTTATTCTGTTATTTGTCCTTGCTTCTATCTTCTACAGTCAGTCATCAATCATTTATCAAGTGCTTACTGTCAGTGGTCTGGGTTGCAGTGGATGACCTTGGCGTCTTTGAGGTTTAACCAAGTTCTAAGTCCTCCACAGTGCCCATTATATCTGCCTTCTTTGTGGCCATTGGAACAAATTGCTTGGGTAGAAACTCAGTGATGAGTTTAAGACCTGTCATTTACCCTTAACCTGATGCATCTAGTCACCCAAAAAGGTTCACCAAATGTGGATACTGTGGGATCCCATCTAAATCTTCTTTGAATTCCTTGAAATTTATTCTCCCAAAATCCAGTGTATGTCAGATTATCTTTTCCATGATTACCCTTATTTCTTTTTTCTGTTCTATCAGCTAAAATTCCAAGGAGTGGACATTTCTACCTAACTTCATAATTGCTACACCAGCAACTAATTCCTCCTTGTTGGTGCCTCCCTACTTCTAGTGTCTCTGCCTTCAATCCATTCTGCATACTATTTCTTGAATAAATTTTTTCAACCCACCTTCTCATCATGATACAAATAAGGAACCAACAGCAATACCCAATTGTATTTCCTTTTCAACTAAATTCCTTGATCTGACCTTCATAGCCCTTCATCTTTCTGTCTCCAAGCTCCATCTAATCAGCTTTGGTTCTTCAATGTGCCATCTTCTATCACTTCTTCCCTCTGGGACTTGTCTTTTTCACATGCTATTCCTACCCACCTGGAATATGTTCCAAACTTATGTCTCCAATTCTGTTTACCATTTCTTTCTTGGGAATTCATATAGAAGTCTATCTTCTATAAGAAATCCTCTCTTAATTGACCCCATCAAACTCTTTTATTCATTGAGTTTCTAATACTTGAGTAATAAGTTTGTATTATTTTCATTTGCCACTTCTGGATCTGTTGCTTTGCAAATTATATTACATACTTATGCTTTCTTTCTCTACAGAACTTCCAGTCAAGGCTAGATGAACACTTGTCAAATATGTTATGGAGGAAAATGCTATTCAGGGACAGTCTGGGCTCACTAAAATTTGTCTCAACTTTTGATTCTATTATTCTTCTCCAGGGAGCCTTTAAATTCCCAGGTATCAAGGTAGATATGGGTCTAAGACTTGAGAGAAAGTCTACCATTACCAGAGCATGGTTACTAATTTTTTTGAGCCTCTTCTGAAATAGTAAAAGAAGGTATTATGAGAAAGATGTTGAGGAATGTCTTTTAGCCCCCATGCCATCAAACATTACCTTCTATCAAGGTGATGGCTTTTGGTCCTAGGCTGTGGCTGAATCTCATCTAGAACAGCTAACAAGAGGACAATATTTCAAAAAATAAACACTTCTCATCCCCAAACCATTTCTCTGTTAATTTTTTTACCTAGCATTTTTATTGTCAGTTTAATAGACAAAAGAGATGCCACTTTGCCAGTATATGAAAATTACAGAATTATTATCTCCCATAGTGAAGTCTTTTTCAAATGAATCAATTTTTTTCTACAAATTGTCTGTGTCTGTTGATAACTCTTCTTGTGTTTCCAATGTGCTTGGAGCTCTTTAGGAGAAAAGTGTGCTAAGTACATGGTAATATTATTGTTATTGTTGTTATTGTTATTACCATCATCATTATTTCATAATACAGGACCCCTTTAAAGCTATGGTAGGTGTGGAAAGCAATTATTTTGTTTGCTTTGGTGAGGCCAATTTCTTGTGATGCTGAAATGCAACAGCCAGAAAACAAAGTTATGAGAGAAAACTAATAACACTTTGTTTTTATGTGGCTCCTTTCATCTGGGGCTTTTATGGTCTCCACAGAAGTTAATTCATTAACTCCCTGGGGTTAGTCAGGGATGAACACTATCATTTCCCATTTTAAAGAGAGAAAATTGGCAGGCTTGGACCTACCCAACAAAACCCAATATGTTGCACCCAGGGACCCACTGACCATTCTATCTAGGATACATTAAAAGTGCCCTTTTTATTCAAATTAGTATATCATCAAAAATTACTGTAAGTTAAAATATCACTTATTTAGACAAGGTGGATAGAGAACAGTAAAGAATTGGAATTATTAGGTATTTTAAATGCCATAAAAAAGCATAGGATTTTAGACTTATTAGTTGAAAGGGACCTTGGAGGTCATCCAGTTTATTTGCCCCTTTTACAGATGAGAAAACTGAAGTTCTATAATTTTCAAAACAGTTAGATAAGAGATAATTGTTTTGCTAAGTAGAGGTTCTCCCAGGCCTGTTTTAATGAGAAAATAAGTTTGTGCTTAGTATGTTAGCTATAAGCAAATCAGTTTAAGATTTTAAAAATATTTTTTAAAAGAATTTGTTCTTCTAAGCAAATCATAAACTTCTCCAGGTCTTGGCTTTTCTCATCTGTGAAATGATAGGATAAGATCAATGATCACATAGGATATATTCTACCATAGGTTATCACGCCACCATTCAAGGAAGAGAATATAGCAAAGATAGTGTGGCCAGAGAACATTTATGAAGGACATATGTAAAACGTATAAATACAAGGCCTATCAAAAAACACAAGACAAGACTAGGGAGACAAGAATTCATGTGGCTTAAGCATATACGTGTCCATTTGAACTCACATCATTAAGTTACAGATATCCTTTGGCGATATTAATACACTATGCTATTTGTTAAGCAAGTTATCTCTGTACTAGGTATATCATCTCTGTTGGGTATCAAAACTGCTCTCTTTTGGATGATCTGCTGTCATTTCTGAGCATCTCCATTGAGAAGATGGTTACCAAGTTGCTTTCTGCTACATGTTATTGGGTATCATCTCTTCAGAGCCACCGATTAGCTATTTTAGTTCGTATCTACTGTTAAAGACCTTAACTTAAAAAGGTCAACATCCCCCACTGTGTCTAGAGCCATCGTCAAATATCCCGATCTATATCTGGCCACTGGACCAAGATGGTTTCTGAAGAGAAAATCATGCAGCCACCCCTCCCCCCATCTCAAATCCAAGTCACTTGAATGTCATAGAATTATCTCTCTGATGTCATGGTCTTTTTGGAGAAGGAAAGACAAATAACAACAATTGAGATAATACAAGGCACAACATGGCATGATCGATAGAGAGCTAGTCTAAAAACAGAAAGAGCTGGATTCAAGTCCTATCTATGAAACATATAATTATGTGACCTGGGTAAGTCACTTAACTCCTATAAAAGTATAAATTAAAGAGGTGACAACTTACATGGGTAAAAGGAGTTTTCTCACTTGGGTATGCCTTATAATAATGAAATCACAGGTCTGATCTCTATTTTATTAGGATGAAAACATCTCTTTGATATAGGCAAGAAAGTAGTTTAGTAGTTATAGCCAAAGATATGAATTATCATACCAATTTAAAAGGGAAAGTGAAGAAAAAACAGGAAAAGCATTCTTAGGCTTAAGAGTTAAGTAATATTCTTTTAACTTCCAAAATGAGCCATCTGTTGTTCCAGACAACTCTTTGATTTGGGGTCAGAAATTCCTTATGCCTCCCATTTAATCTTTTCTAGAGATCCTGCATCAGAATTTCCCACCCTTACGGATTTTAAGGATCAAAGAAGACCTACAGAAACTATATAGAAGTAACTCTATATTACTCTTGTCCACTTTCAACATTCTCTCTAATTTGCTACGCAAATTGACTCTAGCGTTACGTGAGTGAGGTAAAATTGTTGTTCTATACTCTTCTGGTCGGTAATCTTGGACATTTTTCTGTCAACAGCAAGAAATAAAATAAAGTACAATAATTACAACTACTCCTTTCTGACCTATCCAGCTTTGGTGCTGTATTTTTGGCCAGGCAAACAACCTTGTTTTCTTTCTATCATTCTCAGTATTATCCTTTCCAATCTCTTTACATTCTCAATTTGCTTAGTAACTAACTAATTAAGTAAACTAAACCCCCATAGATAATAAAAGTAACACTGCCTAAATTATCATAAATTCCAAACTACTAAAGTCCAAATGAATGAAATTGTGCTATATTTCAATCATATATAGTTGCATATGACAACTGCCAAGTGAAAGAACAGAATGGTTAATCATTGAAAGAATCAGGTGACAGACCTGATACTCTGTCGAAGATAACTAGAAACTCCTAATAGATGTAGACCTAGAACCATCTTAAGTCAATAGCCTAGAAGTTTTTGAAGGGTTCATGTCTACTTGGGACCTTCTTCTATTTAATAGCTCCAGAATCGAATGTATTCCTCTGAAATATCTTGAACCTCTATCATACACACTCATAAAAGCCTGTGCCTTATTTTTTTAAAAGGATTTTGCCATTTGGGGGATGGAAGCATTTAGATTTTCTCTCATTCATGTAACTTCCTGCTAAGTCTCTTTAAGAGTATATTCACTGTGAACACATCTAGCCATTCTGGAGAACAATTTGGAACTATGCTCAAAAAGTTAGCGAACTGTGCATACCCTTTGATCCAGCGGTGTTTCTACTGGGCTTATACCCCAAAGAGATACTAAAGAAGGGAAAGGGACCTGTATGTGCCAAAATGTTTGTGGCAGCCCTGTTTGTAGTAGGCTAGAAACTGGAAAATGAATGGATGCCCATCAATTGGAGAATGGTTGAGTAAATTGTAGTATATGAATGTTATGGAATATTATTGTTCTATAAGAAATGACCAGCAGAATAAATACAGAGAGGACTGGTGATACTTACATGAACTGATGCTAAGTGAAATGAGCAGAACCAGGAGATCATTATATACCTCAACAATGATACTGTATGAGGATGTATTCTGATGGAAGCGGATCTCTTCAATAAAGAGAGCTAATTCAGTTTCAATTGATCAAGGATGGACAGAAGCAGCTACACCCAAAGAAATAACACTGGAAAATGAATATAAACTGCTTGCATTTTTGTTTTTCTTCCTGGGTTATTTATACCTTCTGAATCTAACTCTTTCTGTGCAATAAGAGAACTGTTTGGTTCTGCACACATATATTGTATCTAGGATATACTGTAACCTATTTAACATGTATAGGACTGCTTGCCATCTGGGGGAAGGGGTGAAGGGAGGAAGGGGAAAAATTGGAACAGAAGTGAGTGCAAGAGATAATGCTGTAAAAAATTACCCTGGCATGGGTTCTGTCAATAAAAAGTTATTTAAAAAAATAAAATAAATTTTAAAAAAAGGAGTATATTCACATTCCCACACAAACAATATGTGTACAGTTGGCAGGGTGTGACCAAGTTTTAAGTGTGGGCTATGATGTTTTGATTATTGATGGCATTTGCTGTAGCTTGAGTTATTAATGATGCTGTAATTCTTGCTTTTGCCTAACTGTTAAGTAAATGTTTTATATTTAAAAGAGAAAAAAAAGCATGTACCTTAGCCTTTGCCTCAACTCCCCAAAGAATATGTCTATAATCCTCCATCTCTTTGATCCTTTGGACTGTGCAATAGTGGACAAGTACTTTTTGAGAATGATGGATGAGATCAAAAGGAAAAATTTCAAAATTAAATAAAGTCTTGAAAGGAATTATGGCTCAAGATTTCTCCAAGCTGTGGGAAAGCAGTTACCAAAACATCATTTACTTAAATGTTAGATTTGGTTTTCTTAGGAAAAGGGAATGCTAACTTTGGCTAGAGATGATTCAGTTTACGATTCATTGCCAGCCAAGTACCCATAATTACGTAGTACATTGCAGAACACTCCCAGATGAAAAAAAATAAATCCTTGTTAAATTCAGATAAAGCCCATTGTCATCTCAAAACATAAAAATAGAATGCGCACATTATACAAAACATGAAGTTGCTACTTGTTATACAAGAATGATCCAGAGAACAGATCTGCTCAAAATTTATCAAGCACAAAGATGAATGCTAGTCTGAATTTCATATGTGGAACCTGCCATTTAGATATATTGCTTTTGCTCAGGAAACCTTGAGACGTAGTTTGTGTTGTTTCTAGCACAATTGTGTAGCAATTCTTTGGCCTTCAGCAGGATGATGCAAAGTCTCATGAAAAAGATCCTATTTTGCACTCCTGAAAGATTCCCACTTGGACAAGCTCTGGCCACAAGCTAAGCTGTTTTTCTCCTCTGGCCCAAACACTCAGATCTCTTGGTTAGTGTTATGAAACAACACTATTTCTACCATTTTATTTTATATTTCATAATGATCTTCAACTATCTATTATCTATTTGATTTATTTTAATTTTACAGGGCTATCAAACTATATATTATTATTATTATTATTATAGCTGAATGGGGTCTTAAAGGTAATCTTGTTCAGTGGTTCACTCCCTGACTCTTTATGTCTCTGTGGACCATACTGTCCGTGAAATTTTCTTGGCAAAGATACAGGTTTGCCATTTCCTTCTCTAATGGATTTAGGTTGATTAACCTAATTAAATTAGTTAATCCTAACCTAATCTAATTAGGAGATTAAGTGACTTGCCCAGGTTCCTACAACTAATAAGAGTCAGAGGCTAGTTTTGAATTCAGGTTTCCCTGACTCCAGGCCCAGTGTTCTATCTACTTGGAGTAAATGGAAGCATAACTATGGCTGTGTGGCCTTGAATTATGTGACCTCTTCCGGGATTCCATGTAAAATGAATTGCCTGGCTGAGATGAATGTCTAGGGGCATCTAGGTGGCTCAGTGGATAGAATGCTGGATGGACCTCCAAGCAAGAGGACCTGAATTCAAATCATACCTCAGATATTTACTAGCTGAGTGATCTTGAACAAGTCACTTAGTTTCCATTTGTTACAATTTGGGATAAAATTGGGATAATAACAGCACCTACCATTCAAAGTCAATTAATAAAAATGTATTAGGAGATTTAAAGCTTACTATGTGCCAAGCACTATGCTAAGGCATAATTTGCCTTACAAAACAAGGTAAAACATAGTTCTTGACCTCAAGGAACTCACAATCTAATGGGAAGAGTTCACAATCTAGTTCTGAAGATAAAATAAAATAATATTTATAAGGTATTTTGCAAATCTCAAAATACTATATAAATGCAAACTATTGATTCATAAATATTTGTTAATTAAATAATAAAAGCAGAACTCAATCTGAAAACATCAGTCTCCAGATTTCCAGTCACCTATACCATGGTTTTCATAGTCCCTAGCACTGAAAAAAACTAGCTCACTTACCAGTATTTCTTAAGCCACTACAGTTTACCCAGTACTATATTTGTTTGACATGTAAACAAACAAACCCCTATTAGATACCCTCTCTGTTCTTAAGGAGAACCCAGGAGTGAAGGTATGCATATGGAGAATCATGGGCAAATAAGAGATGCATTTTACATACATATGCATGTATACACAGAGATGTACACATCTATGTGTTTATATACATTCATATAATGTGCATGTATAAAATATATCCTGAAAAATTATTGCTAAAGTTCAAGGATATGGGCCCTTAACTTGATCTGGAAGAATAAACACTTGTCGACCATTTTTAAGTCAAGATGCCTACCCTCTGTCCTTCTCCTCCCAGTAGAACCCAAACATCTGCTCCTGGGCTCTGATTGGTGAGTTTTTGCTTCCGCTAGCTGAATGTCCAAGCCAACGAGGGACTTCTGAGTCATCTCCAAGCCATGTTGCTGGGTTACTTCTGCCTGCCTTCTCTCCTCCCCACTTTTTTTACCTGTGCTGTCTTTCCCTATTAGAATGTAATATTATTAGAACCTTGAGTGGATTCTTGCTTGCTTGTTTCTGTAATGCAAAATGCTTAGTATATATCTTTTGATTTATTTATTCATGAGTTTAAGTTCTTTATGAGATATTTCTATATAATATATATGACCAAGAATACAGATTTTTCAAAAAATTCAAATGAGCTGTATAAAATACCATCAGTAATTTATGAAATAGCAAGGGAAATAAGGGAATAAAATGCTGGATTTGGAAATAGGAAGATCTGAATTCAAATTTGGCCTCAAACATTTACTAGCTGTGTGATCCTGGGTAAATTAATTTTACCTCCATCAAGTTCAGTTTACTCACCTTCAAAATGCAAATTGTAATAGCACCTAGTTCCCAAGGTGGTTGTGAAGCTCAAATGAAAGATTTGTAGGACACTTTGCAAACATTGAAGTTCTGGACAGATGCTACTGATGTGGTGAAGCTCCTAGGAAAGATATAGCAATGACCCATAATAACTCCTTTGGCTTTGGGAGTGATGTAGTTAGAAATGATACATTTCTTCCCCTAGGTTATCCTGCTCCAGTTTAGTCTATATGACCAGGATGTTAAGGCCGCAGATATTGATGGCTGTCAGGTAACAGCTTGTTGGTCAGTGATAACAGAGTTTCTGAGACTAATGAGCAACAGTAATGAGGTGCTTCAAATTGATTCAATGCAGAACAAAATCGGGAGTCCGCCACTTGACCTAGTGACATTTCAGGCCTAAAAACACACTCCCAAAAGGTGCCACCCCCAGTCTCCTGTGTGAGCTCTGCTCAGAGAATCAAGGGTATTGTATCTACTCACAAAGTCAGAACCAGACACTCCTCAACTTCACCTTTAAGCCATAAAATCAATATATCAGTGACATGAAACACCTGGTTTCTCTATCTTATCCCTATAAATTTATTTTCTTAACCCTGGTTCTTTGCTAATTTTTTTTGGAACTTAGCTGATTTTAATTGGCATTACAATTTTAATATACTTTGCCCCTGACTTGGAGATGGATCTGAGCCTGCAAATTCTTTTTTAGACACCTTGTGACACAATCTAGAACCCCAATATTTTGAGGTCCCTCTTAAACCCCAACACTATTATTAATTAGGGCTGAGCTATTTTATATTATGGAAGGTACTAATATAATTTAGAGGCTAACTCTTTCAAATGGAATTCAGAAAATAGGATTCCAGAATTATACATGAAGTTAGAGAACCTATATGGCCTTGCTTACAAGATTCCAAAACTAGTCAATCCCATTTAATAATGACAATTAAAAAAACTAAATAGTGGGTTTTCATTAAATAAAATGGTTATTGACTAATTTTTTTCATTTTGTAGCTAATTGTTCTAGTATCATTGAGATATAATTTGCTGATACATTTACAATAAGATATTCATATATATTCTCTGTCTCTGTCACTCTGTCTCTGTGTGTCTCTCTTTCTATTTCCCCACCTCTTTTTTCCCACCTCTGTTTCACACCCCTCTCCTTCCTCACTCTCTGCCTCCACCCTGCCTTCACTCCACAGCCTCTTTCCTTCTGAATTACAGTGAACTTTTATCAATCAACTAGTCACTGGGGACAAATACAAAAATTGGAGTTCTTGCCCAAGGGAGTGTACATTCTTCTAACAGGATACATGTTCAGTAATAAATAAGTGCTGAACATGTAAAAAATAAATACAAGATGATTTGAAGTAGAGAACATTAATTGAGATAATCAGCAAAGGCCTTTTGAAGAAGACTCTTGAGATGAGCCATACAGAAAACTAGGAATTCCCCCTCCAAGAGGAAAAAAAAGAGAATTTCCAGTATGGGGACACCCTATGAAATGGCACCATAGATGAAATGTCATGGGTGGGGAACAGCAAACAGACTAATTTGGTTGGATTAAAGAGTATAAAAGAGGAAGTAATGTATAACCAGTCTAGAAAGATAGGATGGATTCAGATTGTGATTGGCTTTAATAGAGAAGTTTGAATTTTATCCTAGAGGTAATGGGGGATTAGTGAAGTTTCTTGCACAGAGACATGATATAATCAGACCTATATTTTAGGAATGCATTTTGGCAGTTGTGTTAAAGAGAAATTGGAGAGAAGAAGAACGGGATGCAGGAAGATCAATGAGGAGACTATCACAATATTCCAGGTGTGAGTAGTTGAGGTTTATCTATGTATCTCATTTGAACATCACTGTTTACATGTTATTTCCTCCATTAGACTGTGAGCTCTTTATTTTTCTTTGTGTTCCCAGAATTTAAGAGGATTTGTTTCCTCAATTGTAAATTAAAGATAATAATAGCACTCACTTCATAGGATTGTTATGAGGATCAAATGAGATATTGTTTGGATCTAATGGTAGACATCTCTCAGGGAGGAGGGAGAAGAGAGAAAAAAGTGGGGGGAAAGAAATTTACACAATAACTTAATTATATACTTAAAAAGAATAGCAAGTTGTACATCATATATTTGCAGTTTCATATGTATTTTTAAAAAATACTGTGCTATGGAAATGTTTATTTTATCCCATAAATTAAAAATGAAATAAATATATATTTTGTAAAAGTGCTTAGCCCAGTATCTGGCACATAGTAGGAGTTACATAATTCCTTATTCTCCTCTGTCCCTTACTTTCCCACTTAGTACCATGTTTGCACAAAGTAAGTGATTAATAAATGCTAAATATAAAGTATTGATGTTCTCTGGGGGCATCTATTTGGACACATCCAGAAGGGATTTGGAGGACTGGGATTAAGGCCCAGCAAAAAAAAAAAAAAAGTTAGCTTGTAGATTTGTGAAAAATCTGTAAAGAAATGATGGATAAATCCAAAAAGAAAGAGGAGCTTAGAATAAGGTCTCAGAGTACACCTCTGCTCAGAGAGTAAAAAAAAATATGATGATGTTCTTATAGCTTCCTGGGGCTTTCTAATTGTAGCCACACTGACAGCATCTGAAAATAGGAAAAGAGTAATACAATCATAGTTTTGCCATGCAGTGGTTAAGGTTGGAGGGAACCTTTTATACAATTGCTTATTCTGTGTGATTCCAGAGTCAGTAGGGTTTTAGAAAATTAAATGCAGGAGCAGAAGCTGGACTGAAGAGGGGGTCCCCTGTTATTACATCATTATCCTTTTCTTGGAAATCTTGTTGTTATGTGTATACATCAAAGAACTTAACTTTCCACTTTTTACTACTTGGTGTTTTTCTGGGGGGAGTCCAGACTGTGATTTTATAATATAAAATATTTAACTAGTCAGTCTACATACAATTATTAAGCACATTTAGGACAGTGCCTGGAATATAACAGGGCTTTAATAAATGCTTTATTTTGATGACACTAAGAGTGTGGTCTAGGAAACTGGAAGAATGATGGTAACCTGGACAGTAATGGGGAAAGAGGAAAGATTTGGGAGTAAAGATAATGAATTCTTTTTTGAACTCAGTGGATTTTTATTTCAATATTATTTTATTTTTTTCAATTAGTAAAGATAGTTTTCAACATTAATTTTTGTAAGATTTTGACTTCCATTTTTTCTTCCTGTTGCTTTTATCCTCCCTCCTCCCCAAGATAGCAAGCAATCTGATACAGATTATACATGTAAAATCACTTTAAATATATTGCCATATTTGTCATGTTGTGAAAGAAAAATCAGAATAAAAAGGAAAAAAAGAACATGAGAGAAAAAAACAAAATACAAGGTGAAAATATTATGCTTCAATCTGCATTCAGTCTCCATGGTTGTCCCTCTGGATGTAGATGGCATTTTTTATTCCAAGTATATTGGAATTGTCTTAGATCACCATATTGCTAAGAAGAGCTAAGTCTAAGAGTGGATCATCCCATAATCTTGCTGCTGTACAGTGTTCTCCTGCTTTTTCTCCCTTTACTCAGCATCAGTTCATATAAGTCTTTTCAGGCTTTTCTGAAATCAGCCTGCTTGTTAGTTCTTTTTTCTTTTTTTTTTCTCATCATTTTGTATGGAACAATAATTTTTCATTACATTCATATACCATAACTTATTTTGTCATTTCCCAACTGATGGGCATTCATTCCATTTCCAATTCCTTGCCACTACAAAAAGAGTTGCTACAAACATTTTTGTACATGTGGTGGATCTAGTGAATTAAATAGATGCCTACAGGACATCCAGTTTTTATATGATCAACAGATGATGATAAGGAACTGAATTTCAGGAGAGAGGCTAATATATAGATCTGAGAAACATATTAAAATATCTTGGTGTTTACAGGCTAAGACTATGCCCTAAACCCTAACCACTTTGACTCTCACTGATTGACCAACAATAGGTTCCAGGCCATTCCCCACTTGGTCATGGTTTGGACCCTGATCTACTTAGAGTGAATATAGTAATTGTTCCTATTTTATCCAGAAACTGGAGGGTCTTTCCTTCCCAGTTTTATATATATTTTAAACTAGGCAAAAGAGGACATTTTCTGCCTGATTTCTTACTTAGCCTTAATCACTGATTGGGTGTTGCCTCAGTGAAACTGAGATCTGGGAAAGATCTTAACTTTGAAATGCTAAGCATACTGCATCTAGGGCTGTCCAAGATAAGAAGGGAAATGATTGAATGGGAAAAAACCTTTGTATCAAATTTCTCTCATAAAGATTTGGTATCTAAACTGTATAACAATAATTGTCATTTCCCAATAGATAAATGGTTAAAAGATATGAATAAAGAATTTCTCAAATGAACTGAACAGCATTCACAGCTTTGTTTTAAAAAATGATCTAAATTATTAATAAGAGAACTACACAAGAAAACAACCGAGATTTTACCTCACATTCAGCAAATTGATAAAAATGACCAAAAAATAGTAATAATCAATATTGGAGAACTATGCTCAAAAAGTTATCAAACTGTGCATACCCTTTGATCCAGCAGTGTTCCTACTGGGTTTATATCTCAGAGAGATCTTTGTAGTGGCAAGAAGCTGGAAACTGAGTGAATGCCCATTAGTTGGAGAATGGCTGAACAAGTTATGGTATATGAATGTTATGGAATATTATTGTTCTATAAGAAACTTTCAGCAGGATGATTTTAGAGAGGCCTGGGGAGACTTAAACGAATGCATACTAAGTGAAATGAGCAGAACCAGAAGATCATTGTACATGACGGCAACAAAATTATACAATGTTCAATTCTGATGGACGTGGCTCTTTCCAACAATGAGATGTTCTAGACTAATTCCAATGGTCTTGTGATGAAGAGAGCCATCTACACAAAGAGAGAGGACTATGGGAATGTGGATTACATAGCATTTTCACTCTTTCTGTTGTTTGCTTACATTTTGTTTTCTTTCTCAGTTTTTTCCCCCTTCTTGATCCGATTTTTCTTGTGCAGCAAGATAACTGTATAAATATGTATACATATATTGGATTTTACATATATTTTAACATATTTAACATGTATCAGATTACCTGCCATCTAGGGGAGGGGAAGGAGGGGAAGGAGGGGAAAAACAAGATTTTGCAAGGGTCATTGTTGAAAAATTACCCATGCATATGTAAATAAAAAGCTTTAATTAAAAAAAAAAAACAGTGTTGGAGTATTGGAAGATAGGTACACTAATACATTGTTGGTGGGACTGTGAAGAAATGTTACCATTATGTAGAATGTTTGGAATTATGCCAGTAAAGTGGCTAAAATGTCCATATCCTTTGAACTGAAGGCTCCAACGCTAGACTTTTAATTCCAGGAAAGCAACAATAACCAAAAAAAAAAAAAAAAAAAAAAGTTCCGGTGAACTCCAAAATATTTATAGCAGCATTTTTTAAATGATAGCTAAGAATGGAAACAAACCTTAGATATCCATCAATTGGGGAATGACTAAACAAATTGTGATACATTTTGTCTGTAAGAAATGATGTATGTGGTATATATAAAGAAGCAGAAAAAGAACAATATGAACTGATACAGAGAAAAAAACAGAGCCAAGAAAACAACCTACACAGTAACTACAACAATGTAAGTGGAAACAATCACACACCAATCAAAAATAAATGTAACAAAATTATAAAGATTAAGTGGGATTCAAATGAAGAGATAAGAAAAGATACTCCCAGCCTACCCCTTTGTGGAGGGGGGAGGTCTGAAGGTATTACACACTGAACATGGTTTTGGAGTTTTTCAATGTGTTAATCAGTTGCACTGACTTTTTTTTTTCTTTCTAAAAATGTTTTTATTATTTGGGATTGCTCTTGAGGAGGGAAGGTGTAGAAATACTTTTAATAAGTAATGAAAAATGAGATTGTGATGAAAGAAACAAAAAATCAATAAAAACTTATTTTAAAAAAGAATTGGGAGAGAGAAAGTAGAAGTACCTATTGTAACCAGCTTTTGAAAGAAATTTAGAAGGAAAAGAAAGATATAGGATGATAAGCCAGGGTTTTTTAAGAATAGAGGTCTCCTTTGCATTTTCCTGGTGTCTGTATATATGGTCAGATCCATTAAATTATTTCTTATGACTTAAACTTAAATTTCTTATGACTTAAATAGATTCTTCATCCATTTAAACTATACAGGTTTTCTAAAAACTCCCAAAATTTTCCATAACTACTATTGTCTTTTCCCCTTCTTTCCCAGTTCCCTTTTCTTCTAGCATCATAAAGATATAAAGACAGAGTCAACATTTGTAGTTTCTCTGAACAAATATTAGCCTAATATACAATACAATTTGAATTTTGCTTCTCCTAAGCCTAGTTAGATAAGAAAATAGGCTTCTAAACTACAGTGAACTGGAGGGAAAAAAAGTGTTATGAATAGCACATAAAATCTTGGATTAGAATAAATAAATAAATGCAGGCTTGGCTTATCATTTTTATTATCATCAAAGCATTTCATATATTCTCTAGTGTGAAGAAATATTCCTATCTGGCTTTAAAAACATTCTATTGGGGGCAGCTAGTGGTACAGTAGATAAAGTGCCAGTCCTAAAGTCAGGAGTACCTGCGTTCAAATCTGACCTCAGACACTTAACATTTACTAGCTGTGTGATCCTGAGGAAGTCACTTAACCCCAGTTGCCTCACAAATAAACAAAATACCACTCTATTGTCACTATGAGGTTTAGTGGATAGAAACTGGGCTTGGTATCAGGAAGACTTGACCATGAATTCTGCTTCAACCATCAGTTAGTTGTGTGATCCTGAACAAGTCACTTAAACTTCTCTTGGGGCTATTATCTCATCAGTAAAATGAAGATAACAATAATACTTTTCTCACAGGATTTTTGTGATGACAAAATAACATATGTTAAATGTTTTGTAAACCTTAAAGCACTATATAAATGTTATCTGTTATTTCATGGACTGGAACACTGAATCTGAAATCAGGTTGTGAGACTTTGGGCAAGTCATTTAGTCCCTAGAAATCTTTTTGTTGTTGTTATGCAGTCATGCCTGAATCTTCATAATCCTATTTGGTGTTTTCTTGACAAAGTTACTAGAGTGGTTGGTCATTTCCTTCTCCAGCTCATTTTTTAGATGGGGTAACTGAGGCATACAGAGCTAAGTGACTTACCCAGGAGTCACACAGTAAATATCTAAAACCCAGGACTATATCTAATGTACCATTTACCTGTCTCAGGATCCTTAGTTTTTTTTTTTTCCATTTCTAAAATGAGAATAAAAATATCATTGTGCTAATAACATTGTGAAATACTTAGCAAATCTTAAATAACATGTAAGTGTGAGTTGTTTGTATTACAACAGGTTTTTGGTTTTGATGCAGAGCTGGGATTTTGTCAGCCAGCAAGATTTCTCCCTCTCTCAATGAAGATCTCTGGCCAATTGTCCAAGGTTAAAATGAAGTAGCTTGTCCAGAACCCCCTAAGTCCTATTTGTCAGAGGTTAGCATTTACCATAAGTGTGACTTGAATCCAATTGGGTCTCTTTGATTCCTCTCCTCCCCTCTTTTTCCTCTTCTCTCCCTTCCCTGCTGGCATTCTATCACAATACTATTCTCAGTGCTATTAACAATATTATCTCCATTTTACAGGTGAGAAAACTGAGTCTCAGAGAGATTAGATGAGTAATATAAGCTGCTTGAATGCAGAGATTTTGTTTAACATAGTTGACATTTCATAAATTCTTATTGATGGATTCATTTTCTTGACTGTGCATCTACATATCATGGTGGATAGAAGAACTGAGCAGAAAGACCCGAGTTCAAATCTTTACTCAGAAACTTATTAGCCATTTGACTTTTGGCAAGTTATTTCATGTTAAAAACACCTATTTCACAAAATTGTTACAGTACATGTAAAGGGCACAGCAAATCTGAAAGCACTAAATAAATGCTAACTATTATCTATTCTAGCTAGTAAATATAAAATGTGGTATTTGAATTCAGGTCTCCTCTAACACTTAGTCCAAGGCTCTTACCACATACTGCAAACTTCTCAGTACTCACCCTTTGTCATACATGATAAACATGAGCAGGAACGGTTTTGTGTATCTCCTCCCCCAGCCCACTCCACCCCTTGGGTGTAACTAGGACACCTCACTTAAGCTGTCTTCTAACCAAGGCTTTAGGCAACCCAGCCTCTTGAGCCCTGGCTACTCTCAAAGCAAGGCAGGAGTCCCATATTTCTGTGCTTGCTCAGATCATCAGCATACAAGTCACCTCTCCTCCAGGGGACAGCCCTGTGCCCTTCACACTGAATCATTCATTCCCAGGTATTGTCTCCATCATTTGAGCCCAGCCAGCAGAGCCTCCCTTGCCCCCAGGGGGAATGTGACACACCTGGGCTCCTTTTGGCTCCCACGCTACCTAATCTCCCACAAGGGCAGGAAGGTCTCTTTTCACCTTTATGCCTCCCAAGCACCTCTGCAGACTGCCAGCTTGCCTACAAGAGAAAACCTGTTTTTTTAGTTTTGCATATACCACAGCAGGTGAGTTGTTCTGTGTAGACACCCCCCACTTCTTTCCTTCTGTGTATTTAAGCTATACTTTTTTTCTTCCCAGGCCTTCATGGTGTCTCCCATTTCACCAAGGAACTGATTGTCACAGAGTTTTAGTGTAAAAAAACATGCAGTGCTCATCCGCGGAGTGCTCTTCTACCTTTGGGCCCTTTCTCTTCAAATCCAAGCAGTTCTCAATGATCTTAGGAGGGGTCTTTCTGGACCAATAAACCCACAAGTAAGGGGAATACTAGGACTTCCCTTTCTTTCAGAATCTGGGAAAGCAAATAATTTCATTTATTTGTCACTGATTTCTAAGTGATAGAAACAATCTGTTCTCTACCCTATCTATCTAATCCAATCCAACTCAATAAACACTTATTAAGTGCCTATTCTATGCCAGACACTATGCTAAACATTTTGTATATTATCTGGTGGGACTTTGGGCCAATTATAATGCCATCTGTAATTCTTTTAGACATTTCAGCATTTCAACATGATTTCCATTGGCCCTGGAAAGAAGCAGTTCAGGCTAGTGAACTATAAGACTCCTCTCTTGACTCTGACTTAATTATCTTTAGTTATTGTAATGCACAGTATATGGAATCCCTCTCCCAGAAGCAAAACATCATTTCACTTTTAGCTGTTTCCTAATGTGTTTTTCTCCTTTCTTAAGCAACCACAATGCCACTGGCCACATTCAACAAAAGAACAAAGTCCCATTGTGGAGAGAAAACAGGTCCAGTATCAGTTGGAACAAATATACATTTGCAGTCTCTAGACCTTAGTCTACAAACCCAGCTGGACAAAGACAGACTGAAAAGATTTAAAACCACAAGGCAGCAAAACATACCTTTATCTCCTTTCAAAGGATTTCTATCAAGTATGGTTTTGTAGCTTTCCCCCCTTCTGTTGGTTAATAATAAATATACTTTTAGAAGCCTGAAAATAACATGTCTTTTTCCTATCCATTTGTCCTATTTTGTGTGACATCAATATTTTTCTTTATCACTAGCCACTGTTTTGAAGAGAGCTGGAATGATTTTGTTTATTTCTCCATTTATTTCCAACTTTCAGAATTAATAGTCTTTTTTCCTTGTGTCTTGTCACAGGGAAAGTGTGTAGAGCAGAAATACTTACAAGTATTTGTAGACTTATTAGACAAGTAATTGTAGGCTTATTAGATGAGAGCCCCCAGGACCCTTATGCTACTCCCTCAAGGTTATTAGTCAGGGTCATCCAGATATGTTGCTCCTGACTTTTCTAGTCAGAGTTGAAGCTGAGGGGCAGGAATACTTAAAAATTTGTTATAGAATAAAGAGTGGGGAGAACCAAAAGCAAAAGCAAGAGGTAAATTGGAGGAATTAGCGCATCCCACCAAGCAATGATGTCTATGTAAAAAATAAATATGATTCTGAGGTGCAGGAGTCTGAAACCAAACTAGCCTTCATAGAATACTGAGACCTGCTACCTCCACCCAATGGCACATTAAGCAAGAAGTGTTTGTAAGCTCCATCTGCCAGCTCAGACAGGTTTGCTGGTAGAGAGGTGGAAGGAGGTAGGGAAGAAAACAATAGATAGATTCATTCAAACATCTGGTCATTAAAAAAAAAATTAGCAACAACAACAACAACAAAACCCAACTGGGTAGTAGTAACCACCATGATTAACTATTGTTTGATGGAAGTCAATAGATTGTTTTTAGAGTAATAATTAATTGACCAAATTAAACCATTTTCTTTGTAAAGTACAGGGGAGTAATAGAGTGGACTTAGAGCTGCGATATTTTTCAGTGTAGGGAATTCCTTTGCAGAATTTCCTCCACAGATGCAGACCTGCACCTCTCTGTGGCTTCTGCTCTTCAAAAAGATCCTGAGAATTTGTTACTTGTCCCTGGTCAGCCAACTAGTATGAATGTATCAGAGATAAAATCCTAGAATTATTGATTCAAAGGTCATTATTCAGGCTTGCTTCTCTATGTGTAGATATAGTCCAAGCATATTAGTATGTCTTTCTTAAAAAGAAAGTGAAAAAAGTTGAACTTTTAAGTGCAATGGATAGAATGGAGCTCTCGCTTCTGACCTCATACACTAACTAGCCATGTGATCCTGATTAAGTCACTTAATCCTTGTTTGCCTCAGTTTACTTATTTGTAAGATGGGGAATATAATAACTTCTATCTCTCAGGACTGTTGTGATGACCAAATGAAATAAATCTGTAATGTGCTGACATGTAGTAGATACTATATGTAGTTGCTCAGTTATTCCAGTTGTTCTAACTCTTCATGACCCCATTTGGGGTTTTCTTGGCAAAGATAATGGAATTTGCCACTTCCTTCTCCAGCTCATTTTACAGATGAAGAAACTGAGACAAATAAGGTTAAGTGACTTACTAAGGATCACAACTAATACGTGGCTGAGGCTGGATTTAAATTCAGATCTTTTTGATTACAGGCTCAGTGCTCTATCAACTGTACCACCTAGCTTTTGTATTTTATAATATGGATATATTACATATATATACATATGTGTCAGCTATTTATGTAAAAATGAAAGGTATCAAAACATGAGAAAGAGACAGAAAAGGAAATTATTTATTTAGTTCTTACTATGTGGCACTAAGCATTTTACAAAGACTATCTCTCTTGATCTTCAATGGATAACTCGGTTATCTAATTTACACTTGAGGGAACTGGGGTTAAGTGACATCTCATTTAGTCTTTATAATAACTCTTTGAGAGAAGTTTTATAAGTATTACTGAGTTTAAATAATTTGCCCAGCATAACACAGTTAGCAAGTAGCTGACGCCGATTTTGGAGTCGGACTTCCAATCCCAGAACTAGTGCTTTATCCACTATACCACTTAGTTGCCTCTAAAAAGAAAAACATTCTTTCTACTGAGGATGACCTTGCACTTCCTCACCATTTATCCAAGTTCTAACTAGTCTTCTAGGCTGGCTCAAACTCCTTTTCCCTGTGGCCATCTGAGCTTGTAATCTTTCCTTCTTTCTCACAATAGCACAATTCTCAGTTGACAATTAATGACTCAGTTGACAATTAATCATCACATCTTCTGGCATCTCTTTTAGTATTAGTGTTGTCTGGAATTGATATTGAAATACTTTCTTGATTAACTCTTTAAATGTCTTTGGGCCTTAGCTACACTCTAAGCCCTTGAGGGCAGGCATTACCTCTTAGCATTCTTGGTATTTCCCATGGCATTTAGCCTGGTGCTGAATAAATATTGGTTCATTTGAATCAAATTATTGATAGGATGTAATTCTTGCTTTGAGAAACTTACAGTCTAATGTAGGAGTTATGTCATACTCAAATGAAATAATTCTCTTAAGACAATATAGGGGCAACTAGAATGCCAGGCACTCATCTTCCTGAGTTGAAATCTGGCCAGTGATACTTTCTTGCTGTGTCACTCTAGGCAAGATCCTTAACCTTGTTTGCCTCAATTTCCTTATCTATAAAATGGGCTGGAGAAGGAAATGGCAAACCACTTCAGTATCTTTGCCAAAACCCTGCCCCAAATCAGGGTATCATGAAAAGTCTGACATGACTGAATAACAACGAAAGCAAAAAATGAGTAATTATAATGTATGTAGTAGACACTTGTTAGGTATATCTAATTGGGTGGTTTAATAGGAAGAAAACAAGATTTGAATTCAGAGGATCTGTATTCAGATTCCATCTCTCCCACTTATAAATGTGAATGTTAGGTTAGTTCACTTAAATTTTCTTGATTTTAGCTTCATTATCAATAAAGTGAAGGAGGTAAATTGGATGATATTTAAAATCACTTTTAGCTATAACTTCTATGAATTAAACTTTAGGATGGTTTGGTTTAGACTTGATGAATTCTACCTATATATGATTCTCACATATTGGAAGAAATTGATTCAAAATTTAAAAGTGAAGTGCTACTCTCAGAATTAGATAAATCAAACCACAAAATAAATAAGAAAGAAGTCAAAGAGGTAAATAGAATACTAGAAAAGTTAGATATGATAGATCTCTGGAGAAAATGTAATGGAGACAGAAAGGAATACACTTTCTTTTCAGCAGTTCATGGAACCTATACAAAAACTGACCATATATTAGGACATAAAAACCTCAAACTCAAATGCAGTAAGGCAGAAATAGTAAATGCATCCTTTTCAGACCACGATGCAATGAAAATTACATTCAACAAAAAACCAGGGGGAAGTAGACCAAAAAATAATTGGAAACTAAATAATCTCATACTAAAGAATGATTGGGTGAAACAGCAAATCATAGACATAATTAATAACTTCACCCAAGAAAACGATAATAATGAGACATCATACCAAAATCTATGGGATGCAGCCAAAGCGATAATAAGGGGAAATGTCATATCTCTAGAGGCCTATTTGTATAAAATAGAGAAAGAGAAGGTCAATGAATTGGGTTTGCAACTAAAAATGCTAGAAAAGGAACAAATTAAAAACCCCAGTCAAACACTAAACTTGAAATTCTAAAAATAAAAGGAGAGATCAATAAAATTGAAAGTAAAAAAACTATTTAATTAATTAATAAAACTAAGAGTTGGTTCTATGAAAAAACCAACAAAATAGACAAACCCTTAGTAAATCTGATTAAAAAAAGGAAAGAGGAAAATCAAATTGTTAGTCTTAAAAATGAAAAGGGAGAACTCGCCACTAACAAAGAGGAAATTAGAGCAATAATTAGGAGTTACTTTGCCCAACTTTATGCCAATAAATTCGACAACTTAAATGAAATAGAAAAATACCTCCAAAAATATAGCTTGCCCAAACTAACAGAGGAAGAAGTAAATATCCTAAACAGTCCCATCTCAGAAAAAGAAATAGAACAAACTATCAATCAACTCCCTAAGAAAAAATCCCCAGGACCAGATGGATTTACATGTGAATTCTACCAAACATTTAAAGAACAATTAACTCCAATGCTAAATAAACTATTTGAAAAAATAGGGATTGAAGGAGTCCTACCAAACTCCTTTTATGACACAGACATGGTACTGATACCTAAACCAGGTAGGCTGAAAACAGAGAAAGAAAATTATAGACCAATCTCCCTAATGAATATTGATGCTAAAATCTTAAATAAAATATTAGCAAAAAGATTACAGAAAATCGTCACCAGAATAATACACTATGACCAAGTAGGATTTATACCAGGAATGCAGGGCTGGTTCAATATTAGGAAAACTATTAGCATAATTGACTATATCAATAACCAAACAAACAAAAACCATATGATCATCTCAATAGGTGCAGAAAAAGCATTTGATAAAATCCAACATCCATTCCTAATAAAAACACTTGAGAGCATAGGAATAAATGGACTTTTCCTTAAAATAGTCAGGAGCATATATTTAAAACCATCAGTAAGCATCATATGCAATGGGGAAAAACTGGAATCTTTCCCAGTAAGATCTGGAGTGAAGCAAGGTTGCCCACTATCACCATTATTATTTAATATCGTATTAGAAACACTAGCCTCGGCAATAAGAGTCGAGAAAGATATTAAAGGAATTAGAGTAGGCAATGAGGAAACCAAACTATCACTCTTTGCAGATGATATGATGGTATACCTAGAGAACCCCAGATATTCTACTAAAAAGCTATTAGAAATAATTCATAATTTTAGCAAAGTAGCTGGCTACAAAATAAATCCCCATAAATCCTCAGCATTTTTATACATCACCAACAAAACCCAACAGCAAGAGATACAAAGAGAAATTCCATTCAGAATAACTGTTGATACCATAAAATATTTGGGAATCTATCTACCAAAGGAAAGTCAGGAATTATATGAGCAAAATTATAAAAAAAGTCTCCACACAAATAAAGTCAGACTTAAATAATTGGAAAAATATCAAGTGCTCTTGGATCGGCCGAGCGAACATAATAAAGATGACAATACTCCCTAAACTAATCTATTTATTTAGTGCTATACCAATCAGACTTCCAAGAAAATATTTTAATGATCTAGAAAAAATAACAACAAAATTCATATGGAACAATAAAAAGTCGAGAATCTCAAGGGAATTAATGAAAAAAAAATCAAATGAAGGTGGCCTAGCTGTACCTGATCTAAAATTATATTATAAAGCAGCAGTCACCAAAACCATTTGGTATTGGCTAAGAAATAGATTAGTGGATCAGTGGAAAAGGTTAGGTTCACAAGACAGAATAGTCAACTATAGCAATCTAGTGTTTGACAAACCCAAAGCCCCTAACTTCTGGGAAAAGAATTCATTATTTGATAAAAACTGCTGGGATAATTGGAAATTAGTATGGCAGAAATTAGGCATGGACCCACACTTAACACCATATACCAAGATAAGATCAAAATGGGTCCATGACCTAGGCATAAAGAACGAGATTATAAATAAATTAGAGGAACATAGAATAGTTTATCTCTCAGACTTGTGGAGGAGAAAAAAATTTGTGACCAAAGATGAACTAGAGACCATTACTGATCACAAAATAGAAAATTTTGATTACATCAAATTAAAAAGCCTTTGTACAAACAAAACTAATGCAAACAAGATTAGAAGGGAAGCAACAAACTGGGAAAACATCTTCACAGTTAAAGGTTCTGATAAAGGCCTCATTTCCAAAATATATAGAGAACTGACTCAAATTTATAAGAAATCAAGCCATTCTCCAATTGATAAATGGTCAAAGGATATGAACAGACAATTTTCAGAGGATGAAATTGAAACTATTACCACTCATATGAAAGAGTGTTCCAAATCATTATTGATCAGAGAAATGCAAATTAAGACAACTCTGAGATACCACTACACACCTGTCAGATTGGCTAAGATGACAGGAAAAAATAATGATGAATGTTGGAGGGGATGCGGGAAACCTGGGACACTAATGCATTGTTGGTGGAGTTGTGAACGAATCCAACCATTCTGGAGAGCAATCTGGAATTATGCCCAAAAAATTATCAAATTGTGCATATCCTTTGATCCAGCAGTGTTTCTATTGGGCTTATATCCCAAAGAAATACGAAAGGGACCTGTATGTGCCAAAATGTTTGTAGCAGCCCTATTTGTAGTGGCTAGAAACTGGAAAATGAATGGATGCCCATCAATTGGAGAATGGCTGGGTAAATTGTGGTATATGAATGTTATGGAATATTATTGTTCTGTGAGAAATGACCAGCAGGATGAATACAGAGAGGACTGGCGAGACTTACATGAACTGATGCTAAGTGAAATGAGCAGAACCAGGAGATCATTATACACTTCAACAATGATAATGTATGAGGACATATTTTGATGGAAGTGGATTTCTTTGACAAAGAGACCTAACTGAGTTTCAATTGATAAATGATGGACAGAAGCAGCTACACCCAAAGAAAGAACACTGGGAAATGAATGTGAACTATCTGCATTTTAGTTTTTCTTCCCGGGTTATTTATACCTTCTGAATCCAATTCTCCCTGTGCAACAAGAGAACTGTTCGGTTCTGCAAACATATATTGTATCTAGGATGTACTGCAACATATCCAACATATAAAGGACTGCTTGCCATCTAGGGGAGGGGGTGGAGGGAGGGAGGGGAAAAAAATTGGAACAGAAACGAGTGCAAAGGATAATGTTGTAAAAAAAAAATTACCCTGGCATGGATTCTGTCAATATAAAGTAATTATTAAATAAAAATTTAAAAAAAAAAAAGATCTCTTTAGGATACAAATAAAAGAAATTCTTAAAAAAGAAAAAAAAAAGTGAAGTGCTATCTTGCTAAAGGTATTGTGGCAGCATGACATAGTGGAAAACCATTTATTTGGACCTGTAGTCAAGAGAGGCCCCCTTCTTAATCCATCTCTGATCCTTTTCAGCTGTGTGATCATGGGTAAATATCTTAATGGCCTTTAAATTTATTTACTCAGATAATAGTAACACCTGTAGTTCTTGCTTTAAAGAGTTGCTGTGGGGACAAAATGAAATAATCTATATAGAGCACTTTTCATAAGGTATTTTCCAATACTATATAAATGCCAGCTATTATTTTTATATTATTATAGTAAAGGGATCAGAAACTTATAGCTGAAAGGAAGGTTCTTGATCTCCCTTCATCCCACTGTCTTTCCTCTGTTGGTTATCACTAGTTTATCCCAAATATAACTTACCTCTACTAAGTTATTGGCATGTTGCCTCTTCCTTTAGACGTGTATTATTAGGGTGTAGGGACTTTCTTTTGCTTTCCTTTGTATCTACTATTTTTAGCATAAATTCCTGGCACATTATAAGTGCTTAATAATGCTTATTGTCTGACTGACTTAGAGATCATCTGGTCTAATCCCCTCATTTTATAGATGATCAGTGAAATCAAGAAACTTCCCTCAATATGATGAACAGGTATGAGACCTACTTTGAAGCTAAGTCCTCTGATTCCAGATATAAGACCTTTCTCCTAATTTAGAGATGTTAAACAAAGTTTCAGATGGGATCCACAACAATCCTTACTGTGTCCTGAACCAGATTAAAATATAAGTAGGAAGTATTTTTATGATTTATTTTTATTTTTAACAATATTTTATTTTTCTAAATATATTCAGATAGTTTTCAACATTCACCTCTGCAAAACCATGTGTTGAAAATTTTTCTCCCCTTCACTCTCCCCAAGACAACAAGCAGATATAAATTAAATATATGCATTTCTTCTAAACAAATTTCCATATTCATCATGCTGTGCAAGAAAAATCAGATCAAAAAGGAAAAAAACAAAAGAGATAGAAGAAAAAAAAAAAAACAAGCAATCAATCAACAAGAACAACAACAACAAAATGCTAAAAGGACTATACTTTGATCCATCTTCAGTCTCCATAGTTCTCTCTCTGGACACAGATGGCACTTTTCATCACAAATCTATTGGAATTGCCTTGAATCACTTCATTGTTGAAAAGGGCCAAGTTAATTAGGAAATATTTAACAAAATAAACAAAAATACAATAAAGCATAGATAATACAACCTGTGTTCTACAGGAAGCCTTCTGCAATGCCTCTTAATCCCAGTCCCTTGCTTCTGTTCATGATCCCCTATTTAACCTGCATGTCACTTTCTTTGTATATATATATATTTACATTAGATTGTAAGGTCCTTAAGGAATACTGTCTTTTATCTCTTTTTTGCATTCCTCTATATTTAACACAGTGCCTAAGATATAGTAGGTTCTTTTTTTTCTTGTATCCTAAGTTTATGTTATAGTTTAGTGTTCTCTTAATAAATATTGATTGATTAATTGATATTACTTTTTTAAACTAATATGCAGCCAAACATCTATGAATTAGTGGCCCCCATTTGTATTTGAGTTTGACACCAGTGTCCTATTCATCATGACATTTATAATTTTATGGGAATGAAAGAGACCAGGGAAATTAATAAGACTCCAGGCTTTTTTTTTTTTTTTTTGAGAAGTCAGGTATTATCTCCATTTTGCAGGAGGGGAAAATTGAGTTATAGACACATTAAGGGCTTTGTCTTAGGTAATATAACTACATTGTGGCAAAATCAAGACCGGTTTTAAATGTTTTTAAGGTCATTCAGAAGTTGGAAGAAACTTTCCAAATCATTTTACGGAAGAGGAAATGGAGGCCTAGAGGGGGTGACTTGCTGTATGTCATACAGGTAGTTACAAGGTAACTACATGGCACAATGACAGAATACTAGTGTTAAAGCCAGGAAGGAGGGAGTTAAAATTTTGCTTAAGATACTTAATAACTTAAGTCATTTAACCTATCTTTCCCTCAGTTTCCTCATCTATAAAATGAAAATAATGATAGAACCTACTTCACTGACTTGTGATAATGAGCAAAGAATTATTATATATCTAAATATAAATATAATATTGTATATAATAATACATCTAAATGTTTTACAAATCTTAACAGGCTATATAAACGCTAGCTATAATTGGCAGAATGTGAGGTGATTCTGCCATCATTCCTTCCCTTTGCTGTCCTCCCCCACCCATTTTTTTAATTATCAAGAAAAATCCGAGTTCTAGTGCTAATTTTGATCCTATGACCATGTGCATGTCCCTTTTCTGGACCTTATTTTCCTAATCAATAAAATAAGAAGAATCAGACCAGATGAATTCGAAGATACATTGCATTTCAAAACATCCTGTGATCTATTTTGCAAGACAGTCTCAGCATTATGCTATTTGGTATAAAAACACAGAATATTTCATTTCATCAATGATATTGACCAGAGAAGAATCACTACTTCTTTTGTTCAATGGCTCTTGTGAGACCTGGAGAAACATTACCAAAAGAACAGCCCCAGATAACCCCAGCAGGGATACTTCTAATGACTCTGCTGTTGTCATGCCAACGTTGGAGGAACACTTTCACAGTTAATCAACATGGCAATGTCGCACAGATCCATTTGTGCTCTGAATCTTGAATGATGAAACCTCCATCATTTAGTGGCATGAACCCAATTTGGCTCAGATCCACAGTTCCCAGCAAAACCTGATTTGTTGGGGGAAATGAGCAAAGAGTAAAAGCAGAGAGTTAGATTTATATCATATAACTGGTTGTTTTATAAGGCATCCTATAAGTTTGCTTAAAGAGAGTTGAGGCAAATCTTGCTATTGTCCCCAAAATAATTCAGCAGGACTCTTACTTTTATTCAAAATGGAACATGTTGAACAACGAGAATCCTAACAAATTTTATTGAATGTCAAAAATTCTTTTGTAGGCATCCTTTGTAATTTCCCCTAGTCTTAGTCTAGATATGATGAAGGGCAATAGCAGCTCACATAAGATGGCTGTTCCCAAATTTTTAAAAACACAATGAAGTGCATCTAGGTGGTGCAGTTAATAGGCATGAGGCCTGCAGTCAGGGATCTGGCTTCAAAAACTTAATAATTGTATGACTCTGAACAAGTTACTTAATCCTACTTGCCTCAGTTTCCTCATATGAAAAAATAAACTAGAAAAGGAAATAACAAATTATGCCACTAACTTTGCCAAGAAAACCCCAAAT
This sequence comes from Antechinus flavipes, assembly GCF_016432865.1. NCBI lineage: Eukaryota > Metazoa > Chordata > Mammalia > Dasyuromorphia > Dasyuridae > Antechinus > Antechinus flavipes. The sequence goes on from NC_067401.1 coordinate 96,753,455, forward strand.
GAGGTCACAAAGAGTTGCATATGATTGAAGTGACTGACAATTCCTAAATTTCCTAAACATAATTAAGATAAAAATAAATCACTGTCAAAGAAGAGACATAGTAGTCAAAAGTATAAATGTGTTTCAAATCTGAAGTAAATACTAGAGTTGGGAATTTGGACTCAAAATCTAATGCTCTTTCTTTTGACCTGTGGTACTTCTGATTCTAAATGTAGGGCTTTTTCTCCTATATCAAAAATGTCAAACATACTCCTATATGTAACCCACAACAATCCCTATTGTGATTTCTGCCTGGATTGAAACTGTGACCTTTAATGTTATTAAAACCATTTTTAATAAAATAAGTTATATGACTTGTTTCAATCTTTTTACTTTTCAAAGCCTATGATCACATGTTATCAATAAAGTCAGCATAGTATAGTTAAAAACAACATTGGATTTGGAGTGAAAAAAAAGGCAATTCGGGCCTCAGAATTTTTTATTTGTAATATAAGAAAGTTAAATTAATGCACCTTCCAGCTCTAAGAGTATGATCCCACATGAGTACATGGCTTCTCCTTAGGGGAAAAAAATACTTTAAAAAGAAAAAAAAGAGAAATTTTCTAAATTTAAGTGTCAATAGAAAGATCATAGGGCATCACCACAGAGGAAACTGTAGAGTTTCTTGATTCATATAACAAGAGCTCTGTCCACTTGTATATAATTCTGTTCTGGGAATGATCTTATTCTAGGGTTATAAGTGGTTGGTAGATGAGCACTATCTGGTATATTGTGGTTACATTATAAAGTGAAGTAAAATGGTAAAATTATTGGACAAATAACAACAAAACCCAGTGATTTATGTTTATCACAATATATAGAAGCAAGCTCTCAGAACCTAATTTATACTTGATTCCAGCAGACATATCACGCCAAGGACTTTAATACCACAGAATACCCTTTTCCAGTAGTCAATGAAGAGGTCCAACAATGGGTATCTTTTGAAGAAGAGAAACATGGGCAAGGCAGCATGGAGCAATGGAAAGAGTGGCCCAGGAGTCAAAGACCTTGGTTCTCGATTCATTTTAGATGCTCATTGCCTGTGTGATCTTGGGAAATCACTGAACTGCTCTTGGCTTCAGTTTCCTCATCTGTGAAATAAGGAGGCTGAACTAGATGACCCTGAGGTCCTATTCAGTCCTAAAGATGTGATCCAATAAATTTATGTTAGAAATTGAATGATACCAGTTCTACTCTTATTAAGGAAAGATAGGATTGACAATTCTCTACCATAAAGAAGTTTTTGACTATCTTAACTCCTATAAGATAAAAAGATATTTTTTCCTTAATAGTATATTTGGATCTTATGACAGGGCCTTAATTCCAAGAAACAAACAAAACAACCCTGACCAAATCAGTGACTAAAGGCCCTGAGCAAGAAACAGAACTCATACAATAAAAGAAAGAGGAACAGGTCACCCACAGCTGCAGGGATCGCATTCTTTAGTGCCTAAGGCCTTGTTAGACAATTGAGGTAGCCAGATGTATAAAGATGATAATCAGTAATGGGTAGCAACAATCTTCTGGTTTATTCTGGACTGACAAGCTGATCTGATGGTTCAACTCAATTCTGGAACAAAACAAGGCATTCATAAATTATACAAGACTTAAGGAAAGAAGTTTACTTAATGACTGAGAAAAGATCTTCAATGATTTTTTTAAGATTAAGTTTTTCCCCTCAAATTTGATTTTCTCTCCTTCCTACTACCCTTTTTCACTGCAGAAAAAAAAAAAAAAAACACTTATAACAAATATTCATAATGTAGCATTGGCCATGTCCAAAAAGAGTTTCATTCTGTACCTGAGTCCATCACCCATTTGTCTGGAGATGGATAACATGTATCATTATCAGTTCTCTGGAATCATTGTGGGTCACTGTAGAGTTCTTAACTCTTTCAAAATAGTATGTTTTTACAACATCATTATTATTTAAATTGTTCCCCTCATTCTACTCATTTTACTCTGCATCAAGTTGAATAAGTCTTGTACTTGAATAACTATAGAGTATGTCATTAATAAATACTTATTGATGGAATGTCTATCAATAAGTATTTATTATGACATACACTATACCAAGCATTGTACTGAGTGCTGGGGATACAAAGAAAATGCTCTCAAGGAGCTCACAGTATAATCATTCCTTTCAGCATTTTTTACAGCACAACAAACCTTCCATTCATCATTTCTTATGACACAAAAAAATGGAAAGGATCTTTAGCAAAAATACACTATACTAAGCCACAAGGTGAGCAGTCCTGTTCCCATAGTGCTTAGCAATGCCAGCTAGAGTTAAATGGATGGTCAACTACTAATTAAGTGGCCTGGTAGTCAATAGGGCCATAAAAATAGGTGCAAGGTTATCAAACCAAGTGCAAATTGATTGGTGTTGTCTTCCTATCCAGACAGAACAAGTACTACCAAGAAGACTTGAAACTCCTGCTTTGTTTTTGGAGTCTGTGTGGTTTACTTACCTAATCTTCCATGGGTTCAAATACCAACAACTTTGATCAATTAGTCTATGAAGATGAGAGCAGAACTTTCAACTTCACATTTCTCTTTCTTCATTTGAGTATCTTATGAATCAGAATAAGATCCCCTAAAATGTTTTTTCAAGTTAATCTGTTATTTTCATGATTGAGACATTATCAAAATATGGCACCACACCCATAATCCTAAATAGCAAGCAGCGTCTCTAGAGAATACCAGAAAATTCCAGGGCTAAGCTAAATTCTGAATTAAAGGATCCTCTTTGGAATTCCTCTTGATGAGTGAGGGCTGTTTTGCCATCTGTAGTCTATCATAGGTAGCATCCAAGAAAGATAAAATGGATAAGATAGAAAGAGGTCAAATCTGGAAGAGATTTTTCTTCTACCCAGAACAGCATTGAATTGACTGACTATATGAATATTGCTTAAATGTCTTGTTGACCCATGCACAAAATCTCAGCTTCTCATTGTAACTCAGTGTCAATGCCTTTAATATAGCTTAAGGAGGATATGCAAGTGGTTTAACCTTTTGGTTCATAGACTCTTAGGTTTTGGAAAAGACCTCAGAAGCCATCCAGTCCAAGATGTTTCGATCATGACTGAGAATACACTCTATAAAATTTCCAGCAAGTGGTCATCTAGCTTTTGTTTGAAAACCTTCAATGAAGGGGATGGCATGATTTTTCATTCTGTTTTAGATGGCTCTAATTGTTAAAAAATAAATTCATAATCCTAATATCAAGCCTAAATCTGCCCCCCTATAACTTTCAGCCAAAGAGCTAGTTTAGCACTTTGAGACCAAGCAGAGAAAGTTTACTTTTTATTCCATGTGGCCATTCTTTAGATATTTTAAGACGCCCTTCCTTTCCTGCCTTTATCATCTCTTTTTTAGGCAATCTCTAGTTCCTACAACTGATCTTAATATAATGTGGCTTTGACTCCTATCAATATTCCAATTAATCTATTCTGGACATTCTCCAGCTCAATGATATCCTTCTTAAGATACAACTCCCAAAAGTTGTACTTCATTGTGTCCTTACTAGATCAGAGCACAGCAGATTTAATTCTTCTTTTCTCCTGAATACTAATGCAGTTTTGGATAACACTGGATTTTTTGACTGTCATGATTTACCGTTGATGCGTATGGAGATTGTATGTCCACTAAGATCCCCAGATCTTTCTCTCTTTTTTGTCCACATCTCTTATGTTTTTTTTTTGTATGTATTTATGAAGAGAATTTTTTAACTCAGGAAAGGACTTTATATTAAACTCTGTTAAATTCTGTCATATTTGGTTCAGTCCATTTTTTGCAACCTGTTCAATCACTGAATTGTGTTCAATTTTTAACAACCACATGAACCATTCTATGAATTTCTTGACAAAAATACTGGAGTGGTTTGCTATTTCCTTCTCCAATGAACTAAGCCAAATCAAAGTGAAATGAATTGACTAGAATCACATAGTAAATGTCTAAGATTAGATTTGAACTCAGGTTTTCCTGACTCCAAAACCAACTATCTATCCCTGAGACACCTACCTGCCTCCTATCTACATCTTTTTGGATCCTGATTTTATTACTCAGTAAGACATCCCTCTCAGCTTCATGCCATTTTTTGTCTCCTTCCAAGTCATTAAAAAGAAATGTTGAACATGATGGACACACTGACACATCATCAGGGTACTCCAATCCTCCCACCAATTTGAAATTGAAGTCAAACCATTAAAGTCTAATTTTTGGATCCATTCATTTAATCATTTCCAAATTCACCCAACCTCATCACTATCTGATCCATATCTCTCCATCTAGTTCACAAGTATGCCAGAAGAGATTTTGTCAAATATTGTACTGAAATCTGAACATATGCTACCTTTAACATTTAACATTGAATCACCAGCCTACTAAATCTATCAAAAAAAAAAAAAAAAAGAATGTAGAATTACTTAGGCATGACTTGCTCTTGATGAAACTATGTTGGCTATTTATGATCATTGCCTCCTTTTTTTTAGATGTTCATTAGCTTTCTCTTTAATAACATACCCTATAAATTTTCAGGGAATTAAAGCCAAATTCATTGGCTAATAGTTTGCAAGATTCTATCAACTCTTAAAAAAAAATCCAAACACTGGCCCTTTTCTAGGACTGTGGCACTTTTCTGTTTTTCCATGATTTTCCCAAAGATTGCCAACAGTAACTCAGCAATCACATCCAAAAATTCTTTCACCACTCTGTAATGGAGTTCATTCAGGTCTGGAGACTTGGACTCATTGAAGAAAACTGGGTTATTGCTTACTATTTCCTTACTTATCTTAGATTTCCTAAGTACTACTTAATCACTTTTTTTTGTCTTTTTCCATGAAAAAAAAAAAAACAAAACTATTCACTTTGGCAGGAAAAGAAAGCAGAAGCAAAATAAGTCGAGAAGTTCTTTATCACCTATTATCATCATCCTGTCTATCCCAAATGTCATTCTACCTCTTCTCTTGTCTTCATCTCAACCCCAGTCTAATCTTAAAAATTCTTTTTGTTACCTTTATTATGTTATCACCAACTTCAGCTCATTTTGAAAAGGATTTCTAGTCTTAAAAGATTGTAATACAATAGTGTATATATATATATATATATATATCCTCAGTTTTAGAAGCCTTAGCTTCTATCTCCTATACATTTATTTTTAATTCTATTTAAGTGCAGCTCATATCTAAAGAGAGTCAGCTAGATCACCCATCCTTGAGTCAGTAAGACCTCAGTTCAAGTCCAGCCTCAGACACTGACTAGCTATATGACCCTGGGCATGCCATTTAAGCCTGACTGTCCCCAATTAATTAATTAATTTTAAAAAAATTTTAATAGTTTAAGTTCTCTTTCCTGAAATCTTCCTGATATTTCTAGGTAGCAAAAAAGAGTGGAAATATAGAGGGCAGAAAGTGAATTGCCTAGATCTTCTACCTTAAAAGATATAAAGACTGACTTTATGGAAATCATACCAGAAGAGGCTTAGAGGTGGATATGGACTACACATTTGAAATACAGCATGGAAAGTGAATTTACAACAAGTCTTTGTCGGGGCACTGGAGCAGCACAGGACATTGCTAGAGAAATCAGAGTCTCCACTGATCATCAGACTTCAGGGTTCACCTGGCAACTGTTCAGAAAACAGCTACTGTCTCAAATGAAACTGAAATAGGGATCACCTTCTGCCATCTTGTAAAAATTTTCCATTCATCCTCATTGTGACTTAGATAATGGATGAAGGGAAGAACTGTAATCATATGGGACATATAGTCAATACAACAGTAGAGGATACCACTACCCTTTGCAGTGTAAAGAAGTTGAGAATTCAATTCTTAGTGTAAGTGACTGCAATTGTTGGGGAGTAGTGATTTCAGCTTTTCTAGAGATACTGAGCACCACTTAGGAGTTTCACTATTGTATCTTTTATTTTCAATTTCATTCATTAAATTCAACCCATAATTTGAGTGTATTATCTGTGTTGATCATGTGAAATTGTGAAGATTAGAATCTTAATGGAATAGAGGCAATGGAGCCAAATAAATTATGACAATCCTTGCATTTTCAATCCTAGACTAAACAGGAAGAGATAGAACTTGGACCAATATGCTAAAAGTCTAGAAGCTGTAGGAAAGTCTGACCGTTCTGTTCTTGCCAACATAGGGAGCCAGAAAGGGTACTTAGGCTAGAAGCCTGGACTACCCAAATCTACCCAAATAATATTTTGTCTAGTTTACAAGGACCCACATGCACAGACATATATATATGGAAAGAGAGAGAGAGAGAGAGAGAGAGAGAGAGAGAGAGAGAGAGAGAGAGAGAGAGAAAGGGAGAGAGAGAAATATATCTTTATCTCTATCTCTATCTCTACCTCTATCTCTATCTCTATCTCTACCTCTATCTCTATCTCTATCTCTATCTCTATCTCTATCTCGGAATAAAGGAGAATGGGGAGCTGGAACATCTATTAGATTAAAGCAACACCAGATGGCTTAGCAGAGATTGTATCCTGAATAGTTATCCTAGCCTCATTCACCTTTCCTGTCCATCATAGTGCCTATGTAAGAAAAGGATTCCTCCAGAGAGATGAATTCTTAATATATATATATATATATATAATATATATATATATATATATATATATATATATATATATCCTCAGTTTTAGAAGCCTTAGCTTCTATCTCCTATACATTTATTTTTAATTCTATTTAAGTGCAGCTCATATCTAAAGAGAGTCAGCTAGATCACCCATCCTTGAGTCAGTAAGACCTCAGTTCAAGTCCAGCCTCAGACACTGACTAGCTATATGACCCTGGGCATGCCATTTAAGCCTGACTGTCCCCAATTAATTAATTAATTTTAAAAAAATTTTAATAGTTTAAGTTCTCTTTCCTGAAATCTTCCTGATATTTCTAGGTAGCAAAAAAGAGTGGAAATATAGAGGGCAGAAAGTGAATTGCCTAGATCTTCTACCTTAAAAGATATAAAGACTGACTTTATGGAAATCATACCAGAAGAGGCTTAGAGGTGGATATGGACTACACATTTGAAATACAGCATGGAAAGTGAATTTACAACAAGTCTTTGTCGGGGCACTGGAGCAGCACAGGACATTGCTAGAGAAATCAGAGTCTCCACTGATCATCAGACTTCAGGGTTCACCTGGCAACTGTTCAGAAAACAGCTACTGTCTCAAATGAAACTGAAATAGGGATCACCTTCTGCCATCTTGTAAAAATTTTCCATTCATCCTCATTGTGACTTAGATAATGGATGAAGGGAAGAACTGTAATCATATGGGACATATAGTCAATACAACAGTAGAGGATACCACTACCCTTTGCAGTGTAAAGAAGTTGAGAATTCAATTCTTAGTGTAAGTGACTGCAATTGTTGGGGAGTAGTGATTTCAGCTTTTCTAGAGATACTGAGCACCACTTAGGAGTTTCACTATTGTATCTTTTATTTTCAATTTCATTCATTAAATTCAACCCATAATTTGAGTGTATTATCTGTGTTGATCATGTGAAATTGTGAAGATTAGAATCTTAATGGAATAGAGGCAATTGAGCCAAATAAATTATGACAATCCTTGCATTTTCAATCCTAGACTAAACAGGAAGAGATAGAACTTGGACCAATATGCTAAAAGTCTAGAAGCTGTAGGAAAGTCTGACCGTTCTGTTCTTGCCAACATAGGGAGCCAGAAAGGGTACTTAGGCTAGAAACCTGGACTACCCAAATCTACCCAAATAATATTTTGTCTAGTTTACAAGGACCCACATGCACAGACATATATATATATATGGAAAGAGAGAGAGAGAGAGAGAGAGAGAGAGAGAGAGAGAGAGAGAGAAAGGGAGAGAGAGAAATATATCTCTATCTCTATCTCTATCTCTATCTCTATCTCTATCTCTATCTCTATCTCTATCTCTATCTCTATCTCTATCTCTATCTCTATCTCTATCTCGGAATAAAGGAGAATGGGGAGCTGGAACATCTATTAGATTAAAGCAACACCAGATGGCTTAGCAGAGATTGTATCCTGAATAGTTATCCTAGCCTCATTCACCTTTCCTGTCCATCATAGTGCCTATGTAAGAAAAGGATTCCTCCAGAGAGATGAATTCTTAATATAGATATATATATATATCTATATATATCTATATATCTATATATATATAAAGAATTCATAGATTCTTATATCTTAAAAATCTCAATTGGCCAATGGCTTTCCTATATGTATACATTGGTCTATTTGGAGAGCTTCGTCTATGTTGTTTCTCTTCACGTCTTAATTTTATGACTGATATCTTCCCATCTTTCTTGAGATGACTTCTTCCATGAAATTTTAGTCCATAGGATTCTTGTTCTCCTTTCTCTAGCCACTTTGTGCATATCAGGCTACATTCAGATTTCTTCTTCTCTGTCATAAATTATAAGATGAAGGGGACACTTACCCCAAAGATCTCATCACTTCCACTTTAACAACTTGTTCCTCCTTTCTGGTCAGAATGAAGTCTAGAAGAGACCTTCCTTGCTACCTCTATGACTAATCCAACATTAACAATGTCAGATTATATGCAAGAGACCTTCAGTTCTTCCTGTCAGAGTAAAAGGCACATTTATAGCTGTCAAGTGAATTCATTCAGTGACTAGATCCAGATGGATGACAGTGACTCCTTCCCATTTCCTAGGAAACCCCTCTGGAAAATTTGTTGGCAATTCTTTTAAGTTTCTCTGTTCTAATAGTTCCTTGGACATAGATTCCTTGTGATGAAACTTTCTTCCTAAAAGACTTTTATCCTGCCTTTAGCTTTGATGAACAAAAGCTTCTCTGTGAAAGACACATAATATATGTTTTGGATCTAGCACTAAACAATATGGCAGCATAGCAAAGTAATATGACAGTTAGATTTGGAAACTTAGCTGCCTAACCTTAGGCATTTCTGAATTTTATCTACCTTTAATTCCCATTGGATCTGATGATGATAATCTTTACTTGAAAAATACTTTTATTTCAAGTTTTGATTTCCAAATTCTATTCCTACCTCCTTCCTGAGATAATAAGCAATAAATATAGGTTATACATGTGCAATTATATAAAACATTTCCATTTTAGTCATTTTGTATAAGAACATCTGAATAAAAGAGAAAAAATGAAAGAAAGAAAGTGAAAAACAACATGCTTCAGTCTGTACTCAAACAGTATCAATTCTTTCTCTGGAGGTAGGATATGTGTTTCATTATTATAACGACTATAATAAGAGATTTCCAATGAACTAACTTGACAAAAAAAGATTTTGGGCAAAAATAAGGTAAAATATATATTTGCTGATTATCAATAATTATAACTTAATTTTGCTGTGGATCTTTTCAACATGGCACAAATCTTAATCATGCTCTTTGACATGAATAACTAAATTAACTTGATTGGAGATTATTTGAGGTAGCTATGTGGGCCAGGACATGTTCTTTCCACTTAGCTACCCCAGCATTAACTCTTTTGAATATATTATGGATTTATATTAAGCTTGAAGACCACTAAAAATCAGACTTTTTTACACAAACTAATCTAGCTAAATCTCTACCATCTTACAAACTTGATTTTCTAAACTTATGTGAGTAATTCAACGTTAATACATTAGATTTCATTTGACCAGATTTAGTGCAGTATTTCAATTGATTAGATTTGATCCAGTCTGTTGACATATATTTTACTTTTCATTTCAATGTTTAGCATATAAGCTATCCCTCCCAGCTTTATGGACATAAATTTGATGATACTACTATATATTTTTTCATTTAAGCTATTGATAAAATTGTTGAACAAATGGGACTAAGCAAAGCTCCCTGAAGGTCAACACTAGTGACTTCTCTTGAGGTTGACACTGATACATTAATCTCCATCAGTTTTGCTTCATCAGTTTTGAATCTATGGGACTATACAATTGAATTTATATTTATTAAAAATATTGTGAGAAATTTTTCAAATACCTTGCTAAAATAAAGTTTATGGTGTTTATAGAATTTATGTATCTTATTACACTGTCAAAAAAGAAAATGAGTTTTTCCTGATACAACTTACTCTTTCTAAACTATTATAAACTTAATAACTACTAATAGAAACAAATAGCAGATATATAAAATAAAACCTTACACAAAACCCTTTGCATTTAACAATATATAATCAAATGAATTAACAAAAAAGTTTAAAAATGCTTTTGCTCAGTGTCCCTTTCCAAGTCAGTCTGAAATACTGTTTTCTTTTTTTTCTATTTAAAAAAAATTATATAGTTATAGATTATGAATGGAGGAAAGGAAAAAGGACAATAACAATGATTAAAGTAATTGCAAAATAAATTGAATCTGTATAAATCAATTGTTATAATAAGAGACCAAAAGAGTTTCAAAAGTGTCTCACTAGAAACAAAACAAAACAAAAAAATAACGCTTCATCTTGCCAAGCAGTGTTAAAGTTGCCAAAGGCAACTCCAATTTAGAATATAAACTAGTTTGAAAGATCTTATGGAGAAGGATAATGTTGTATATCTATAACTTCTGGTACTTGGGAGGCAGAGGAACGTCTTGAGTTAAGAAATTATGAGTTGCAATAGGATTAAAGCTAATTTTGTGTCTGCATTCAAGTCTGACACCAGTACCATGGATGTCCAGAAGCAGGATGCCCCTCAAGAAGACACAGTATAACCCAGATCAGAAAAACAATAGGTTAAAGCTCCTATGCTAATCAGTAATGGGATTGGGTCCATGAGCAGACATTGTATTTCAAGCCTAGGGAAACCTAATCAGAGGAGAAGAAGGAAAATTGCAGAATTATTATTTCACAAAATAGCATAAATCATAGAAGTGGGAAATTCATAAATAAATTATAGAGGTAAGGATACATTTAATAGTTTGATAATGATGTTTCAATATTAGTTTCCTTTGTAATCCTATATATTTCATTTTCTGCATTTAATATCATTATTTCAAGAAGAGGTCCATAGGTTGCATTAGACTGCCAAAGGGGTCATAATCCCAAAAGAGCGAAGTTCTTCTGGTTTAATAAAAGCTTAAAGAGAGCAACTTAAGCAAAATTATCCCAAGAATATTTAATTTGAAATTGGAAGAGAAGTGATATACTGACTAAAAATAGAAAAGATCTTCAAAATTTTTCCCATAAGATTCTTTTCATCCTCAAGAACAAAGAAGTCATCACATTTGGACTTGAACATTGCAGTACCTCATATGCTAAAAGAGGAAGAGGAAAGATTCTGAAAGAACAAAGTGAAAAGCAACTGGACTAGACCAAATGTAACACAAGAGGTATGTACTGCAGGTAACATAGTTTTTAGGACATTGAACTATCAATTCTCAGGATATCAGAAAGGCAGACACTAAGGGCACAGAAAAAAATATTTTTTGTTATTAGCTCCAAAAGGGTGGCTGAGAAATGAATTAATAACTACTGACCCACATCATCTGTCTACTTTCCTATTTATATAAAATTTTTGTAAGAGCAGTCTATAATGTACTGAGGGCATCCTTAATGAATGTATCTGAAGGGGACATGCAGATTTTCCCAAATGAGGTACTACAATTGACCACAGCTCTATCAGCTCACAATTAACGGAGAGATGCAGAGAATATTATGTACTACTATGCTTTTTATTTGGTAAGCATTAAAAAAAAAAAAAAAAAAGATTCAGTAAAGCAAAACAATTGCCAAAAGATTCCCTCCAAAAGGGGATCTCCTATACATATGCTAATGTAGGGAAGACCTATATATAGCAAGGCTCCATGTGCAAGGTCTGTCCCCCACACATGTCGCATGAAAAGGTGTTGTTATATGGCTTGAATGGAGTTAGGTATCAACAAAGAAATTCATTAGTGAAAAGATTAGTTGGTTGTGGGGCAACAGTGAGAGAAAATGCATAGTCCTTGTGTGCTCTTTTGATAAATTCATAATGTCTACAGAAAGTGAGAATTCCCAAAGTGTTGAATGACCTCTATGGTATAATTATAGGTGGACATAAATGAGTCACATAGGATGAGTAAATATAACTAAAGTGCATTATTAGATCTCAGATCCAAATAAGCTCTCGTTCTTCTGATCTCACTTTCTATCACTTTATATATATACATACATATATATGCTTATTTCCTTTTATACTTCTCATTTATCACTTTTATGATATAATAATGTTCCTTTTATGTTAATATACCATAATTTCTTTAGCCATCACCCAGTTATTGAACATAATATTGTTTCCATTTTTTTCTCATTACAAGTAAAAGATCTATGAATATTTTTGTAGAGATAAATATCTTTTTCCTTTTCATAATGTTATTAGGATAAAAATCCTAGAAAAGGACTTATCGGGACAAACAGCATGATCAGTTTTATGACACTATTATATATTGTCATATTGCTTTGTAAAACATTTGCAACATTCTATAGTTCTTCCTATTAAGAGTGTCTTTCCAATGCTGAATAGATATTTTTTCTGGATTTTGTCTATTTTTATAATTCTAATAGGTATGATATAATACTTTAAGGTTTTCTTAAATTTCCATAGTTCTTCTTATTAGGGAATTCAGATATCTGTTTTCTTTCTTTTAAAAATTTTTTCAATAGTATTTTATTTTCCAAATACATGTAAAGATAGTTTTCAACATTCATTTTTATAAGACTCTGGGATTCAAATTTTTTGCCTACCCTCCTTCACCTCCCACCTCCCCAAAATAGGAAGTAATCTGATATTCTTTTAAACATATTTCCATGTTTATCATGTTGTACAAGAAAAATCAGGCCAAAAAGAAAAAAAAAATGAGAAAGAAAAAAACAAACAAAAATGAAAGTAGTATGCTTTGATCCATATTCAGTTTCCACAATTCTCTCTCTGAGTGCAGATGACATTTTCCATCCCAAATCTATTGGAATTGTCAGGTATTTTTTCAGGTGGTTATTAACAATATATATTTTCCTTAAAAAATTATGAATTTATGTCCTTTGACCATTGCTTCACTTAAGAGGGCATAAGTAGAGGCAGCTAAATAGTGCAGTAGATAGAGCACCAACCCTGGAATCAAGAGAACTTGAGTTCAAATCTGGCCTCATACACTTAACACTTCCTAGCTGTGTGACCTTGGGCAAATCATTTAATCTCATTTGCCACACACACACATATACATACACAAATAAAGGGAGGGCACAATGAATCCATATTGCCTTGAGTTGATGACCACTTCCTTTCTTAAGTATTCAAAAGACATGTCTTTGATAATGAGTTTCAGACTTTTGCTAGGAATTAATATCAAGTTCATTGCCCTGTTTTTAATTAGAAGAAAATTTGATTGGCTAAATGAGATAATATATGTAAAATGCTTTGTAAATCTTAAGTGCTATTTAAATGTTAGCTATGATTACTGCTATTATTGTTCCCCATCAGTAACACCTTGTCCATGTTCCATGATTTCTCAAAGACAGTATATTCCCCTTGCATAAATTTTTAAGCTATAATATTTGTACTAAGATAAATTCAATTGAGCAGTTAGGTTTTCTTTTCCTCTTTCCTCAGAAATTTTATTTTTGTTTCAATTTCTTCTTAGTCATTTTTGTTTTATAATGTATAGTCTAAAGATGCTTTTCTTTGATGGAAAAAATGGAGGCAAAATCAGATTTTAAAAATACCCCAAACTGCAGCATTCGAACAGCAAAATATACAGGATAATTGATTTAGACATGAAAGGGGCCTTAGAGATTATGTAATCCAATTCCTTCATTTTAGAATTGAGGAATCTGAGCCCTAGAGAATTCTTCCAGTGTTATCTAGGTGATATGTGGTAGAATATTAAAACACAGATCCTCTGATTTTAAATCCAGCTCCATTTATGAAATACTCTATGATGTCTTACCATCAATACTGATTTTCACTAGGTTATTGATATGGGTTATGAAATCTAAAATTCTAAACCATGATTGATGGAACTATTGAGAAATTTGCCTAAACTCCCCATTGTGTTCATCAAAAGTCTTAGTGTTGGATAACCATTATAACTAGCATTTATATGGTAATTTAAGGTTTACAAAATACTTTTTAAATATTAAGTCATCTTCTGATCCTCACGACAACTCTAGGAGATGCTATTATTATCCTTATTTTACAAATAAGGTTAAGTGACTTAGTCACTTGTGGCAGGGTCACAAAACTAGGAAGTTTCTGGGGCAGGATTCAAACTCAGATCTTTCTGACTTCACTGTATCACATGATTGTCTGGAGCAGTCAGAGATCTTATGGTGGAATATGTTTGATGCTCAGATACAGATAAATAGCATTCAGAGCATTCAGTGTTTTCTATCTTGTTTCTTTTAAGACAGAAACAAAATTCCTTTAGTAATTCCTAGTTTTCCTGGTAATCTTAGTTGATTGAATGACATCAAATTCTTTAAAAAAAAAAAAAAAAAAACCCTGAAGCCACCATTTTAAGTATGGGTCTATTCAGATTATAGGGTGAGGAAATTGCTACTAAATTGTAAGCTCAGTTTAGGTTAAAGCTTTTTTTGTTGTTAAATAGACATTTAGTCATGACCAACTCTCTGTGATCCCATTTGGGGTTTTCTTGGCAAAGATACTGGAATGCTTTGCCATTTCTTTCTTCTGTTTATTTTACAAAAGAAGAACTGAGGCAAACAGGATTAAGTGAATTGTCCAGGATCACTAGCTAGTGGGCTGGATTTAAATTTAGAAAGAAATCTCTAGGCCCAGCAGCACTCTATCCACTGGACCATCTAGCTGCCCAAGATCAGGGTTATGTTTTCCCCAAATTTTCCATGTTATACATTGTTTAGTAAATGACAAACGATTAATATGTTTCTTTGTTTACTGTGAGTGTTATTTTGGCCATGGCTACCTAATTAATGATGTTTGTGTTCTTACCACTAGAACAGATATTGTGTTGGCTATCAGTAACAGGCATTGAACAGGACTATATTTCACAATTAAAAAAAAAAAAAATCTGGAATCACTGAAGCAGAAATTGCAGAAACTTAAAAGGCCTAGCTATAAACCATCAAAGTCCCTGAAAATTTTCAGAATTATGACTCCGAAATATTTTGCTACTTTTTACAGTTTGAGGCAATTCATGTCTCAAGCCTCCACCAATTCTGTGCCCTCTATTTACATTTTCAATGTTACTAGCTGTCCCTCATGCCTGAAATTCTTCCCCTTCCCATCTTCATTTCCTGGCTTCCTTAGCTTTCTTCAAACCTCAACCGATATCTTATCTTCCCCAAGAAATCTTTTTCAATCTCCCTAAATGCTAATGACTTTCTTCCAGCATAATTTCCAATTTATATCCAATCTATATGTCTTATTTGTACAGAGTTGTTTGCATGTTTTCTTCCTCATTAGGATGTGAGTTCCTTGAGATTAGAACTGTTTTTATTTATTTTTTTTTTTTGTATACCTAGCACTTAACACATTATCTGGCACAAAGTTGGTATTTTCAAAAGACTTGCTCATTTTATAGATTTTTCTAGTGATAACAATAATTCATAGCAAAACATTTAATTAAGTCATAACATCAAGATAAATGACATGAGAAAATCAAGTAAAGAGAATAATTTTATAACAGTACCAATTTAGAGATGAAAATGGCAAACGACTCCAGTATCTGCCAAGAAAACCCTTTATGGGATCATGAAGAGTTGGACATGACTGAAAAACCATCTCATTGGTCTTATTTGATCATTCTGTCTCTATCTTCTCTTCCTTTGTTCAGATAGGTTCCATCTTCCTTGCTCTTGTAGGCTCAAGTCATTTAATGCTTTTTTCCTCTCTTAATATCCATTACTCTTCATCACCTCAGGAAAGAGACATAGTCACTTCAGCAATCATAGCACAGTTGGTAAAAGCTTAAGCTGTGTACCATTTAACTCATAAAGGCTGAAATCTACTTTAAGCCTCTCTACTCAGTTCCAAGGTTGTTAATCTCCTGGTAGAATTTCTGGGATCAAGGCAGTCATGTTCTTTCTACTATGTTTCTCTTCTATCTCCCCACTCTAATGAAAGCTTCCAACTTGTTTCCCTGTCTCTTACCATATTGTGATTCCAATAGTACTGCTTTTCAAAAGGCTTCTTCCCAATCAGATACTACTGTTCTGCAGTAAAAATAGGCTTCTGAGAAGTATAATCTAAAGAGTCTTTCCAATGAGCAATACTTTCTGGATAATGGAACATCATGAGAAATAGATTTCTAGAGGCTTGCTGCAATACACACACACACACAGACACCCATGCACATACACTTTACAGAAGCAAAATACAAAATATCTAAGAGAGAATCCTATTTTACCAGTGTCTCCTCAGTTCTATCTGACTATGTTGTTTTCTCCTTCTTTGTCTTTTTTTCTTCATCCTACCCTTTAACTGCATGATTTCCCTAAGGTTCAACCTTGGATCTTCTGCTTTATTTATTTGTCTATGCTCACTCCTCTGAGGACCTCAACCAGCTTCATAATTTCTACCATCACCTGGTCTCAGATCCAAAACCTTAAAATCATCTTTGATTCTTTTTTTCTTTGAGCTTCATATTTTCCATAACAATTTATCTCATATTCATTTCTTCCTTTCCATTTCAATAGTTATCACCATATTTTTTACATCTGGATTTATTGAAATGGAACATTATCTAATTCCCAACCTATAATCTCACTATTTTATATGTGTATTGGCAAACTTATGTTATGTGTTTGCAAACTTATGTACATATATAGAGAGAGACATAGAGGGAGACACACACACAGATTAAAAAACACAGAAACACTGACAGACAAAAAGCAAAAGACAGAGAGACAAAAGATCAACAGGGCTTGACAGAGTATAATAACCTTCATGGTGTGTGGGGAGGAATAGGGGAGGAAAATAGACTACTGTTCCTTTCACTGGACAAAAAATATGAAAGTGTGTGATATATTATATATGAGTGTAAAAAATATATATATGACATGTTATATGTGTGTACACATAGGATGTATTTTATATCTGTGGGTGTGTATACATGAAAGCATATTTATATTCACAAAGAGTTGTTTGATAATATCTGACCACTCATTCTTTCTCTGTCTTTGTAAATATGTGTATATATTATGTGTATGTATATATGCATACACACAAACATACACACATATTTATATATATATATGTGTGTGTGTGTGTGTGTGTGTGTGTGTGTATCTACACTACACAGGTATGAAATATAAAACATCTAAAAGAGAATTACATCACAATTCCTGAGTGATCCTGTATGTGTGTGCATATATACCACTTGGTGTATAAGTGAGTGTGGTTACACATGAAGGTTAGACAATTTTTTTTCCTTTGGAATATTAGAATATTTCTCAAGACTTCGTTGATTTAGGGGGGACTAAAGACTTAAACTATTGACATACCTTCCTGGTGACCTGAGTACAAAGCAGCCACAAGAAGCTGAAGAGACTCTCAAATGCTTAGCTGGGATTTTGGAATGGGAGGTTCATTCACTCAGCTGAATCAGCTCAAGGGGCTCTCAGGATCTATCCCTGTTGACTGTCCTTCACTTGTTATGCCTAAGTAAATCTCCTTTTATTGTTGGATAACCTAGAAGCATCTCATATTATTCCATTATCAAATTTAAGCTAAGGGGGGCTGCCTTGTGTTAGGCAAAGCCCCAAATGGTCCCTTGGTACTTTAAGCTAAATACTTTTTCATCTCCTTTCTAACAATATAATATAATATATATAATATCAACTTATAGTTGATCAAAGGAAGCTTCTTAAAGGGATGGATTTTGAAGGAAACGATAGATATGAATTGTTAGAAAGGAGTCTTATTATCGGGGAAACACGGGAAGTACATATCTGGTCAGGCTATTGTGAAGATCAAATAACATTATATATGTAAAGTGCTTTTCAAACCTTAAAGCACTATTCAGGGTGTCCCAAAAATCTTAGCTTTTTTTTTTTTTTAATAAATGTCAGTTATTATTACTGCAATTATTTGCATATTTCTTCATTCTATTTGCATTCCACATATAACACACCTTATGAAGACAAAATAAAGGGAACTATTTCCACCTATAATTTTTACATACGAATAAGATACACAGAGACTAAGCCCTTTTCTCAATGTAAATGTTCCCTTTCCCCCTCCTTTCCCATTTTGAGACAGTGGTTACATTGTCATTAAGACCACTTTCGACTGTAGAGATTAAATATTATTTAAAAAGAAGCCCCTTCACTTGCCACTGGACATTCTGTGAGAGAGCAAGAGCTTAGTAATTGACATTCATCTATTAAGAGTTGTCTAGTTCCCATTTTATTTTCTTTCTACTTCTTCTGGACCAAAACCATAGAGATAACATTTGACAAATATCTCTAACCAACCCTATAAATGCTAGAAGTAAGCTGTGATTGGAAAAGCCCTTTGATTCTTCTTCCCCATGAAGGTATTTTTGAGCCCCAACTCTGAAACTTGAAAAGATATGAAATCTTAATGTCCTAGCACTAGCAAGTCATTTTTTTCACTGTTGCCTTCTCACATAGAATTCTTTTGTTTTAAGATGATTTGAATTTAAGTGGTGAAAAAAAAATTGCTGTATGCAGGAAGAAATGTTAGATCTCAATTCCAATTAATTTTATTGTCACTGATATATAACTCTGAATGAGTCACAGTTCTTTAGTTAAACAGGGATAAAAATCTTGAAGTTAATGATAGCTGCCAATGATAGAAGTGGACCAAGACCAAGATAACCACCTCTTTCCTTCCCCTCTCTCCCATTTTACATCAAGGAAATGGGGTTTAGGGATGTAATAGGAAATAAAATGTGATATTATCATGAATTTTACTGTGTTTTCTTGTTTCATACATATTTAACTTGTTCCAGAAAATAAATATAAGTTGCTCCAAAGCAGGGACCAAATCTTACATGTATCTACATTCTCCCCTTTAAAAGTTGCCCAGTCAAATAAAAAAAAAAGGATCACTTCAATTTATATCTTCTTCTATAAGGTGAAATGGAAAACTGAGGAAATTACCCAGGTAATTAAATAAAAAAGAACAACAAAAGACCTCTCATTTTTCTCAATGTTATGGATATTTCAGGAAAAAAATATCTGGCCCTTGGCCTTGTTTTGCTGTTCCAATATCCAGACTCTGTTATTCTCCATTTTCCTTTTTATTGCAGATATATCAATTTCAGAAAAGAAATGTTCTAACATCAAAAGTGCATCAAAAAAACCCCAAGGTGAATCAAACTAACTTTTCAAACATTATTAACTACCTATTATGTTCAAGGTACTGGGGATTTAGACAAAAGCAAAACAAGTCCTGCCCTTAATGACCTTATACTCTACTAGGGGTTACAATATGTACACAACATTTAGAATTCCATAAAGAAGTGAAAAGAGCTAAAGAACACAAAACTAATATCACTTGGAACAGATATACAGAAATATCATGTAGTTAGAAAAGTCAAATAAAAACAGAGGTACAACATGTAAGAGATTTAACAAACAGAATAAGCTACTTATGTAGAAAATGACACATTTATGGAGGAAGGGAGAATCACCCCTGTAGAGCTGAACATTGACGCTGACTTCTTGCTGAGATGTCACAGGAACTCTTTCGTGGTCTCCAATTACTGGAGATGACTGGTAGCAAAGAATCAATCCAAATGATAGTCTTTTGTTGGGCTAAAATAAAAGAGATGTGGAAATGGTTCTATCATATTTGAGGGGAATCCACTTCCTTTATGAATTACTTTCTTTCCATTGAATTTTTCTGTAAAATAGAGAAGGAATAGGAATTTCTCTTCCTTCCTTCCCATCCAGTAGCAACAATAACTTTCAGTGGCATATGGCAAATGAACCATGGGATTACCTCAATGCATCTGAGACAAGGCCTCTCTACGCCACCACCCCAAGTTTCCTATTTGTTTCCTTCTCTGACCACAGATCAGCAAAAAGAGAGCTTAAAAAAATAATGTTTCCAGCCTCAGTGGTTACCCCAGAAGTCATGAACTCCTTCTAGATTTGGGCATCAGTTACATGAGATAAAAGGATTTCTTTAACAAAACAGTTCTCAGTAGAGATGATCACCAATTCAATCCAATAAACGTTTATTAAATGTCTACTATGTGTCAGGTGCTGTGCTGAGCTTTAGCATCATCTTATAGCAGAAACCTTACCTCGATAAGGATTTGAATCTTCCCGGTTGCTTGGAGAGAGCAGGTCTGAATTGAATTTAAAATATTTATTCAGCAGCCCTATATTCAGCAGCTGTCTTCATTTTGTGAGGGAAGTATAATGGGTATTAGGGGCTTTTTGAGATGTTTGATATTGCCTGTATTTGTACTGTGATTTCTTTTGTATTATGAAGTTTCCATAGTAGAAGAAATAAACAGCTCTCTTATCTCTGATGTCTAAATTATGTATTGAGAACTTTTTCAAGAAAGGACTTCGTTGCTCACTTTGGCGAGAACCTACATATAAGCAATATCTAATCGTTGTTTTGGAGGTTTTCCTGAAGTTTTATTCTGAGGTAGGTAGAGTAAGAGAGAAACGGATGTTCCTTCCTCTTTAAAGTCAGAACACTGCAGGATTGGACCAAGTCCTTGTGAACCCAAAGCATATTTCTGCAAAATACTTTATATGCATTTTTTCACTTGGTATTCACAAAAGAAACTACTATATGAAGCAGTATTAGTATTGTTATACCCATTTTGTGGATTAGACAATTGAGAGGGTCAGAGTATAAAAGACTGACTCACAGGGATGAGACTAAAAATGCAAATCTTGTGAATCCAAGTACATTGTTTATTCCACTGAACCAGGCTTTTTTCTTCAAATTCATGTGGAAAATGAGAAGTTTAACTCCACCCAAAAGGACAACAGCAATCAGATAACTAAGCACAATTATTTGTAGTGGTGGAGTAGAATTTCAAGTTAAAATGAGGAAATAGCTAGTCAAGTTTTCTTTTTTTTTAATTGTTTTTAAAATTCAGATTGAAACCACTTAATGTCAGACTTTCTCAAACTGCCATGTTATCACTTGTTTTTGACCAACTCTTTTTCTCCTTTACTTTCATTCTTAACTTTCCTGAAAAACCAAAACATATCAGCTCCATAAAGAGCAATACCTTCCAAGAGGAAATCATTTCACAGTAAGAGAGCCCTGGAAAGAATTAAAGACTGACCAGCCCTTGTAATGAGATTAAGGAAAAAATGCTTTCTTTCATCAAACTCAGATTTGTCCTCAATAGGTTGAAGGAGCCAAAACAAACACAATCATGGTTTGGGAAAGGAAAAGGTTAACAAGCTATGAAAACAAAATTAGAGATATTTTTGAAGCATGACTCGCAGAAGAAAGAATAGAATATAACACTTCACCTCCATTTCTCTCTGTAGTTTCAGATACAACCACATCTATGAAATTCTGGACAGATGATAAGGAAGATGAACTGTACCATATTATATTGTATTGTATTGTGTTCAAGAGTAGGAATAAGAGTGCACAGACAGGACATTGACCCCATTATAGAAATTAACTTGGAATCAAGTTCAGAATGGATCAGGTGCATGCTTTTCATCCCATGCTTGGTTGAAACACTAGACAGGGAATTAGAAAACCTGGTTTAACTCATGATTCTATTATGTCCCCTTCCCATTAACCTGACCACTTAGTTTTCTCATCTATAGAATGGACATTCTAATGCTTCCCACTTGTGATTCTTATAGATCATTTACACATGTATTTTATACCTATCTACCACCATTATATCCACACACTCACATTCACATAAATCTATACCTTGAATGAAATGTTTTTCTATCAGTTTTCAATCTTTCAGTTACTGATGTCATAGAAACAACATGTTTTATTTCAATACCTAGCCATCCAAAGCCTGAAATAGGGCAATTTTTGATGTTTCCTGAATTCTATTCCCTAAGTTATCCTAAGGTACTGCTGTTGCCCTGGTACCTGAACATTTTCCCTTATCTGTGAAAAACCAATTCTCTTCCATTATCTAATCCAGTTAATATGCCAGAGGAAGTCATATCTTCAAGTAAACCTGTTTTGTAGGCAATAAGGAAACATAGTACAACAGAAAGTCAATGATAGAACATAATAGAAAGAGAACTTTCTTTAGACTCAGAATACCTGACTTCAATTCTATGCTTGATACTTGCTGCCTTGGTGATTGTGGGTAAGCCACTAAATCACCTGGATTTCATTTTCCTCAAATGTAAAATGAAAGGGTTGCAGTTGGGGTCAGATAACTTGTGAAGGTCCTATCAACCCTAGATCTATGATCTTATAAATCTGGGACCTGTCTCTGTTATTTTTTGAATATGTATAGATCATAACATCTCTCAGTCTCTGTTCCCTTATCTATAAATGGAGACTATTGGCTTAGAATGATCTCTAAGGATCTTTCCAGCTGTAACATTATATGATTCTATAATGAGAAAAGGATGGAGAGGTCTGGAATTCCTTCTTTAGTTTTGCTGAAAGTCTAGTCTTCTAGTACTTGGATGGGAAGACAGAGGTTAGATCCATATTTATTTTACTTTAAGAATATAGCAGAGAAGGCATCTAAGCATATTGTTAAATGGAGATGAGAAGAGTTTGATTAGTATTAAGAGATAATCAAGAGAAAGAAATAGATGAGATCAAAAGAATAACATTACATTTCCAATTCCGACCAACAGTACTGAAAAATTTGTCATATAGAAGTCCCTCAAATTCAACAAGAAATACTGTTCTGAGCCATTGGTCATACGGACTCTCTGAACTCTGCAACCAAACTGCAATGATTAGCTCAACATTCCTAGCTGTTGATTTTTTTAAGTTCAAAGGGTTGTATTTGCTCTGACTCTGATGATACCAAGTAAGAAGGAAGACATTTGAGGCTACAAGGTATGATTTATTAAGGAACAGCTGATTCTACTTTAGGGATTATCATCATTACCCTGATTATTATTAGCTCCCCTTTTAAAGGAAATATAACTTGAATACAGGAACTTACTTCTATTAATTCATTTCAATTGTTATTATCCCATTTGAGATTTTCTTCTCAATGATTTTTGAATAGTTTTCCATTTCCTTCTCCAATTCATTTCACTGATGAGGAAACTGAGGCAACTGGATTAAGTGACACACCTAGTAAATATATGAGACCAGTTTAAATTCAGGAAGAGGAGTGTTCCTGAGTCCTAGCCCAGCACTTTATTCATTGCAGCCATTTAATTATTACCATTGATTAATTCAAAGGTGAGGTTAACAGTTCCTTACTCCATAGTTAATGTAGTTCCAGAACTTATGTTGGTTCTGGTCAGTCAATTAATCAATATTTATTGAAGTTCCTACTACGTGCCAGGAGCTATGTCAAGCACTGGGCACTATAGCCCAAGAATTTGGTGACACATTTCATAAGCCTGACAAGTTTCATTTTATGCTAGCTATAAGAAATGAGATGTGATTTCCTTTCTGAAAGAAGACGTTTTTTTCCCACATCAATTTTTCTCTGGATCCCATTAGATTCATTGCAAGGCTTTCATTTGAATATAAGCACTCAAAGCTTGATTATCTGCAGCAAATTATTTATTCTAGGCCAGTTTCCCTTCATACTTCTGGATCCCCTGCTCCCTTCCCCCCAGCACTGGTCAGGAATTACAAAAGAGTTGTCACTTATCTGACACCTCATTTAGCAGGCCTTAGGGAAAGAGCTTTTCCACTTAAGGGAATGTTCTTTCTAGTTAATTGAAGCTAATCTCTTTAAGAACCATCAGTGTTTTGTTTTGTTTTTTCATATTTGATGGAAAATGTTTCTAATCATTCCCTTGCTTTATTAAACAGAATTTTACTTCAATATTTTAAAAGATATATGATTTAATCAGAATGGGTATTTCTCACCCTGATCAAGTACACAATTCCTCTGCCCTTAGAAGACATTTTTTTGAGTGGCTATGGTCTCCCAAAAGCATCACCTAGTAGTCACCTTCCTGCTAATGAGCTGCTTATAACTTAACAAGGGTAATCCTCAGATTTCAGATTGAATTCATCAATGGGTCTTCAAAGATGGAATCCCTATCAACTAAAATTACTCTCACCAAGATCCCCAACAATCTCTTTATTTCCTAAATCCAATGTCCTTTTCTTAGTACTCATCATTCTTGACCGAACTGCATCATTTGACCACACCCTCCTGGATACCATCTTCTCCCTGCATTTTTTGATACTGCTCCATCATGATTCTCTTCTTATGAGTCTGGCTAATTCTTGATAGTCTCTTTTGCAGCATCATCAACAAAGGTTTTAACTTTATGGGATGGGTATACCTCAGAATCACAAAACATCTCATTTTTCCATGATCTCAATAACTGCCACAGATTTGACTATCATAGACAGATGAATAGATAGATAGATAAACTCCCAGATGTATAGAGTCCTCATTTCTCTATTGAGCTCTAGTCTTACATCTGCAACTGCCTATATCTCAACACAATTTTCCATAGGCATCTCAAATTCAACAAGTTCAAAGGACAATTCATTCTCTTTTCCCCCTAAAACTACTTCTAATTGTATGACTTCTATTGAGGGTACCATTATTCTTCTAGTCATCCAGGTTTGCAACTTCAAAACTGTTTTTCTTGACTATTCATTCTTACTCAGAACCCCATAGCCAATTAATTTTATTGATTTACATCCTCAACATCTCTCATATCTCTATCCTTTTTTCTACTTTCTACATCCACAATTAACCCTAGTTCAAACTATATTTATCTCTACCCTGGACAATTGCAATAGTTTCCCAATGGTCTCTTGCTCTCCAATTATCATCCACAGAGCTGCCAATATAATATTCCTAAAGTGAGTCTATCACTTTCCATTTCGAGATGGACATCTATTGCCTCAAAGGTAAGATTCAAACTCTTCTTTTTAACATTTTATAATCTGAGGTCAGTTTCTCTAGAATGATTACACATTAGGTCCCCAGTATACTTTATACTCTTAGTGAAATAGACAATTTTTTCCCTTATATTTCGTCCTCTGTGCTTTTGCCCAGGCTATCTCTCAGGCATGAAATGTTCTGTCTCCTCATCCTTGTAATTTGGAATTTCTACCTTCCTTCAAGGAGTTTTTGTTGAAGATTCTGGTTTTCTTCTTGTCCCTTCCCCTTTTCTTTTCCTTTTTTCTTTCAGGTAAAGGAAGACAATAAGTATCACCTTCAAAAGTATTTCTCTAATTCTCCTAGTTGTTCGGGTTTTCACTTGTCAAATTATTTTGTAGAAAGACTAACATCCATGTAACTTGACAATGACTATTGGTCATACCATCTAATTATTGGGGATAGAATGTATGTATATATAAACATACATACATATATATAGATACATGCATGCAAAATAGACTATGTTTACTTAACTGGGAAGAGATAGAATCCTCCAGTAGAATGAAAATTTCTTGAAATCAGGGAAAGTCTCACTTTTGTATCTTTATCCCCATCATCTAGAATGATTCCTGGAACATAAACTCTCATTATCTAGCACAGAGCCTGAACCTTAATAAATACTTATTTATTGATTGATTGATCTACTGGAGTTACACGCAGGGGGTGAGGATGGGGAGGAAGGTGTTGAGACTTGAGAAGGACTGCATCAAGTAAAGTCAAGATAGTACCTAAGAGAGAAGAGTACAAAGTATCAACGAATACTTTTGTCTATCCCAAAGTGTTTTGTCCCTGGGGAAGCATATGCATATGGGAGTATCCATGTGTTAGCTACACTCAATCCTGATTCAATTGTATCTGTGTTGTGATGGACTGCTCATCAAACTCCTTTGCTTCCTTCATT
The DNA here is from genome assembly GCF_016432865.1 of Antechinus flavipes. NCBI lineage: Eukaryota > Metazoa > Chordata > Mammalia > Dasyuromorphia > Dasyuridae > Antechinus > Antechinus flavipes. The sequence continues at coordinate 96,779,388 of NC_067401.1, forward strand.
TGGTTTAAATATAATTCTATCTCATCCACAAAGCCTTCCCAGTTGGAAGGAAAACAAACTGTAAGGCTCATACCTTTCTCTGTCATGTCATGGAAGCCAGTAGTCCACTGGCCCTTTAAGAGTTCAAAGGAGGTATGGCCACCAGTCCAAAGGGGCAAACAACTTTTCTCTTCAATCTTCAATTTACAAATTTGTCTCATGTTTTATATCTGGCTTTTTGTCTGAGTTTATTTACTTTGTCCCATCTCTGGCTCCACTCAGCTCTTTTATTCTGCCATCCTGCTAATTGTCATCTAGTTTCCTCGGTTCTGTATTCAAACAGTCTTCATGGCTTTTTGGTTCTTGCCTTGCTCTTCAACTCCACTCTATGACTTATCCCACTGATCTGTTCCTTTGTTTCTTTCTTTGACTAAACTCCCTGGCACATACTTATTTTTATATACTAATGATATGTGACTTGCTTCTTCATTTTCTTGATCATTCTTCTCAATAGCCATCAGTCTTTCTGCCTATACTCAGAAGTCTAGCTTGTTAACTACCACCATCATCTTCTGGAAGGCTATCTACCCAATCACCAGACATTTGATGCCTCTGGTGTCTTAGCCAGGTCTGGAAGTGAATCTGGATTCTGGATAAATAATAATTGTTCATGTTCATGTAGCTCTTTCAGATTTGTTCAGTACTTTACATAACTTCTCTAATTTGATCCTTGCAACAACCTTATGAAGTAGGTTTTGTTGCCCCTATTTTATAAATGAGGAAGCTGAGGCTCAGAGAACTTAAGTGATTTTCCCCACCATTTTTTTAAAAAAAATTGGAAGATGGGATTCAGTTTACATTAATTTGCTTTATTAATCAACGTCCTTGGATCACGTCCATTCTGTGAAGCAAGAAACCAGTATTTATATATCTCAGCAAAGACTGCCTGCTATCTTCTCCACCTATCATCACTGAGGAGGGGGTGTCATTTTGAATAAGAAAAACAAAGATAAATATAATTGACATATCATGTACCCACAAAGTGCTAAAAAAAAAAAAAAGTGCAATCAGTTTTGTACATCTTGTGCTTGGGAAGTGAAGGTCCCATTTGACCTGCCCTGCCTCTACAGCTGGCCTAGCCATGTGGCATCCTAGAAACATACCCAATCTATTTTATGAGATTTTTCTCATGGGAATACACTTGTCAAAATGGGTTGAGAATACAGAATAAAGAGAAGACTCTATCCCTATTCTAAAGACAGTCATACATTAGATTTCAAGGGTACATCATCTCAGTAAGTACGGCAGTGTAATGTAGTAGCTAAAGTTGACCAGGAAGTCCTTCATCCTACACATCCTGGCTGATAACCCTGAATAAAAACATAATCTCTTTAGATTCTAGACCAGGGCTTGTCATGTTTTTTTCCTCCTCATGACCCCTTTTTTACCTGAGAAATTTTTATGTGACCCTGGTACATAGGCATATAAAATAGGTATACAAATCAATTATTCACTGATAATAAATAATTTCACAATTATTTTTTTCACAAGCCCCACATTCAGCTATAGGACTCCATATGGGGTTGTGATCCACAGGTTAAAAACTGGGCTCTAGACAATTCTCCAAGACTATACATGGTAAAAAAAAAAAAAAAAAGCTGCCAACCTGCATTAGTAGAGGGAATTTCCTCACCTGGGAATCCTCATCTCTATAATTTTGGTAGTTTAAATGCTCCCTTCAACCCAGGTTATATCCATACTATCTCTTAATTTCCAGATTTGTCTACAAAATTTGCCATTTAGAATTTTCCTAATACTCATTAGTAATAAGGTATTAGGGTAAGCATTGGAAAAGGACTATACTTGAAATTTCCCAAAATCATTACAAAGTATTCCAGAATTTGGAATTTGCCAGAAGCATCCCAGTCTATTTGCTAGGTACAGCAAATATTGGGGTGGGGGGAGGCAAGTATAAGGATAGGGGACTGTTATTTATCCAAGTTCTTCTTTCCATGTCTGTCAAATAACAGATACTATATAATATACTCCTCTTGCTTCTTTTATATAAGCATTTCCTGTATCTTGATTTTTGCCCACAAACATAAAGAGGCCAGGAATTAGCTAGAGATAAACAAAATTTAAATTAGGACCGAGAGCTAAACCTATGTTTGAATGTTAGAAAATTTCCTAATGGGGCACTCTGAGCTATTTTAATTGTACTTTTTGACTGATATAAACTCCATAATCCAGCGGATAAAAGGTCTATGGTGGATTTGAGAGCCATTATATTGCCTCTTTGCTAAAAATGAGCAAGCTGTTGTAACAGGGTATGGCTAATTAAGCTTCCTGCCACTGATGTGAGAAAAGAAAGGGGGCCTAGTGGAAGCAGACGCCTAAGTGACATTCGCTCCGCCCCTTCCCAAAGAGGGGAGGGAGCAGACAGGATTGACTACTTTCCTATCACTAGGCACAGGTATTCCAAACTATTCTTAGAAGTCAAGTTAGTCAATTGCCATAGTCAAAAAATTCATTACTTCTGATAAGTAGACTCTCCAAACTTAGATAGGCTGGCCGTCTAGTGATCGACATTGTCTATCACCAGGCCAGTCAGTATCCAAAGGCTTTCCAGACTGGTTGGTCCTGCCAGACTGTGTTCTCCATTAGAGGACCTTCAAAAACCTAGGATGCATCCCACACTTAGTGTGAAATTTTATTCTAAATTGGATGCTTACTCTAGGTACAAGGTTAACTTCTAAAATACATTCTGGGTCTTCTGTCTTTGTAGATCTGGTGTGTGACAAGCACTTAAATGGTTGTGGATTGCACTTTATTTCCCATCCCTATGCCTTTCCATGCAAATTCTTCTAGAAATGAAATGGACTGTCTTTTTAACTTGTGCCTCTTAGGACCAGTTGTCTTCAAAATTCCACTCGTACACTATCTTGTACATGAAAACTTTCCTGGTCCCTCTAGCTGCTAGCGCCCTTTCCCCAAAAATTTTATATATTTTTATATCACTTGTGAATTGAATTGGTAGAGAGTTTCCTCACTTTGTTGTTCTTTATAGTAATGAAATCACAGCTCTAATCCCTATCCCTAAAATTTTGATAGTGTGGATGTTCCTCCAAGCCCAGGTTATAGGTTCCAGATTTGTTTAGGAAATCTAACATATGTACACATTGTTTCTCCCAATAGAATGTAAACTCCCTGAGGGTAGGAATTTTTTCATTTCTCGGTTTATACTCACAATATCTAGCATCCAGTAGGCACTTAATAAATGTTTCTTGCTCTATCGATCGATAGATAGAATGAATATCAGGTAGATATCCATTATTATATGTCTAAAATTTTTAAGAAAATCTAGCACTTCTCTTTACCCATGAGACTCTTGGGGGGAAAAAAAGATAGTCTAGGAGATGGAAGGCCCTGAATGATGGGAAGGCAGTAACCTAGAAAATGAGGTGGGGAAGATTTGTGCAGGCTTGGCAAGCAGTATGACAGAGAGTCGTTCCTTCAGACATACCTCCTGCATGCTGAGAAGATGGGGACAGAGACTAGGAGCAGCAGTTAGGAGACAAGGCTACTGTGAACATGATGTTTCCAGAAATACCAAACGAACAAGGTCCAGAGTCACAGTGTTGTTTTCCTGCTAAGCTTTTCTCCCTGTCTTTACACCCCCCTCCCCAAAGTCGGCAGTATCCAATGTGTGTTGTCATGGCAACAAGCTCAGTTGGGGGCCACTCAGCATTCCCAGTAATTCACATCTGTGCCTGTTTGTGTCAGTCTCTCTATCTAGGTTTGTCTGTAATTCTCATTCTCTCTCTCTCTCTCTCTCTCTCTCTCTCTCTCTCTCTCTCTCTCTCTCTCTCTCTCTCTCTCTCTTTCTGTCTCTCTTTCTCTCTCTTTTTCTCTCTTTCTGTGTATGTGTGTGTCTTTCTGTCTCTCAGTATGTCTGTCTATCTATTTCTCTTTTCCCCTTTCTCCCTTCCTCCCTTTCTCCCTCTTTTTTTCTTTCTCATTGTTTTCTTTTGATTTCTAGCTCCCCATCTACTTCACTTTAAAAACAGAGAACAACCCAGTAGTGATAGTGTAAAGAAACCAGGAGTTCCAGTAGGAAAGAGTGAAGACAATCTCACAATAGGATCATGTTGTGAAGATTAAATGAGATAATATTTGTAAAGTGTTAGGCATATAAACGGTGCTTAATAAATGTTTCTTTTCTTATTTTCTACAAGGAAGAATTCTGCTTATGGAAGTTTTTTTTTTCTCTCTTCATGGAAAAATACTGATTTCTCTGCTTCCCCAAACTGCTTCTCCTGTCTGTGGAGAGAATACAGAACCTGTGGGCATCTAGAAGGGGCATTCAGTTCCGATGGTAAAGAATGACTTTTGCTTCTTGGTACAGAGATGGTAGACAAGTGGCACAGAATAAGCCATACATTTTCAGATAAGAACAAAGAACTGACTTTTTTTAACTAAGAGGGAGAAATAAGAGTCATGAACAAGTGATAGTGATATGAGGGAAAAAAGGTTGAAGCATCAATAAAATATTAAAGAGAAATTGTAACACTAAAGAGACTGGAAGAAATCGTTCCCACCCTCTGACTCCAGGAAAGTCAAGGGAGAGAGAGCAATTCCCTTACAAGAATGAAGAGCTGACTTCATGCTGCTTGTTCTTGCATTGACTGGAAGCAGGCAGAAATGTCTCTTCTGCCCTTTCACCAGCTTTTACTCACTCCCTACTCCTAAGAAGACACACTATTTGAGAATGTCTTTTCCTTCTCTTCCTTTTACCTTTTTTTCTCTTCTCTCATCTTCCCTTCTTCCTTTATCCCCTTTCTTTTTGCATCTCTTACCTCTCTCCATTTCTAAACTGAAATAGTATATGAATGGAGAGACCATTAGGAGTGGGAGCTTAGTTAAGTTGGTTTTATTGGAAGGAAGGGATTAAAAGAACCATTCTTGGTTTAAGTGGTGTTTTTTCCTTCATCTTGAATAACTTAATTTAACAGGTAAAGACAGGAAAGGACTTTTATTTGGTCATGGTCTATGTTTAAGACCCTAAATCTCCTCCTCAAACTCTTTCCATTCAAATACATTTTTTAATGTAAATTATGGTCTTATACTTAATAGAGATCTGATAAAGTTGCCCAGTGGTCTCTAAGGAACTGATCTTTGTAGCTGGAATCACTCCTAAGACATTTGGCCCTAATATTATTGTCAGTCTTTGTGATAGTAGTCTTTAAAATACTTCTATGGATGGAACTGGTCATCATTGACACAGACCTTGGGTGCCTTAAGGAATTAATTAAGGAATTAAGGACAACTCCTTTCCTTTTAAAGAAGATTCATTTGATATCAATGTTCTCAAGTAAAGGACCTAATTTTAGCACGTATGATGCATTGACTTCAACTTGATCTGTTTTTTCCAATTTGAAAGGGATATCATTAAAAATTATGATAGAAGTAATCTTTGCTTTGCAAGTGAAAATATATCCAACTCTCAGTTAAACAAAAGAAATAGTTTAATTTGTTTTATTTAACTATACTTGTTACAAGGTAGTTAGATGGCATGGTGGATAGAAAGCAGGGTCTTGAGTCAAGGAAATTTGAGTTCAACACTGACTTCAATCAATTATGGGCAATTCACTTAACCTTTGTCTGCTTCAGTTTTCTCACCTATAAAATAGGAGTAGAGGTATCCTTGGAACTCCATGAGGGCAAGGATTCTATATTTCTTTCAATACCTTCCAAAAAAGTTATGAGGATTAAATGAAATAATATTTGTAAAGTTCTTGGTGTATAATAGGTGCTTAATAAATGTTTCTTTTTTTTACTTTCTACAAGGGAGAATTTTGCTTTTGGGGCAAAGGGACAATGGAGGTAAATTAATATCCCATGGAAAATCCCTGGATACTGCCCTACTAGAACCCTTTCATTACCCTTTGGCCTGCTGGAAACAGAAAGAAAGCAAAACACCTTATAGTAGTGCTAGGAAAAGATGGGAAACAGGGTTAGGGATTTAATTTACTTAGAGCACAGTATAGTGGCAAGAGTACCCTGGATTCAAAATAAGGGGATTTGTTTCTGTTGCTTTATTATGCAGATTCTGATATTCGCTTCCTTTGTAACCCTGAACAATTCATTTAATGTCTGTGTACCTCAGTTTTCTCATCTGTAAAATGGGTGAATAGGAAAAAAATGGGTTAGAGTCATTTTCAACTCTAAAAGCTTATTGTCTTACTTATTAGATTAACATGGTCTAAAGAACTGAGAATCAAAGCCCCACCACAAACAACAAGCATTGAATACGTACCTACCTACTATGTGCTGATAATCTCTAGGATGAATGATCAGCAGAAGCACAGGCTGGGGCTATACTTGTACAGAAGAACTGTTTCCATCCAACATTCATTTGATAAATATTTATTGAACAGTTCTTCAATATTTCACACTGTGTTAAGCATTACATTACAGTTTTAGATAAAACATAGTCTCTGCTCTCAGGGAGCTAACTTTCTAATGGGAGGATAACACACACACACACACACACACACACACACAACTATAACTCAAATTAATAAGGACGAGTAAGGAAAGGCCTATGAGTTCTTCAGTATACAGAATTCCTCATGAGAAAACTCCTTTTTCCAATTCGATTTAGCAACTTCTGGGCAACTAATAATTTGAGAGTTATTTAAAGCATTGCAAGGCTAAATGACTTGTCCAGAGTCACCTGTTACTAGACTTTAAAGAGACAAGGAAACAGCACTAAATGAAGTCCCAAGAAAAAAAGGGAAGATCATAGAGAAAGAAGGTAGACTTGAGTTGGGATTTTAAAAATTAGTGAACATGACAAATATGGAAACATGTTTAAAAGTATTTCACATATTTAACCTATATCAGATTGTTTGCTGTCTTGGAGAGGGAGAGAAATTTAAAACATAAAATTTTACAAAAATGAATGTTGAAAATTATTTTTACCTGTATTTGGAAAAAAAGTACTATTTAAAAAAGAATTTGTGAGAATTCAAGAAGAGAGAGAAAGAATAAGGGAGGAGAAAAAGGATAGGTATATGAAACAGTGTGAACAAAAGTATAAAGACAGGTAAGCATGAAAGATAAAGCATAGTACAGATTTGCTGAAATGAGGTGTTCATGAAAGAGTGACATGAGATCAAGTTGGAAAGGTAAGGATGATAGCAGTTTTTGGAGTGCTTTAAATGCTAAGTCAAGAAAAATCGATTTTTCTTGGTAGCCATAGGCAGTTGCTGGATGACTTTTGAGCAGAGGATTGAAAAAATTAGATCTATGTATAAGAAAGAGTAATCTGACAGCAGAATGAAAAACAAATTGGAAGGTGGAAAAAGTGGAGATGGGAGGAGCTTTTAGAAGACTATTGTAATAGTGATAAATGAGGACCACTATAAAGAGTGGAAATGGGAAATAAAAGAAAGTTGCAAGAGATATTAGGGAGTTAGAAGTCAGTCCCAATGTTCAAACTTGGTAAACCCAGAGAATGGTTCTGACTCAGAGAAGTCAGAAGGAAGAACAGTTTTGGGGATAAAGAAAATAGTTTGATATTTCAAATGTTGCCCTGGGTGTAAGCTGTGCCTTGTGTTTGATGTGCTCCATGGCTGCTACTGGTCTCACCTTCTCTACTTTCTCCATCATGGCCCTATGTTCAGCCTTCTTATCATCCCAGGTAGATCTCTTATTCTGATGCAGTCTTCAGCATACTATCTCCCCTTTCGATAGTATTTTACAGGTTCTTCTATTATTCTACAATGTCTTCTTATCATTGCCAAGCTCCAAAATTAACTCTCCTGCCAACTTACTATTTTTAGATTTGTATTACAGTCTTTTATGGACAAATATGATCTTCCTCATTAGGTTGAAAGCTCCATGAGGGCAAGGATTCTGTATCATTTATGTTTCTATTTCTTTCAGTACCTTGCAAAAAGCAATGTTTGTTGAATGAATGAATGATTTCAAAATATTACTACATTCATCTTCTCATCCTCTTTGTAGAGTAGTTGTTATTTTTTTAAAGAAAGTAATCTGAATCAAAAGGACACTGACTGCATTGGAATAAATAAAAATATCTAGTCTCTTTACTTAGTTGAGTGGACTCCTCTCCAGCCATCATATGTTGGGATTCAGATAATTTTGGGAATCTCATCATGCTGATTTATTAAGAGCTTTTCTCTAATAATATAGAAATCATCTGCTAATCTGAGCTTTCTCTGCAGGAAAGTTCCCATCATCCTTAGCACTAGGCAATTTGGAAGAAGAAGACAATTGAATTGGTCTATACAGCAGCCATTTTGAAAAGCAGCCATTTCAAAAGGGAAAGGAGACTTTGAGAAATTCCTTGCTGGCTTTCAACTGATTGAATTCAGATAGTTTGAATTCTGTGGACAATTAAGAAAACAAATAAAACCTATTAGATAAAGAACCTGGTGTTAGGTGCTAAGAAAAATAAATAAGATAAGATCTGGTCTTTATAGAACTCACAGTCTTATTGGGGAGGGGATAGGAATGATAAAGAGATATAAGAAAATGTCAAATAATAATAATACAAAATGGGATGTAAAAATATATGAAAGTGTTGGGTATAATCTGGGGAAAGAGGAATAGTTTGCATAGGGTAGCAGGGTGTGTATGTGTGAGGGGGGGGGTGAAGAATTAGGAAAGCTTCATGTCATCTGACCTGTCTTAGAAAGATAGGTGGGATTTAAACATATAAGGAAATGGGTTGGGGGCACAGGAAGTTCCCATTAGATATAGTGCATAATACTTTGATATGTAGGGCTATTAGTAAGAAACAGATTTAGTTCCTTCTCTGTAAGGCTTACATTCCAGGCCAAGGACCCAGGATCCCAGAATCTATTTGGTTTGATATGTTTTTTTTTTAATAATAATTTTTAAATGATAATTGTAAAATATACCTGTTTGTAGTTTAGTTATAGATCTGTGATTTTGCTAGAATAAGAAATACCTGGTAAGTGAACTACCTGTTTCAGTGCAGATCAACAACTGCTCTGAAACTTAAAAGTCTTGGCTCCTGGGGCACTATAAGGTTAAGTGACCCATCCATGGTCACAGACCAGGAGCAAATAGGACTAGAAACCAAGTCTTTCTGGTATTGAGGACAGCTTTCCATCCACTATAACACACTGCATCTCCATGCAAAATGGATAGCAAGAAAACATCACAAACACAATCCAGTGCCTTGGAAATAAGTGGCAATGGCCAAATCAAGGAAAGAAGGAAAGAAAGAAGGGAGGGAGGAAGGGAGGGAGGAAGGGAGGGAAAGAGAGAGAAAGGAAGAGAGAGAAGGCAGAAGGAAGGGAAGGGAAGAAGGGAGGGAAGGAGGGAGGAAGGAAGGAAGGAAAGGAGGGAGGGAGAGAGAGAGGAAGAAAAACATTTATTAAGTACTTAATTTGTGCTAACTTCACTAAATGCTAAAGATTTAAAGATCTTAAAAGAAATAGTCTCTGTCTTCAAAGAGTTTATTTTCTAGTAGGACAGGGCAACATATTTACGGAGAAGAAACTAAAGTTGACAGTTTTGTTTAAAAAAATGTCAAGGGCACTACACTGGATGAAGACCTGAAGACCTGAAATAAAGAAATTGTCTTTGCATTTTAATTCAGTCATTGGGCAAATGAATCTCATCCTATCCCCAATATAGAAGAGAGGGAAAGAGAGCTGGCGGCTCACCCCCTTTCAAGGATTCCAGTTACTAGAAAGGGAAGAGTGAAAAATGAACATTGGAAGATAGCCCAGAAAAGAAGGCCTGGAGGAAGCCTGAGAGCAGCATATAAAGATCAAATGGACAGTCTGGGATGAAAGAGAAGTACAGCAAAAAGATGAAATCAATGACCATAGATGGGCAGAGCGGAGGCAGCTGGATTTGGAGGCAGAGGAGTCAGACAGAAATCCTGTCTGTGCTTCCAACCACCTGTGCAGCCTTAGGCGGGCCACAGAACCCTTCTCGGTCTCAGTTTCCTCCTCTACAAAATGAGGGAGTGAACTATATGATCTCTATAGTCACTTCCAACTCTAAATTTTGCAATCTGGTGATTCGGTTCCTAACATGTGTGCGTGTATGACACCAATCCTATCTGTTTTGTTTCAGTTTTTCTCCATAAAACGTGTAGAGTACCAAGACTAATTCATTATTCATGCTATTGTTTATGCTTTTTGATTACATTGCCCTTTCCTCCTCCTCCCCTCTGTCTTCTGCCAACTTTCAGGACATTCTCCCACCTCCTTCAACACTGCAAACATCTGGTTCATCCTTTTCCCTTCCACCCTGTCCCCTGGCATTCTCCTCCATGACTTTAACAGAAACATGAATAACTTTGTAAACTCCCTAGCCTTGTAAAACCTTCAACCTTAATCCAATAGAGTGGATCTCCTCACCAGCATGTCTACACCTTAGCCTTTACCCTTACCCAAGACTATACCTCTTTAGAAATCCTAAACTCTAAAATTCCATTCTCACTATAATAGCCTATCCTTCCACTTCATCCACTCCTAAATTCTTATTGATCCTGTTCTTCATTGTCATCATTAAACTCTAATTTCTTAAATCAACCCTATTCTAATAGTCTATCATCTCCATTCCAGCTTTATTTGTTCCCTACTCAGTTTAAACCTGATGGTTATCCATTAGTCATCATTATACTTAAATCCTATATTTCTTTGATCTTTTGCCATTTTGCTCTGCTTTTCCCCAAGACTTTGGTAACTCCTAACATCTGATAACTCTTCTCTTGGAACCAAGGGATCAGAAAATATTAGAGCTGAAAGCATCTCAGAGATCATTTAGTCCTACATCTACATTTTGCAGATGGGGAAAATGCGATCTAAAAAAAGCGATACGCTCACATTACATAGATAATGGTTAACAGAGACAGTGATAGAATTGAGATCTGAAATCTCATAGTCTAGTGTTCTTTCTAATATGTCCTACCACAGGGCTCTCTTGTTCCTGAGGCCTTCTTGGTAGCTGCTAGGTATTGTTGTGGGATTCAGCACTGGAACTGTGATTTCACTGAAAGAAGGAATTCATTCAATGAAACGACCTGTAAGAGTTTGCTTGGAAACCAAGAAGACCTGAGTTAAAATTTTGCCTCTTATACATGCTGGATGATTCACTGTGGCCAAGTCACTTAATCTCTCAGTGTTCAGACGACTCTCAAACTCAGGTGGAGAAAAAAATAGCCTGCATTGATGGAGAAAGCCACAAAATCTCTCTTAGGTTGTGTTCAAATGAAATCCACATCATCTAATCTCAGTGTGACTATGGTTGTTTTACAATAATACTTTTTATTCGACTCTTAGAGGCTACATAGTGTAAGAACAGTGCTAAAATTTGAAAGAAAACCTGAATTCAAATCTCACATCAAATAATTTCTAGATGTATAATCCTGAATATATCAATTATCCTTTTTTCTCAGCTTCTTCTGTAAAATTTGTTGTTTAGTCTTTTCAGACATGTCCAACTCTTTGTGACCTCATTGGGGTTTTCTTAGCAAAGATACTGGGATATTTTGCCATTTTCTTCTCCTGCTTGTTAAGTGACTTGTCCAGGGTCATACAACTAGTAAATGTCTGAGGCCAGATTTGAACTCATGAACATGAGTCTTCCTGGCTCTAAACTTGACAATCTATACACTATGGTGTCAACCTAACTGCCCCCTCCTTTCTATAAATAAAGGGATTGAACTAAATGATTCCAAAAGTCTCTTCCAGCTCTAAATCTATGATCCTATGACTTCTACCATTTCCCATTACAGTTATTTTAAGCCTTTTCTATTCTTTTCAAGGTCCTCTCCATTATCATCTTCTCTTTTCTCCATAAAGTTTTCTTTACCCCAGCAATAAGTATTCCTAATTTTAAATGTTACTGTACAAATAGAACACGTGTGATTTGAGAGTAGATTGTTTCACTTTTGCCCAGCACATAGCAGACATATAAGTGATTATTAGATTGAACCCTTGACCTACCCATCTTAAGCATTGTTGGCATTCTATTTTGTATTGCAGTAATGCATGTACGTGTCTTATTCTCTTTACTAGATTGTAAATTCCTACAAGGCAGGGGCCATGTTTTATTCATCTGTACTGCCAAGTCTTGTAGGTTTTATCTCTGCCATAACATTTCTTGTATATTTTTCCTTCTTTTCACTCCTCCAGCAACCATCCTAGTTCAGGTCCTCATCACCATTCATTTTGACTATTGTAATAGCCTCCAAAGTGAGCTCCTTGCCTCATCTCTCCCCATCCAACCAAATCCCTCAAAGCTGCCAAAGTAATATTTCCAAAGCATGGGACTAACCATATCTTGTCCAATAAACTCCAGTAGTCTGCTATTAACCATGATTCCAATTACAAAATCCTCTGACCTCTAAAGCATTTTACAACACGGTATCAATCTAGTTTCTAGCCTTATTTCTAATCACACCCCTTGTTGTACTGTGCAGTCCAGACATATTAACCTTATTTTCTTTACCTCAGACACTATCTCCTACCTCTGTGTTTTTGTACAATATATCCCCCATGACTAAAACACATTCCCTTCTTCACTTTTGCCTCTTAAAATGATTACTTTTCTTCAAATCTCAATTCAAATGCCTTCTCCCAAAAGGAAATTTCCTGATTTTTTTTCCCTCCTTCCTTCCTTCTCCCCCAAGTACTAACAATTTCTTCCTGTTATTTATTTTGTATATGTACATATTGTGTCACCCGGGAGAATGTAAGGCCCCTGAAGGATGAGGATGCCTTCACTAGTGTCTTTCTATCCCTCTTGCTGGGCCACCGCCAGATGTTCTGACCTATGTCTTGCCACTGGACTCCAATAACTATGGAGGAGAGAATGAACCTGAGGATTTGTATATCCCTGCCTCACTCAAATCCAATTCACTTGCAAGTCAAGACATCACCCTCCTGATGTCATCAGTCCTTTCCAGAACAAAAGATGAACAACAACAACAATGTATCCCTAAATACATAGCATGGTGTCTGACATTTAATAGGTGTTTTAATAAAAGCTGAATGATTAATTGATTGAGCTCTCTGTCCCTCTGCATATTCATTAGGTTGCCCTATTTTTTTTAGCTGAGGAGATAAAACATATATCTACAAGTCTTTTAACTTTCCTCTTCCAAACCTCCAAATTCTTTTGTCTCTCCAGGTAACCTTTCTGTCTCTCTCTTTTTTTTTTTTTTTTTTTTGTATGTGTGTATGTGTGTGTGTGGAAGAGAAAGCTCTACTTTCATCACCAAGACTAAATCTCCAACTTATGCCCTTGATCACATCCCTTCCCATCTCTTCTAGAATTTTGCTTCAGCAACAATCCCCCCTATACATCTTCAATTACTCCTCTCCCTGCCCCCACATGCACATACACATACACACAGAGATTCTTAACCCATATTTACAAATATACTCAGGTCTCCCCTATTATTAAGGGGAAAAAAATCATCCTTTTAATTGGCCTCTGGGGTCTCTTCCAGCTCACAGGATCTATGATCCTATAATTCTTTAATTCCCTGAAGCCACTTTCCCATTTCTTTTCTTCCTTTTACTGCCAAAATTCTTATGTGAGTAGTCTACACTTGCTGCCTCCATTTCCTCACCACCCACTTATTTCTCAAACTCTTGCAATCTGGCTTCTTTCCCTACTATTCTACTGAAATTGCTCTTTCTATGCTTACCAGTGATCTCCTTATAGCCATATCCAATGACCTTTTCTTTGTCCCAAATATCTCCACATTTGAATTGTTGACTTTTCCCTCCCCCCTTTGTAGAAACTCTTATCTAGTTTCCATATTATTTTACTCTTCTCTCCACTGTGTCTTCTTGTGCCTCCCACTGCCCAAAAGTTGATGTTCCCCAGGGCTCCTTACTTGGGTCATTGCTCTTCTCTCTTTATTCTCTTCCCCCTGGCTAACTTGTCTACTCCAACAACTTCATCTATTACTTCTGCAAATAGATATTCCTAGCTCTGATCACTTTACTGAGGACCAGATCATCATTTTCAACTACCTGAAGCATATTTGACATCTCTACTCGGATACCTTGAATTCAGCATATTGTATTTAACTAAATCCATTGTTTGAATATTCTCCTCTTCCCCAGTTCCTTATTTTTGTTGAAAAGCACCATTTCCCAGTTATCCATGTGAGAAACATTTATGTTCTTTTACTCTTTTCCCTTTCTTCCATAGCCATTTGGAACCATAGAATTTGAGCCTTGGAAAGGGACTATGTTTCCCTCTGGTCCAACAATACCTAAAAGGAATCCCCACAGTAACAGATTTGATTTATTTAGTCTACTTGAAGCCCTACAAGGGTGCGCTGGGGTGGGGCTGAAGGGAAGACATGTTACTTCTCAAGGCAACTCATTCCATCTTTGGACAATTTTAATTGTTAGGAGTTTTTTTCTGACATCATGGCTAAATTTGCAGATTCCAACCATTGTAACAATTGCTCCTTAGCAACCAGTTTTCCCATCCTGTTGGTGATATCTCCATAATGTTTCCATCTGACTTCCAACCCCTTTTCTTCTATCTCTGAAGCTACCACTTTAGGTTAGGGACTTGTTATTTCTCATCTAAGTTATTACAATGACCTCTTATCTAGTCTCCCAGTTCCAGGAGCTTCTTCCTCAAATCCATCCTATATAGTGCTGACAGATTAATTCTCTAATGCACAGATCATTCTTCTGCTCAGAAATTTTCAATGACTTCCTATTACCTATTGAATGCAATCCAAACTCATTAGCTTGACATTCCAGTCCTTCCCCAACCTTTCTCTATATTATATTTCCTGTATTCTTTTATGTTTCTTCCTTTCATATACTCTATAATTTGGCTAAAAATGGACCATTCACTATTCCACAGACACATTCTGTGCTTTTCTTCATCTCTTAATTTGCTCATACATTCCTTAAGCCTGGAATACCTCTTTCCTCTTTTTCTTTTCCCCATGTCCCCCATTGAAATTCTACTCATCTTTCAAAATTCAACTCAAGTATCACCCTCTTCTTAAAATCTTTTCTGGTTTCTCCAACCAAAAGCAATCTTCTTCTCTATAGAATTTATATTGTATAATTGGTCACACCTTGCTTATCCACTTTTCCTGTTATATTTTGCAGTAATGATTAGTGAATTTTGTCCTATTCTTCCCATTAGTTTGCAAGTTCCTTGAGGGCAGGATCAGATCTTATTCATTTTATAACTTCCTCTACACTAAATGCATAGCATTACATACTAAATAGTTGCTGAGTTTGAATCATTCAATTTTTTTGTGCCTTTAAATTCTTTAGTATGACAAAATGGATACAGAGCTGACCTCATCCTGTATCATACCCATTCTGGTTATGTGACCTAGAATCACCCAAGAATCTCTATCAGCTGCAAAGAAGGAATCCACCTGCATTGGTAGAGGAAGGCATTACTTATACTAATAAAATCATAGGATTGTTCTCTACTTCCAAACACCCCCTCATCTTTTCCTTTAAAAAATATTGGATCAGAAGTAGACTTCTGCCTTCCACTGTTCTTCCTAGAAATGTCACAGTCATAAAATATCAGCCAAAAAAGATTTTTGAATTCTACTTCAACTTATAGCATTGGTTATATGATACCTTATCCCTTTCTTTTTCATTCTCAAAATGTATGTGTTTTTTTTTTTTTTTGGAGAGTAGACAAGCCTTTATTAAGTGCCTATTATATGCCAGGTACTTTACAAACATCATCTCATTTGATCCTAACAACTACCTTATTATTGTGCTGTTATCCTGATTTTACAATTGAGGAAACTGAGGCAGATAGAGGTTAAGTGACTTGTCCAAAGTCACATAACTAGTTAAATGTTCAGTGTCAAATTTGAATTCAGATCTTCCTGACTCCAAGACTAAAGTTCTATCCCCTTCCCTACCAGCTGCCTCCAAGTAACAGATTCTGGAATTTGAAATGGACAAAGTATTTTCATGAGGTAACATATATCTTCTTCATCTCAGAATTTGAAAGGTTCCCAAATTTAGCCACACAATAAACAACAGGTTCTTTTTGTGTCATAGAAAGCAAGTAGATAATGTGGCTCAGGAGAGAGATTCAGTTCTTCTACTTTACTACCAGTATGACTTTGGTCAAGTCCCCTACCTGCTACATTAGTTTCTTTATCTGTAAAATGAGGGAATTGGACAAGATGACCTCTAAATTCCCTTTCAGCTCTAAATCTATGATGGTATGAACTCATTATGTGAATTCAAAATGTAGTTTGTTCTGCTGATGGGATCCAGGTTTGCAGAGCTTGTAGAGGTCGTACATAACTTTCCATAAATGTCCTCAACCATGACTACAAATAAATCTTTGCTTTTTGCCTCAAGGCAGGAGGGTTATGGCCTGTACTGTGCTCTATTGTATCTGAGTACCAGAAAATTTTTCACATTTTCCTGCTGGTGCCTGGGCTCAGGCCATAGCCACTTTTAATTCACCAACCCACAGAAATAGGGTTTTCCAAGGTCAGACAGGATGAGGAGACCCACCTTGTTTCCTAGGAAAGATTCTCCATGGACTAGGATTTCTTGTCCTCAAACCCAGACAGTCCCAGGGACATCCTGATACACTATTGCTTTGCCTTGTAACTTTTTCCATAATTATTTCACCTGTCTGACCCCCAATTCCAGCAGATCTTACATAGCTACCAAGTCGATTTTTGTTTCTGGAAATGGGAACCCAGACCTGGCAGTTTGCATGGTTCAATGCTAGACTTGGCTATTTCACAGCTTGCAAAACTCCTAATTTGTTTAAGGATTTTCCTAAGGCAGGTAGGGGGAGGGGATGCCAGCGATTGAATAGACTGAGTTTTATTCTTTCTGCCTGAGACTTCCTGCAGTTTTATATTATCTCATGCAGTTATGAGGAAATGTAGATAATAGAAGTGTTTGCCTTATGCTGATTCTTTGCAGCACAGTTTACTTGGTTAAAAATCTATGCTGGCCACATGGATGTATTTTTTGCTGAACATTCAAAGCTTTTCCCATTATCTTTAAAAAATGTCTCTCCTTAAAGCTCTCTTGGCACCTTTATTATTGTTTATAAAGAGATGTAAATGTGCATACTAGTGTGTTAGGAGGTAGACAACCAATTCAAATGCTCACAGTTTAGATCACAATTATACAGCATGGATGAATGGGATTTTTTTGAGGAGTAATTTTTTGAGCTATTATAATGGCAGACCCCTAAGTCATCAATCATATCACAAATGGTCGATCCAATATGATCATTAGGACATCTCAAATAACCATATGTGGCCCGGTCATTTCAGCTACTTTTCTGAGTGAATAGGACTGAATGTAGAGTAATAATTTGTGACCCTTCACATATGCCTCTCAGTCATCAGCACTTCACTGACCATGAGCAGTAGAACTGGATGAGCCAGTTTTATTTCCTGCTTCTCAGGTTGTGTTTTATGTCTTACTCATCAACAGATGTTTATTAAGATCCTACTATGGGTCTATTAAGTAGCTAGATGATACAATGGATAGAGTGACAGATTTGGAGTCACAAAGATCCCTCTTCCTGAGTTCAAATCTGTCTTTAGACATTTACTAGTTTTGTGACCCTGGACAAGTCACTTACACCTGTTTGCCTCAGTTTCCTCAGCTTCAAAATGAACCAGAGTAAAGCAAACCACTCCATTTTCTTTGCCAAGAAAACTCAAAAGAGTCAGATAAACAGAAAACCTGCTGAATAACAACAGCAGTAGTTGCATCACTATACATGGAAGAGAGGGATAGGGGAGAGAAAGATGAAGCAGTCATTATATTATACTGGAAAAAGCCTGGGACTTGGAAAGGGACCTGAGTTTGAGTCTTCATTCTTCTTCTTTTCTGATCATTAGGTTCCTTATTTATAACATGGGAATCATAATAATTGACCAAGGTGTATGTGTGTGTTTAATTTAGTACACTCTATGGCACCTTGTATGAGCTAAAAAACAAACAAACAAACAAAAACAAAAATCCAACATTGTTGATTGATTGATTGCAATATGACTTAAAGGAGAAAGAGATCAATAGGACTGCAGAATTTTCATGTTGTAGCGTTTGGGTTACAAAATACTCAGTGGAATATAAGAGAAAAAAAAGAACCATGGCATTATATCATGAAAAGCATTTAAGATTAAGTTGTACATGGACTTCCTTTCTTTCATCCTTCCAGTCTTCCTAAATTTTTCATTCATGATGGATTCTTCTTGCTAGTTCCCCACTAAGGCAGCCAGCCATTTTCTATTTTTTAAGAGAAGTAAGAATTTAAATTGGGTGAGAGAAGGGACATAGATGTCAAGCTAGGAAGGACCTCAGAGGACACAAATCCAACTCCCTCATTTTTATATTTGAGAAAACTGAGGTACTGAGAGTTTAAATGATTTGTCCTGACATTTCCTAAGAGATTTGAACTTAATTCTTCCTGAATCTAGATCCATATCCATATTCTAATTTGGTTAGAAAAATAGAATAAAATAGAATTTAGACAGATAGAGGAATATTTAATAGAATTTACTTTCTTGCCAACAGGGAGAGAATATTTTGTTGCTATTGTTGTTGTTGTTTAATTAGAAAAATCCTTGTGCATATCAATCCACAAGTTTTTATTAAGGGCTTATACATAAGTTTTCTATGCTTTTTAAATGATACCAAATTTAAATATTGGTATTAAAATGAATATTTTAAAATTATTTTCTATTTGAATAAAATTTAGATGAGGATTTCAATTCTAAATTTCGAACAATAGATGTGAATGGAGGTTATTCTCGGGAAAAAGATTCATTTATGGATTATTAAGAAGGTAATATGCAATCATTCACACTGTTTTTCCAATATGATGATGAGGCCGACCAATTTTAAATGTCCACAAATCTCAATAGGGACAGAGAAGCTTCACATCTTGGGATCTTGTTTGTGGCATTTTTCATGATATTGGCCCACTATTGGTAACCATGTGTCTTTCTCTTTTATTCTCCTCTTTATACCGAGTTGATATTTCGGTGGTTGTCTCTGTCATAGAATCTTATGCAATTTTTAACATACATACGGCAAGTGCCTTTGCAGAATCTCCAAATCACAGAACTGAGAGGAATCTCAGATGTTAACTCATCTATCCCAAACCTAAACAGAAATCCTGTCTATGACATATTTTAGAGATGACCATCCTGCTTCTGCTTGAAGAATTCTTTGAAATGCCTGTGGCAGAATAGGAAGTCCAGTGAGTTATTCCACCAGCACATGTGACAAGCCAGCCATATCAGGTAGATAATGAGTTAGGCTTAGAATCAAATAAGAAGAGGAGATTTGCAGAATAGCCTTTAAAAAGCTGTACAGTGTTTTCTTTGGCCTTAAGCTATTTACTCGCTGTTAAGTCCATCTTTAACTCTAGAGTTTTCCTGGGGACACAACTAGACTGCAAATTTTGATTTCAGAAGAATCACACAGGTGACTCAAAGAGCAATGGAAAGACACGTGATAGACATGATATCTGCAGCATGTTAGCAAGTGCTATTTGCATGCAAGAAGTAACATGATTTTTCAAAGGCCTGTATAATTGGGAAAAGGAAATTCTGGTTATGTGGTGAGAATGAGGGAGAACAAATGGACAGCTCCTGTGCTAAACCAGTATTAAACATATGTGTGTGTATATCTATCTATATATTTTTATCTACATCAAAAGAGTCAGGAATGTCTCTAATAGTGGGCAAATCTGAAATTGTAGGATTATGGAATGGGATAATGAGACCCCAAAAGAATTAAAAAATGTGTCTGGACTGTAAGCTTGCAGAGAAAGATTCCCCCCTACACAAGAGAAAGCAGATCCAGTGAAATATGGAGATAAGGAGGCCATGGCAAAATGCCTCAATCTACCAAAGAAATACTATAAGGGGAAAGAGAAAAGGGCTTATGATATTCCAAACTAAGGGCAATCAGAGAAACAGGTAGCATGATGGATAAAGCATCAAAACTGGAGTCTTGAAGATCTAAATTCAAATACAGCTTCAGATACTTAAAAGATGTGAGATCCTGAATAAGTTACTTATACTCTGTTTTCCTCTGTCTCCTCAACTATAAAATAGGAGTGATGATAATAACATCTACCTTGAAGGGTTGTTGTAGAGAATGAATAATATTTGTATCAAATGAGAAAATAATATTTGTAAAAAGCACTTAGCATAATGTTCAGCACATAGTAGGTATTATATAATTGCTTATTCCCTTTTCTCCCCTTTACAAAGTCCTAGGTTAGGAAGGTGAAGCAATACTGATATGATATAAAAATGGATATATGAAGAACGAGCAAGAAAAATAAAATATTCCATTGGTCATGTTTTGAAACATCAGCATTGGGGACAGTGAACTTTTTGCTTTTCATCTTATTGAAGTTAGCCCTAGGCTAATGAGAAGAAGGAAAGTCACACCCTAGATCTAAATCTTTGCAGCATGGAGACATCAAGAAGCTTAAATTTCTTTCATGACAGCTTTTAGCATCCCTTTTAACATCCATCTAGACATCAGTGAAGGGAAACTCACTTGTTCTCTTTAGAATCTTGCTTCTGCTCTAATACTCAGGCAATTCCTGCGTTTATGAAAGAGTAACTCGTTCCCATGGCAATGAGGATAATAGTACAGCTTGGTGACATTGTCACAGAATTCAGGATTTGCTCAAAACCCTTTTCTAACAAATATTAATTCAGAAAACAATTCAAAAAACATCTCCTGATGAGCTTCTGCTCATGTCGAGAAGTTTCGATAAGTACTTGATATTCTATTTTGACAGAGAAAGAAGTCAGAGGTCAGACAAAGGTGGCCACAGCGTCTGTAGAATTTCTCTTTGTTCCCACCTTTGGAAGAAGGTTCTCCAAGTGAATATTTTGGTAGGAAAGACAGAATTTTAATATATGTATTAGTCTGGATCTATAATTTCATTTTTAAAGGAAACTCCATCTATCAATAGAGATCAGGATCTACTGTGCTAATTAAAGTGTTAGAATTACCTGAGGTTAAATGACTTGCCTTGAGTCTCACAGCAAGTGTGTCAGAAGGTGGAGTTGTTCTCTGATCTCTGAGGTTAGGTTTTCTATCCATTATACGATAAAGCTTAGCATTAATCAGTCAGTAGATATTTATTCAGGGCTTATTATATATTCTGTATCTTGACCATTTTCTTACCTGCCACCATACAAGGAGTAATGTCATACCCCTTCCACTGTCATTTTGGAAGCTTAAGCAAATCAATTGCCATTGCTACTGGAAAGGTGTCCCAATCTATTCCCCAAAGGCTCTCCTTATCATCTCTATGACTTTCCAAGACAAAATACCCTTCCCCAATCCCACTTCCTTATGTGTCAATCAGTCAGCTGAAATGAATTAATCACTTACTAAATTTTAGGCACTGTGCTGACATCTGGGAATTCAAATAAAGAAGAAAAACCAGTCCCTGAATACAAGGAACTCACAGTCAAAGGGAAAAGGTGATATGCAAACAACTATATGTAATGTCAGCTCCTTGAAATCAGGGACCATCCAGTTTTTGTATTCATAGCACCGTGCTTTCTACACACTTAAATGTCCATTCATTCATTCATCCTATTTTCAAGATATTGTCCTAGAAACTATGGAAATAAGAACAAAAAAAAAAAATTTAAACAGACCCTGTCTTGAAGAAACTTCAATTATATTGGTAAATAACTATATAATAAATACAAGGTGAATTGGGAGTGGGGGGGAAGAGAAAAAGTTTTCATGTAGAAGGTGGTGCTTGAGCAAAGTTTTGAAGCAAGAGATGGGGATGAAAAAAGCATGTCAGGATTGGGGGTCACTAAGAAGTGCAAAGGTCTTAAAGAAAAGAGAGGGAATGTCATACATAACAAGGTTGGTTTGGTTAGGTTCCATGAACTGTGGGGATAATAATGTTGTTGTTTAGTTGGTTCAGTCCTCTCAGACACTTCCCCCATTTGAGGTTTTCTTGACGAAGATACTTAAGTGGTTTGCTATTTCCTTCCCCATTTGCATTTTACAGAGGAGAAAACTGAGGCAAAAAGGATTAAAAAGGGTCACTCAACTAGTAGAGATCAGGCTTGAACTCAGGATTTCCTAACTCCATGTTCAGTGAGCTCTCCATTGTGCTACCTAGCTGCCTTTATCCAATGCTTTTAGGTCTGCAAAGCATGTTACTTGTGTTATCTCTTTAATTTTTATATCAATCCCATAAGGCAGAGGCTCTAATTATCCTCACTTACCCTACTAAGCTATTGTGAGGATGAAATGAAATGTGGATATGAAAGTGCTTTAAAAAAACACAAGCCATCCTACAAATATAAAGTATGTTACAGCCTTGTCTCATCCCTAGGAGGTTGGGTTACAGTGGGGGACCCAGCTGTCAAGAGGAAGACTAGCCAGCCCATTTCTCCTTGAAGTGCTTATATCATACAATTTTAAATTTGGCTACTAGTGGATCAAGTTATAAATTCGTCAGTTGACCCAGCATGTGAGGCTGACTCTGGCATTGGGCAGATGGAAAATTTATTATTCAGTGTTTGGAGATTTCAAACTACCATAAACACTCAAGACTACCTTTTTTTTTTTTTTTTTTTTTTTTTTGGAGAAGTTTCCTAAGTGCCAACTTGGCTGGTCTCTCATGCATGGGGCAGTACTCTTGGAATCATGTGGCCTGACCAAAACTGGAGATTTCAAAGTAGAGGTGGAAAGGACAGATATTTTAAGTGCCTTCTAACCCTTTTATGTCTTCAATTCTTTTTCATTCTAATGCCTAAAGAATTTTATGCTAACTATGCAAAATATATGTGTGCATAAAGTGGGGAACACCCAGGGCAGGAAACCTCTCCACAAATACTGATTGCAAACCATCTATGACTTAGTAAATGATAGGATTATAGGATTGAACATTGGATTATAGCTTTGCAATTGGAAGTACTTTAGAAGTCATCTAGTTCAAACCCCTAATTTTTACAGAATAAGAAATTGAGGCCAGTAGAGGCAAGATGACTTCTCTGAGTTCAGGTAGCTAAGTAAGTGTCTGAGACAGATTTTGACCTGAGGTTCTCCTATTTCAGAATCACTTCCCACTGCCCCATATTGACATAAAAATTGAGGAATTGGTTAGAATCAGAGGTTAAATGTCTTGTCTGGGATCACTGAGCTACTCCATGTAAGGTGGTATATTTGAACCTCATTGTTCTTTATTTCAAGCCCAGTACCATGACCATTACACCAGCCTGCCTGGGGGAAGTCCTGCATTTATACAAAAATGGCCACAGCTTTCCCCCCAGCAACTGCAGAAAGCTTGGCTGCAGAATAGAGCAGTACAAAAGAAACGAATGTGTGATATAGTAGCTTGACTAATGTAAACCAAGAGAGGGAGGAGATGGCAATGTTCCACTGGGGTTCTTCACTTTGGTGCAAAGAATGGAGGCTCTCACTAATGAAGAAATATTCTTGTGTGTCATTAAAGCAAGAGCAGTACTTATGAGCCTCCCATGTCTGAAGTTAAGAGAGCTTTATTACAGTGATCATCCCTTGTGCTAATGAGCAGTGCGGGGCATCCTTTACCTAGTATGGAAAAATGACTCTGCTCCTGGGAAGTCAGCTTGATAGCCTTATCTTAATTGTTGATCCTCTGCTATTGCTGAAGCTCAAAGCCTCCACAGCCATGACAAAGCCAGAAAGAAGAGCTTTGAGTTTCATTTGTCTGTCTGGAAAGAGAAGTATTTTAAATGTTTTCTATTTATGGTTCTGCCGCCTCGTGATGACTAAAAGCACAAGAAGGAATCTCTCTGTACATTGATTTTTTTAGTGCAGGCTTAATGTCTGCGTGTAATTATTCTCACCATGCAGGTGGAGCAAGAAATTAAATTGGGCTTTTTAATGAGGGGGTAAAAAAGCCAGAACCAAAGATGAAAGATTGCAGGAAGACGTAGGCCAGAGACCTGTTTGTAAGCATCCTTTGGGATTTTGTTTCCTATTGCTTTAAAATGAAAACATTTCTCCCTGGGACAAAGTGATTGTGCCTAGCCTTGATTTCTCTGGATAACAAGGGTATGTAATGGCTAGAGGGCTAGACTTAGAGTGAGGAATATCTGAGTTCAAATCTTGTCTCTGATTCTTCCTGGGCAAGTCATTCACCCTGTTTGACTCCCAGCTTCTTTATCTGGATAATAATTGTGCTATCTACCTAGCAGGCTTGTTTTGAGGCTCCAGTGAATGAAGGTAAATGCGAGGGACTTTATAAACTTTGAAAGGCCAGCTACATAAATGTCAAGTTGCTATTACTCCTGACCATAGGAGGTATTTCATAAATTCTTTGTTGAATTGAAACCTTTTTCATGTGACTAACAAATCCCAGTCTGTCCTGAGGTGAGGGAAATGGCTTTCATGTTTATATTTTCAGATGAAACGTCAATTTATAACGTCTGAGGTGCAAGAGCCCTAATAAGGAAGGAAAATAAAATAAGCATTTATTAAGTGCCTACTATGTGCTACGTACTTAAAAAATATCTCATTTGATCCCTGCAATGTATGTGTTGTTATTATCTCCATTTCCAAGGAGATAGACAGAGATTAAGTGACTTGTTTAGGGTAACACAATTAGTGGGGATTTGAATTCAGATCTTCCTGATTTCAGCTCAGTTTTCTTTTCACTGTATCATCTAGAATCAGTGGCCCCCCAAACTTTTGTTCTCAATATCTTTATCCTATTAAAAATGATTGAGGATCTGTCCAAAGAGTTTTTGTTTATGTGGGTTATAGTTATAGATATTGACCACATTAAAAATAAAAACCAATTATTAATTTGTAGACTCTCTGAAAGGATTTCAGAGATTCCGAGGATGCTCTGGAGCAGACTTTGAGAACCATTGATCCTAGATGCTTCTAATAGCCATACTGCAATGCCCTCCTGACTGTACTTCTGACTCTCCAGACTTTGCCACTGTCACATCTGGTTATCATTCTGGAATATGCTCTATGGATCATGCTGGATTCCTTCTCACATGGGGGAATTCCTTGTGGGGGATCTCCATTTTGGGGAAAGGTCCAGAATGGCCTCCAGTTGTGATGCTGATTCTTCAAAGTCACAGTCCCATGTTTTCTCTACCACTCCTTTTCATCTCTGTTCTGTGTCTTGTCTTTTCCTAATTAGAATTGAGATTGGGACTGTCTTTCTTTTTGCCTGTACTTTTATCCCTAGCACTTAGCACAGTGTTGGCACACAGTAGTCTTATTAAATGCTTTTTGCCTACCTGCTGTTTTCTGTGTTAAAAAAAAAGGGCAGAGGGAAGCAGTTGTATTAGATATATTAGATGACCTCTAAGGTTCCTTCCAAATTTGAATTTATGCTATTATGTTATTATGAAACCTTCCAGGAACTACTGCAGAAATATCAATCATTTCACTCCTATGTGTCCACCTGGTTTATATAAGACTCCTAGGAACTCCAAGTCCCCCTCCCATTTTTCCATGATCTAGACCTCCCTCTGCATATCTTTCCCCCTTTGTAGACTAGAGCAGTAATCTCTAAAAAGCAAAAAATCAAGGTACATGGCTTCCTCCCTTAATTAAACATAGGAAAAGCCAGTCTTAGGGACTCAGCCAGCCAGGGGATGAATGGGAAGTCTATTTTCTTTGAAGGGGAGAGGTGTGGGCTGATGGACAGTTTGTTCTGAGGGAGAGTAGGCTGGGGAGGTAGGTGCTGAGTTGCCCAAGCCTACATCCCATGGAAATATTGGAACTGAAATGTCTCACAGGAGAAGCAGAGACATTTGCCCCAATTTCACTTCCAGAAAGTTGCAAGTAAGCATTTTTTCCCCCTCTCCCCAGTGTTGGTTCACAGGGCAGGCATGTGATTTTTTTTTCCAGGCCTTGAATGGGGCAGTAGCTCCAAGGTTAATAACCCTCCCTCGCTTCAGGTGGTTGTCTTGGCGGTTTCAGAATGTTGTGTTTGGCACAGGGGTGAAGGCTGCATTTGCAAGTGGTTTTGAGCCACCCCCTGCTGAAAGAAGGACAACAACCCCACCTCCCCCGCCCTTAAATTCACCCTTACCTTTTTAACCCTGTGAGATCCAAACCCCTCTCCAGTGACTATATTTCCCCAAACACATACATGAAACCACATATTTGGTCTACAAATGATAGTCTTAATTAATTAAAAGTACATTTTTCCTTCTTTGAAATCAGTTCTGTTCAGTAAAATCAAAAACATGTCATTCTGAGATTTTCACTCAAATCTTACTCCAGTGTTTCACAATGACAAGGAAGTGACCCCTCCTCAGAGGAGCAGAAGCTCTGGTGGAGGAGGGGGGAAGCTATCTAACTGGAAGGGTTTCACATACATACCTCCCCATAGATTGTCACCTGAAGACAATCAGATAAAAGTGAAAGTTCTTCCTTCTCTATCCTACTTACCACCAACCTTTTATGAGCCCTCAAACATGGCCAAGGCTACTGGATATTGGATCCTGGTGGCCTGTTGTGGATATTAGAACTCCTAGAACATTTTCTTTTCTTCCTAACTTCCAAAGGCTATCTCTCCACCAGCGAGATCACCCTGAAAGACCTAAGAAGGAGCTATAAGCAGAGCTCTGTAGCTTAGGTAAAAAAGAGATGACCACCGACTATGTCTAGGTAAATTCTGTCTTCAGAGTCTAAGAACAGTAGATTCAGATTACAGATAATAATTAAGGAAGACTAGAACTCCTGCACCCCTTGTTGCAGGACTTACTTCAGCTTTTCTATATATTATGGATACCTTTGACAATATGGTAAAACTTACTGACATCTCTCTCAGAATAATATTTGCTTATCTCAATAATGGGAGGAAATAATTTCATTTAGAGATTAATGAAAATAATGATGTAGTGGGTCTTCCCTTCTCAGCCCCACCCTTGCCTCCTATAATCCATCAGCACATCACCGTCCCCCAGATAAGAGTTTTTGCCTGGGTGGGTAGTTTCCTTCACTGTTGTAGTCAAACCTCCTCTAATTCTATGAGGATGAGTTTGGCATTTCTTGCTCAGTCCCTGGCTGAAAACACGTTCTAAAAAAAATTAAGTACTTTTCTGAGATCAGGGAAGGATGAGAAAGACAAGGATTCAAGATCTTGAGGGTTATCTCCTGATTCACTATGGCCTTAGCCACTGATGAAGCAGACCTCTTTCTGGGTTTCTCTCTCTGGAAAAAAAGATAAAATGGTCCCTACACAGAAGAAACAAAAGTAGGCCTCCATTGGAGTTCAAGGTGTGGCTATTCTAAAGCTAACAATGAGGCAGGTTTTTTTCCAAAGAAGCTGCCACAGACCTCATTGTATCTGCCCTCCCCTCTTAAGGCCAAGAAAGGGGCACTGAATCTGTCGACAAGTCCCATTGGAGCTCCTTCTGAATTTCAGAGTTGGCCCCTCTGAGAATCTTGCTAAGGGGTGTCAGATTTTGCAGTAGGGGGAAAAGCTGGCAACCTAATCCTTACTTCTCAGTAACCTTCCCCTCGGAAACCAGCCAACTCTATCTGCTTGGAGACCTTCCTTTGATCACAGCTTGTCACCTCCCAAGAGATGTTCCACTTTTCAGGCAGGTGAAAAACGAACCTGATTAAAAATAGTAGGCTCAACTCTAGATCACTGGGCAATGAACTTTTCATATAGAGTCTCCTTGTAAAGTGAAACTTTACATCTTGGATTTGGGGGGGTAGAGGGTATGAAAGAAACCTGAAAGGTCAGTCTAGCCACACTCCTCCTGTTAGAGAAATCCAGCTGTCCATCAAGCTTCTGCAGTGCCCACAAATTAAAATGAAGCCCCCTCGGTCTCCATGCAAGAATCCTGAATAATGGCTAATCGTACAGTACGGTGTGTAACTTGCAATATTATCTTTTGGCTATACCAGATCCCTAAGGACAAAAAAAGAAGGGGAAAAAAACAGCCCTTCCTTTTCTCCCCAATCTGCTGGATCTTGTCAGCAGGCGTGTTTCACCTGGGCGAGCAGAGTTCAACTGAGCCACCTTCCCTCCCTCTCTCTGCCTGCCCCCATCACTCCTCCCTTTAATGCTTTATAAATGTGGATTTCTAAAGCTTTTTAGACACAAGGGACCCATTTCCAGTGGAAATCAGGGCATTTCCCATTTCACGTTAAGTACCCCACAGTGTCTTGAAAGAAGGAAAGAAAGCAGACTGGAAGAGTAAGCCATTTTCTCTTCCCTTTCTTTTTTTTTCCCCCAGTACAGTGGGCCATTTTTGCAGTGGATGCTTATTGTTTATCCTTGGGTCACCTTTCCTAGTTTTACTGCTATTGCTTGAGTTTCTCTCTCTCTCTCTCTCTCTCTCTCTCTCTCTCTCTCTCTCTTTATTTTTTTTTATAAAATGCCTGATTAATAGGTTAGCTGCTTTTTATATCTGCACATGTGGCGCATCTGGATAAAGGCGTGCCTCTCTGCTTTGTTGGTTTTTTTTTTTTTTTTTTAACTTTACTTTCGACTGCCATGGTAACTGCTGCATGTTTGGCAAAAGGAAAGAGGAGGGGAAAAAAAAAAAAAAAAGCTTGGAGAGAAGAAAAGGAGCTCACAGAGCTCAGCTGGCAGATGTCCAGTGTAATCATGCCGCAGAGCTGAAATGAGGCCTCTGGCAGGCAGCCAAGTTACAAAGAACAAAGATGTCAGTTCCTAATGTTGGCGGCAAAGCTTGTTTGGCACCCTTATATGGTTTCCCAGAACTCCCTGCCTTGGCAGCCTTCCATTCCCTTTAGGGCAGCAAACAGGATTAGTACAGCAGAGTTGTTTTTCTCTTTCTCCCCCAACTGTTCCAATGACATCATCCCTGCTGCATTCATTTGCCAGGAGGGTGATTTTTTCCCCCCTTTCTCTCTCTCTTTCCACCTCCCTCCCTCTTGCCCTCCCTCCTCTCTCTCTCTCTTTCTTTCTCTCTCTCTCTCTCTCTCTCATAACCTCTCTCCTTCCTTCCTCCCTTCCCTCCCTGCCTCCCCCCTGCTTTCTTTCAACGCAGTATTTTAGGTCATTCTTCTTGCCCGGCTTCTCGGTTAAATTAAAAACACCCTGGTGCAAGTACGTTTAGCTGAATCAAGCCAGACGCTGTATTTTATTTTTATAACTGAATTCCTGCGAGATAAAAATCTCATTTTCCTTAGTAGGTTGTAATCAGCACTTACAGGGCTGTGGTTTCCAACTGCCCTCATCATGTGCTTCCTTAGGAAGCTCCACAGAGAAATGGGCTTGGCCCCAGCTCCGATTTAAAGGGCCCATGGCCGGTTCCATATCTTGTGTGTGTGTCACATACACCACGGGCACACGGAGGCCATCAAGGAAGCGCCTAAAAATGAACACACATACATACATGCATGCACACACGCTCCTGGATTCTCAGAAGTCCACACAAGTGCACAAACACCGCGGGTGCAGGAGCCGGGGCCAGATCTCCAAGGACAGTCCCATATATGGAGTGGCTCTTTCCTACGCTGGAAGGATCCTAATCAAAGAAGTCCTTGGTGGAACAAACGCTTCCACTTCCTAAAAGACTGGTCTAAACTAGTAAGCAGCCCCAGCATTATGCAACTAAATGGCTGTGTTGATGAAAAGAAATCAAGGTTTGCAACTGCACACACATATTCCCCAGCCCTCGCCTCCAGTCCTCTCCACCCCACCCTGCTCTGATTCATGAACTAGTTTTCAGATTCATGAATCACTTGGGAACCAGCTAGAGGAAAAATGAATAGTATTGATCTCATTTCAATTGAAATTGGCTCATTATGAGCATGCTGGCTGGAGCCTAGTGGCCAGATGCTCGGGCACTTCTGCAGACAGGCTCCTTCAACCTGCCTGTGGGGTAGGAGGGAATTCTAGGTTGAGACTTTGTGCAAGGGGATTTTGTTCCTTTTTTTTTTTTTTTTAATTAAATAGGTATAATAAGATTTATTTTAAGAGTGACTCAGACCACACTGCCCTGCTCTTGGTTGGTTATACTACCCTCCTTTTTATTTTTCTTTCAGTTTTAATTAAATTAGAAATAAAGTAGCTCAATACAAGTCACTTTTCCAGATTTTTACATAGTTTTTGTTTGCCTATCATGACAAAGCAAGATCGCACATTCTGATCCCGATTCAGAAGCCAACCAGCCGGGGTCCATTGTTTTTGAGTGCAAATAGGAAATTTGCCATCATCAACCCCCACTCTTTACTCTCTGCCTTCTCTTCCTGAACATCAATTCAGCAGAGCTTAGGTATCTGTGAATCCCTCAAGAGATTGTCAAGGTCAATTCCCTCTCCCTTTGATCTCTGAATGGGGTCTGACCATTGTGTGAGGAAAATGTGCCCATCAATTGAAAAAGCAAAGTGTTAAAAAAAAAAAAAATCATCCTTTTCCCTCTCAAATTAAATTGTGCCCTTTCCTTTAAGAGTCATTAATGGGTACAGAACTGAAGCCTGAAGCAGGTATGACGAATGCAATTGTATGGAGGGTTTGAGTCACCAGGGATGTCCTGGGATCTTTCAGGAAGGGAATTTTCTCTTCTCTCCAAAGTCTTACCCCTCTCAGCATCCAGGCCTTCCTCACCCATTTTCTTCTTCACATCTCTCAACCTCTTACTTAAAAATACTCCATCAACTTAATTTCCTGCCAGAACAAACCTTTTCTTTTCCTCTCGATGACTTTCATTGCTCTTCCATTTTTACTAAAAAATAAATTAATAACAATAGACTAGTGGGTCTAAATTGTAGTCTCAAAATGAATTTTGTGAGCTTCCTTCCTTTCCTAGGATTTAAATCCCCCAACTTTAGGGATTAAAAACAAATAACTAGATATATGACTTTAAGAAACCTCACAAAAACCCAACAACAACAACCAAAAAGGCTTTGATTTTAATCTGCATAATTTTGGATCCAATAGCTTGGAAATGAGATTTTTATCCATTTGCTTCAGACATGCCGTCTCGCCATTAGATGTGTTTTACTTGGCAGAGATTTGATGACGTGACCTTACTTTTCTTTTATCATTGCAGTACCCAGAATAACTGGGAGAGGCCTGAAGAAGAGGAAAGAAGATGTGTTTATGTGCATTTCAATAAGCAATTAGTTCAGGGACAAAAAAAAAAAAAAAAGTTGCTTTGTCTTCCATTATATCTGGATTGGTGAGCTAGGCAATTCCACACCCATATCATTCGTCTCTCCTAGGACGGGGATTGTACCTGCAGAAAAACCAAGGGACAGAAATGCTATATATCGTGGGTTAAAAATCAGTCCTCCATATTTGCCCATTTCGGCCAAATGGGGATAGGGAGTTGGCTCTCGTTTTTGTATTAAGTCGTTTGATTGTTTTTCCCCTACGGTTGCCTCTCATTTTGTGATAAACCTGAGTTGCTAGGAAAGCTTTTTATGTAACACCCGCTCGGTCTCAGGCTTTACAGAGCACCAAGTGTTCCGTTTCCAGAGTTCCACATAAATCTGGCTGCACATCAAAACTTCTGTTTCATAACAGACTAGAAATAGGATTTTCTAATAACATTCGGAGGTCTGTAGTTATTGTGCAGGGATCTGGAATTTTATGAATCGTAAATGGATAACTAAACAAAGACCCCCAAAAGTCCCTGCTTTCCATCTCTGGGGTTCAGGCAGAGAGGAAAGCTGAGGGGATGCATTTTCTCCATGCATGGTCTGTCTGTTAGTAACCGAAGCGTCCTTTCAAAGAATTTGTTAAATAATTTCAAACATATTGAGGACCTTATTCATGTTAAGGGGGAAAAAAATTGCCTTCCGCCCGGTTTCTCTCCCCTCATTCATGGAGAATGTGGTTTCCTTTTATTGTTTCCCCAGACACTGCCAGTTTGCAGATTTAACCCCTGGCTTCTCTCTGGGGGAAGGAAGGTTCCTTTACCAGCACTCCTTGCTTGGAGGGATCCAAACATTCTGCAAGAAAAACAAACCACACATTTAAAACTCGAATCCATAAAAAGTGAGTTCATAGAATGATTAAGGAGAGAATGTAGTATTAGGTCATCTAGCCTGCATTCCCCATCCCTGCCCCACCCTCCCACCTCCCCTTTTCCCCTCCCCCTCCCCCCACCTCCCACCCACTACCCACACATCCTGCAAGCTTCCTTCCCTACTGTGTGTGCTCTGCACACTAGTCCAGTCCTGTTTCACATTATGGGAGAAATGGGAGTTCCCGCTCAAAGTCCATTTGTAGACCATTTAGATGTCACCTAGGGAAACTTCTCCTGTGGTTCAAACTGCATTTTCCTTTGTTGTATTTCATCAGCTCACTCCTTATTCTGTTATTTCATCTTTCCCGGTCCTGGCTTTTGTGTATGGCATGCCCGCCTTACTCATTTAGCATATGGATATCATCACTTCAAATAAAAAGGAACCTCTTTCTAGCCCTGGGATTGGGGTAAAGGGAAAAGGTAGGAGGGAACAGCTCCCTCCCCTTTAAGGAATTAACCCTGTTTTTTCTGGCTTGTGCTTTATGCTGTTTTCACATGGGAGACCATGTGATATAGGAGATAAAATAACAGAGTATAAAGAACTAGATTTAAATTCTTTCTTAAACATTAACTAGTTGTGTGATACTAGGCAAGTCCCTTTAACAACTTTGCTCCTCAGTTTCCTCAGCTGTAAAATGGAGGTAATATTAGCATCCACTTCACAATTTATTGTAGAAAGCATTTGACAAAAATATACATGCAGCACTTTGAAAATCTAAAGGCAGTAAATGGATGTGAGCTATTATGATGACTTTTCAGGGAATAGGATTTGGATCATGGCACAGTCTTATCATGCCCTTGATTCACAATGAGCCAAGTTATATAATAGTGGTGCTATATCTTTTAGGCTGTTGGTTTTTGCTTTTCTTCTCTTGCTTTCTCATTCTTTTTCTAACATCTTTCTCATAACAACCTCCTCAAAGTTCCCCTGTACCACCCAGTGAAGGATCCTCCATCTCTTCCTTCATTGTGATTTAATGCTTAAGTCCAGCCAGCTCAGAATTGCATTGTTTTGTTTTGTTTTTCCTGCTTTCTGTCTCAGACCCTCCATCCAGTTTACATTAAGAGATCCCTTTTCATTTATTCTTATTCCTCCTGGCCCCTGTAGAACTGCTTTGTAAATGTCCCCCTCCCTCTGTATAACAATGTTTTGTATTTTTTGCCCCTACATGTACCAGCTTGCATTTTTTTCAGGTTAATTTTCCTTTGGCTATTTCCTAACTGTATTTCTAATTCCTCCAGGGCCATTGACATAATTTCGTTCCTTGCTGATGTTTGCAACACCTCCCGCATTTAACTTCATACAAATTTAATTAATCTACTGTTTACTTTTTTCTTCTACATCATTTGTAAAGATAATCAAAGAAATTGCTCAGGAGGAAGAAAACAGGTTTCCTCTCCCCATCTCAGCTGTCTGTGGACTTAAAACTAGGCATGGGAGGAAAACCCCCCAAGTCTAGTGATTCCACCCACTAATTCTAAACCTAATGTGACTCCAGTGAAACCAAAGCCAGAGAGGATTTCCCTCACCAGGTTCCAATTTAATATCTTTAAAATCCACTTAGTGTCCTTGTACCTGGTTGCTATGGAGATAGTTGTCATAAAAATAAATAAATAAATAAAAGACTCACAGGATTGTTAGGTGGGAAACAGCTCCCTATAGTCCATAACTGGCTATATTTGCTGAGAGAAATATCTTGATACTTATCACAGGCCTTTGTTTACTGGAGCGATAGTTCTCAAATTCAATCTGCTGGACTATTTTCATAAAGTGGCCAATAGGAATTCATTTCCAGTTAGTATTCTGAGATACAAGACCCAGAGCTTCACCAAATGTCAGATACCTACCATTTTCCCTTTCTTTGCTAGCAAAGTCGGCCAAGGACAGAATGACACTCCTTGTTTGCTAGAATTTGTTCTTTATGGACCATTATTGATCCATTAACCCGGCCACTAGGAAAGCAAGATAAAAATATTTCCTGGCTTCAATACTACCTCAAATAAGGGCTAGGATGTGAGCTACAAGGATTGAGGTTCTTAAGGGGCAAAGGGGACTCCAAGAGCTAACCCATAAGTCACAATGTGGGGACTCTTTGTTTCTTTCTACTAATACAGGTTTCTG
Source organism: Antechinus flavipes (assembly GCF_016432865.1). Classification (NCBI taxonomy): domain Eukaryota; kingdom Metazoa; phylum Chordata; class Mammalia; order Dasyuromorphia; family Dasyuridae; genus Antechinus; species Antechinus flavipes. Next base: position 96,813,551 of record NC_067401.1, read on the forward strand.
CTAATTCAGCAGGGAACATTAATCAGAGGTCATAGGATGCTGAGATAATGGATCAAGAACTGCAAAGGACATTCATTAGAGGGTATTTAGTTCAACTCTCTTGTTTTATAGATGATCAGACTGAGAAGTGGGGAGAAAGGCAACCAGAAGGAGAGGGAAAGGGAAAAGAGAAGGGAGAAGAAGAGGGAGAGAGAGAATAAGAGAGAGAGGGAAAAGAAAGAAGAGAAAAGAGGAGAGGAGAGGCAGAAGGAGAAAAAGAAAAAGGAAGGATGAAGGAGAGGAAAGGAGGGGAAGAGAGGAGAGAGAAAAGAAAGGGAGAAAGAGGAGTTGTAGGTTGTAGGTTGTAGGTAACAAAGTCAAGGTTTGGGCCCAGGTCCTCCAATTACATTTTCTCATATAAGGCTGTTATATCATTATTCAGAGCTTAATCTTCCTTAAAACATTATATTTATATATAATAATCATTCAACTCCAGGAGGTAAATACTTTTTAGAAGCCAGTTCATAGCTTGATGAGGGTTAAATACTCATGTAACTCTAGTTTATGTGGGGAAATTGTAAAAGACTTCATTCAATATGTTCTCTTCCTGGGCATAAATATTGCCCCAGTAGTCACTATATCACAGCAGAATCGGATATCTCTTTATCCATTTTGTAGTTAACAGAAGACAGAGGGATTCTTTCTAATATAGGGGGTGAGTGAGTAGAGTTGAGTTTTAAGATGTGGAATTCAGAATGTTTAATCCTGCTACAGGCTACAGGGCACTAGGGACAAGAAGGAGAATGAAAGAAAGGTACACAGTGGAGATTACATTATAGATGGCATGTCTACCTCTTCTGAAATGACTGCCAAAGGCCCTCTCAACCAGAGGGGTAAAGCAGCTGACAGGAAATACATATCCCTTTCTGCAAGCCTGCAAAAAGCTTACACCAAGTTTCTTTTTCCTTCTTTTGTATTTTCCAACTAAGGATTAAAATTAAGCCTCTAGGGGGGAAAATTCTATCCTTTTGGAAAGATCAAAACTATACTTCCTTACTTTCATTAAAAAAAAAAAACAAAACAAACTTATTTTTCATTTCCTTCCACTGGAAGATGTCCTAGAAGAATATAGAAAGTAAGCCTTCATTTGCTTCTGTTTTAGTATCAATCTTACAACAATTCTGAGATCTCCAGTCTCTAGTGACTCAGTTTACTTTCATTTGAATGGAAACTATGACACCTTGTCTATGTGGGAAAGGTTTTGAATATCTTCAAAGTTATCAGTACAGGTACAAAATGTAAAAATGATCATGCCCTTTGATACCTTATTTATTCTTGATAGCTTTTCCAGAAATAATTGTCTCTAGGCCTGCAAATTCATTAGCTAAACCCTTTAAATACCTTGGGATGCATGATATTTAGGCCTGCTCTGTATAAATTCAAGAGCCACATCAACAAAAATCTCCATTATCTTCTAATTGTCCATACTCCTTATCCTTATTTTCCTTGTTAATGATCAATTTTTTAAAATGCTCAGGCATTTTAGAGTTATCTTAGTTTTTTGTTTCCCTTCTTATTTATTAAGGGATCTATTTTCTTTCCTTGAAAAAAACCCCAGCATGTTTTTGAAAAACATTTCCCATTTTTCTAGTTGTATTAGCTGGCATTAAATAGGCTTGGGGATTAGGATTTTTTTTTTTTCCTTCTGCCCTCATGATTTTCCTGAAAGCTTTACTTACTTCTAGAGTTTTTACTTATTTTCCTGCTCTGTCTTCACCTTCAACCTAAGTTTGAAAGAGAATTTTTGGTTTGTTGTTATTTTTTCAGCTCTCCAGAATGAAAGCTCATAAGTCCCTTTTTTCTTACACTATTTTTTGTTTTGTTTTGTTTTTCATGGGGCCCTGTAGTCTATTGCCCTGCAATTGTGGTGTCTTTCATCTTATCTTATTCCCAAGGCAACTACTCATATCCTGGCAAATCCAGAAAATGGTAGTGTCTTTTCTTAGCTTTTATACCTTTGTTTCAGAACTCAGGATTTCCTGATGGCTTGTTATGCTTTTTAAAAAAGCTTTTTTACTGTTTCTACAAGGTGCCAGGTTCACAACTATGAATAATAGAGCCAAGTCTATACATGAACAACAACAACAAAAAAATTCCTAAAACACACAAACAAAAAATACCATACCAAACTACACTATGACCCAGGTGACTTGCATTTAGGGTGGTCTTGGTACCTCATGTGATTTCTGTGAAGTCTGTCCAATTGTTGACAAGGCTGTGCCTGTTTAAAGTGGCTCAAACTCTCTCCATATTCTTTTTCTATTGTATAACCAGGATAAATCCTAAAAACTGTTTCTTATTTTTCAGTCATGTCTGATTCTTCATGACACTGATTTGGGATTTTCTCGGCAAAGATATCGGAGTGATTTGTCATTTCCTTCTCCAGCTTCTTTTTATTTTTATTTTTTTTTACAAATGAGAAAAGTGAGGCAAACAGGGGAAGTGATTTGCCTAGAGTTTGAATTCTGTCTGCTTGCTTACTCTCTGTGTGACTGTGAGCAAGGCCTCTCAACTGCTTTATCTGTGAAAGATTGGATAAGATCACCTCAGAGATCTCTTCTAGCTTTAGACATATGGCCTCATGATCCTATTATGGAGAAAATATATGATAGGAAGGTGAGAGGGAAAAGGCATGTGTGGAGAGAGAAGAAGAATAGTACATATTCTAAAAGCTGTACTGGTGTCCATGAAATACAAAAATGAAAGGAAGTTTTCTAGGACATCGGATATATTTTCTGCAGAGGCTTTGTGAGAAAACATAGGCAAGAATTTCATGAGATCCAAAGTCATGGATGGACTACAATGAAAAATACTTACATTAGCATGTTCACAAATCCAGTGAAGTATTAGCAAGAAGAATCTTAATGAATGACTTGATTAATTATTCTTCCCATAGTCAGACATTAACCTAAGTCTAGTTTTTAATGGTCTTTCTCCCTCCTTCTCTCCTTCACTCCCTCCCTCCTTTCCTTCCTTTTTCTTCCTTCCTTCCTTCCTTCCTCTTTTTCTTTCTTTCTTTCTTCCTCTTTTTCTTTCTTTCTTTCTTTCTTTCTTTCTTTCTTTTTCTTTCTTTCTTTCTTTCTTTTTCTTTCTTTCTTCTTTCTTTCTTTCTTTCTTTCTTTCTTTCTTTCTTTTCTTTCTTTTTCTTTCTTTCTTTCTTTCTTTCTTTCTTTCTTTCTTTTTTTCTCTCTTTATTTCTCTTTCTTTTTCTTTCCATCCTTCCTTCTTTCTCCCTTTACCAATGCCTATTAACATCTATTCTATAACTTACAGTCCTTCCTTCCTTCTTTTTTTCCTCTCTTCCTCCTTTCCTCTCTTCCTCTCTCCCTTCCTTCTTTCCTTCCTTCCTCACCCTCTCTCTTCCCCTCTCCCTCCATATCTCTCTCTCTTTCTCTCTCTCCCCCCTTCTTTTTTCACCAGAATCATCCTATGGTTTATCCACATCTATTCTATAACCTACAATCTTTCCTTCCTTTTTTCCTTCCTTTCCTTTCTTCCTTCCTTCCTTCCTTTCCTTTCCTTTTTATCCTTCCTTCCTTAAATACTTACTATGTGTCAGACCTATGATAAGATGGGAACATTTTGGGATTAATGAAAGCACTGCCTAATTTCCCAAATTTTACAGTTTGCTTACTTCATACCAATCAACTCTAGCCCCAATTCATCATCCATTGGTCCAGATGCTAAGTTAAGACTAACACGCTAGTTCCAAGGACTGGTCATTTAGTTGTGTGTCTCAGTCATTATTCATTCTCTTTCCCCCTGTATAGATTGTTAGGCTAATATATTTTAAGCAATCATTTAAAGATCCTAAAATGTTCCAGAACCTGATACAATCAACATAATATTTTCTGCAAACTAAGAAGAGGTAAAAAATCTCTTCAACTACAAAAAATCTCTCTTCTCCTCATGAAACAACCATGGTTGTCTGTTTTATTTGTTTCTTTGAATTTTGCACTCTTACCTTCATTAAAAAATATTAGCAGGTTCTCAGATAAGTGATCATGCAGTTTTAATTTCTATAACTATCATTTAAATTTTACATTTTATGCAAAAGTGCCTCAGTAAAATATTTTCATATTACTGATACTAAAAATCAAACCATAGGCTATTTTTAAGCTAACAAATAGGTATCCTTTAAGATCAAATTTCAAGTGAGACTTTAATTGAGGAATGTGTTCATCAGTATTTACTGTTGTAGATATTAATCCCCATTGACTTTAAACAACATAGTCCAAAGACTTGTCCTTTATTCTAAGGTAACTACAAGATATTTTCTGAGGAATGATTATAGAAGGCATAAGAACAGAGACACAAAACCCAGGAAACACAAATATACACATATGTGCATGCATACACATACATGCATATATACACATACATGCATATACACATATACATATGCACATCCTATTAAATCAACATAGAAAAACAAAGTAGAGTTTTTCCACATTCTTCCAATTGCAACATCTTTTAGGAGATTATTTTAGAAGATTAAATGCTTATTCTTTTCCATAATCCAGGGACACTTCTCAAGTAGAATAGTGAATTAGAAATTTTCCTTAACAGTGTTGCTCCTACAAAGCAACAAAAATTACTAGAATCCCACCACTATTAGAGCTACTATTTGGCAGTTTAGGATTGTTGAAATTACCACACAATTTGCCCAATGCAACATAACCTTTTCTCTTCTATTCAACTCTGAGTCTAAGTCATTGTGCCATCTGCATTGTTTGTTTCAGAGGATGAGTATGTATTAAATGAGCTAACTCAGGAGAGTAGCCATCCAATTGAATGTCAATCTGGACTATGGTAACTATTCATCCATTTTACTTTTCCTGTCTAGATTGTAAATCCAATCAAACAGCTGAAATACTGAGACATAATCTTTCATCCTCTGTGACATGTGACGAGATCACATCTTGGTCCTCCTAAATTAGATTCTCAAGCATGTGCTTATTGCTGGACTCTCCTTAGCAAGTTGTTAGTGACTAAGAATCTGGCTCTCAAGTCCTTAGGTCTAAAAGATGACCTCATTCTTCTCAATGAGGTATTAATGACTACGTCCATGTCCATAATACACAATCAAAGTCTCAAGCAGTTGGCTCACTTATAACCACATTAGTCCTTCAAGGTCCTGTGTTCAACCTCCTACAAAATCTATGGAATAAAAATATCATACTGTGTTTTTATACCAACAATTCTCATGATTTCAAAATACAACTTTAATATTGCCCTACTTATTCTTATTACATAAGATAACTATGTTTTGATTTTTTCTAATCTCCAAAAAAATGAGCTTTCTGAATTTGTAGAAAAATACATTGATGTCTGTGAAAATGATGTTGAATTAGGCTATTGAATTTTAATTTGAAGGAGCTGGTCTATACAGCCTCACTGTATCTATTTTAAGTGATATTTCTATTATACAAATGCTACATAGCTGGTTCATTATGAATCGGACAAATCAAATGCTATGTATGACCCTGGCCTAGACTGGTAATGATCATGTAATGACAGAGTTGGTACTAGGGCTAGGAAAATCTCTATTAGATACCATTACTGCCTCCCTTTAAGGTATTCTTTCTGCCCTTTCTCTGAATTTTAAGGGAATGCATTATGAATCTTCCCCAATCTTCAAAGATTCCTAGCACATTGTTCTCATATGCACCCCCACTTTTCATTTTATTCTTAATTTATCCTTTTGAATGCTAACCTTGTGGGATTTTTGGTAGCTCAGGAAGAAGTAAGGTTGTAGATACTCTACTTTCAGATGAGAGGCACTTCTGTAAATCTCCAGGTAAAATTATCTTTGTGAACCAAATGGTATCAAATGGTATTCAAGTGGAATTCTGGGCAATTGACTATGATTTTAAATGATCACTCTTCTGTACATTTACTGCAAATGCACTGAAACACATTTTATGGGATAACCTGTCAAATTTTTAACCTATGCAGATATGCGACTTGGGATTGTTGTATTTAATCTGAAGAAGTCAAGGTTGGCTGAGTAATTGTACTACAAGTATATGAAAGGTGTTATGCTGAAGATGATGGCCAGAGAATAAAGCACAAAATTAAAATGAGTTAAAATTGAAACAGGAGTTATGTAAATTAGATTATATAACAAAAATATCCTGAAAGTAATTGAAACCCTGTGATATTCAAAGTAACTTCTCTCATTTAACAGGACTTTATAGCAAGTATTTGAGGAAAGGAATGAAGAAAGAAAACTCATAGGATCAGAGATTTAATCCATCCATCAACCAACAAGTATTAAGTAAACTTATTCTATTCCAGGAACTGTGGTAAACACAGGAGATTTAAGGAAAAAGCAAAAACAACTCCTGCCTTCAATGGGTATATATTCTAACAGAGGGGACAACATGTGTAAAAAGTGGGAATCTATGAGATATCTGCAGAGTGTCAGGTAACCGAAGAGGTAAAGATACTGGGTATGACAAAAGGGTCAGAAAAGATCTCCTACGGAAGAAGATATTTAAAATGAATCTTGAAGGAAGTCCTGGATTATGAGATAGTGGCATTCCAGGTATGAGAGGACAGTGGTCTTGGAGATAGGAGAGGGAGCACACTCTGTGAGGAAAAGGAAATAGGCTAGTATGCCTGGATTGTTTGTTGTAAAGAGGGGAATTAACATGTAAGAAGCATGGAAAAATAAATTGGGATCAGATTATGAAAAGTTTTAAACATCAAATAAACTAGTTATTGTTTTATCCTAACAATGATAGAAAGCCACTGGTGATTATTGAGTATGGAATGATCTATGTTTTAGGAAAACCACCAACTGTGGGGAGGATGGATTAAATGGAAAAATTAGAGACAGGTAAACTAATTGAAAGACTATTGGAATTGTCTAAGCAAGAAGTGATAGAAGAAGTCTGAATTAGGATGATGACTATGTGAGTAGGGAGAAAAGATCAAAAGATGATTTGCAGATAGAAATAGCAACATTTGACCAAGTACTTTAAAAGTTTCCTAGTCCCAACTCTTCATTTTGCAAATGAGGAAAGGAGATCTAGAGGGCAAGTTATTTGCCCAAGGTGATATAGGTTGCAAGTGGCAGTGGCAGAATGGAGAAAGGTATAAAAAAGAATTTTAGAAACAATTTTGTGTGATTCTGGGGCAATACTTCAGAACAGACACTGTTATGAATATCCAAGAAACTTCTTTCCAGTTTCAAAGAGCTTTTCCACCTTCAAGTTAAGCAGCATTTATTAAGTACCTACTAAGTGCAAGGCTACTGGGTGTTGGAGATAAAAAAATTAATAAAGCTGATAACAAATAGTCCTTGCCCTCAAAAGCAAACAAGAAAGGAGGGAATAGAGAAGCTAGAACACATTTGCACTTATGAGTAAATTCAAGGTCTAATCCAATGAGTCTATGAACTTTTTAAAATTAAAAAAAAATTAAGATTTCATCTTCCCCTTGATGTATTAGCTGGACCAGTTTACTTCCACTCAGACAACCTGAAGGTGGCTCACCATTTGAATGTTAATTTTAGTGTTTACATCTTATTGGTATAGCCCCTTACAATTCAGAATCCCCAAACTCAGCCTCAATATTAACCCAGTAGGTGGAATTAAAAATATGAACCACTATACTCTGCTGGATCTGTGATATGACAGATGTGGAGTCCTTTAGATAATGCAGGTCACAATCCAACCATTCCTGTCTGAATTGTGCTTTTCTCATCCAGGAGAGTTCTATCCAAAATGTGGAGGCTTCTTTTGATGTTCTATACTTTTTGTGAATACCAAAGGAGCATCCATGATATACAAATCTTATACTCATACTCAATCACAATTAATGTAAATAATAAAATTTGCTACATGTCTTCATACTTTTGGTGTTACAAGTTATAAAATTAGTGATCAATGTTTAAATTAGGTGTGAACAATTCCTGGATATCTCTACCGAATCAGTCGATAAAGATACAAACTAGGTAGGAGGAGTGAAGTCACTTCAAGCCACTGGATGAAATTGGATGACAAAAAAGCATTGGGGTTAGTTGAAAGGATTATACATACCTCTGGCCTAGGTATACCAGAGAATGAGATTCTAGGAATTATTTCAAGAGTTAAGCTTCGTTAGCTATTTTGAGGAATAGACTCCCTTTCATTGGGAAACACAATAAGGAATTGGAGGGGGATAAGAAGTGAGCCCAAAGGGAATATCACATTCTCACCCCCCAATCCTTGACCAGAAGATGAAGATGATTTTTCAAACTTAAAAAAATTGAAAGAGCAGAAGATTTACACTTTCCATCTATATCCCCAGACAATAGAACTACAAGCAGACCTAACACCTGGAAGAGAGGTAACTCCAGTATTCTACATAGACTCTGAACTTCCTTCAGAACTCTGCAAAAAGTTTCCTACACAAAAGGAGAGCTTCATGGCAACTCTACCAAAGGAAGAAAAACCAGAAGGTAGGTATGAGTTACTATTGGCCACAAATGCTTGAGCCCATTTCCCCCTAGATCCCTACTTGTGAAAAAAAGTATACCTAGAGTGTGTATATTTGTGTGTGTGTGTGTATGTAATAGGTCTTGTAACAATTGTTCTTATTATATCACCTTAATAAATATGTTTCTAAAAATTAATTAAACATGGCTGACATTATCAATGGAAAGCTCACCAGAGACTTGTGAGCAAAAATGCAAAAAAAAAAAAAATCCAGTCTCAGAGGATTATCCTTAGAACCTTTAGGGCATAAATAGTCAATGGAGAGGGAATTGGGAACAAGTAGTCCTGGTAAAGATATTTTAAAAAATACAAATTAATTCTAACCCTAATTCTGACCCTTGCTCCAGTCTGCTTAGTTTATATATGTTCTAAATCTGGGGTACAATCTTATTTGCTAAATCTCTCCTCTGGTCAATAATCTATACACTGTGGCATCCTGGTAATGATTTAATATCATCTACATTAAATTAAACAATCATTTATTAGCTCCTAAGATGTACAAAGCACTGTGGTGTGCTAGACAAAGATGAGAATGATAATTTCTGTCCTACAAGAGACTTTATGTTTCTATTTGTTTAACACACAAAGTTCCCAGATGCAGTATATTTCTAAATTTAAGGAATTTGGGCTTCTGTTACATTGAAATTGGAATTTCTTTTCTTCCTTTTATTATTTCCCTTCAGATGAGACTTCTTACCCTCTATAAAGGGGGAAATAATCACTCATATAACTACATTAAGGACTTGGAGTCACATAGAGTGAGATGCCAGAGTCAACTAATTGAAGTCCACTGAAATCGTATTACCAGAAAAGAATTATCCTCTTCCTATATCCTAGTCAGGTTAGTGTAAACTTGTATTTGAGAACCTGGATCAAATTCTTCATTCAGATTATCCTGTAGTCTCTTTTCCCTACCTCATCCCTTTCCCATCTTACCTTCTCTTCTGCCCCTAACATATCTATCAGTCCTCACAACTCATTGCCATTTCTGTAGTGTACTTACTTTGGACTCCTGGGAAATTTATTGTCCTGATGACCCAATTCCCATCCTTACATATTCCCCAGCAAGTGACACAAACTTTTTCAGAGGCCACATCATTTGGCCTTTATTTTTGGTTTTTATTCTCAGTGCCACAAGATAGAGATAGGAGATGTTAGTGTTAATAGGATGAAATGATATTAACCCTTTGTGACTGCCTGAAAATTATGGCCTTGGTCTATTTGTTCCCATTATTATATTTCTGGGAGCAGCTAGATAGCACAACAGATAGAGCACCAGCCCTGGATTCCAGAGGATCTGAGTTCAAAACCCTTCCTAGCTATAGGGCACTGGCCAAGTTACTTAATCCAAATTGCCTCTCAAAAAAAAAGCACATTATTATATTTCTGAACCATAGTGTCAGCGATATTGATTAGTTTTCAACTTAGTAGTTGGTAGTTATAATACCTAGTAAATATTACTTCTATTTAATCCAATGGATAGAGCCCTAGATTTGGAGTCAAGAAGTCTTGAGTTCAAATTCCCCAGATACTTGCTACCTGTGTGACATAGGGCAAGTGATGACCTCTCTCAGCCTCAGTTTCCCCAAGTGTAAAATAGGGATGATATAGGATAGTATTTTCAACTTGTTGTAAGGTCAAGAAAATCTACTTTAAATGCTCATAATTTTGCTGAACCTTAAATTATTCAACTGAGAAGATAATTTAAATCAATCCATCAAAAAAAGTTCTGAATGACTATGACATGTAAATCACCCTAACAGATGCTGGAGATGAAGAGGAATAGATTTGTTCTCTGCTCTCTCCATCTGTTGATGTGATAGTCCAAATCCAGTTGGGAAGGCAGGATTCAAGACCTACAAGCATTTATTATGTGCTTTCTGTATGCAGAGCCACAGGTGGGGGTCAGGACACAAAGTTTAGATAGCACACAGTCCGACCAATTTTAAGACTATACAATAGAGACTAACAGAGACTACAACAGAGGATGTAATGGCTGGTTCTGACAACAATTGTTATAGGACTTCAGAATAGGGAGAGATCACTGTGGGCTGGAACACTGATGCAAGAATTTGTGGAGAAGGAGGGAAGTGACCTGAGCCTTGAAGGGAGGAACAATACTTGGATAATTGAAGACAAGTAGGGGAAGCCTTCTGGGTGGTGGGTACGTCAATCCTCAACCCTATTGGCAGGGTGCAAAGTGTTGAAGAGGACCCTAGCAATACCCTCAGTCTCTGGGCTGAAGAATGAGCTGCACTGACTTGATCATCACCTTCCAGGCCAAGATTTCTTTGTAAAGCCTTCAAGTTTGACTGAGGTCTCCAGGTCCCAGTCTGCTGCTTTCCTGCCCCTTTGTGTGACCAGCCAAGAAATCACTCACTTTTCCCTTTTGTGCTTGTTTTAAACATCAAGCCTGTCCTCCAGTGAGCCCTCTGGCACACTGCCTTGGAGCTAAAAAAACAATAAGTGCAGAACAGGGTGTGAAGCTCTGGCGGAGGATCCTGGGCATGCGTGGCTCACCCCACGGGGCAAGAGCAGGTCAAGGGCTAAGTACAGAGCCTCTCATACTTCCCCGCCGCCCAGACCTTCTGGCTGTGTTTGTGCAGGTTGTTGCCTAGCAGCAGCTGAAGGCCAGGGACACTTAAGTGCTCAAGTGGGCCAAAGAACTGCTTTCAGTTGCTTTTGTCAAGACCTCCCTGCCTGGAATCACCCTCAGTCCCAATTACTGGAGTTCACAACAAAAGCCCATCGTCCCTGCCCCTACCTACAATTCCTGTTCAAGTCTCCCAAATCTCTGCTCCACGTATCAGGGATAAATGAGTGCAGTGATGCTGAGTGAATGTATCAGAACCAGAACAATGGAGCTGAGCGATTAATCCGTGATCTAACTAACAGAACCAGAACTAGGGAGAAGGAGGAAACCGCTTGATTTTCCAGGAGACCTACAGGTACTTCAGGACTTAAAACTGAGCCACTAATGTCTTTACTGAACTTGCAGCAAGCCCTAGGCCAAGATTCAAGGAATTTCCCTTGATGTTCTGAATGATTTAAGGCCACATTAACCTGCCTGGGGCACAGCTGAAGACAATAGAACTGAGTCTGAGCCAAAAAGGAGCAGACTTCATTTTGCAGCCCTAGTTTCTCTGTCAAATTCTGCCTGCACTAGGAGGAGGTTTCCTTTCTTGCTTGGTTTCCTATGGGGCAGTCTCTTTAGAGACAGAACAACATTCCAGTATCGTTGAATCCATGACCTCATAATTTTTTTGTCCTCCACGATCTCCCCACGTCTGCTTGTTGTTTTCACGACACTATCCATATCCATTTTATTCTCTGCCATCCCCTTCTCCTTTTGCCTTCAATTTTTCCTCTCATATTTGGAGAGACAAATACTAAAGATGAAGCTTATATACTTAGACCACAGAATGAGAAGACAGCACTCATTGAAAAAGAAATTCCCCTTTCCCTTTCATAAAAGCAGGAGGCTGCTTTGTAGTTCTAATTAAGCATTCATGAAAGGGGGAAAAAATCATTTTGTAATTTCTCCTTCTATGTCTTGATCTAAAAAGCCACGATAAGGAGAGATGAAAAATGATAACGCCATTGCAATACTTAACAACAACCATCACCCCAAATTGAAAAACTTGAAAATTGTTTAGAGAAATACTTATAAACTGAGAGGAACTTTAAGAATACTGCTTACTAAGGAAGTAGGGTTCGTGACTACACTTGGGTTCTTTAACATATGCAGTATTTGTGAAGTAAATAATTGACATCATCAGTATAGACCAGTGAAAAGAGCACTGGATTAGCACTCAGAGAATCTGGGTCTGAATCTTGCCTCTGTGGCTTGCTATCTTATGTGACCTCAGACAAGCCATTTAATATCCTTGGGCCTCAATTTCCTCATCTGTCCGAGGATATGTGTGGTTGATTAGATAGATGACATCAAAGGCCTCTTCTAGTTCTCAATCTGTGACGCTGTTGTAATCATGATGATTTCAATGGTGACTCTCTTCAAAGTTTGGAAATCAGTTTCAACCAATTTCTTAAAAAAAAAAAAAAAGTTTCCAACTCTCTTGGGAAGGGGGAAAATAATGTTACTTAATTCAGATTTTTTTTTTCTCTTGTGGTACAAATTCCACACGCTTCAGAGCCAGCGGGAAAAGAAAGATATTTTTCTCATCTCTTCTCCAGAAGAGAAAAAAGCAAATCAACAGTCAAAGTAGAATAGCTCTGTCTGCAATCCCAGGATATCAAAATTTGAAGGGTATTGATAGGAATGATGTTCCTTCAAAATATTGAAAACAGTTTTTAAATACCTAATTAGTCAGAATATTTAATTTAGAATTGAAGCTATTAGATGTTGATCCTAAACAACCCCCAATCCCACAGTTTGGGTTCCTCCTACCTCACCGTCTCCCTTCCTTTGGCTTTTTCCCCAGCAGCAGTGCTAAGAACTCTTTCTTAGTACTAAATACTAAGATCACTTTCTCCTCAAACTGCTTTATTGTTTGCCTTTCATTCTCAAAGAGAATCAATGACATCACAAGGGTCAAGTTTTGCCTTGTTCTTGAATTGAATTTAAGTGAGGCAGAGATACTTTCTCCTCATTCTCTCCTCCAAAGCCTTGGAAGCTCAGTGGCAAGACAAAAGTCAAGATGATTAGTCATGGTCCAGGATGCAATGGATAACCTTGGCCTTTCTAATTGAAGCTCTTTCCCAGACCTCGCTTTGTCTGAGGAAAAGTCCATTCATTGACCTAGGGCTAGATAAAAATTGAATATCAAAGATGGCCTAATTTATCATAATAAAAATATCAATCTGGAAGGGGAAGACTCTCCAGTTTCTGGCCAGAACAACAATAACAACAACAACAACAAAATTACTATTTGCACTCAATGTATATTTTGTAATGTTTCCCTTGGGTACAGAAATTGCCAATTATGGCTATGGAGGAAAAAACTCTCCCACTGTTACATAATCCCCCACAGGGTTTCCCTCTATGGGTTTATAACAGTCTGATTTTTAACTTTCCCAATAGGCAACACAGGCTCAATGCCCATTACTTTGGTAAGCTAGAATGCAAATAATTAGTTGTTTAGGAACCCAAGATTTCTCAAGTCTTCTCACCCTTTCTACTTCCTCTTAAAAAAGAGAGAGAGAGAACTATGGCTAGAGATATGTGGGAAGAAAGGATTCTGGATCTTAGTGGAGGATGACTATGGTAGAGCTGCTATGTTTCAGGATGCACCAGAACCAAAAAGTAATTTCATGTATTGTTGTATAAGTAAATATGTTGGCATGGGCAGCAATTAGGCTAACAGTTAATTTCCTCCTTTCCCGATCATCAACATTCATTTTTTCCTAACAAGATTTGCCCTAGTGGATGAAAAAAGTGATTTGTGAATGTAAACTCCTTGAGGGCAAGAACTGTTTCATTTTGGTCTCTGCTTTCTTAGCACCCAGAACAGTTCCTGGCACAGAATAGGTATTTAATTTGTTGAATTGCCTTGAGTTGAATAGGCTTCAGTGCCTTCTCATTTCCCATCTACTTTCACCCTTCCTCAGATTACTCCTGATGGCCCCAAATCCTCAAAGACTCCTAGAATCAGACTTAAAACTGAGAAAAATCTTTAGTCATCTAGCTTAAACCCTTTTTACAGTTGAGGAAATGGAGATTCAGAGAAGTTAAAGAATTTGTTCAGTGTCACACAGATTATAAGTAAAAGTGCGGGAATTTGTACCATGGATATCTGACTCCAAATCCAGTATATTTTCCACTATACTATACTGCTCCTCCTAATGCTGCCTCCATTCTCCATGGGGTCTAGGGACAGATTCTAGGGGAATGGGTCATCCCCTCCCTCATCTATGTTCACACTATCTTCTGTATTCTATCTATACTTTCTACCTAACACCCCCTGCACACATACACACACACACACACACACACACACACACACACACACACACACACATACAAATTATTCTTGTTTTAGATTTTTTTTTTGAAAAAAAAAATCCTATTTACAGTTCTGTGTTCAAGCTTAAGCCCATTTCCACTAGTGTGTCAGAGTCACCAAACTTAATTAATTCCCCATTCCTGTGGAAGAAAAACATTCATTTTTTTTTCTGTAGTAAGTTTAATTTATCAAATATTTATGGAGCATACCTACAATGTGGTTGGCAGTACATGACCCATAGTCAGCACTTAAATAAATGCTTTTTCATTCTGTCATTCAGCATGAAGGGAGTTTATAGATGAAGTATATGGCAAAGCCCCTGCCTTAAAAGAGATTATTTTGGGAGGGAGGAAAAGCATACATATGTGAGTCAATTAGAGAATGTGACAAGATCTTCTCCAAGATGATGCCAAAATTAAATCTTTTCTGTGACAAAATGTATAGTGTTCAAAAACTGAAAAAGTCAGTACTGTTTGAACATATAACAAAAGGCTTCATGTAGTAGCTAGGTTTCCATCTGTCATAACTAGGAGATCATATAAACCTAATAATTCACAAGCTATCCCTGCAGTAGAATGTGAACTACTTGAGGGCAGGAATTATTTTGTGCCTTTCTTTTAGTTCTCAGTGCTGGCAATTAATTTCTGGCACACAAGTAAGTATTTAATAAATTCTTGTTGACCAACTGACTGGACAGACCCTTTGCTCTGTTTTTTGTAAGCAAAAACTTTCAAACTTTTTTCAGAATTTTCCTTGAGAGGCCTGACAGAGATTTTTAATGGAAGCTAGAGTAGCAGATGGAGCAAACTTCTGCTCTGTGGTCTTCCAGTTAGGCCTAACTACACAAAACAGTGATTTGAAAGAGAGAAGAGAATAAGAACTGTTTACTTTAAATATTCTCTATTTCCTGTTTTCCCAACTTAAATGCCAAAATGAGCATTTCTACAAAATCCTCTTTCACTATAAGTTTTTAAGCCGTCTCTGTTTTTTGTTTTGTTTTGCTTCTTCATGGTAATTTAGCACTTGCAAAAGATTCCAGGAAGACTGAATTCCTCTGTGTGTCAGAAAGCTAGTAAAGATAAAGGCTAGCTCTCAGATGGAGGGGACACTTAATATTCTATACCTCTCAAAAAACAGCCCTGTAAGTATGACTCAAACTTTACTGTTTGGATCTCTGTTAATGGAATATGGCTCTAAAATGACCTGTCTGAATAGCTGAGATAAAGTTGGAGAAAGTCTACAAGTGGAGTAACCAAAATGATGAAGAGTCTTGAGTCCACATCATTTGTACATCAGTTGAAGGAACTGGGAGCCTAGAGAAGATAAGATTGGGGGTGGGGGAAGATGTATTACTTGTCTTTAAGTATTTGAAGGGCTATCATATAAAGGAGGGATTAAACTTTTTCTGTTTGATCCCAAAGGACAGAATCAGAAGCAATGAGCAAAAAATACAAGAGGGAGGAAAAATTAGTGGTGCAGTAGATAGAGCACCAGCCCTAGAGTTTAGGAGGATCTGAGTAAAAATCGAGCCTTAAATACTTAATAGCTATATGACCTGAGCAAGTCACTTAATCCTAATTTCAAGAAAGAAAGAAAGAAAGAAAGAGAAAGGAAGGAAGGAAGGAAGAAAGAAAAAGGAAGGAAAGAAGGAAGGAAGGAAGGAAGGAAGGAAGAAAGAAAAAGGAAGGAAGGAAGGAAGGAAGAAAGAAAGAAAGAAAGAAAGAAAAGAAGGAAGGAAGGAAGGAAGGAAGGAAGGAAGGAAGGAAGGAAGGAAGGAAGGAAGGAAGAAAGAAAAGAAGGAAGAAAAACAAAATGGGAATCAGACTCGATGTCAGGGATAATTCTTAATATTAGAACTATACAAGAGTGCAATAGGCAACCCTTGTAGATGCATAACTTGTGTGTTTTGTATTGAGAGATACTTTTCAGGTGTGGATTAGATTATATGGCAACTGAACTTGCTTACCCAGGACTGTGCTGGTAAATGTTTAACAACTTCCTTTATGATGGGAAAATATGCCCATGACACATTTTAAATTTTAATCTGTACTATTAATATTTCTTCCATCACTTTCTTGCCTATATAATAGAAGAAAAAACAATAAAGTCCTAATCTGTAGCACTTGCCAATTTCTGACATGTAAATACTCATATTGAAAATTCAACAATCCATTCTCTAAAGCCAGTTGGAGGTGGCTTTAGTACCCTAGTGGGACAGCTCTAAATTTCTATGATTCTGTGACTACTTGAATTGGGAAGATGAAATCCCAAAGAGGTTTCTTGTGTGAGGAAGGATATTTGTAGGTCATCATTATTACAATTGCAACTTTGCCTTCACCAGTGTTTTATATTCCTTTTATTAATCTCATTTTGAAGCTTCATATTAACTCTTTCTATTTGCATGCTTAATAACACTGGTGCCACATTCCTTAAGCTCTCATTGCCACCCTCATGTTTCTCCTTTCAAGAGATGACCTTATCTGAGATTATTGATACCATTTGTGAATTCCTTCAATTCTCTTTTTACTATTGTCTTCCTCCACTCTCAGAGGATGAAATAAGTCAAGTCAACAAGCTTTTATTAGGCACTTACCATGTCCTAGGCTCTGTGCTAAGCACTGGAAATACAAATACAAGCAGAAAGAAAGACAGTCCCTGCCCTTAAGGAGTTAGAAGGGCAGAAAGAAATGTCTGGGAAGAGCATCACTAGTGCAGCTAGAGAGAACTGAAGTATGGATGGCCTGAAGGTCCTCCTTAAAATGGAGATTCTGGAAGGAATCGTCCAGAGGAAAAAGCTACTAGTTCAGAGGGTATTTCCAATATGAGAAGTCCATGGGCAAGGTGAATTTCCAGACCGAGGTTTCTGTGACAAGCATGACAGAAAAAGTCTAGAGTTAGAAATGTAGCCTAGAGAGGAACAAAGGCAACAGATCTTCCCACAACTACTCCTAAATTGATTATTCTCTTCTTTTTCAATCTTTAACAACTAGCTAGGTATAAGATGAAATCTCAAGGTTTGTTTTGATGTACAATTCTCTTATTATTATTGATTTAGAACATTTTTCATATAGTTTTCAATAGTTTGCAAGACTTCATGTTAAGGACTCATTTCATGTTCATATCATTTGACCAATTATCTATTGGGAAATGGTTTTGATTATCCACATGCATATATATATTTGTGTGTGTATGAATATTATGTATATACACGTATGAGAATTATTTGGGTTATATGTGCCTATGCATATATACATGTTTATGCATATATGCATAAATATGCATATGTATATAAATATATGAATGGGTTTGGTCATCTACACAATATACAAATGTATGTATATATGAATGGTTTGGGTTCTACACACATATATGTGTTCACTGATACCATGCATATATATGTATATCCAATAGAATATATATATATATATATATGTATATACATATATACATATAAATAGATATGTTTTCTATTTATGTTGGACATCTGAGATAGGATTCAAAGATATTTTTCCCATTTAACTGCTTCCCTTTTTACCATGGATGTATTTATTTTGTTTGTGAAGATTTTCAAATTGCATGGATGCCCATCAGTTGGAGAATGGCAGAATAATTTATGATATATGAATGTAATGGAATATTATTGTTCTATAAGAAATGATTACTAGGCTGATTTCAGAAAAGCCTGGAAAGACTTACATGAACTGATGCTGAGTGAAATGAGTTCCAAGAGAACACAGTAACAGCAAGATTATGTGATGATTAACTGTGATGGATTTGGCTTTGCCCAGAAATGAGATGGAAAATGCCATCTATAAACACAGAGAGAGTTCTGGAGACGGAATGTGGTTCAAAGCATAGTCATTTCACCTTTTCTGTTTCCTTGTTTGCTTTTTCTTTCTCATGTTTTTTTTTTTTCTTTTTGGTCTGATTTTTCTTATACAACATGACAAATATGGAAATATGTTTTAAAAGATTGTACATGTATAACCCATATCAGATTGCTTGCTGTCTTAGGGAAGGTAGAGGGAAGGAAGAGAAGGAAAAAAAATTGGAACACAAAATCTTACAAAAATGAATGCTGAAAACTATATGTGTATTTGGAAAAATAAAATATTATTGAGAAAAAATTTCAATTTAATGTAATCAAAATTTATCTATTTTTCTTTTGTAATTGCCTCTTTTTTTTATTTAGTTAATAAACCATCTCATATCCATAGCAGTGAGAGATATGTTATCTGCTTCTCTTCTAACTTTATGCCTTGATCTTTAATATTAAGATATTAATTACATCATATATCTATTTTGAATTTATTGCAGGGTATGGTATAACATGTTAGTCTAAACCTAATTTCTGCCAGATTCTTTTCCAGCTTTCCCAGCAGCTTTTTCAAATCAAATTTGATGCTCTTTATCAATTAATTTAACCTCAGAATCTCATTTTTTCATCTGTAAAACAGAGATAATTATGTGTTCTACCTACCTAATTGAGTATTATTAATAAAATGATTTGCAAACCTTAGAGTAGCACACAAATATGAGGTATTATTAATAAAAATGATCTTTGAGCTCTCTTCCAGTTCTAAAATGCAATGAGTGTATGAGAAAAAGGTGCCCCATGAAGTCATAATTCCTCAAATTTTTGTGAACATCCTTCCCTGAGGGAAAAGACCTTCACTTTTGTCTTTGTATCCCTAACCTAACAGAGTCCCTAGCACATGATAAGCAATTAATAAATGCTTGTTGAATTAAATTGAATAAAGACTATAATAATATATGAATAATAATGAATAAAATAATAAAGAAAAAATATGTGTTCATAATAACACAAGTTAAGCATTGCATAATCTTAGAGTAAGATCAAATTGTGAGAAAGGGATCATCTACAGATAAGAAACCAGGAACAATTTAATTTAACACAAATTCTACAGGATTAACAAGGTAAAGGAAATGCAGTAATAGTTAAATTAAAAAATGCTTGTGCTGAGTACCAACTAAAACCTTTCCTTAGTTCTAGGGTAACATCTTCTAAAACTAGGACCTTCCTAGCTATCCTGAAAAAGGTAGTCATACTATTTTTTAACCCAGATAAGGCACTGAACCCTCTACTTAATCCATAACTTCAACTCAGTTTGGCTAACTGTTGCCTCCAGAGCCAAAAAGGACCTGACTGGATGTCATGAGAAATTTGCTCCTGTCAGTTACAAGTTATGAGCCAACTGTCTTGCAAGCCGAGGGCAAGCAATTTAGGAATAATTCTGTCCGTTGGACAGAACTCGCCCTGGAGCTCCATTTGGCTAGTGAACAGCACTAGAACAAGCAGTGCACTACCATTCCTGGGAGCCCTATACCCAGGGAACATTTGATCAGACGTTATCCCCAGGGTGAATTCTCTAGCCAAGTGCTGAATGGCCCTTGTATAATCCTGGCTGCAACTCAAGTGTCTCATTAGGTTTTTCCAAAGATGCTTCCTATTCCTCCTATTGATTTCTCTGTTTACTGTCTGTTGTCATGATATCATGTGATGAGAGGGATACTGACCTCAGGGCTGTGTCCCTTTGGTGCCATGTACTAAACTTTGACATATCCCACCCCTCTCCACCCTCTTCCCAACCGCAAATGGCACAAAGCACTTTGGGCTTTGTCCCAGCATCATCTCCAGTTGCAATTTCTCCAAGTTTCTCTTGACAGGCTGTTCCTTCATTGGTTCAGGGGCACTACGTAAGCAATTTGTATCTCCCATTAACACTTCTATGAAAGGCACTATCCCCATTCTTCTCACAGTGAATGGCAAGCCAGGACAGCCAAATGCGGAGCAGAGTTCCTCTTTGTGAGATCTCTCAACGGCTTTTTGGAGATCTTGGCATCCCTTCCCATCTCGCTCTTTTCAGCTGCCCCTTCTCCCAACTCCAACCTATTTTTCTACCTTATTTTTCACTCAAGGGCAGAGTTCCACTATCCTTCAAGCCTTACTTCACTGCCGATGGAGCTGTTGCAAACATACCTAATGTACTTCAGGGAGATTCTAGGGAGCTTCTTATGAGCTCTAACTATTCTTTTTGCTGGGAAAAATACATTTTACCAGCCCTACTGCATCAAATCTGGAAACATAATGATAGAGAGGAAGTTATCATTTGTGGCTACCCCTCTCCGTACTGAACTTGGTTTTTTGGAGATGTCTGTTCACTTTTCTCTGACATCACTGGCTTTGCAGGCCACCCTTGGGGATATTTATAGACTGAATAGCTGTTTCTTATCCTTTGCTCAATGGACTTATTCATGGGTGGCCTGGGTACAGAAGCCAATCTTCTTGGTTCCCTTGGTTCCTTAAGATTCTGGGTGTTCTAACTATGGAAGTAAATTTGGCACATATTCATATATTAGCATGCAAGGTCAGCCTTGGGACACAAAAAGACCCAGGCTATGACCAAAAAAGTCTCTGTGCTGCAAAGTGGCCTCCCACAATCTGGGAGAAAAAGTTTACGAGATTATAGAAAGCCTTTTCTTTGCCTCCTTTCCACCTCCTTGACTAATCCAACCTTGCTTCCATATTTAGCTTAATTATCACCCCTAACTAGAGAAAGATGCCTTGAGAGTTAGGGGGAAAAAAAAAGAACAAATTTTCTTTAAGTTCCCTAAACTTGAATCCCTACACCAGATGACATCTGAGAATTTGCATATTCTCTGTTGTGATATACTTTAGTTATTTAATGACATCATTGACATAATAAAATTGTTTTTCAAAAAAGATTTCCAAGGGTAGCTTATATAAGCCACAACAAATGTCTGTGATCCTACCTTTATTAGTAAACTGAGTCAAACTGGCATGGTTACCTTATATAGGACATCCATCTCAACAGATGATTCAGAGAGTTCCTTCTGCTCTCTGACCTCTAGTTATCTCATTACCAGATGTCTTATTTTTCCCCCAGAAAATCTAGCAACTTCGATGGGATCTAACTTTCTAGCTGCTCTGTAATGCTGGTCTACCATTCTAGCCTGTTGCTGTTCTGCTGGTTTTTTATGCTTTACATCCAGATTAATTTTTGGATTGCACCAGTGTATCTGACAGGTACTCCCCTGATGACCAGTTAATATAGGCCATGGAAATTTTGATACATGAGAATTATTTTTATAAATCAGTGCAAGGAAGGGCATAAATAACAACAATAAATAATGCTTCTGAGTCATTCATTAACTTCTCCTGAAACCACCTCCCCACCTACACATCAGCTGTCACCATGTTAATAGTGCCACCAAGATTCTCTGATGGGGCGGTGCAAGCTTCCTCACTCACAGCCCATCTGTCCTAGTTACCATGTAGCTGGAGCTTATTTCTTTCATATTTGCTCTCAGTAGAGAGTAATTTATTTTCCTTACAGTTGCCATGCAGTTTTCCAAATCCTGGGCTCCACCTTGGTCTCTGCTTCTAACCACGGTATTTGCTGTCCATCGATGGGTTTCTTTGTTTAATATCCTTTGGACCAGGTCTTATTCCTTTGGATTTCCAATAATTTCTGATCCTTGTTTGCACTGGGAAACTTCCATCAAGTAGAGATGCAGTATTTACTCATCAATGAAGTGTCTCTAAAGGTGACTGAATGATTTTCTTTCCCTTTCTATTTCCTCCTCAAATTTGTACTTAAGGCTCCTTAGGAGTAGCTGGAAGACTTTTATTTTTAATTTGAAAATATAGTTCAAATATGGCCTTACACTAAACCTACCTGGTAAGCGAAGGCTTCCAGATAACTCATTTGTGGCTCAAAATCTACAAGCAATAACAAAGGGGTTTAGCTAACTCTGGGGGGTTAATTGAACCAAAGTCACTTTTTACCATGGGTTTGAATCCGGCCTCTATTCTTTTTTTTTTAAATAACTTTTTATTGATAGAACGCATGCCAAGGTAATTTTTTACAGCATTATCCCTTGCATTCACTTCTGTTCCGATTTTTCCCCTCCCTCCCTCCACTCCTTCCCCCAGATGGCAAGAGTCCTTTACATGTTGAATGGGTTGCAGTATATCCTAGATACAATATATGTGTGCAGAACCGAACAGTTTTCTTGTTGCACAGGGAGAATTGAATTCAGAAGGTATAAATAACCCGGGAAGAAAAACAAAAATGCAAGCAGTTTATATTCATTTCCCAGTGTTCTTTCTCTGGGTGTAGCTGCTTCTGTCCATCTTTGATCAATTAAGGCTCTCTTTATCAAAGAGGTCCACTTCCATCAGAATACATCCTCAAACAGTATCGTTGTTGAGGTATATAATGATCTCCTGGTTCTGCTCATTTCACTCAGCATCAGTTCATGTAAGTCTCGCCAGCCTCTCTGTATTCATCCTGCTGGTCATTTCTTACAGAACAATAATATTCTATAACATTCATATACCACAATTTACTCAACCATTCTCCAATTGATGGACATCCTTTCATTTTCCAGCTTCTAGCCACTACAAAGAGGGCTGCCACAAACATTTTGGCACATACAGGTCCCTTTCCTTTCTTTAGTATCTCTTTGGGGTATAAGCCCAGTAGAAACACTGCTGGATCAAAGGGTATCCGGCCTCTATTCTTGATGACCTTATACAAGTAACAGTCCCTTGGGGCCTCAGGTTGCTCATATGTAAAATGAGGTAGTTCTATAAAATGAATATCATCATAGATTTTGAGCTGAGAGAGACTTAACAGATCATCTAATCTAGTATTGTCAAACTCAGATAAAAATGATCTCTGTGGACATATTGACCAAAAAAAAAAAAAAAACCATATGTTAACATTATCTTTGTTGTATTGAATTTATATTTATTTATTTAGCTGAGGGAATTCAAGTTAAGTGACTTGCCTAGGCACACAGAGTGCCTTAACTAGGTGTTAAGTGTCTGAGGTCAAATTTGAACAGGTCCTCCTGACTTCAGGACTTGTGTTCTGTCCACTGTGTCACATAGCTGTCCCTTTTATTTATTTTGTTAAACATTTCCCAATTATATTTTAATCAAGTTCTGGCCCCACTGAGTTTGCTAACTCTGAATTATACAACCTTTTCATTTTTAAAATGAAGAAACTGGGGTTCAAAAATGTGAATTGATTTTCCTAATATCATAAAAAGCTAGATAACAACAAAGCAGGGAGTAGAACAGGGGTCCTGATTTGATAATTTATAGAAAACTTCCTGGAGCATATTTTATGATTTCAACCTGTTGTCAAAATCACCAATCTACAAAAAAAAAAAAAAAAAAAAAAGCTTTCCAAACAGAAGTCTCCTAATTGGCTATTAGAAATTAGGTTCATATCAATCAAACAATAAGAATTTATTAAGCACTTGCTATGTACAAAGCATTGTTAAGTGCTGAGAATACAAAGAAAAGTTTTAAATGGTCATTCCCCTCAAGCTTGTAATCTAATGAGAAAAACAATATAGAATTATATATGATTTTATATAAAATATACCTGGTGTCTCAAAAATTCATGCAATATTAAGCTATTAAGATTAAATATAGAGCACCAGCCCTGAAATCAGGAGGACCTAAGTTCAAATCTGCTCTCAGACACTTAACATTTCTTAGCTGTGTGACCCTGGGCAAGTCACTTAATCCCAATTGCTTCAGAAAAAAAAAAGAAAAAGAAAACAAACAAAAAGATTAAATATAAATAAATATAAAAAATACCAGAGGGGAGGGACTGTCCATGTGTATGTGGAGGTACAGGGGAGAGAGTTGGAGAGAGATCAGAGAAGGACTGTTGTAGAAGGTAGAATTTGAGCACAATCTTGAAAGAAGTCAAGAAAGTTAAGAATTAGACCTGAGATTGGAAAACATTCCAGGATTGGGAAGAATGGGGTATTACCAATGAAAAGTCACAAAATCCAAGAATGTAATGTCTTTTTTTATTTGGCAAATACTTATTAGACATGTAGAATTTATGCATTATTGTGCTAGATGTTAAGAGAGATATAATGATAAATAAAGCAGCATCTCTTCCTTTATCTTCATACTCTTTTCTACTTATTCATACAAAGAAAATTGTTGTTCAATCATTTCAGTTGTGTCCAATTCTTCATGACCTCATTCTGGGTTTTCTTGGCAAAGATATTTAAATGGTTTACCATTTCCTTCTTCAGCTCATTCAACAGATGAGGAAACAGAGGCAGATGGAAGTGACTTGATCAAAGTCACAAAGTTAGTAAGTGTCTTGAGGCCAGATTTGAATGCAGGACAACTTGACTCTAGGTCTGGTGCTCTATTATTCTCTGTGCCATATAATCATTACAACAAACAAAATAAAGAAGAACAAAAATTGTTTGGAGTTAAATGTGGCACAAAGACTGCAATTGTTGACTCACTAGTCATTGGGTGTCTCCAGTGTTGCCTTATATGGTGAAATACTGTTCTTGGACCAATCCATTGGAACTTGAAGAAGTGAGACCCTCTTGGAACTCCTTTGACCTCAACACTACAGATTATTTCCCATTTTCTAAGGGTTTCTTCACCTTGGGATTCAGATGCTTAGCAAAGCATGTCCACTTGATTGTTTCTCTGAACCTTGTCTTTTCCTCAGGCCCCTCTAAAAGTCATATTACATTCTGCCTCTTTTCAACAGGCCATGCCGTGAAATACACATCATTAAGGACTGTTTGAAGTTGTAGTTGTGTGAAACAGTCCTGTTTTCTGTCTGTCTGGTTTTCAAAGAAATGAACTACAAGGAAATGTAGTTTAAATGTTGTCTAAAAGAGCTCCATTTGATGGGGATGTTTTCTGCCCATTGAAAAGCTGAGCTTTAGAACAACTTTTGCAGTAATGAGGGATGGGAGGGAGGGGGAACTGTTTGTATACTTGAAAGCCAAAAACAAACATGAACTTCATTTTAACCAATTATATCAACCTTCTCTCCCACAGAATCTTCTACCAGAGCTACTAATGAATGGGGGGAAAAATGGCATGACTTGAGTTTCACTTCCTCTATTCAATCCTGAAATAACTGGTTATGATAAAGAATTTGTCAGTTTGCTATATTTGTTCATCAACCTGCTAGGACCTACAAAAAGTAACCTTAGCAAGCTATATTATAAAAGCACCACTACTTGAATGTGACAATCAATTCTCTATATGCTGCTAGGTGTTGGACAGAGCCCTAGGACTGGAATCAGGAAGCTCTGAGTTCAAAATTAGCCTCAAATACTTACTAGCTTCATGATCCTGGGCAAGCCGTTTAACCCCATTTACCTCAGTTTCCTCATTTGTAAAATGAGCCGGGGAAGGAAATGGCCAACAACTCCATTGTCTTTGGCAAGAAAAGCTCAAATGGAGTCATGAAGAATCAGACATCACTGAAAAATGATTGAACAACAATTACTACTACTTTTTTTCTTCCCTCCCGGGCTACTATTAAACACAAATGGTCTCTGTGTGTAAGTGTATATATAGGTATATATATGTAAATATATATATACACATATATTCATACATAATATATATATAATTATAATTTTTATACACACATATATATATAGTTATAAATTTTATAGAATTATTCTATACATACTTCTATTTCTATATATACTTCTATTTACCAATTCTTTCTCTGGCTGCAGATGACATCTTTCTCCATATGTCCTTTACTTTTAATTTGTATATTTATAATAGTCAAAATGATTGAGTTGCTGTCATTCTTTTTTTCCCTCAATAGTATTTTATTTTCCTAAAGACACATAAAGATGGTTTCCAACATTCATTTTTGTGATTCTGTGTTCCAAATTTTTCTCTCTCCCTCTCTTATCTCCCCCTTCCCCAAGACAGCAAGCAATCTAATGTAGTTAAACATGTATAATCCTTTTAAATGTATTTCTATATATATATATGTCATGTTATACAAGAAAACTAAGACCAGAAAGAAAAAAAAACACACAAAAGACAAAACAAACAAAGGTGAAAATACTATGCTTCAATCCACATTCAGTCTCCAAAGCTCTTCCTCTAGATGCAAATAGGAGTCTATAGGAATTGTCTTGGATCACTGCATTGCTGAGAAAAGCTAAGTCTTTTATAGGTAATCATCACATGATCTTACAGTTACTATGTACAATGTTCTTTTGGTTCTGCTCACTTCACAGCATCAGTTCATGTATATCTTTCCAGGATTTTCTGAAATCTGTCTGCTGATCATTTCTTACAGAACAATAATATTCCATTACATTCACATACTATAACTTATTCAGTCATTCCCCAATTGATGAGTATCCACTCAGTTTCCAATTCCTTGTCACTACAAAAAAGAGCTGTTACAAACAGTTTTGCACATGTGGTTCCTTTTCTCTTTTTAAATGATCTCTTTGGAAGAAAGACCCAGTAGTGATACTATTGGATGAAAGGGTATGCACAGTTTGATAGTTCTTTGGGCACAGTTCTAATTGCTCTCCAGAAAGATTGGATCATTTCACAGCTTTACCAGAAATGCCTTAGTGTCCCAATTTTCTCACATCCCCTCCAAACATTTATCCTTATCTTTTCCTGTCATCTTAGCCAATCTGAAAAGTGTGAAGTCCTACCTCAAATTTGTCTTAATTTGCATTTCTCTAAGCATAGTGATCTAGAGTATCTTCATATAAGTGACTTTAATTTCTTTATCTGAAAATTGTTCATTTCTTCAAAGTCATTCTTAAAATAATATCGCTGTTATTGTATTCAATATTCTCTTGGTTCTGCTTACTTTACCACTTCACATAAATCTTCCCATGCTTTTTTAAGATCATTCTTTCTTATATGTCCATTTTAATGACATTTTGGTCCCAGTTCCTAGCCTTCTATGCTAAAAAGACAGAACACAACCTTTGCCCTCAAGAGCTTTGTATTCTGCAGAGAAGACTCAAAATCCACTTATAACTTTTAAGCAGATAAGTAAATATATTACAATTTATATAAAGAGAGAACATGAACTCAGAAGATCAGGAAAAACTTCATAACAACTGAATCTAGCATCTGAGCTAAACATTGAAGAAAACTAAGAGGATGGACTATATTCCAAATATACCAGATAGCTTGCATTTAGGAAAGAGCAATCAATCAACAAACATCTAATAATAATAGCTAACAATGATATAACACTCACTATATGTCAAGTGCTGTGTTATGTACTTTGCAATTATGATCTCATTTGATCCTCATAACGAGTGGGAGGGGGGTTAGGTGCTATATTTATCCCCATTTTACAGATTAAAAATAGTAACAACTAACATTTATCTAGTATTTACTATTTACTAGGAAGTTTTCGAGCACTTTACAATTATGATCCAATTTATATAAGTGCTATATATATAGCATTTTACAGATGAGGAAACAGACAGATTTTAAGGGCCTTGTCCAGAATCACACGACTTACTAGCAAGTGTCAGAAGCTGAATTTCAACTCAGGTCTTCAAGATTCCTGTACTACTTCAGTGCCAACATTTACTAAAGATTTACTATTTAACACCAAAGATAAGCACTGTGAAGAAACATTAACAATAATTCTTGCCCTCAGCAATATACATTGCAATGTGGTTGAGGGAAAATAAGTGTATAATTAAGTATAATGTGATATAAGAGATAAGTGATAGGGACTCCCAACCTGGAAAAGGTAGAAGTATCTATTACAGGGAAAAGCATGAAGACATTGAATAGGAAAGTCTCAATCCCTGATATGAAGCATATGCAGATATTCAGTAACTAGCTCCAGTCTGAACAGCTGGTGAAGAAATAGTCTGGCTGTGGAGCCAGAATGAGAGTGCCTTCAAAGAACATTCACCAGTCTAAGTGAATCTCTTAGTCTAGTTCTTTCCTTCCTGTTTGTGGTTGAATGAGAAAGAAATGTTGTAAACCTCAGTAAGGAGAAAGAAAGACAAAGAAAGAGACAGAGACAGAGAGAGATAGAGATAGACACACAGAGACAGAAACAGACACACACAGAAAGACAAAGAGACAAAAAGAGACAGAAACACACACACACACACACACACACACACACACACACACACACCCAGAGAATGAGAGAGACACATAGACAGACAGACACACATTCAGAGACAGAAAGACATGTGTATATACTAGGAAAAAGAGAGAAAGAGAGCCAGACAGAGACACAGAGACAGAGACACAAAGACAGAGACAGAATGAAGGAGGAAGTATGGAAGTAGGAAGAGGGGATTTTCTTTATCTTTATCTTTCTACACTGTGGCTGCCACCATGTGTTCCATGAGCTCAGGAACTTGTTTTTGCTTTTATTTTCTCTATTCTTTCTTTGTTATGTTCAATAGGTCAGAATGGTGAGCCCCTAGAGATCTAGAAGCCAGAAACCCAGCTAGATTTTGCAGCCAGTCAGGCAAAGATGTTCTGGTAAATGTTTAACAAATGTTTCCCCCCCAAAAAAACCCATCAAAATAATACATGATTCAAATTTAATATATATTATTAAAATTTTCTTCATCACTTTCTTTAGACAACCAGAAAAAACAATTTACCTAGTTTGTGGCATTTGCTTCTTCTCGAGGTGTAAATGCTCACACTGAAAATTAGCAGTTGTCCTCACAAGCAAGTTCGAGCTGGTTCCAGCACACTTGAATTGGACTAGCAGGAAGGTCTCAAAGAATGACCTTTGGATCTCAGCCCAGTAATAACTGCAATGAGAATTCATCTAGTAGCTATGCTACAAGAGGAAATAAGGTTGATAGGAGGGAATGCTTGGTACAAATTGCTTTGAGTTCAAGCTCACATTCTCTAGGGACTGAGAGGTACTGTCTCCTTCCAAGGTGCTAGGCAAGAAAAAATATGCCTTTCTGTTCTTGCTATATGTTCACAGTAAGCATTTCTTTGTAAAAAAAAAAAAAAAAAAAAAGCTAATTGATGCCTATTGGTTAAATGAAACTGGGAAGATAATCACAATGAAGGTAAGCACACCAGAATGAGAATTTGAGCCAATAGCAAAATAGAAAGCCATTACATTGCCCCTCTGGGGTACCCCAAGGATATGAAGGAGGAATGTAGTCAGCATCACTCTAGGAGATTGATCCAGAATCTTGTTCCATGTGGGAACTCATCTAGGATAAAATCTGGCCTTCTTATTTTCAGGAACTCCCTAGAGAAATTATCCACTCAAGGCTTTCACTACTCAATAGTCTAGTTTTCAGAATCCACTAAAGAAAAACTGACAATATATTTTTCTCTGCCTCTGTTTTAGGCTGTCATTGTGTAATAATATTTTTTTCAATGTATATTTCCTTTATATGTCAAACCAGTTCCTTCTGAGATAATCATTGAAGACTTTTGCATTTGTTAATTTATTGAATAAGTACTAATAGTTGATGTATAATCCTGTACAAGTATTGATATTGAGTTTAATGTGAGAAATATAGTCTTTGCTAAGAGCTAAAGCCTATCTTCTAATTATTCATGTTTTTCTTTCTTTCTTTTTTTTTCATTTAAACAGAACTGGATTGCTCCCTTCAATGTGAGAATCATCAGGATTGCAGAGCCAAGGGTAAAATCCATAGATTATCTTCCTGATTGTCCAGAAACCTCTAGTAATCAGTTGCTCATCCCTTTTCTTGGGAGCTTCATACTCGCTCAGGAATTAATTAATCCTATTTTCTTTAATCTCTCTCTGAGCCTATTTGTCCTGTTATTGGGTGGGTCTGGAATTGGGAAGGTTGGAATGTTCTTTCAGTGAAAGGGATCCACTGGGGGAAATTTTCAGGGGGGTTCTTTGAAACAGAGACCAAAAAAATTTTTTTTCTTGATTTTATTGAAGAAATTTCAATATCTTCTTAGAAAGGAACCCTTAGAAAAAATTGTTCAAATCCCATTTAGAGAACCTTACTGAGAAAATCATAGAATTTTCAATCAGGATAGTTGGATTAAGGTGAGGGGATGAGTTCTAGTCAATTCCAAGTCCCTAAATTCCACATGCCACTGTGAAAATTAAAATTTTCTTCTAAGATGAAAAGCTTGGTTTTTCTTTTCCTTTTTAAGTTAATTAATGATTAAACCTGCTCGATGACTTTGTGTGGAATAGGTTAGGGTTGCTTTACCAGAAAAGGAAGATAACAAAGCACCCTGATTCCCCCTAGATCCCTAATCTCTGTAGGAATAATTCCATGTGCTCTGCAATTGTTTCAGGGACTCAACCTTCAAATATGGAAAGTTTGATATTCTTTTCCTTTGGAGTTGCTCAGTGATCCAACCCACTCTGTGAGTATGGGTCCAGAGCAGATGGTAGCATTCCTAGTGGAAAGGTGAAAACTGCTTTACTAGCTCCAAGTCAAAATGGTTTGGTTTCTCACCTGAAGGTGAGGGGGTGACTTACAGTTCCTCATGTCCTAAACTCTCTGAGAAAAGACCCATATGGTTTGGGAAAGTGCAGGAAAACTAATTTCCCCTTCTCCCCTTCCCACCCCACCTCACCCCCACATATTTACAGAGCAGAGAAAGGTCATCTGAAAGAGAAAGGTATTAGTAGATGGAAATGGGAAAGAAGGTAGGAAAGACATGCAGAAAGTGGAATTTCAACCAAATCTTGAAGCCAGAGAAACTAAAAGATGAAGGGGCAAGCATATCAGGAATGAATGATAATAGGAAATGGAATGTAATTTCTGAAGAATTGTGGGAGATCAGTATAGCTACATAACAGAGTTCAGAGAGGGGAAGAAGAGGAAAAAGGCTAAACAGATAGGAAGTGAAGGAAGCTTAGATGCCCTAAAGAGTGTATCATATTTTAGCAGAAGTAATAAAGAGCCACTGATAGTCATTGAACATGGTATTAGCATGTTAGATCTACATTTTAGAAAAAAAAATCACCATGGCAGATAAGTAGAGGCTAAATTCCAATGGGGAGAGAATTGGGTAGATAAATTAGTATGCTGTCATAGTAGGCTGGTGAGAGGTGATGAGGGCTTGAATTAGAATTGTGACTATATGAGTGGAGAGAAGGGGCTTAAATAAGAGATGTTGAGAAATGACAAGATTTGGCAATGGATTGGAAATGTGGAGTGAATGAGAGGGAGCAAGCCAGTTGGCTGAAATATAGAGCACATGAAGGGAAATAATGTGAAATGTCTGGAAAGGTAGGTTGGAGCCAAACTGTGAAGGGCTTTAAATGTCGACCGAGATGAGGAGTTTTTAATTTTATCCTAGAGACAATCTGGAACCATGGAAATTTTTCTTCCTTTAGTCAAAACATCTATTGAGTACTTGAGCACAAAAGGCTGTTAGGTAGTCCATTAGAACATTGGGTCAGGAGTCAGGAAGACTTGAATTCAAATGTAGCCTCAGATAGCTCCCAGCTGTGTGAACCTAGGCAAGTCATTTAACCACTGTTTGGCTCATTTCCTCAGCTGTAAAATGGGAATAATAATGGCACCTAAGTATATAGTAAGCACTATATAAATGTTGCTTGTTATTACTTGTGTTAAGCATAGCACTGTTTTAGAGGCTATATAAGATTTTGTTATTCAGTCATTTCAGTCTTGTCCTACACTTTATGACCCCATTTGGGATTTTTTTGGCAAACTTACTAGAGTGATTTATTATTTCCTTCTCTAGATGAGAACTGAGGCAAACAGGGTTAAGTGACTTGCCCAGGAGCACACAGCTAGTAAGTGTTTGAGAATAGGTTTGAAATATAATCATGGTTGCTACCTTCAGGAAGTTTATAACTCATCTGATAAGAGAAAGAAGACATACAAACATAATAAGTTAGCTATATAACAAATACACATTGCAATTCAAAATAATTCTAATATTCTTTTATTATTTCAATAACATTTATTAAGCACTTGCTCTATGCTAGGCACTATTCTAGGTGCCAAGGATACAAAACTAAAGAAAATTAGGTTCCTGGGTCTTCAAGGAGTTTTTAATCTGCCGAGAGGAAAAATACATGTATACACATAAGAATAATATAAGATAGGGTGTATGTAGCAGGAGCAAAGGATGAGGAATCAACACAAAGTTGAAACTAAAAAGAAAAACTAAAAAGAAGAGAAATCTTTGAGCCTGAGTGAATTTGGGAAGGTTATATAGAGAAAGTAGTATCTGAACTAAAAGGGGGAAAGGGAGAAGGATGCGGAAGTGGGGATGAGGAAGGAGTGTATCATTAAAAGCATTTGGAGCATACTGAATGAATGTCTGGAGAAAGGCTATTTACAGCATGTTGAATTTAGGAAAGAGCTAGTATTATAGTTTTGTTGTAAAGGGAACAAGGTAAAAGAGGACCAGAAAGATAGAATGGAGCCAGATGGCAGAAGTCCTTAAATGCCACACTAAGAAATTTTATCCTAGAGACAAGAATAGGCAGCCATTTTGTTTTTATGTTCATCACATAGTTGAGCTCTTCCTTCTAACTACATTTGTACTACAAGGTATTGTAATCCCAATCACTCAGAAGGAGCATATCAGCTAGGGAAAATCTATTTCCCTTGTTTACCCTAATAAACAAACTGTTTCTTGGCATTAGCATGATATAGTATAAAATGTGCTTGAATTTGAATCAGGAAGAGACCTGAGTTCAAATTCTAGCTCTGATACTGGTTGTATGTCCTAAGTCATTCAATTTCTCCAAACCTCAATTTTCTTAACTGTACAATGGAGATTCTAATTCTTGCAATATCTCTCTCAAGCTGATTGTGAGACTGAGTGGTTAAAGACAGCTAAAGGGATAGTATTGGAATAAAGAAAATCTGAATTCAAATCCTACCTCAGGCACCTCTCACCTGTTTCGCCCCAGGCAAATTATTAAAAACTTTTCTCAACCTCAGGTTCCTTGGGAATGGGGGAAATAGCAACATTTTCTTCTCAGGGTGGATGTGAAGATTAAATGAGATAACATACCTATAGAGCTTTGCAAACCATAAGGCTCTACTGAAATACTGTTATATACAAATAAGATCCAAAAGTAAATTATTATTCTGGTCAATCAATATGCCCATTGAAAGGAGAATTCTAATAAACTGCATAGCTTTTTGGCTAAAAGATGAAAGCCAGGAGAGCATCTGCCTTTCTATTTTCTTTGCAGCCTAATGCCAAAAATGTTGGATCTCTAGCATGATTAGGAGCAAGACTTTAATTAATGCTTAAGATGACCATTGACTACATTTCAAGAAGCTACCAGTCAAAATGCTAGAGCACCAAGCCTGGGATGAGCGTCCATATCAAGGAAACCTGATTCTATCAGCAGGCAATCGAGGAAATACAGAATTAAAGAAAGAAAGAAATCTCTTCTTAGTAGGCTAGTGAGAAATTCCTTGAAAAAAAATTTTTTATTTAATTCCTTTCTTTCTTTTTTAAAGTTAATAGAACTCTACCTTTTCGCTTCCCCTCCTTCCCTCCCACTTTTTTGGAAGAAAAAGAAAAACAAGTTTCTGGTCACAAATATAGTTATTCAAGCAAAATAAAGTACTTTTTTGGCCATGTTAAAAAATTATATGTGTGTGTATGTATACACACACACACACACACACACAAATGTATACACACACATATAATTTTTCACTCAGAATCCATCACCTTTCTGCAGTAGATATGTTTTGTTTATTATTGGTTCTCTGGGATCATGGAGAGTTAAATTGATGATCAAATGTTCATCAGATTTCTTTGAGTTTTCAATAGTGTTGTATAATTTGTCTTGATTCCACCTATTTCATTCTACATCACTTTTTATGTCTTTAGAATTAATCATTTTTATAATATTAATATTATGTTATAAACTGTTATTTTGGTTCAATCACTTCTTTCTATATCAGTTCATGTAAATCTTACCCTGTTTTTTGTAAATAATCTATTCCCTAATTTTTATAGCACAATAGTATCCTATTACATTCTATTACCACAAAGTAATAGCAATGGTTTGATCACTTGTTCTGGTTCCTAAAACTGTCACGGTTTTTGGAGAAATCTCATTGGAGATGCTCCAAGTCCAAAATGTTGGTTTAGCTCCCATACCTTGCCCCTGTTTCTAAAATGATTTTCTCTAGAATTCTATTATACCTTTTCTGCCTTCTTCAGGTTGGTTAGGTTTAATAAACTAAAACAATAAAGGTCCTCATCTATAATAAGTGTTTTGGATTTTTCTTGGCCTTGATGGATAGAGAAAGGTATGCTCAGGTTGCATTACATCTTTATTTTTTGTTTTACAATTTTTAAACCCCAAAGTATGAATCTGATTATTGGTCTACCTAACTGATATGCTAGCCCATTGCACCCATTTACCCCTCTGTTTCTGTATCAACAAGCCTCAGAACTTTGGCTCCATGGTGGCCTCTACTGGCTAGCTGCACCCCTCTCTCTATGGGCCCTCTCTTTTCATCCAATTTGGCTTTTGAGAGACAACTCATATCTTTTTCTTACCCTATTTCCTTTTGGTTTTATTTAAGTATTTCCCCCACTGCTAAGCCCTGCGGGATACACTGGGAGATGAGGATAGTTACCAAGTCTTTAGTGATCTCTCATGGTCTTATAGACAAGTATAGAAATGGCACAATGGATAGAATGTTGGACTTAAAGTCAGGAAGAACTGAGTTCAAGTCCTATCTCAGACATTTACTTGAACAAGTTACTTATTCTCCCTCAAATTGAGTTTCTTCATTTATAAAATGAGGATAAAGATGGTACCTACCCACTATGATTGCTTTGAGAATCAATTGACATATCATGTGTAAAGTACTTTTAAAATCTTAAAATGATATATAAATACCATATAATGTTAAAGAGACTGTATTTTATTCTTTCTTACTTCATCCTTTCTTGTCTGACTTGACCCCCTTCTTTCCATCTCTTTCTCTGGCTGGTTTATTGTAAGTTGACTTCTCTTCTCAGTGGTCTTTTCCTCCTCCTTAGATGCTATATAACCACCAGTATTACAAAATCTGAATCGTTAAGATCTCTTACCTTGAATTTGACCTGTGCCTACTACTAAACAGCATGGATCCTCTTTCCAGATTAACTTTACCCTCCTCCCCATCTTTTTCAAAGAGCATGCTTCTCTGGTGGTCCTTCCCACCAACTTCCTGTTCTAGAACTGCCATGCTCTCTTAAGTTCATAGGTAGGTTGGTGATGGACAACATACCTGAGTTCATTCAACCTATTTTAGTCTCTTTTCTCTTACTCTATACCACTCTTTGAGCTTCATGGCCCAAAGCCCCATTTTAAAGAGAAGGTTAGTAAGAGGAAGGATGGAAGATACTTTCCAGACTCTAACTAGAAATATTTAATTTTACAAGAAATATTCACCTCAAATTTTGACATTTTAACATATTTGTAGTTTCATCAGTGTGGATGCCTTTCAAATGAGACAGGTTGCAACTCCATCATATTATGAGATTCTTTATCCATGCTATCCTATAAATCCTGTATTACTGAGGGATCCACCAAAGCACTGGAGGCCCTTCTTTAGTCCTTTTAATAACTATGGAACACCACTGTCTATTAGAATGTCTTAGTCAATTAGTCAATCTCTCTTCATTAACCTCTTTTCCATATCCTGTTTCTTTCAAATATGACAGGAAAGATGACTTATATGAAATTTCTCACACACAAATCAAAAGTGATTGGTAATATTTTTCAGCCTACATAGTACATCCAGCATATGCTTCACACTCTGAATCATTTGTAATGTTGGTTCTTCCAAGATCAAGGTATGCTATGATTTGTAGCCATATAGTAACACCAGGAAAATATCAGAGTTAAAGAGATGGATGTCTGTGGCAATAAGCAGGTTGGAATCATGGAAAGCAATGAACAATTTCCCAAATAAGATCGATCCAGTACATTATTCATCTGCATTATTTGACCTAGAGAAAAGTTAAGGACCTGTGATTTTCTGGTCAGGATAATTCCCTTCCTTGGTGAATATATAACATGTTTAAAATTTATAATCTCATAGAATTGCCTTAAACTCAGAGAAATTAAGTGACCTGCATGTCATCTAATAGCTAATAATTATAAAAGAAGGAAGAAAAGAAAGGAAAGAGAAAGGAAGGAAGGAAGGAAGGAAGGAAGGAAGGAAGGAAGGAAGGAAGGAAGGAAGGAAGGAAGGAAGAAAGGAAGGAAGGAAGAGATGGAGGGAGAAAGAAGGAGGAAGGAAGAGAGAAAGAAAGGGAGGGAAAAAGAGGTAGGAAGAAGGAAGGAAGGAAAAAAGGGAGGAAAGAAAGAAGAAAGGAAAGAAGGAGGAAGGAAGGAAGGAAGAAGGAAGGAAGGAAGAAGGAAGGAAAAAAGGGAGGAAAGAAAGAAGAAAGGAAAGAAGGAAGGAAGGAAGGAAGGAAGGAAGGAAGAAAGGAAGGAAGGAAGAGATGGAGGGAGAAAGAAGGAGGAAGGAAGAGAGAAAGAAAGGGAGGGAAAAAGAGGTAGGAAGAAGGAAGGAAAAAAGGGAGGAAAGAAAGAAGAAAGGAAAGAAGGAAGGAAGGAAGGAAGGAAGGAAGGAAGGAAGGAAGGAAGGAAGGAAGGAAGGAAGGAAGCACTCTATTAAATACACCATTTTGCCTAAAATAGATGCATCCACTTATATATTAAGACTGAACTTGCGATTTCTTTGATTACAGGGAACTCCTGATTGAGTAAATCCCCATTACCAATACTGCATGTGTGTATATTATATACCAAAATTTTATATTTATATATGTATACCTACAAAGATATACATATGAGTTTCTATTAGTATCAATGTACCATAGAGAATATACTGGCTTCAAATCCTACTTCTGAAATGTATTGGCTAAATGACCTCAAGTCAAATTATTTAACCTTTTGCTGCCTGAGGGAACTCTCTAAGAATATACATGACAGAATAGTTGCTAATCTACATTGAATGAAGTTTACTCACCCAAGAACTCCCTCTACTGAGGCAATTATGCAACCAGACAATACCCCCTGCTCCCATCACAACCACCATGCAGGCATGGCAAAGAATAATTGCCTCATCACTATTGTTCAAAGTATGTGAGCTTTTCATCTATTTTTTTGTTGTGTCTTTCTTCCCCCTCCCAGTCCCTGAAGTGTGCATAAGTGGATTGTAGTGTATTACCAGTGGGTATATTTACCAGTCTATATATTTATTTACCAGTCTGTCTCTGTCTCTCTCTGTCTCTGTGTGTGTGTGTGTGTGTGTGTGTGTATGTGTATAAAACCAGTCTATATATTTCTACATAGAAAAAGGCATAAAATAGACCATCCAGGACATTTGTGATCAGAGGAGATAAGACAGTCAGATAGAGAAGAGGGAAGGGAAGGGGGAAGGGAATATGCATTTTCACGGTACTTACTATATACCAGGCACTGTGCTAAGTACTTTATGAATATTATCTCATTTGATCTCTGAAACATCCCTGTGAGGTAGGTGCTATTATTACTCCTTTTTTATAATCGAGAAAACTGAGGAAAGACAGGTTAAGTGACTTGCTGAGAGTCACACCACTGGTAAGTGAACTCAATCTTCCTGACTCCAGGACAAGTGTTCTATTTAATTTGCCAACCAGCTGTCACCTAGAGGGGATAATATGTCTATAGCTCTAATGATGAACTCATGTAATTTTTTTTAACTAAAAGAGAGTCAGCATTGGGGGTGGGGGAAGAGTAGGAGGTAGAGGGAGGGCATATTAAGGAGGATTTATGGGAAAATGTAGAAGCATCTTAAGTGAGCATTTTTCTTTTTGTCTTATAGTTCATTTGCTATAAATGCTGAGTAGATCACTGAACAAATTCATTACTCTATTGTCAAGACAAAGTATTCCAATATGGAATGAGAGAATCCTAGATCTTTTGGTTGGAAGGAAATCAACTAGTCCAACTTGTATCTAAATAAGAATCCCCTTTATAAAATCATTAAGTAATGATCATCTGGTCTTTTCTTGGAGAGCTCCAGTGAGGGGCAAACTACTACAATATGCCTTTTAGAGCATCCCATTGTGATTATGGACAGCCCTAGTTGTTAGGAAGTTTTCCTTTTAGTAGAACACTGAGTGAAATCTAACAGAAAAATGTAATAGCACTAAGTGTAAAGTCTCATATTTGGTTTCAAAAAAGAAGGAGATGTGAAGACTAGTGAGGATTAGTG
Source organism: Antechinus flavipes (assembly GCF_016432865.1). NCBI lineage: Eukaryota > Metazoa > Chordata > Mammalia > Dasyuromorphia > Dasyuridae > Antechinus > Antechinus flavipes. The sequence continues at coordinate 96,852,102 of NC_067401.1, forward strand.
CTTATATCTGCATCCCTGAGACCTCTACTCATTAAAAATCAGTTCTGTTCTCTGGGGCCAAGCAGTAGAAATCTAATTCATCTTTCCCAAGATAGCCCTTCAAATATTTGAAGCTACCTATCACATCAATTTCTTTAATGGATCCCCATAGAGCTTCAGGATCTTTATCATTCTTCATCCTTTCCAGGATGTTCTCTAGTTTTATCAACGTCATTTCTAAAATATGATGCCCAGAATATCCACAATATTCCAAATGTGTTCTGACGAGGACAGAATATAGCGGAACCATTACCAACCCTCACTGTGGACACAATTTCTCTCAGCATTGCCTAGTTTTATCGGTGTCCTATTATTCTGTCTATTCGTATTGAACTTGTAATCAACTAAAAATCTCAGATCTTTCTCAGACAAGCTTCTACCTAGCCTCACCACCCTCACTCATCCTATAGTGGTGAAGTTGATTTTTTGAAACCAAATGTAATATTTTACATTTATTGCTATTACATTTTACTATGAGATTTCACGCAACACAATCTCTTTTTGGAGTCCTGTTCTGTGATTCAACATGCTATCCCTCCCCAGCTCTGTATTTTTTTAAATAGCCATTTTCTTCTTTACACCTAGTTCTGAAGAAGGGAAGGCACTATTTGCCAAACCAAACCTTATGTTTATGACTTAATCTCACCCTTGTGACTCTTCTAAGAATCTGTCTCATAAACTGTTCCCTCTCACTTTCTCAGTTTCAATCTATCCCTATTGGCCCTTTCCCCATTGCCTAAAGACATACTTATTTCTACCCTCTTCTTATCCCTCATTTAATGGCGACTTCCCCTTAAGCTATTATCCCTTTTTCTTTTCTTTTGCAGCAAAAACCCTTGAGTTGTTTAAACCCACCACTTTCCTTCACCTAAAATCACATTACTTTTTTTTTTCTTTTCTTTACTGGGAGGTGTGGCCTCTGCTCCTGCTATAACTTCTGGAGCTACGGGTGAGAGTTTGGCAAGTGGATGTCAAAGGTGGATCAGCAGACCTGAAAAGGGCTTCAGTTTTTTATGCCACTGACCATCCCCCTCCTCTTAGACTTTCTCTCTTTCCTTGGAGTACATGACATTGTTCTCTCATGGTTCTCTTTTTATCTGGCTTCTTAGTTTCCTTTGTGGCATCAATAGCTGTCTCCAGCCCCCTTAAAGTGCATCAAGACCATCATTTCCCTTGTACTAGAATTTATTCTTTTATTCCAATATCACATCATCATTTTTGGTTGCCATATCATATCACTTCATTCAAAGAACTTAAAATTCATTGAAACCTCTAGGTTTTTCTTTTTTTTTTTTAGCAAAGATTATTGATGAAAATTAATTTGCAAATTCAATTTTGTAATAATATTAAGTGTAATAATTAGGCCATTAATCCTAAAATGATAACACTATGTGATTTTTCAAGAAATTTTCTTGAAAAAGTACAGAGTATTTGTAAAATGGGTAGTTTATCCATAGTACAAAGTAAAAAGTTTAGATTAGTTAATCCCAGAATTCACTCACCAAGCCATTTTTATCCATAATACAAAGTAAGAAGTTTAGATCAGTTAATCCCAGAATTCACTTACCAAGCCATTCTGGAATACTCATAGTACTTTACTTGTGCCTTTTTGCTGAATTTGTCTTTTCTTTTGGATCACAGGATCATAGAATTGAGAACCAAAAGAACCTTAGCTTTCATCTAGTCCAGTGAGGCCCAGAGAAGAAAAATCATTTATTGCCCCAAACTAGTACTACAAGTTAATTAGAGGGGGATCATATATTTAGAACTAGAAGGGGGTTTGGAGGTCACTTAGTCTAAATTTTTCATTGTATAAATGAGGAAATGCAAATTCTGAGAGAGTAAATGATTTATTCAGGATAATAATGGGAGAAATTGGCAAAGCTAGGATTCAAACTCATCCTCTGGCTCTAAATTTCACATGCTTTCTATTGTACCATACTGCTTAGTTATAATTGATAATAACAGTAATAATAGTAACAATAGCTAAGATTTATATAGCCTTTACTATGTGCCCAGCACTATGCTAAATATATTACAAATATCTCATTTGAGCCTTACAACAACCTTGGATTATTATTCCCATTTAACAGATGAGAAAAACAAGGTAAACAGGAGTAAGCTTGTCCAGAGGCACACAGCTAGTAAGTGAGGCTGTATTTGAATTCAGGTCTTCCTGACTCTAGGTCTTGTGCTAGCTGCTCTGTTTCTATATACCAGGAAGCTGCTAGCATATTAGTTAGAGTAGACATGGCTCCCTATTTCTGACGTCTCCTTTAAATAGTGGGTTTGTCCCCATTAAGAAACAGGAAAAAAAAAGATAAAAAATAAATACATTTAGATAAAGAGATTTTTAGCCTATATTTTCCCCTGATAAATGTTGTCACTCCATTTTGGATTGGTCATATTGTTCTTCTATGGAGCAAGATTTCCATTTTCAACTTTGTTAATATTAAAAGCTTTGTATGCTACACATAAACCATTGTTTCCCCTAAGATATGGTACATAAAACAGTTCAACGTTTTAGAATTTTAGTTCATCAAACTTACTGATTTATTTCCCAGTATCTATGATCTCTCAGTTATTCAAGAATGGAATTCTACCAGACTTTGTACTTGAGATTACTTCAAAGAGATTAAATAATCACATGTCATCTTCATATGGTAAAGGCCATGGCATGTATAGGATTCAATTAATTTTTCCAATTAATAAAAATCTATTTTCTCTCCCTTCTACTTCCCTCTTTCCTCATTTAGAAAACTGAAAAACAACTCCCCATAGAAACATGTAGAACAAAACAAATTCTCATATGGACCATGTCCCCCAAAATACAGCTTAATCTGTACTGTATCCCTCTATCAGGAATGGTTAATATATTTCATCATAATTTCTCTGAAATCATGATTAGTTGTGTTGTTTAGTTCCTAAATCTTTCAAAGTTGTTTATGATTATAATATGGCTGTTTCCATATAAATTGATTTCCTGATTCTACTCATTTCATTCTGCAAGAGTTCATCAAATTTTCTCAGGTTTTCCTGAAGCCATTCCTGTCTTCATTTTTTATAGCACAATAGTATTACATCAATTCATGTTTTGAATGTTTGACCATTTGCCAATGTATGAGCATTTCTTGGTTCCCAACTGTCTGTCATTGCAAAAATAAATGCTTTGAATGTTTTTGTACATCCTTGACTTTTTATATACCTTGTTCATATTATAGTTAAGATTTGTTTTGTTTAGGACTAATTTTTAATCTATACTCCATTTTATCCCCACCTCTCTGCTCCCCTTTTTTCCCCTTATTTTCCTATTGAGTGAAAGTTATTTCTATAACCAAAAGTATGTGTTTATGTATATTCTTCCTTCTTTTTGCCAGTTGCCCCTTCCCTCCTTGTTTTCATAAACTTCTACTTGAGCATCCAAATTATGTGAGATACCGCTTGTGCCAAGCCATCAATTCCACTCCTAATTCTTCCATTGCCCTCATTTCTCTGCCATTTTTTCCTCTAGCACTCTAATTGCTAAAAATGTTTTTAATTCTTTGAAAAACATTTTTATTTTTATTTAATTTTGACTTTAATTGAAATGCACCCAAGTTATATTTTTCTTTGAAATTTTGCTAGTAGATGTTTTGAAGTCATTCTTTTCTTCTGGGCTTATGTCTTGAGTGTCCCTTGAGTGTCAACATAATAAGTTTTATGGTAAGATTCCTTTCTTGTTTTCTCATTCTTCTGGTTTGCCTCCTGACGTCAAACCTTATTTTAGGTTGGCCCTATTCACTTGTGGAGGAAATGTTTGGGATAAGCTTGTGTTCTGCTTTCTTTCTGTCTTTCTTCCTCTCTTTTTCCTTCCTTCCTTCCTTTCTTTTTTCTTCCTTCCTTCCTTCTTTCTTTTCTTTTCTTTCTTTCTTTTCTTTTTTCTTCCTTTCTTCCTTTCTTCCTTTCTCTCTTTCTCTTTCTTTCTTCATTTCTTCCTTTCTCTCTTTCTTTCTTCATTTCTTCATTTCTCTCTCTCTTTCTTTCTTTCGTTCTCTCTTTCTTTCTTTCTTTCTTTCATTATTTCTTCCTTTCTTCATTTCTTCCTTTCTTTCTTTCATCCCTCCCTTCCTCTCTTTTTTTTTTGTTCCTCCCTCCCTCCCTCCCTTCCTCCTTTTCTTTCCAACCTGGGCTTGAAAAATGACTCACTGTGATTCTTTTTTCCCTTTAATTTTCTGATCAGACTGTACTTTTTCCTGTTAATTTGTTTCTAATTCAACGCCACAGTATCTTAGCTATTAAAAAAAAAAAAGAAATGGCAAGATTTCATCATTTTCAGGTCTCCTGGTTAGGTTAGGTTAGGTTAGGTTAGATTAGGTTAGGTTAGATTAGGTTAACAGTGCTTAATACATACATAAGTCACTTAATGGGTTAAATCTGAATTTTAATGAACTCATAAAATCCACATCTTTTACTCATAACTCCATCAAAGACCATAGTTCTCATCTCTAATTAATATCTGTACATTCAGTTTACAAACTTTAGAAAAACCATGATTTAAAAAAAATAGAATAATAGAATAAATTAGACTATTTAGGTACAATTGACTTCAAAGTTCAATTAATCATGAAGATAAAAAAAGATTGATACCTGGAAAGTATATGATATGTAACAAAATCACAGAATTTTGAAGTTGGAAATCATCTCAATAGTCATCTAGTCCTCATACCCCAAAAGGATTGTCTTTTTTAGTCTAGCCTTTGCTTGAAAATCTACAGTGAGGGGGAACCCATTTCCACTGGAGGTGACTTCTGGACATTCCACTGCTGAATAATTCTAATTATTAGGAAATTGTTCTTATTATTAAGCTGAAATTTGACTTTTTTGGGTAGCTTCTACTCATTACTTCTGGTTCTGCTCTCTGGAATCAAATAGAATGAATATAATCTTTCTTCCACAGGGTAATCCTTCGAAGACTTGAACATAGTTATTGTTCCCACCACCTCTTAGGTTCTTAGGTTTTCATCTTGTAATTCACCCCTGTTAATAATCAGAACCCGATCTCTATTATCTAAATTGCTGATTCCAACTTGGCATAATAATCAAAGTACTGGGTTTGAGAGATGGGGGTTACAGTTTATTATATTTGAACAAAAATTCATTGAATACCTATTAAACACAATGCATCATGTTGATGCAAAAAGATGAAAAACACTATATTTCCTGCTTTAAAGAGTTGTTAGGTTTTTGGTGATTCAATAAATTCCTTATTTCATGGATGTTGATACCCTCTCTGCAATATTTGCATATTTAGTTGAAGGTCATAATGAATTCCTTGGTCAAAGAAATAGTTATTACCAATCAATCTTCTGCTGATGACCTCTTTGTGAAGATGGCAAATTCATAAATGATGACATCATAATCATAACAATAAAATATGTTCAAAATTCATTTGGGAGGATAGTAGAGACTATTGTGCAGATAAAAATCTAATCCTACCCAGAGCCTTCTCTTTTCCCAACTAAACATTCCTGAGTTTTTTCAACCAATCACCAAATAATATGGAATCAAAACTTTTTTTCTGGTTATTCTTCTCTAGACAGTTTCCAGAATACCAATATCATTTATAAATTCTGATACCTAGACTTGAACACTGTGTTCAAGATATAGCCTGACCCAAAGAGTGATATAAAGATATTCTTACCTCTGTATTCCAGGAAACTATGTCTCTCCTAATGCAGAGAAAGATCATGTTTGAGTTTTGGCTGCTATGATACACAAACTTCTAAGAAAAACACTGGAAAGCATTTCAGATGTCTGATTCTTGTTCCTTGCTATTCAGACATCATACCACACATGTATTCTTCAGACAGATGTGAACGCTCTTAATTGATTTCTCTCTGAAGCTAGCTAGCTTCCCTTTCCTATTATTTGCATCTAAACATTTAGGAGAATTAGGGTCTGCTGGTTTTTAGTGGTTAGGTCAAAAAACAACTCTTCTGAAATATTTATGCTTAATTGGCTTCTTTCTCTTTCTTTTTAGTTTTGCCAAACATCTTTATAGTTTTCATTGAGTGTTCTTTATTCCTTTTTGAAGGATGGGGGGAACCTCTTCAGGGAGACTGGGCATAAAATGTTCCATCTCCCCTTAAAGGTTTTGGGCAGTCCTCCCAAAACAGACACAGATGAGAAGATTGGCCACTGACTTCCAAAGAGTTCTTAGGTTTTCATCTTGTAATTTACCATTGTTAATAATCAGAACCCGATCTCTATTATCTAAATTGCTGATTCCAACTTGGCATAATAATCAAAATACTGCGTTTGAGAGATGGGGTTACAATTTATTATATTTGAACAAAAATTCCTTGAATACCTACTAAACACAATACATCATGTTGACGCAAAAAGATGAAAAACACTACATTTCCTGCTTTAAAGAGTTGTTAGGTTTTTGGTGATTCAACAAATTCCTTATTTCATGGATGTTGATATCCTCTCTGCAATATTTGCATATTTAGTTGAAGGTCATAATGAATTCTTTGGTCAAAGAAATAGTCATTACCAATCAATCTTCTGCTGATGACCTCTTTGTGAATATGGCAAATTCATAAATGATGACATCATAATCATAACAACAAAATATGTTCAAAATTCATTTGGGAGGATAGTAGAGACTATTGTGCAGATAAAAATCTAACCAGTGGGTGAAATTATGGTGAAACTGAGGGTATTCCCCAAAGTATCCACCTATACCTCTGTGGAAGGTGAGTGGGGAAGTGGCTCTTAGAAAGGGGCAGCATGGCACTTGGAATCCTAGCCATGGTGGCAGCTGGGACCAGAATAGACCATGGATCCATCATACCCAGGACTAAGCCCTGAGAAAAAACACAATATCCCTCTGTCAGTAGCCTGGGGCAAATCTGCTATTGCCTTCAATTTTCTGATGATTGACATATAGTATATGAGTTAGTTTTTACTTAAAGCCTTTCTAGTAACAAACCTTAAGCTCTGCTTTCATAGCCTTTGGCAACTCAGAGTCATCTTCATACCATAATGAAAACTAGAGCAGGATTTTGGTGAAATGGAAGGAGCTATAAATACAAATAAATATAGGTTAGAAGAAAGGGGGATTCCTTCTAGCATGAGGAAAGATATAGATCACAGATCACAGATTTAGGGCTGGAAGGGGTCTTAGAGGCCATGGAATCTAACCCTCTTGTTTTTATAGATAAGGAAACAGTTTAGCGAGCTCAAATGACTTGCCCAGAGTAAAGTGGGTAGCAAGGATCTGAAGAAGGACCAATAGTAATGTCCAAAAGTCTCTTTCTTATTGGTGGGGAGTATCAATCTGCCAACAATTGCTCTGAAGTCTCTCCTCTTCTCACCAGCACAATAGCATGAATTAGCATGTGTCCATGTCCAGACTTCGTGCTCCCTAGTTCTGCTCAAAACAGATAAAAACTCTACAAAAAAAGAAAAAAAAGAAAAAAGAAAAGCAACAACAATAATGAAAACAAACCAAATCATCATGGATGTTCATTTCTATATGGATGCCAAAGGATTTGATGTTATTTCCATTCTTACTGCCACCCTTAATCATAAGTATATTTGCTTAAAGAATTCTATCAAATTCCTTTTTTTGAAAAATATGGTTTTGATACCTAAACCAGTAAGAACAAAAACACAGAAAGAAAACCAAAGATTGATTTTTCTTAATAAATATTGATGCAAAAAATTAAGTAAAATGCAAACAAGGAGATTATAGCAATATATTACAAAAATCATATACTCTGCCCAGGTGGGATTTATATCAGGAATGCAAGGCTGGTTCAATATTGGGAAAATTATAAGCAAAATTGATCATCTCAATAACAAAAAAACCAAATATCATAGATTATCTCAATAGATGGAGAAAACCTTTCACCAAATCATAACAATTATTATTATTAAAAACACCAGACAGCATAGTTTTTTTAAATGATAAGTTGCTTATCTTCTATTGTCTTCTATTTTTGAAGGAGACTAGTGTTATCATAAAATGATATCTTGCCTCATGAGTGAACTGGATTTAAGTGAGACCAAGTTGCACAAATCTGTCAACCTTACTCCAATCTTCCAGAGTCATCAAAGTCCAGTGGCAAGACAAAAATCAGGATGACAGATAATGGGCCCAGAATTCAGAGGATGACCTTGGTATGTTTGATGTCTGACCAAGCTTTAAGTATTTCCCAGCATCTGTTTCAACTGCTTTTGTGGCCACTGGAACAGACCGTTCTCATCTAGAGGTACTGTTCCACTAGAGGAAATCTTCACATGCTTGAGAGATAGATTCCCTACTACTTCACCAATGGCTTCTCTTCAACCTGGTTTAGTTCATCTGTCCAAATGGTATACCTAGTCTGTGGCCACTGCATGTGCTACTTCTTGGAGTCACAAATTAGAGTGCCAGTTGGACACAAAAGGTAGATGAGAAGCCCTGAAAAAGGCTTATTAAACCCTCATACAAGTTTTCCTTGAATATCCCCCAAATGTAAGTAGTATTTCTCTAAGACCATCAGCAAGCATTATCTGTAATAAGGATAAACTACCTGTCTTTCCAATAAGAGCAGGGATGAAGCAAGTATGCCTATTATCATCATTATTATCCAATATTGTACTAGAATTGCTAGCTTTAGCAATAAGAGAAGAAAAAAGAAATTGAAGGAATTAGAATAAGAAATGTGGAAACAAAATTATCACTCTTTTTAGATGATACAATGTTATACCCAGAGAAACCTAGAGAATCAACTAATAAACCTAACTGAAACAATTAACTTTAGTAAAGTTTCAGGATATAAAATAACTCCATTTAAATCACCAACATTTCTATATACTACCTACAAAACCTAGCAGGAAGAGAAAGAAAGAGAAACTCCATTTAAAATAACTGCAAATAATATAAAATACCTGAAAGTTTACCTGTCAAGACAAACTCTGGAACTATACGAACACAATTACAAAATACTTTTTATACAAATAAAGATAAATTTAAACAATTAGAGAAATGTTAATTGTGCATGAGTAATTTAAGCCACTATAATAAAAATGACAATTTTATTACTTATTTAGTGCTATACTGTAATGACCACGTGTTTAAAATCAGCCGGAGTCAGGAATTCAGGTTAAGGGGAAAATCTTCAATATTTATTGAAGTGAAGAGGTGAATAAAGATTGCGATAGCAAATATAGGCAAGAAAGATTGCGATAGCAAATATAGGCAAGAAAGATTGCGATAGCAAATATAGGCAGTTGCGACAGGAAGCCAGCTAAGAGAGAGAGACGCGAGCTGAGCCAACCGTGGCAATGACAATCCCAAAAACCTCTCCTCCCCTTCCTCTTCCACTCCCCTGCCTCCACCCACCAAAATCATCATTTCCTATACAACACATCAGGACTTGCACAAAGAGTGGGTGGGGGCCATTCTTTCTCCAAGCTTATATATTAATAGAGTATGGTCCAATTACTATTTAGCCTCATGTGCTTGGGACCTCAGTGCATCAACTCAAGCCTCAGCCCATTACACTACACCAATCAAGCTACAAATAATTATTTTATAGAACATGAAGAAATAATAAAATTTATCTGGAAGAACAAAGGGTCAAGAATATCAAGAAAATCAATGGAAAAAATGGAAAAGAAGTGGTTTAGCAATATCAAATTTCAAACTATATTACAAAGCAGTAATCATAAAAACAATCTAGTACTAGCTAAGTAATAGTAGTAGATCAGTGAAACAGATTAGGTGTACAATACTTAGTAGCAAATGATTATCATAATCTAATGTTTGATAAACTAAAAGATCCAAGTTTGGAGAGCAAGAAATCACTATTTAACAAAAATTCTTAGGAAAGAATTTTTCCTAAGGCAATCTAGTGGCAATTTAGTGGAAATTAGGTATGGACCAACATTTCATATTATATAATAAGATGCAATCAAAATGGGTACATGATTTAGATATAAAGGGTAATATATAAGCAAATTAGAGGAGTATGGAAAATTTTACTTGTCACCTCTATGGAAAAGGGAATTTATGCTCACATCAGAGAGGGGATCACAAGAAATAAAGTGGATGGTCTTGATTACGTTAAATTTAGAAGATTTTGCACAAAGAAAATTAATACAGTAATACTTAGAAGAAAAGAAAAAGAGTAGAGGAAACGTCTTAGAGCAAGTTTTTCTCACAAACATCTCATTTCTCAAATATATAGGGAATTGAGTCAAATTTATAAAAATAAGAGGCATTCCCCAGTTGATGAATGGTCAAAGGATATAAATAGGCAGTTTTAAGAAGAAGAAATCAAAGCTATCTATAATGATAAGAAAAAATGCTTTAAATCACAATTGATTAGAAAATGCAAATTAAAACAATTCATCACCTCACAGTTAGATTAGATAACATGATAAAAAAAAATGGAAAATGACAAATGCTATGGGGAATATGGAAAAAACTGGGACAAGAATGCATTGTTGGTGGAGTTGAGACCATTCTGGAGAACATTTTGGAAGTATGCCCAAAGTATAAAATTGTGCACACTCTTTGACCCAAAAATACCACTATGTGTGCATCCTAAAGAGATCAAAGAAAAAGAAGGATTTATTTACAAAAAGATCTATAGTGGTACTTTTTGTGGTAGAAAAAGATTAGAGAGACAGCTAGGTGGCACAGTGTATAGAGCATCAGTCCTGAAGTCAAGAGGACCTAAGAGTTCAAATCTGGCCTCAGACACATAACACTTCCTGGCTTGTGACCCTGGGAAAGTCACTTAACCCCAATTGCCTCAGCAAAAAAAAAAAAAAAAAATTGATTAGAAATTGAGGGGATGCTCATCAATTGGGGGATAGTTTAACAACTTATGATATATGGTTGATGGAATATTATTGTTTTATAAGAAATGATCAACCAGGGTGGTTTCTAAAAAACTTGGGAAGACTTGTATGAACTGATACAAAGTCAACTGAGCAGAAATCTGGAAAATATTATATACAGTAACATCAATGTTGTAACAATGATCAGCCATGAGAGATTTACTACTCTGATCAACATAATGATCTAAGATAAGCACCCATGATGGTAAATGCTATACACCTTTAGGGATACAAGAGATGAAGTCTTTGTATGGATTGAGATTAATTTTTTCACTTCATTTTTCTTGATTTTCTTTTTACAACATGGCTAATATGGAAATAGCACAGCTAGGTGGTACCCTGATAGAGTATCAGACCTAGAGCAGCAGGAACATTCATCTTCCTGAGTTCAAATCTGTTTTAAACACTTACCAGCTGGGTGATGCTGGGCAAGTTGTTTAACCTTGTATGCCTCAGTTTTCTCTTTTGTAAATTGAGCTGGAGAAGGAAATGGTAAACTATTCCAGGATTTTTATTTTTATTTTTTTATTTTTTATTTTTTATTTTTTTTTTGCTGAGGCAATTGGGGTTAAGAGACTTGCCCAGGGTCACACAACTAGGAAGTATTAAGTGTCTGAGGTCAGATTTGAACTCAGGGCTTCCTGACTTTAGGATTGATGCTCTATCCACTGCACCACCTAGCTGCCCCCACTCCAGCATCTTTGCCAAGAAAACCCCAAATGGAATCACAAAGTGTAGAACATGATGAAAACAACCTAACATCAACAGTATGGAAGTATGTACTGCATGATTTCACATGCATAATTGATATCACATTGCTTGCTTTTTCAATGAATGGGGGAGTGGATGAAGGGAAATTAAATTAATATTAATATATTTGTTAAATAAAGCTGACTTGATTTATTCTCTTGTTCTATGATCCATGGTTTATTATATTGAACATTGGTATTCCAAACTTTACTGAAACTGTACTAAGACAATCTGAATTACACTTCCGGCCAAGATGGCGGAGAGGAAATACACTTCTGTGTAATCTCCGTGTTTTTCTCTCACTATTCATTTCATTTCATGCCTCTGAATTAATGCTCGACTGAAAAAAAACCATACAATTACTTACCAAGAGAAACCATCCTTGAGACTCGTCAAGAAAGGTCTGTTTTTGCGCGAGGGCGGGGACGGTATTTGGAAGCAGTCTGCGGGCAGCAGCTGCAACCAGAGCACAGATAGCAGCTCAGAACCGGGTGGAGCGGAGAGGGGGTAGGACGCGATCGCAGCCGTCTCTGCCGCGAGAGCTTTGCTATAGGAGCAAGTCAGCAGCCCAGCAGAGAAGCTAAAAACACCGGGGGTGAAGAATACAATCCCAAACAGCTGGAGTTTCTCGGGACCTGGCCACCCCTCCCCCACAGTGTCTTAGCCCGCTCGGATCTCAGAGCGCTCGGAACTCAGTGCGCAGGCGCCATAGCACAGTAGGACCTGTGCCTCACGAATACCCTGCCCCTCCCCCAAAGAAAGCAGCCTCCATTCAAGGGGTTTTTTTTCCTTCTGTTTCTTTGATAGTTTGTCTTTGATAAATAGACAGAATGAGCAAGAAACTGAAAAAGAATTTAACCCTGGACAGCTTTTATACAGATAAAGAGCAGACTCCAAACCCTGAGGAGACTAAAAACAAACAGTCCCCAGGTGAATCCCCGAAGGAGGAGACCTTATGTCCCTCAGCACAGATGAATCTCATGGAGGAAATTAAAAAGGCTCTCACAAGGGAGCTAGAAGAAAAATGGGAAAAGGAGAGGGAGGCTTTGCAAAAGGAGAGGGAGGCTTGGCAAAAGAGCCTGGAGAAGTCAGTTAAAGAGAGAGTGGATAAAGAAACCAAATCCTTGAAAAATAGGATTGGTGAACTGGAAAACAAAATTGGCGAAATGGAAAAAAATTCCACAGAACAAAAGAACTCAATTGGACAATTAGAAAAAGATCTTAAAAAAGTGAGTGAAGAAAATACCTCACTGAAAATCAGGGTCGAACAATTGGAATTGAATGACTCGAGGAGACAAGAAGAATCAGTCAAGCAAATCCAAAAAAATCAAACAATGGAAAAGGATGTGAAATACCTTCTGGGGAAGACAACAGACCTGGAAAACAGATCCAGGAGAGACAACCTGAGAATCATCGGACTTCCAGAAAAGTATGATGAAAAAAAAAGCCTGAACACTATCTTCCAGGAAATTATCAAAGAGAACTGCCCAGAAGTCATAGAAACAGAAGGTAAAATAGACATTGAAAGAATTCATCGATCCCCTACTGAAAGGGATCCTAAAATCAAAACACCAAGGAATATAGTGGCCAAATGCCAGAACCCTCAGGCAAAGGAAAAAATACTGCAAGCGGCTAGAAAAACCCAATTCAAGTATCAAGGAGCCACAATAAGGATCACCCAGGATCTGGCAGCATCCACATTAAAGGATCGAAGGGCCTGGAATATGATATTCCGAAAGGCTAAGGAACTTGGTATGCAACCAAAAATAACTTACCCAGCGAGATTGAGCATCTTTTTCCAGGGAAGAAGATGGACATTCAACGAAATAAGCGAATTTCATCTATTTCTGATGAAAAAGCCAGAACTTAACAAAAAATTTGATCTACAAGCACAGAACTCAAGAGAAATCTAAAAAGGTAAAGATTAATCTTGGGAACTATATTTCGGCTGTAAAGATGTATAAAGAATACATGTATACCTTGTTCTAGAAACTAGTTGTGGAAAGGACATTGTACTAGAAAAAAGGGAAAGTGGGGGTACTACATTTCATGAAGAGGCAAAGAAAACCTAGTATATCTGAGAGAAAGAATGGAGAGGAATGAAAATAGTGAGTATTTTACTGCTTTCAGAATTGGCATTAAGAGAAGAATTTTAGACATATTCAATCTATGGTGAAACTTCTCCCACCTCATTGAAAAGTGAGAAGGGAAAAGTGAAAAAGGAAGGAATAAGCTAAGTGGAAGGGAATACGGTAACTGGGAGGGAAAGGGGCAAGTTGGGGGGGGAACTCTAAGGGGGGGGAGGGATACTGAAAAAGGGAGGGCTGTGAGAAGCAAGGGGAGCTCACAAGCTTAATACTGGGAAGGGGGGTAAGGGAGGGGGTAAGGGAGTAAGAAGGGAGAAAAGCATAAACCGGGTTAACAAGATGGCAAGTAATACAGAATTGGTCATTTTAACCATAAATGTGAACGGGGTAAACTCCTCTATAAAGAGGAAGCGGTTAGCAGAATGGATTAAAAGCCAGAATCTTACAATATGTTGTATACAGGAAACACACCTGAAGCGGGGTGATACATGCAGGTTAAAGGTAAAAGGTTGGAGCAAAATCTACTATGCTTCAGGTGAAGCCAAAAAAGCAGGGGTAGCCATCCTGATCTCAGATCAAGCTAAAGCAAAAATTGATCTAATCAAAAGAGATAAGGAAGGGCACTATATCTTGCTAAAGGGTAGAATGAATAATGAAGAAGTATCTATATTAAATATATATGCACCAAGTAGTGTAGCATCTAAATTCCTAAAAGAGAAATTAAGAGAGCTGCAAGAAGAAATAGACAGTAAAACTATAATAGTGGGAGATCTCAACCTTGCACTCTCAGAATTAGATAAATCAAACCACAAAATAAATAAGAAAGAAGTCAAAGAGATAAATAGAATACTAGAAAAATTAGATATGATAGATCTCTGGAGAAAATGTAATGGGGACAGAAAGGAGTACACCTTCTTTTCAGCAGTTCATGGAACTTATACAAAAATTGATCATATATTAGGACATAAAAACCTCAAACTCAAATGCAGTAAGGCAGAAATAGTGAATGCATCCTTTTCAGACCATGATGCATTGAAAATTACATTCAATAAAAAGCCACAGGAAAGTAGACCAAAAAATAATTGGAAACTAAATAATCTCATACTAAAGAATGATTGGGTGAAACAGCAAATTATAGACATAATTAATAACTTCATCCAAGAAAATGATAATAATGAGACATCATACCAAAATGTATGGGATGCAGCCAAAGCGGTAATAAGGGGAAATCTCATATCTCTAGAGGCCTATTTGTATAAAATAGAGAAAGAGAAGGTCAATGAATTGGGCTTGCAACTAAAAATGCTAGAAAAGGAACAAATTAAAAACCCCCAATCAAACACTAAACTTGAAATTCAAAAAATAAAAGGAGAGATCAATAAAATTGAAAGTAAAAAAACTATTGAATTGATTAATAAAACTAAGAGTTGGTTCTATGAAAAAACCAACAAAATAGACAAACCCTTAGTAAATCTGATTAAAAAAAGGAAAGAGGAAAATCAAATTGTTAGTCTTAAAAATGAAAAGGGAGAACTCACCACTAACGAAGAGGAAATTAGAGCAATAATTAGGAGTTACTTTGCCCAACTTTACGCCAATAAATTCGACAACTTAAATGAAATAGAAGAATACCTCCAAAAATATAGCTTACCTAAACTAACAGAGGAAGAAGTAAATATCCTAAACACTCCTATCTCAGAAAAAGAAATAGAACAAACTATCAATCAACTCCCTAAGAAAAAAACCCCAGGACCAGATGGATTTACATCTGAATTCTATCAAACATTTAAAGATCAATTAACTCCAATGCTAAATAAACTATTTGAAGAAGTAGGGATTGAAGGAGTCCTACCAAACTCCTTTTATGACACAGATATGGTACTGATACCTAAACCAGGTAGGCTGAAAACAGAGAAAGAAAATTATAGACCAATCTCCCTAATGAATATTGATGCTAAAATCTTAAATAAAATATTAGCAAAAAGATTACAGAAAATCATCCCCAGGATAATACACTATGACCAAGTAGGATTTATACCAGGAATGCAGGGCTGGTTCAATACTAGGAAAACTATTAACATAATTGACTATATCAACAACCAACCAAACAAAAACCATATGATCATTTCAATAGATGCAGAAAAAGCATTTGATAAAATCCAACAGCCATTCCTAATAAAAACACTTGAGAGCATAGGAATAAAAGGACCTTTCCTTAAAATAGTTAGGAGCATATATTTTAAACCTTCAGTAAGCATCATATGCAATGGGGAAAAACTGGAACCTTTCCCGGTAAGATCTGGAGTGAAGCAAGGTTGCCCACTATCACCATTATTATTCAATATTGTATTAGAAACACTGGCCTCTGCAATAAGAGTCGAGAAAGAGATTAAAGGAATTAGAGTAGGCAATGAGGAAACCAAACTATCACTCTTTGCAGATGATATGATGGTATACCTAGAAAACCCCAGAGATTCTACTAAAAAGCTATTAGAAATAATTCATAATTTTAGCAAAGTAGCAGGATACAAAATAAATCCCCATAAATCCTCAGCATTCTTATACACCACCAACAAAATCCAAGAGCAAGAGATACAAAGAGAAATTCCATTCAAAATAACTGTTGATAGCATAAAATATTTGGGAATCTACCTACCAAAGGAAAGTCAGGAATTATATGAGCAAAATTACAAAAAAGTTTTCACACAAATAAAGTCAGACTTAAATAATTGGAAAAATATTAAGTGCTCTTGGATAGGCCGAGCAAATATAATAAAGATGACAATACTCCCTAAACTAATCTATTTATTTAGTGCTATACCAATCAGACTTCCAAGAAAATATTTTAATGATTTAGAAAAAATAACAACAAAATTCATATGGAACAATAAAAAGTCGAGAATCTCAAGGGAATTAATGAAAAAAAAATCAAATGAAGGTGGTCTAGCTGTACCTGATCTAAAATTATATTATAAAGCAGCAGTCACCAAAACCATCTGGTATTGGCTTAGAAATAGATTAGTTGATCAGTGGAAAAGGTTAGGTTCACAAGACAGAATAGTCAACTATAGCAATCTAGTGTTTGACAAACCCAAAGATTCTAAATTTTGGGATAAGATTTCATTATTTGATAAAAACTGCTGGGATAACTGGAAATTAGTATGGCAGAAATTAGGCAAGGACCCACACTTAACACCACATACCAAGATAAGATCAAAATGGGTCCATGACCTAGGCATAAAGAACGAGATTATAAATAAATTAGAGGAACATAGGATAGTTTATCTCTCAGACTTGTGGAGGAGAAAGAAATTTGTGACCAAAGATGAACTAGAGACCATTACCAATCACAAAATAGAAAATTTTGATTATATCAAATTAAAAAGCCTTTGTACAAACAGAACGAATGCAAACAAGATTAGTAGGGAAGTAACTAACTGGGAAAACATCTTTACAATTAAAGGTTCTGATAAAGGCCTCATTTCCAAAATATATAGAGAACTGACTCAAATTTATAAAAAATCAAGCCATTCTCCAATTGATAAATGGTCAAAGGATATGAACAGACAATTTTCAGATGAAGAAATTGAAACTATTACCACTCACATGAAAGAGTGTTCCAAATCACTATTGATCAGAGAAATGCAAATTAAGACAACTCTGAGATATCACTACACTCCTGTCAGATTGGCTAAGATGACAGGAAAAAACAATGATGAATGTTGGAGGGGATGCGGGAAAACGGGGACATTGATGCATTGTTGGTGGAGTTGTGAACGAATCCAGCCATTCTGGAGAGCGATCTGGAATTATGCCCAAAAAGTTATCAAACTGTGCATACCCTTTGATCCAACAGTGTTTCTATTGGGCTTATACCCCAAAGAGATACTAAAAAAGGGAAGGGGACCTGTATGTGCCAAAATGTTTGTAGCAGCCCTGTTTGTAGTGGCTAGAAACTGGA
Source organism: Antechinus flavipes (assembly GCF_016432865.1). NCBI lineage: Eukaryota > Metazoa > Chordata > Mammalia > Dasyuromorphia > Dasyuridae > Antechinus > Antechinus flavipes. The sequence continues at coordinate 96,869,820 of NC_067401.1, forward strand.
AAATGAATGGATGTCCATCAATTGGAGAATGGCTGGGTAAATTGTGGTATATGAATGTTATGGAATATTATTGCTCTGTAAGGAATGACCAGCAGGATGAATACAGAGAGGCTTGGAGAGACCTACATGGACTGATGCTAAGTGAGATGAGCAGAACCAGGAGATCATTATACACTTCGACAATGATATTGTATGAGGATGTATTCTGATGGAAGTGGATTTCTCTGACAAAGAGACTTAACTGAGTTTCATTGGAGAAATGATGGACAGAAACAGATACACCCAAAGAAGGAATACTGGGAAATGAATGTAAACTATTTGCATTTTTGATTTTCTTCCCGAGTTATTTTTACCTTCTGAATCCAATTCTCCCTGTGCAACAAGAGAACTGTTTGGTTCTGCAAATATGTATTGTATCTAGGATATACTGCAACATGTTTAACATATATAGGACTGCTTGCCATCCTGGGGGGGGGGGGGGGAGGAGGGAGGGAGGGGAAAAAACGAAACTAAGTGATTGCAAGGGATAATATCGTGTAGAAATTATCCTGGCATGGATTCTGTCAATGCGAAGTTATTATTAAATAAAATAAAATTTATTATAAAAAAAAAAAAAGACAATCTGAATTGGGATTTGAATACAGGTCTTCCTCCCTCAAGTCCTATGCCTTATCCAATACATTAGTCTGTATCATATCAGACTAACTCCCATATTGTGAAGAAATTTGTATTTGAGCTGAGTTTTGAAAGAAAAGGATTTGAACAGATAGAGAGGTGAGTGGAATGCTAGATTTGGAGTGAGGATTACTTTAGTTCAAATCCCTGCTCAGACTAGCTCTTTGACACTGGGCAGGTCACTTAATCCCTCCAAGGATCACTTTTCTTCATCTGTAAAATGTTAGTGTTGGATCCCAAGGCCAGCTGTAAATCTATGATTATCCCAAGGCATGAAAGTTGACCTCTTCTACTGTAGAGAGGCAGGAGATAATGAGTTGAAGAAGAGTTATTCTTTCAGTTTAGTTATAACATAAACACTATAAGAGGAATGGAAAGGTATATGGTAGGCCTGTGGAAGTAAACTGGGAAATAAACTTTTCATTCAGTATATTTACTAGAATAATTAATCCTCCTTCCAAATTTTTTTGTTTTCTCCAAATTCTGTTTTTCTCCTTTCTTCCCTCCTCCATATCCACCTTCATGCTTTTAAAAGACAATGTGCCTCTAAATCAAAGTAAGGGAATCACAGATAAATTGCTTCTAGGTGTCTTATTAACAGAGCTAAATTCAGAGGCTCTGGCTTGGAGAATAATTTCTCCCTTTAGTGGAGGCCTGAAAGTTCAGAAGGAGCAGCTGAAGAGGGTTGAGTTGTAATTAAGAACCTGTCCTCTTGCTTTCAACAGAGGTGTTCGCACCTCTTATCAGCCCAATTCCTCTTGCTGTCACTGCCATTACCTGAAGGAAATGGTGAAGAGAGGAAACAAAAACAACATATATTTGCTCCTCAAAATTGGGAATGGAGAAAGGAATAGGAGAAAATATGAGTAAATAGGATTATAAGTGAGGGAGATCTTTATTGTCAATTGCTGATTTACGACCAATTACCTTCACAATTGCTGTCTAATATGCAATGGAAATGGGTCCACTTTCAAAGCAAGTGGGCATTTTTATTGAGGGTTCTGGCTATGAGCATACAGCTATTCTCTGAAGAGCCTGATTGAACCCCATTTTTGCCTCCTTCAGAATCTAACTTTCTGAGATCTTTTAATTAACACATAGATACAGCATTAAGAGGAAAGATTTAGCAGATTGGTAAGATGCAACCAACACTGCTGATGATGACCTCACTAGAATTAAATAGTATTCTGTCCCATACTGCACAGGAATCTTGGTGTAAAATCTGCCCAAGAATTTGGGAGAGGTTGTGTAGACTCAGGTAATCTAAATTAGCTGGAAGTAATGAATAGATCTTTTCTATAAAGGAGGTTGAAATGAGCCTTTTTAAAAAATCTCTGTAAATATGCTCCCAACATAAATGCAAGACTAAGGAACTCCTCCTTTAATTTAAATCAATTCAATTTTTTTATTTAAATATTTATTAAGTGACCCACTAAGTGCAAAATAATGCCTCTGAAGATACAAAAATGAAACAAAAGCCCATCTCCTTTAGTAAAAAGTGAACTTACAACAGAGAAGTTCTCAGATTAATGAATTATTCTCTATCTGTAGAACATTCTTGGGAACTTTGGAAGGTACTGGATACCCAACTGCTCTCCAAGTTATTCTTATTGGTTTTTTTTTCTAATTTAATTTGCTCTAGAACTCTATATCCAAAATTCAAAAGACATAAACCTCTATGCCAAGTATTTAGAATAATATTAAGGCCACCAAGACATATAAACACAAAACCAAAAAATATTAATATAGGATGGAGTTCAAAGCCTGAAAGATTTGAGATCTGCTACATACTGTATAATATAAGTAAGAATATGATACACAGGATGAAATGTGAAGCAACCTTTGGAACAGTCCAACTAAGTTTCCTTTTTTTCCCATTCCATCCACTTTCAAGAGATAAGAAAAAGAATCTTGGGATTAAGAAAAAACTCTTCTTAAGAGCTCATAACCAGAGAAGAGTTGACATTTTTCAAAAAGGCAAATACTGGGGTATTGCTGTGTGAATAGCTTACCACTTGACTATTTAGTGAATTTCTAACCTTAAATCAGACTGAGTATTTTGATAGGGATCTCACCCTTGGTCAACAAAAAGTACAAGTTCAAGACAGTAGATTTAAAACAAGTAAGCTGCACAATTTAGTCATCAAGGTATTTTGTGTTCCAATGAGTTTGATTCCTAGGGCGAGGAAATTCTTTCTAGAGAGAAAACCCTTGTTACAATGAAAGCTGTGAAAATGAATGATTCTCTTTATGAGGGAGAAAAATCAATGTTATGAGTTTTTCCTTAGTCCAACAACTGAGTGTATGAGGGCTCTGCCTTTCTAAATTAACTTGTGACAAGTCTTTGGGCTATAAGCTAAAAGAAAAATTGTAAAATATATTTTTCCTTCCTGGGAGAAGTAGTACCTCACCTGAGAATCCCGCTTGGACACAGAAGCTGAAAGTAGAGAAAAGCTCCAAAACTTTGTGCCCAGTGGTATCATGCTCGACGGGGATGAATAATAACCATGGGACCTCATGTAGAAAGTCATGAAGGTACAAAGCAGCGACATCACCTGGAGATGTCAGTGGCCTATTGGGTCAGAGTAGTTCTCCCTCAAAACATTCCTAAGTGCTTTCTGTGTAGGCTCTTTCCATGTGTTTACTCAACTATAGTGCTGCAGTTATGGAAATATTCTTCAGGGGCATGGGGAAAGTGCTTTATTACTACTTTTCTTATTATGTCGTCATATGTTCCCATTGATATACTACCCTGTCCTATCCTTAACCCCAACCCCAAGGCTTTGTGATTTCTCTGCCTTCTTTTTCTCCCTCCCAATTAAAATACACCTTCCCTACCTTTCTAATATCCTCCAGCTCTCTGTGTTTCCCCAGTGTACATATCTAATGTAACAGCTATCGGATCTAATTAACTAATTCAAGGTAATGTGTTAGAAGGTGAGGTATGTAGGATTAAGACTCCCCTCTCTGTCTCCTTCAGCCTAATGATATCCTTCCCCTCTGTACTGACATCTTAATAGTGGTCTTTTGGAAACAGTGACCTTACTTGTGTTGTCTAATCTGGGAGAGTGATGTCAATTATGAGAACTTCAAGATCAATTATAATGAAAAGACAAAATAATGACAGGTATTCGAGGTAGGTATTCAGTGAGCAGATAGTATAGCTCTTCCAATGAAACAGTGTACTTCTCCCTATTTAGGGTCATGCATAATTGAGACTTATCTGTCTTATCCAAGAGTCATACATTATGCAATATGGGTGCTTAATATAAAGATTATTGTCTGTTGGATGTCATATCAATGTATGGAGGTACATTGGGTTCTAGAAGGCTATCTCAGGAGAGTTTAAATTGTAGCAAGTTTTACCAAAGTGAAAGACTTCAAGAATAAGCTTGACTATGGACTTTTTAATCTTTTATCCAAGATCTAACCTAGCTAAGTTTGAGACAGTATCATCAGAACAGCTAAGTGAATACAGCACTGTATCCGGAATCATGAAGTATTGAGTTCAAATCTGGTCCCCAAAACTTAGTAGATCCTGGGCAAGTCATTTAATTTCAGTTTGCCTCAGTTTGCTCAATTGTAAAATGGAGCTAACATTAGCATCTATCTCTAAGAGTTGTTGTAAAAGTAAAAGGAGTTATGTGTAAGGCACACTGAAACCTTAAAGTGTTATATAAGTACAATCATTATTATTATTATCAGAAGAGGTGGTATATTTGTTTGGCTACAGGAACTTATGAAGAACGTCTAGCATGGAGCTGAGACAGTGCTTTGGTAGAGAGAGAATCATACCAATGAAAGCACAGCACTTTTCAAATATTGAAAAAAAATGCCTATATGATTATTAGACATCTACTTTGCATCAGTAACCCTTTTAAGATTTTGAAGAGAGAGAGGATGGAGGAGGTGAAAAGCCAGCACTGCAGCGGGCCAGTCCATACTGGAAATTTATTCTTTGGCTCTGCCCAGGAATGAAGGTCCTCATTCAGGGGGCATGACATATACATAGCAGAATGAGGCTTAATATTCATGTGACTTTCCTTTTATAGAAACATGCAGTGAAGGAGCCAAGGCACTCATCTTCAAAAGAGCTTCAGTTTTATCAGATTTTAAAAATTAAATCACCAATCAGACTCCTTTGAAAACATTTTCCTCAACTGAGGCAACTTATAATCTTATTGGTGAAAGGAGTATGTACCCATACCAATGAAATCATGGGTTTCTGAAAAAATACTAACTGTGTGAGTTTGGGGCATGTCACGTAACCCCTCTCTCAACTTCAGTTTCCTTATCTGTAAAATAGGGATAATAATAGCAACTACCACCCCTGACTTTATAGTCAAAATAAGTGTTGTATCTATTATTTTGCTTATAAAATCTACATGTAGATTTGCTCAATGGTTCAGCTGCTCCAACTCATTCTTCTACTGTCAGGTATTTTGCTCAAGCAAACCCCTGTTTTTGGAATGTCACAATAGAATGGGCAGAACTTTCCTTAAAAATATATATGCCATTAACTGGATAAATGATAATGTTGTTTCTTACCATTAGAAATTAATTAATTGGGGAAAGAAAAAAAAAAAAGCCTGTGTATGGTGATTTTTTATTTTTTATCAAGACAGCCCAATTCTCACACCTGTGGCTCTGGTAATGAATGTCTCTGACTCTGCCCAGTAGACACTGTCCATCCTTTCCAATAAAAATCCAAGTAGTTGGAAATTGACTCCTCTGCTTTCCTATGTGATAAGCTTGTTGAGGGGTTAAGGATAGGGCAAGAAATATGACCGTCAGAACAGGGAGGGGACAGGAGCAGCTGCAATGGCAGAAAGGAATGTTCTATACAATGTAATGGAAAGTAGTAAGCAGACTCAGAAAGAGATGAACCATACAGAAGGGAACAGAGGATAAAAGAAATGACCAGACAAATTAAACCTTATTGAGACTCTTTCTCAAGAGATTAGATAGAAGGAAAAAAAAAAAAAAAAAAAAAAAAAACAGTGGCTGGAAGAGGGTAAGGTAGAGTAGAAATTGTTATTTAACTCTTATAAAGGAAGGGTATTTATCTGAGAAGGAAGAAGGAAGACATCGAAAGAATCAATGAGCCTGGTTAAAGTGGGTAAACTATTTGATGTCTATCCAGAGAGGTGTCTATTAATGGATGTAAAATGGAAAGGTGAATCAATGAGGCTGATTAATATTTATGATAAATAAGAATCAGGAAGAATGAAAAAAGTTTGTCTGCTGTCTATTTGGGGAGATATCTCAGGGGTATGATTTAAAGATCCTATAGACTAGGGATAAGTCAGAATCAAGCCATAAGGTCCTAAATCTGGACATGGCTCAAAGGGACTAAAAAATGTTTAGGGCATTAATCTGTTTATAAAGAGTTCTTTTTAAAAGACATAGTAAAGAAGTGACTTGCCTTTTTCCATTTTGAATTCAGAGGAATAATCAGAGTAATCAGATGATATTTTGGGGACTAATCATTCCTTGTAAATACCATTTATTGAAGTTAGTTATGTTTGGGAACAGATTTTGGAGGGTCAACAAATTGCTCTGGAATGAGATAGAGTAACTGGTAACTTAAATGGTGAAAAAGCAAGAGGCATTGTTGGATTGTTCAGATCAAGAGAAGATCTAGAAATATGAAAAGTCATAACAGAACATGGCAAATGCTGAGCATATTTTTTTTCTGGGCCTGTAGTATAATTGGAAAAGTGAATTCCCCATGAAGAAATCTTCCTCTAACAAGGCAGCTCAGTACCTGTTCTTCAACTTATAATCTTTTTTTTAAAATAGTATTTTTCCAATACATGTAAAGATAGTTTTCAACATTCATTTTTCTCTCCTCTCTTACCAATCCCCCTCCCCAAGACAGCAAACAACCTAATGTTAAATATGTGCCATTCTTTAAACCATATTTCCATATTTGTCATATTGTATAATAAAAATCAAACCAAAGGGGAAAAACACAAAAAAGGAAAAAAAAAAAAAAACAAATAAATAAGAACCAAAAAAAAAAAAAAAGATGAAAATGCTATGCTTTGATCTACATTCATTCTCCATAATTCTCTTTCTGAATGCAGATGGCATCCCAAGTACACTGGAACTGCCTTGAATCAGTACATTGTTCAACATATATATAATCTTAAAGAGTTACCCACAGCAGTAAGAAGTGAAGTGATTTGGCCAAAATCATATAGCTTGTATGTGTCAGAGAAAAGACTAGAATCTTTCCTGACTCAGAGGTCAATTCTCAATCCACCATCACACTCTTACTGATCAACTTGCTACTCACTCATTTCCCCATGGAACTATAGTTGTCTAGGGACACACAAAAAACTTTTAAAAGAAATCATTGGCAGAATTGAGAGAATGAGAGTCAAAGTTCAGTTTTAAAGGGTAGAAAGAATGCCAAAAAAAAAAAAAAAAAGAGGTTCTTTTACAGAGTTTTCAGATATCAATGAAGGAAAGAACTAGGAACAAGAGATACACTAGTAGTAACAACTATGTGATTCCTTAGATGGAGCAATGACCTGGTTTAAAGATAGAATATTTAATATTTTTTTAGAAGATAAGTCAAGATAAATAGGAGATCTGCCCCTTGGTTACCATTATCTGAGGGAAAAACAGCACAACTCTAAGCAAAAACAAATGACTTAGCACATGACCAATAATAATTTCCTTAAGTAGCAGATCTGGGAAGGAGTGGGCTGATAATCAACTCCTATCAAGTGTTTTCAGACCATTTAAATGAACCCCTACAAGTGGATGATTGGACCAAAGATTATTGACATTTCTTATCTTTGAATGGGGGGAGGGGAGGCAAACTGACATTAAGTACTAGAAGTTGTTAGCACTCTTGAATCCAGATTACAAAATACTTACTAGAAGGAATTCTTCTGTGGAGGTTAAGCAAAGTTTATAAACTTGTGCAAGTAAGTGCCAAATATCTGATCAGCCTGAACCAGGAAAGACTTTTTGATAGATAGGGGAAAGATTTAGAATCCTTGAATGTTACCTCTGAAAAGGGGCTTTAAAGGACATCTAACTCAAAAAATATTTACTAAGTTCTTACTATGTGGGAGTCATTGTGCTAAATGTTGAGGATAAAGAGATCGAAACAAATAACAAAAGACAGTATCTGCCCTCAAGAAGTCAACTAAACCAATAGAGAATATAAATGGAAAAATGGAGATCAGATAATTTAAGAAGGAGAGAAAATGGAAAGTAACCTATGCTGAAAGCAATAAAACCTTTTTTCAATGCATTTCAGGCTATGGCATGTAGCTTAATTGGAAACTCAAGTTAAGTCCTAAGACCCAAATGGAAAACCCAAGGAAGCAGAGGAAGCAATGAGTGTTAGGACAGCCATATTGATACCTAAAAACTAGGACAGATGACTTGCTACTGCTAACATATAGGGAGGATAAGAGAAGGCTTCCCACAGGAGATGACAACTGAAATGAATTTTAAAAATCATAGGATTATAGTTGAAGAGCTGGAAGGAATCTTGAAGACTTTCTTATTTGACATAGGAGAAAACTAAGATTCAAGATTAATTAAGTGACCTACACAAAGTCTTGAAGAAGTATTATAGGTTATATTTGAACACAAGTATTCTGATTGTTCTCTTTCCATTGCACTAATCTGTCACTGATCTTGTTTTTTCTTTTTTAAATTTAGATAAAAAATTGAGGCCCTGGAGACTAGAGGGGATTTATCCAAATCACATATTGGATCAGTAACAAAATGTAGATTATAACTCTCTCTTATCCCCTAAAGTTTTCATGTTGCATTGGAGGACCCTAAACAATTAGCTAATGAAATAGAAATCATTCAGTGGATCAATCAGTGATTGATAGATCAAATCAATGAATCAAAGAATATTTATTGATATTGCCTTTTAGTCATAGAATAAAATACAAACTCCTCAGACTTATTCAAGGATCTTCACAATCTCTCTCCAAACTATTGATCCAGATTTATTTCATATTCTTTTTCTTCTTCACATATTCACTCTATGAATATCAGTTAAATGAGATAACTAGCCAATCCACAGTCTGCTTGTACATTTGTGAAAGTTATCTTCCATGCCTAGAACATTCATTATTTAGGAAAATGAATAGTACAAGGGATAGAACAAAGGATAGAAAGGTATTTGGGGAGTAGAATTGAAATTTTGGTTCTCCTCCCTATGACTTGTGCAAACCTGGACAATTTCTTAAATCCCTTGAGACTTTAGATGAGCCTTGATTAGTGACTTCTAAGGTTCTTTCCAGCTATAAATCCATGATCTCTTTATCGGTCCTTCCTTTAAGGCAGCAAAAATGAGGAGAGCATGTAGAGTCAAAGCATTTATATTCAAGAACTACTTCAACCATTTACTACTTGTGTAACTTTTCAGCAGTTTTCTTAATCTCTCTGGGCCTCAGTTTCTACATCTGTAAAATGAAGGTGCTAGATAGATAACTTCTCTTATCTTTAAGTACACTCTTTCTAATAAATTGCCTATTCCCTAACCATTATCTCTTCTTCCTCTTAGAATGTACTAGTTCTTATCCTATCTCTTTCCTAGAATATTCCACATATGACTCTTCTATGCCAAATACTTCTAGGCTAGAATTTCCCAGTTAATTGGTACCTTCTCACTTGTGATTTTGGATTACCAATGATCTTCTCTGATGCAAGAGTCAAAGATGGACTCAAAATTCCCAGTGAAAGCTTGAGGTACTGACATTCCAAGTCCTTAAAGCAGCCTCTGGTAAGAACATTATAGATTCCATTTCCCTTCCATGACCTGAAAACTACTGTACCCTAAGTTCTCTGGTGATATCCCTTGTTTTTAGTACTAATTCTCTGACTTTTTCAATCCCTCTTTGGAAGTCATTTCCAGACTCTCTCTAGATTGACCATCTGCCTTAGTTTTCAGATATCAATATGGCTGCCCTAATACTCATTGTTTACTTGGGTTTTCCAGTTGGATCTTGGGACTTCACTTGGGTTTCCAATTAAACTACATGCCACATCCTTAAATGTGCTGACAAAAAATTTTATTGCTTTCAGCATAAATCACTCCCATTCTCAATTCAGACCACTATAAGTCAGCCTCATCTCTGAATATTAAAATCCTCTTCCTTTTAGGCTGAGCTCAGATGCCATCTCTTCACAAATCCTTCTATTCCCTAAGTACCTACATCTGCAATAAGCTCTAGCTTCTATAATTTTTTTAAAAATCCTATAGCTTTGTCTTCATCTCTCTTTTGCTGTCATACTCTGCCTTATTCAATGCTTTTTTATCTCTAATGTTGTGGTCGTCTGTTCAAATGAAAGCTTCTTGAGGGCAGAAATTTTCATTTTTGCCTTATGTCCTTTGCAGCCAGCACAGACTTTGCTTATGTTAAGAACTTAACAATAACTTGTTGAATCAAGAGTCAATTATACTTGTCAATATGCTAGAGGATTATCTAGAAATATGATAGTTCCTGATCTCAAGAAACATTGTAATAATAATTATCATCATATAATAGCCAACATTCATATAGAATTTTATGATTTAAAAAGCACTTTACAAATATCATCTCATTTCATCCTCACAATAACCTTAGGAATTATTTCACAACAACTTAACATTCACAACAACAATAGAGATTAGTATCACTATTTTACAGATGAGGAAACTGAATCAAGGAGGGATTAAATGACTTGTCTAGGGTTACACAGCTAGAAAGTATCTGAGGCTAGATTTGAACTTGTCTTCCTTGACTCTGGGTTCAGTTATCTATTCACTGCACTATCTAGCTGTCCTTATAATAGAAAGAGCAGTGGTTCCAGAAGGAGAGAGAATTGGATTCTAATCCAGTTCTGACATTTATAATTTTTATAACCATGAATAAATAATTTACCTCCTCTAATTTTTAATTTCTTCAGCTGTAAAATGGGATAATAATATCCATAGTACATATTCACAGAGTAAAGTGGTATAATTTGAGGGATTAAATGAAGTAAGACATAGAAAGTACTTTGTAAAGTATAAAATACTATATAATTATCAACTATTGTTATTATGAATTGAAGAGACAAATATAAATATATGAAACATCAAATAACAGTATCAGAAATGTAACTAGGCAGTTTACAATTAATTAATTGACAAATGAAGAATGCTGAGATTTCAAAAGTGGAAGGAATCAATGTCATCAACTGGGCAAGTATAGAAAGACTTCATGAAGAAGAAAAGACTATGAAATGATTTACAAAGCTTAGATCAATATCCTCATCTGTAAAATGAAACAATAATAGCACTTACCTCATAGGTTTGTTTGGAAGATTAAACAAGCATGTGTGATTTGGAAACCATAAAGCTTATATAAATATTAGCAGCATCTAGTACAATGTCTTTCACATAGTAGGCATTTAATGTTTCTTGTATTGAACAGAATTGAATTATTGACCTGTTAGCCAGGAAATAGAGCAAAAAAGATTTTATTTAATTAGAGATACTAATGGTAGGTTAAGTTGTTCCCAAGTTCATATTTCCTTTTGTAGTAGTTGAAAGCAATAATCTCAGTTATTAAATCCATGTTAAGTACAACTATTCCTGTTTTAGAACACTGCATTTCACCACTCTACTCACTCAATGCTGGCCAATTAATACCTATACTTCACTCCTCAGCAGCTCCAAATCCATGCTGCTAGTTTTAACAGTAACTTAAGGAGACCCCTGCCTCCTTATAAAAGCTCACTTATAGAACTATTTAAGAGCAACAAAGCCGTATCATTTAAATATTCCTCATATAAATGTATGGTATACATTCACTAATTTATTAATGAGGAAACAGATTTGGAGAAAGTCACTTGTCCAGGATCACACAGCTAGCTAGTATATAAACTAAAACTAAAACCTAGGTTTCCTAACTCTAAGTCCAGTATGTTTTTGACTGTACATGTTGCTTCACTGTGTAATAATCCTCAATTTTCTATCATCATCCAAGGAACCTACATGGATCAGTGGATAGAACATTGGGTCTAGAGTCAGAAAATTATAAATTGAAATTCCGTCTTAGAAACTTGCTAATTGGACTAGGTCAATTTCAGTCTACCTCTATTTCTTCAACTATAAAATGGGAATCATAATAGAACTTTCATTAAGAGAATCAAATAAGATAATATATGTAAAACACTTAATATTGTGGGTGCTTAATAAATGCTTGTTTTCTTTCTGAGCAAAAGAATGGAGTTGGTCTCTCATTTTTCTCCTTCCATGGACATTCATTAAATTATCCTTTTGTATATAGTTTTTCCCCTTACATATTGTCCTTGATATTGGATGGAGGGAAGAAGAAGAGAAAATAATGAAGAAAAGATGAAGAAAAGGACCAGGTATAATAATAGGATGTGTTTCTCTCAAACCCTACAAATAAAATCCTTCAAATAGACAAATCCCAACATGGCTGATTTTGAAAAAAGGGGTTCATACAATGATTTTCAATGCCAGAGCTTTCAAAAGGTAACCAGAAATAGAAGCCATCCTCAGTTCAAACTTCCCCGGGGAATTTTTCCCCCTAAGGATACATCTAAATTAGACCTCAAAATTTTTTCTACATACAAAGGAAGCTAGTACAATTATCATTAATTAAATCACAGATATATAAGACTGGAAGGGACTTTAGAGGGTATCTGGTTTCATTTCATCATTTTATAGATAAGGAAACAGAGGCTCAGAAATATTAAATAAGTTGCCCAAGGACACACAATGGAGAGCCTAGATGAGTATCTAGGAAACAATTCCCACTCAAGATCTATCTCAACTTTGCCATGTTGCCTTTAATATCTTTAATTAATATTTATCATAACTAACATAATTTTAGGAGGGTTAAATTTACCATGTAGTGTATATGTTTTATTTTGTTGTGATTCGTTTTTACTGTATATGCAAGGGCACATTGGACTCCTTTGTGTAATAAATGTGTAAAATTCATTTATGACTAATTTATCAAATGTGGATATAATTTCACTATTTTAAGTGAGAAAAGTGATGACATATTGGTATTTTGTTACTCATATCTGTGATATGTTTAGTATCCAGTCCTTGCTCAGAAATGCAATCTCTAATAATATCATTGTTCAACAGCAACCAAACAAAAAGTGACCTATTTACTTTATGATGATTTTTCCAGTAATACATTTTGGTTAAAATCAGACACTACATATTAGAATTGTAGATTTAGAAAAAAACAGACAGTGTAAGGGGAAGAGGACTTGACTGAACTTAAGACATCTAGAGACTAACTGCCACCAATTAGTCATATAATTTTGATGTATCATTTAAACTTTTTAGACCTAAGTATTTTCATCTATAAAATGAAAGAGTTGGACTAAGTAATTTCTAAAGTCCTTTGAAGTTTAAATATTTTCTAACATTAAGAATAAGACAATACATGCAAAAGAAAACAATGGAGAATAAGAGGAATAATGAAATGGATTTAGATTACTGAGAGTTCATACTAAAATATGATTCTGCTTACCTACTTTGGGAAAGAGAATTATGTAAATATGAATTAGAAGACCAAAATACAGACAGCTCCTAATTTGCAAATAGGTTGTATTTCAAAAGTTCATTTGCAAGTCGATTGTTTAAAATTTGAAATGCATTTTACCGTTGAAACAATATTACAAATGGTTGTTATACTTCCAGACTCATCCTTAAAAGCTTAGTTAATCCATAATGGAGCTGAAATGTGGCAATGAAAAATAGTACAAAACAATGTTCCTAATTAAACAAAACAGAAAAACAATAAAATTGAATAAGAAATAATTTTTTCATTTGTATACTAGTGCTTGATGAAAAACAGCTTTAATTAGCAAAATATAAGAAAGCAAATGAAGAAATTTTCTGAGATTCTAATAGAGACTTCTGCTTATTTCCAAAGATATTAGCAGTTGATGAAAATGTCTAATTTTACTTTGAAATTCATGAAATTTCCAATCTGTGCATACCCTTTGATCCAGCAGTGTTTCTATTGGGCCTACATGCCAAAGAGATCTTAAAGGAAGAAAAGGGATCCACATGTGCAAAAATGTTAGTGGCAGCCCTTTTCATAATGGCAAAAAACTGGAAACTGAATGGATGCCCATCAGTTGGAGAATGGTTGAATAAGTTATGGTGTATGAATGTTATGGAATATTATTGTCCCATAAGAAACAATCAGGAGGATGATTTTAGAGCGGTCTGGAGAGATTTACATGAATTGATGCTAAATGAAATGAGCAGACCCAGGAGATCATTGTACATGGCAAATATACAATGATCAATTCTGAAGAACATGACTTTTTCCAAAAATCAGATGACAGATGCCAATTCCAATGATCTTGTGACAAAGAAAGCCATCTATACCCAGAGAGAGTGGGAACTGAATGTGAATCACAATATAACATTTTCATTTTTTTGTTGTTGTTGTTGTTCACTTGCATTTTGTTTTCTTACTCATTTACTTTCCTTTTTGATCTGATTTTTCTTGTGCAGCAAAAGAATTATATAAGTGTTTACACATATTGGAGTTAACATATATTTTAACTTGTATAACATATATTTGATTAACTTGCCATCTAGGGGAGGAGGTGGGGGGAAAGAGGGGAAAATCTGAAATGCAAGGCTATGCAAGGGCTAATGTTGAAAAATTATCTGTGCATATGTTTTAAAAATAAAAAGCTTAAAAAATTCACAGATTTCCTTTTCCTAGATATTAGTATAACAAAAATCACACTTATTTTTCTTAGCCATTATTAGGGTCATTTGGGGCCTACAAATGAAGGAAACAGAGTGAATACAAGAAGAAAAAGATAAAAACTTTCTTGAGGTAACTGGGTAAGGAACTTTAAAAGATAAGGGAAGGAAGAAAACAAAAGAAGATACTTTCATAAATATGAGAGAAATCCTGATGATTTCTGGTAATAGAGTTGAGAAATAAATAGCAATAAATGTAACAAATAAAAAACAACTACAAAAAAGGGAAAGGGATGAAATCCTGAAAAGGAATCCAATGTAAAAAAGAAAAAAAAAACAGAATAATTGAGGAAATGAGCAAATAATAATGATCAAAAAAGGCTCTAATTCCAAAATTTCTTACCCTTTAAAAATTTATTAATAACTATACATCAATGTAATTGCTTTCTTTTGTAATCCTATGTATTTTATTTTAAGAATTGAAAATTCCTTTTTTGATTTTAAATTTAAATTAATTTTACACTTAAATTCAATTTTTAAAACTGAAAAATCCACTTTGAGAAGGAATTGATTCATAGGCTTAGACTTCCAAAGGAATCCACAACACAAAAAAGTCAGAATTTCTGTCATAATATGAAGAATAAATATTGTACTGTGGAGTAAGACAAAAGTAGGATAAATTCCCAGAGGAAAAGAAATAATACTCCTAGAATCCCAAAATTAAAATAGAACCATAAGGACATTAAGAAGAGTTGGAAAGATTAATAGATGAAATGCAGAAATACATAAGGAAGGAAATTAGACCTCCAAAAGTATAATTTTAAATCAAAGTAGGAAACTGGCAGTTTAGAATAGATAGCAGAAAAACTTAATACCGGAAAAAAAAAAAAAACTTTAAGAAAATGACAAATATAGAAGCAAAAATGCAGAAATATAGCAACAGATTAAAAAAAAAATAAGAAGTGGAAAATTAGAAAGCAATATTAGGTTCTGGTAAGTGAAAGCAATTTAAAAGACCAACAATTTAAAAATGAAACAAAAAAGTGTCATCATTACATTTCAGGAAATTATACATGACAATTACACAGATGTATTGAAAACAGAGGATAATGCAGAGATATAGAAATCCACACATAATCAACAGAGAAGAACCCCAGGTGTAACTCATTTAGATATATAGTCAACAAGTTATAGCACTTCATCAAAAAATACAACATAATATAAACAACTAGACAGAGACAGTTCATATTTCAGAAAGCATGGATTAAACATAAGTTAAATAAAAGTGATGTATAATAGGATACATAGATAGATGATACATAGGATAAATATGATATATATAGGTATATGATATAAAGAATATGATACATATAAAAATAAAGGAAATAGGCTTGGACTCTAGGATAACATTCTACAAAGCTCATCTTATTTCTACATTAAAAAAAAAAAAGATTAATCTTTAAAGAATACGTATCTTTTTAATTGCTTCATTAGAAATCTTTTCAATGCTTCATAGAAAACCAGAAATATATAAAGACTAAAATTCAAACAATATAGATAACAATATAAACACATCCATATAATACAAATAAATACATCCATATAACATGAAAAAGCTCATTTCAAACTCAATGTCTACATGCTATAAGGAGATAAAACATATTCCTAATATACCTCATCTTATTTAAATAAGTTACTACTATGTATCTTTGATATTACTATGTTATCGAAGTAAGTTACTACTATGAGCAATTTCTATGATATCTAATCAGATAAAAGATTTTAGATGAAAGGAAGAAGTGAAGAGTTGGGGGGGGGGAAGTTAATTAAAGTTTCTTCATTTTCAGGTATCACAGCTAATGGTCATTCCAAAAAAAAAAAAAGAAAAAAAGAAAAAAAGAAATAGGGTAATTGAGATGAATGTGGGGCAACATCTTTTTAAAGGCTTTATTGCTATTTTTTACTCACAGCATTGCCATTTTCCAGTGAAATCCCTAGAACTCACAGAATTCCTCCTTGTAACAAAAGTATTCATGAGTTGTCATAGCCAGGAAAATTCAATGTCTGGTAGCAACCTTTCAATGAGTATGCTTCTTTGAATCCAATTAGGTTGGTTTTTATATAACAAACACCACCTGTATTCAAAGCCTTTCTACTTCAGTAGGGACCTGATAAAACTTCACCTCATTTCCACTGGCATTGTCTTTAAGAGCCCAGGCTCACCTTGATGCTACAATGAAGCATCCAAAGAGGATATTCGTTCATGGAGAATTTTAGGATATAAGGTAATTCGGAGCTTTAGATTGAAATTCTAGAAGATTTGATTTCAGGTGACTAGTAAGAAAGGTATTCTGAAGAGAAAAACCCACAACTTCACAAAAACCTGAATTCGAGGCTCTTTCATGCAGAGGCATCTTGGTATAGTAGATAAAGTACTAGGTTTAGAGCCAACATCTGACATTTGTCAGCTGTGTGTCCCTAAGCAACTCATTAGAACTTATCTACCAAGTCACTTTACCTCCTTTCTTCATCTGTCAAATAAAAGTAGTGAACCAACTGACCTCAAAATCCTTATCTCCTTCTAACTCTTCAACACTAAGATCCTGAGCTATAGGGGGTACATGATCTTCAGGAATTCCCATCCAAAGAATTCTCCCACATAGCTGTGGAAGTGTTCTCATACAAAAAAAGTATTTGGTCTTTCTGAAGGAAAAAAAAAATTCATATGTATATACTTTGAGAAGTTAATGTTTTACCACTAAATCATTGAGAAAAAACTCCAACATGACAAAGATGAAAACCCAGAAAAAAAGTTAGAGGGAGATCTGTATCCAGAATGTAGCTACTGTGAGGAAGACTATAATGTGTGTGTGTGTGTGTGTGTGTGTGTGTGTGTGTGTGTGTACGGGCAGTGTGGGCATGAAGGGAAGACAGATGATAGTCTCATAATAAGGAACTGTGAAAGCATTTCTCTGAAACCTCAATTGCTCACATGGAAACATTTTTAAAGGGGATAGGAACTAAGTGGCAGAAGGTTCTTAGAAACACAGGCCTTTCAGGCCTGTAGCTCAGGATTATTTAGACAGTACTAGCTCAGAAATCATGTTGTAAAAAACAGAAAGTGACTCAGCTTGGGACGATGAAGGAACAGAGAACAAACTCTGATGCAGCCATCTTGATTTATATTGTGAAAGGTTATTCTAGCAGTTGGATTTTTCTGTGATGGCTTTTATAATGCAGAAATCAAAAATGTTAGAGACAAGTAGGAACAACTTATAAAAATTGAAAATTTCTATAGCTAAACCAATACATTTCGCTTTAATTTTTATATAACTTGTCTTTTAAAGCTTTTCAGATCCTGGTCCCAACCTATCTTCCAGCTTTGTTATATCTCATTCTCCTTCCTATATTCCTTCCTTCCATCCAACCTGGATTCTTGCTATTTCTCACACAGGACACTCCCATCTTCGATCTTCATCTCTTTACAATAGCCATCCCCCATGCATGTACTTCTATGGAATTTACTTCTTCCTTACCTCTCCCTTCAGAATTCCTTATTTCCTTCAAAATTTAGTTTAAACACCACTTTCAACCTAAGGTACCTCCTAGACCACTAAAATCACTTTGTGTGTGTGTATACATATGCAATATAATGTATATACACACACTTAAATATGTACTTATTGTCTTCCTAGATAAAATATAAGCTTCTTGAGGGCAGGGATTGTTTCATTTTTGACTTGATATCCTCCAGGGGCAAATTACTTGGCTTTAAATCCAGCCTCAGACACTTACTCACTGTGTATCTTACTTAAGTGACAAGTCACTTAACCTCCTTCTGCCTTAGTTTCTGCAATTATATATTGTAGATAATTATAGCACCCACTTCCCAAGTTGTCATGAGGATCAAATAAGATAATATTTGTAAAGTGCTTAGGACAGTGTCTGGCACATAGTAGGTGTTTAATACATGTTTATTTTCTTTCCTTGTTTCTTTTCCATTGTCCATTAAAAACTAGCACATAGTAGGCACTTAAGAAAAGATTTTTTTGCTCAATTGACATGGTTCATGTAACTAATGGAAAATGTTTGAGGATCAGAGAATTTAGAGTTGTGCTCAGCTTTAAAGGTCATAGTCTAAACTCCTCATTTGAAAGATGAGGCTATAGTGATGACAAGGGGGTGGATAGGTCAGGAAGTGGAGAACTTCTTGAACAACTTGCCCAAAGTTACACAGGTAGTAAATACCTGCTATGAGATTCAGACTCAATTTCTGATGCCAAATCTAGTACTATTTCCACTGAACCATAATTCCTCTCATTAGATTTTCTATCAGGGCTGACAAAGAGACTAGAAAGTCACGTCATGGAATCCTTAAGAAAAATAAAGAGTGGCAAACAGTTGCTGCAGCATTTATAATTAGATTCTATTAGTAGAACACTTTGTCCTGACATTGAGTTCCTTGGTTTGCAGGTGCCAGATGAATGTAAAGCATCAAGGTCTCTCAGGCCAGGGCTGCCCTGCCAAGAAAAGGATTGAGCAATTATCAAGATAGTTCAGGAAAGTGTAAGGAGTTTTTCAGTTTTAGTCTGTCTCAAGTCCAAGATGATCCATACAGTAACTCAAAAAAGGAAGCTAGAGTTTTTGCTATAAAAATTCATTTACATTAATGTGGAAGGAGTTTGGACAATTATAAGCCAAACTCCAATCATCTCTTTACCTAGCAATATTTCACTGAAAGGAGAGAGAAAGAGAAAGAGAAGAGAGACAGACAGAAAGAGAGAAAAAAAGACAGAGACAGAGACAGAGAAACAGAGACAGAGAGACTGAAAGAGACACAGATAGAGACAGACACATACAGAGACAGAGACAGAGAAAGACAGTGAGAGAGATAAAACACGCAGAGAGAGGAAAGATACAGAGAGAGACAGAGATTAAAAGAAAAAGAGATATGGGAAAGAAGAAGGAGGAAGGAAAAAGAAAAGAAGGAAGATATAAAGCATTTTTAAAGCACTTACTATGTACCAGGAATTGTGCAAAACTCTGAGGAGATAAATATAAGCAAACAAGATACTCACTGAGCTTTCTTGGTAATGTGGGAAGACAGCATATAACATACATTTTCTATGTAGCACCCATGTTCCTCCCAGAGGATTCTGGCCTGATGGCTTCATGAGTGATGAAGAAATTTTAGAATGGAAACTGAACTGGAATCTGAAGAAAAGTTAGAGAGGGATTTTTTTTTGTATAGATCTGCCATTTCCATATGCTTTGTCAGAAATACCTCCCCCACCCACCCCCAAATGCCTGGCATTAAAGAGATAAAGATGAAATTAAATTCCCACACCTGATTGTAAGAGAAAAAGGAGTGGAGAAAGAGAGAAGAGAACAATGATTGCTTGGAAGTGAGGCCAGTACTTGGAGCTAGCAAAGTGCTCTGAATTCCTGCATTGCATCAGTGGGATAAATCTACCAGAGCAATTTGTGACTAAAAAAGCTTGTGAGAAAGCCCTGACCAGAAAAAACTGAGAGCAAAGGGTAAATGAACTTCTTGGATTTTATCCTGCCTCCCTCACTTGAATGATTGATGTAGGAGCTGGACAGGCCAAGGGCAGAAGAGATGCATGCTGGGTGCACTGATAACCTATAAGGATTTATTTCTACTATTCTGATTGAAAAAGAGGTGCTATAGAGAGCTGGCCAGAAAGACCTGGGTAGAAGTCTTCTCTCTGGCACATACTGATTGTATGACCCTGGAGAAGTCACAACTTCTCAAAGCTCTCAGAAACTCTCTAAGAAAAGAAATTGTATAAGAAATGTCAAACATAAGAGTTTCCTCACCTAGGAGTTCGTTATGTCAATAAAATTGTAAACCCAGATCCCTATTCCTAATCTCATTAAAGTCTTTTACACAGAATGCATTAATAAATAGTCTTAAAAGAAATATAAGAGGAGGAGGGAGGCCCCAAGTTATGAGATTTGATTAGATGACATAGATTTATTGGAGAATATTACAATCATCAAAGAGGTAAAGGTATCATTGGAATGAAAATAAACTATATCAATATCTCTCTGAATCATTTTTTCCTGCTCATGATCATTGTTTTAGATTCTTATCCAAAACTCAGCCTCCTCAACTTCTTCCTTCATCCAATTGGTCACCAAATCTATTTTTTGTGATGCAGATAAGCAATTTTCATCCTTACTATTCCTACTCTTATTCAGGCTTTTTCCCATTTCTTATTTAGAAACACTGGAAGTGGCTAGATAGCACAGTGGAGAAAATGTTAGTCTTGGAGTCAAGAAGACTCATCTTTCTAATATGCCCATACATACGTACTAGCTATATGATGATCCTGGACAAGTCACTCCAAGGTAAATTATTTCTTCATCTGTAAAAATGAGCTGGAGAAGAAAATGGCAAACTATTACCATTATCTTTGGCAAGAAAACCCCAAATAGGTTCACAAAAAGTTGGACATGATTGAGAAATAACTGAACAATCACAACAAATATTCCCCTCATCTATTTTATTTCATGGTTCTTCATTGAACAAAAGATTAAATATAGACTCATATCCCTATATTCAAGGCCCTCTACAATATAACCCAATCTACTTAACCTTGTCTTTTATTATTTTTCCAATGAAACCAGTTCCAAATAAACCGGAGTCTTTGCCATTCTCCAAATATACCTTTCAAATTTTTGTTCTGTGTCTTTACCCACAGCATTCTCTACATATAGAATACTCTTATTTTTTTCACCTATCTAAAATCTACCCATTTTTCAAAACCTACATAGAGTATAAACTCTTCATAAAGAATACATTTTCTAATTATCTTCTACTCACAATAATCTCTCCTTTCTCTGAATTACTATAGTGCTTAACATATAGATCTCTTCAATAATTATCATGCATCCTACAATACCTGTTACTCATTTTATTGGGTGAATATCTAATCTGATTCCAAGTAAAAATATAATCCCATAATGGCAATATAGATATCTTATTCATAAATCTTATTTGACCCAAATATTTATGAAGTTTCTCCCGGACAGGAACTGTGCCAGATACTTTGAATACAGACAAAGCAAAACAACTTCTGCCTATTTACTCTAATTGGGTCATATAATAAGTGCACATCCACATATATATAGACACACACATATGTACACACATACATGTATGTGTTTGTGTGTGTGTGTGTGTAATGGGTCATCATTAGAGAAAGGAGATAGAGCACTAAAAATTGAAGAATCAAACTAGGCTTCATGCCTTAAAGCAAACTAAGGTTTCTAAGAGATGGTGGCAAGGAGGGAAGTGAATTCTAGGCATGGCAGCTTGCCTGGGCAAAAGAAGTGGAAACAGAATGCTGAAGTCAGGAACAATCAATCAATCAATCAATCAATATTTATTAAGCACCTACTATGCATCAGGCATTATATTACTCTGAAGATATAAAGAGGCAAAAATAAGAAGTCCCTCCTTCAAGGACTTTACAATCTAACAGAGGAGACAACAGAAAAATAACCGTACCTTCTTCAAGCTAGAATAACTAGTTCCAGTTATTTGACTGGACCATTCATAGTGTCTCTACTGCAATTTTAAACTATTAAAAAACTTTTTTAAATCTTGTACAGTGTGTGAAGAGAAGTAATATGAAATATTAAGGAAAGAGAGGTTATAGTCAGATTGTGGAGGTCTTTAAATATCAGACTGAAGTTTTCATTTTATCCTAGAAGCATTAAGTAAAGTTTTAAAGTAAAATAATTCTGTGTTCCATTCTGTTCCTCAGAAAAATTATTTTAGTAATTCTGTGGAGGATGGATTAGAGAGTTAAAAGACTGGAAGCAGGAAACAATTAGGAAACTATTACAATAGATTGAGTGAATGATAAAGGCTGTGTAAAAGGAGAAAAGAGTGGCTTGTATAAGAGATGTTATGGAGGTAGAGTTGATAAGACTGGGAAAATTATTGGATGTAGGGCATGAAAGATAAGGAAAAATCAAGGCTGACTATGAGGTTGTGAATTGAGATGACTTAGAAGAATGTCAGTATCTTCATCAGAATTAGGAAAGTTTGGAAAAGTGGAATAATGAAAGGGAATGATAAGTACTATTTTAAACATTAAGTTTCACACGTTGGTGTCAATGGGACAACAAGTAGACATATTCATTGGGCAACTGTAGACATATGGGAATTTGAGAGGAAGATGACTGGATATATGAGGTATAAGAGAGAAAAATGAAGTCATCTGTGTAGATATGATAAACTCACGAAGTCAATAAAATCACTGAGAGAGTATGGAATAAAAGATGGCTTGAAGCAGAACCTTAAAGGTTAGGAGATGATACAACAAAAGATACTGATAAGGAGTAGTCAAACTTTGAGAGGAGAATGAAGAATGACATGGGTCCAGAATTCAAGGGAGGAGAGAATATCCAGGGAAGAATAGAAAAAACAATTAGGCATCAACTAGAAGCTAAGCATTATGCTAAGTACTGGGGACACAACTAAGAAACTGAGACAGTCCCTATTCTAAAGGATGACACAGAAAGGAGGATTCAGGTTTATATTTATGTTCAGTAGTTAGCAGTTTGAAAGGCCAAGTAGTATTTAGGTAAGTAAAGTGGCAGAGTAAATAGCAAGGTCCAAAGAGTATTGGAAAGTAATGAAAGGACAGGTGTTCAATATTCTAATTTCAGTATAGTGGGTTTCATGGTTTGAATAGAGTTCTGCAATATTTCCAGCAGAAGTGGGGATCTGGGGAGGAGGGGGAGGAGGAAGAAGAAGAAGAAGAAGAAGAAGAAGAAGAAGAAGAAGAAGAAGAAGAAGAAGAAGAAGAAGAACAACAACAACAACAACAACAACAACAACAACAACAACAACAACAACAACAACAACAACAACAACAACAACAACAAAGAAGAAATGGAAGGGGTAATAATGGGCATTTATATAGTGTTTTAAGATTTGCAGATTATTTTACACAAAATTATTTTATACATATACATATACATACCTGTATATATATTTCACAATAATCCTGGGAAGTAGATGTTTATTACTTCCATTTTTATAGAAGAAGGTACCTGGTTCTCTACTATGTGGGATAGATGACTTAGTTTAGTATACTAGATCCTGATTAGGCTAGGAGTCAAGAGGGTCAAAAGCTAAAAATGTCAAGGAGGATGAACATTATTAAAATTTTTTTGAATTTAGTTGTTATGAGTTTATTGCCACCTTGAAGAGGACAATTTCATTCAAGTAGTGGGATCAAAACCTCACATTGCAATAAATTGATAGGTGAATGGGAAATAGAAAAAAGAAGTTAACCATTGAGATACTTTTTTTTCCCTACGAATGTGATTATGAAAGTAAGAGGAGATATAGGATGATAGTTAGAGATGATGACAGGGGCTCAGGAAAGTTTTTTAAGCTGAGTAAGAGCTGGACATGTTGAAGGAGCTGGCAGATAGATTCAAAATGAAGAAGGAAATTCTTAGCAAAATAAGTCTTTATTGATTTATATAGGACACAAGTTTGAAGATAATGAGTATTGGGTATAAGCATGTCAGTTTTTGTTACTGAGCTATCACATCATTGAGGTGTAGTACTCTCTCATAATACTTACCTTTTGGGAGAGCCCCTGAAACTGGATGGGCAGGGCTAAATCTGTAGCCCCAAACACCACCCCATCCCCACTCCTGATTTCCTCTCTTTGAGACAGGATTCTACTCAAACATAATAGCACAGTCTGAGGGTCTGGCTTATAGCGAACATCCCATTGATGGGGGCAGCGGACATGAGGGGAAAGATCTTTTATACTATAAACCCTGTAATATGTACATATGACTGAGGGATTGTGGATGGGGATGATTTGGAAGAGTTGCAATGTCCTTAACAGAGTAAGGGAAGTTTGGAGGAGTAGGATAAAAAAAAAAAAAAAAAAAAGCAAGGATAGTGAGTTCCATTTTGAACACATTCAGTTTGACATGCTGATGTAATCATATTACATTTTTTAACCTTAAAATGGGTCTTTGCAATTCTAAAGTGCTTTACATTTATTATGTCATTCAACCCTCTCAACAACTCTTATAAGGTAGGTATTACACTTATTATCCCCATTTCTATAAATGATAAAAATAAGACCCAGACAAGTTAAGCAGCTTACCTAAAGTCACACAGCTAGTAAGAGACAGAGCAGAACTTACATTTCTATATTCTCATTCCAATCCCATTGATCTTTCCATATGTTGCTTCATTTGACAGAAATATGCAAGCCACAACCTAAGTCTTAATTTTGGTATCTGTAAAAGGGAGATGATAATACCTGTATAAAGGAAACAGTATGGGGAGACAAGAGAAAAACTAGAGAAAACTTCTCAAATTAGGTGATACCCAATCTGAGCCTTGAAAGATACTGATTTTGAGAAGCAGAAATAAAGAGTATTTCAGGTATAGGTATGGAGTTTTATCAACTCTACCTCCATAACATCTCTTATACAAGCCACCCTTTTCTCCTTTTACACAGCCTTTATCATTCACTCAGTCTATTGTAATAGTTTCCTAATTGTTTCCTGCTTCCAGTCTTTTAACTCTCTAATCCATCCTCCACAGAATTACTAAAATAATTTTTCTGAGGAACAGAATGGAACACAGAATTATTTTACTTTAAAACTTTACTTAATGTAAACAGGAGGCTGTTTACATGTTTCATGTAAACATGAAAGTTCTGTGTAGATATGAGTTATTATATATTAACTAGTGGTAGGGGAAAAAAGCACACAGCACTTGGAATTAGTAGACAAGGTTTGAATCTTTCCTCTGTTATAAACTATCTGGGCAAACTTGGGAAAGTCACTTGAATTTTTGAAGTTTCAGTCCACTCAACTCTAAAATAATATCCATGGGGTTATTATGGAATCATACTTTGTAAACAAACCTATATATATGTGTTATTACTCAAATAATCAAAAATACTTTAATCTTTGAACAATGTTTTTACTTCGTCCTACTTAATAGTTGCAGCAATTTTTTATTGGACCCAATTGGAAGGAAGGAAGGAAGGAAAGAGGGAAGGAGGGAGGGAAGAAAGAGAAAAAGAGAGAGGGAGGAAGGAAGGAAGAAAAGAAAGGAGAAAACAAGGAAGAAGGGAAGAGTTAGAGGAAAGAAGGAAGCAGAGAAGAGAAAGAGGAAGGAAGGAAGGGAAGGAAGGAAGGGAGGAAGGAAAGGAGGAAGGGGAGGAAGGAAAGGAGGAAGGGGAGGAAGGGAAGAAAGGAGAAAGGAGAGAGTAATAGGGAATATGTGATGAGTATGCAAAAATTCTGAACCTTCAAAGATTAAGACAAGATCTAGTCCTTTCCCAGTTAATTCTCTTTACATGGCCTACCATGTAAACAATGGCATTGACCTCATTTTGAAAAAAAGACAAAGGACAATTTGGTCAAACTGAATTGGTCAGACTGTTTCCCAAGCTCAGCATGTCATCTTTTGCCTCCATTCATTGACATACTCCATACCTATACCTGAAATACTCTTTATTTCTGCTTCTCAAAATCAGTATCTTTCAAGGCTCAGATTGGGTATCACCTAATTTGAGAAGTTTTCTCTAGTTTTTCTCTTGTCTCCCCATACTGTTTCCTTTATCAAATTATCTTACATTTATTTATTTGTGGATGTGTTATAACCTACCCCCTTCTCAAATATTTTAAGCTTTTTTCAAAATAGGGATTATTTGTTTATTTGGTTTTTGGTCATTCTTAGCTTCAGTGTATCGCAGAATACTCTGTGCAGTGGTCCTCAAACTTTTGTTCTCAATATTTTTATCCTATTAAAAATGATTGAGGATCTGTCCAAAATTTTTTTGTTTATGTGGGTTATAGTTATAGATGTTGATCACATTAAAAATAAAAACCAATTATGAATTTGTAGACTCTCTAAAAGTATTTCAGAAATTCCTCAGGATGTTCTGGACCAGACTTTGAGAACCACTGCTCTATAGAGTCATAGACTTAAAGCTAAAAGGAATCTTAGAGGAAATTGAGATTCTTCACATCTTCAAGTAAGTCAATTAAATATTTAGTGAATGATTTGCTTAAAGTAACACAACTAGAAAGATTCCCTAAACTCTTCTAAGCTGCTACATGAATAAGTAGATGCTGAATAAATGCTGAATTGAATTGAATTGAATGCTATCTGCAAACTTGGTGGAAGAGAGGAGATAGGTGTTTGCTGCAGGAACCCCAAAAATAAACTTTTGTTTTACCTAAAGGGAAATTTGTGTATTGTGAAAGAAAGCCATTGACCTGTCAATATGATGTGCTCCTGGCACTCTCATGAGATCTTCCTGCCAGGTAGGATAGAGCATACTGGGCTGGTTACTTCCTGCAACCTGTCCCATTGTGTGCAAATTAGAAAAAGGCGTCTCACATGCCACTAGTGCCAGGCTTCATATGTTACTAAACATTGTCCCTGTTTTAGGAGTAGGAAGCTAGGTTGGTTACTCAGCTTAACTCATGTGAGAAACTGTAATCTGTCCTGATCAGAACTCCTTTTTTTTTTTTTTCTTCCAGGTGTTAACCCATTGTTTCTATCAAGAGGCTTTGTGGAGAGAATATTGCTTTTTAAAAAGCAAGTGATGGGGCCCCCACAGAGAAGTTAAATTTAATAAAGTTAATTCCCCCTTAAAAATTATTTTCTTGAAGTTTCTAAACTGCTAGTCACCACGTAAAAGACAATTCTTAAAGTTCTTAAAGTAGTTTCTAATCAGAGTTAGGATACCTATTGTAACAGTGGCACAAAATAAATGGGCTTAAGAGGACTAATTACCTAATTTTTTCTAGCAAGGATTCATTATATTTTGTGTGTCATGGCCTCTCTTAGGACTCATATGAGACATATGAACCTTTCTCAGAAAAATGTTTTTAAATGTATAAAATAAAAATAAATATAAATACAAATGAAATCAATTATATTGAAATAATTATCCAAAAAGTTTAAGTTCACAAATGCTATATTAAAAACTCTGAAGCAATGAGCATATTTGTAAATGAATGCCATATTTGTAATGAGAAAATTTATGAAAGAAGAAACATAATTTCATCATCTTAATAGTAGCATGAGTGATTACTTCCAGAAGTGAATAGTTTTCAGTCTTTCATTATTTAGAACAAATCTGAGAAATGGGCCTAGTTTATCAATCTCTCCCTGTTAGGAGAAATAACTAATTTGCTATTCTCATTCCTGTGTAGCTCAGAATTCTATGTCCATTTGCTTGGGCTGGTGGAAAGGAAGTAAAATGTTTCTGCTCTCCCTTGGCCTCTTTGTCTAATTAGTTTTAATTAGATGAGCTGCTTCATACAAATCTCTGCCCTCTTCTCTCCATTCTTGTTCTACTCCCGTCAAAAAAAAAAAAAAAATTCTTGTGCTGGAAGACAATGCCTTATTGCAGGTATTGTTACCCATTTATCAAAAGCCAAGAAAACTCAAGGAAGAACAGATGATTCAAGAAACTATCTTCCCAAAAGACTAACAATCAGAAATGTTTTCTATGTTCCAGTGAATATTTTAGATCCACTTTTTAATTAAGAAGGAAATAAAAACCCTACCCAACCAACTATCTATTAGCCTAGTACCTTCTCCTTCTCAATCTACCCTTTGGCCTATATTTTCTAACCTCAATAAGTGGATGCATCTTTCACAGCCTAATGGAAACTGCCTATGTAGCAAAGCAAAGGGGATATACAGGGTCAACATGATCAGCCCTTATCCTACAGTGGAGGCTGGGCAAGATGGTAGGGATTTATCTTTGGAGAACTGGAAGCTAGAGGGAGACACTGTCCCTTCAAGGGTGGACATAAATCTTCAGATAATCCCACTCAGGACAACCTAACCACAGGTCCAGCAATTCCAGCCAAATCAGGTTAAACTAATTACAGAGAAGGAAAGAAGTATCCCGGGCCATATCTGGGCATTTACCCAATGGTCTGTTTGTAGGTAACCTGAACTTCTCCATCAGAAGAGCATCAGGCTGACAAGCCCTAGAAACCTGGCATCCTAAGGGTTTGCCTGCCCTATTTACTAAAGATAGGCTAACCCTGTTTAATGCTTTGCATAGCCTCATGATCTCTACTCTTACTCAAGAGACTAAGTATAAGCCTTTCTTGGTTAGCTAAGACTGTATGCACTTCTATTTTGACCCCATTGAGAATCTCCAGCAATGGGTCAGTGCCTTCCTGAGAAGTCAGAAAATCTAAGGACTTGAGAGAATTCAATTATCCTCTCTCTTCACTAATTGGTTCCCCCTGCTTAGTATGATTATTGAGTTATACCCCATAGCACATGCACAGTAACAATGATCATTGTTTCCTGACCTTGAATACTTTGTGTTCCTTTATTTATGTAACACAACCCTCTGATACATTACTTACATTTTATTTGTTTATCTCTTTACATGTTGAATTTCTCTGCCCTGACCTTACAGAATGTAAGCTCCTTGAGAGCAGAGATTTTCATTTTTTGGTTTTGGATTTATAGTGTTTAGCATAGTACCTGGGAAATTGGATTTAAAAGGTCAAGCAGGCCTTTAATACATACTTGAATTGAATCCCCAGAAGAAGGAATGGTCCTAAGCATTATCTGATATCCACAAGGTTTAACATAAGACTAAGGTGAATACACAACACTCCCACTCAGGATTCTTTGAAGATATTCAGCCTCCATAAGGTAGCTCCATAGTGGGGAGAATAAAATAACCTTATTATCTTGTTTTCCTTTAACATTCCCCAACTCTAATCCATCTAGACAGGTGTGATATCTAGATATCTGAAATTAACATGAATTTAATTTCATTACTAGCTTAAAATATCATGTGTAAAAGATGCTTGATAAGTATTATCATATAGTATATTAATAATAAATCCTTTCATTCATTTAATATGTTTTAAGCAGCTACTATGTATAGTTCATTTTTTTTTTTTGCATGTTGGGATGATACAAACGTTAGATTAGACTCAAAACCTGACCCTTTGGAACCCTACAGCCTAATGGGAGCATAAGAAATATCACAAATAATTCTAATTCCATTGCTTGGTGCTTTAGAGAGATACCAAACAAAACATAACATGAAGTTTGAAAGGGAAGAGAACTTCTTTGAATCCATGTATAATTATAGATGCTATAGTGGTTTGGCAATCATGTTTTTGGGTATGGTCAACAAACTAGGCCATTTTGCTTACCACTTAATGATGTGACTGGATCTTTCTTCCTCTTCTCCAGGCAAGCCTAACAGAGATGGCTGCAGATGAACTACTCTTATTCCATGCTCCTAAGGAAGTTATGGACCTCAAGGACATATACAGAGGGAAACAGTTTTTTTGTTTTTTTAATTTAGTCATGTCTGACTCTTTATGACTCCATTTGGGGTTTCTAGAGTCATTTGCCATTTCCTTCTTCAGTTCATTTTACAGATGAGGAACTGAGGCTGACAGGGTTAAAAGACTTGTTGAAAGTCACACAGCTAATTACTGTCTGAGGCTGAAGAGAGAGAGGAAGAGAGGTTCCTTTTAAAATATCTTTCATCCACTTATCTCTAAGTGTTCTATAGACTTTATTTCATTTATTCTTGTAACATTCCTTTGAGATGCACACAATGTAGTTTGTCTCATGAGGAGTTGGGTCATAGAGAGGGAAGTAACTTGTTCAAATTCAAATAATGAGTCAATGTCAGAACTATTTGAAGGAATCCAGAAGGACTGACTAACCTACTGTACCACTCCTTTGCTGCTACACTGATGGAGGCAAGAGAAAGGAGAATGATGTGTTACCCTACCTTATTAGATTGCCTAAGTGTGCAGAGCACTGTTCTAGGACTGAGGTGAAAAAAGGAGGAGGGATACAAGAGAAACTGAAGTTCTAGTGCCTATCTTCAGTAATTGGGTGAAGAGACAAAGCACAGATGAAACACAGATGATATGATTAAGAATACTACTAAGTATTTGAATAACAATAAAGCTATTAAGAAATGAAAGGGAAAAAAGGTAAAGAATAGTCACTGAAATGAAGCCAACAGAACTGGATATAAAGTAAGAGAAACAAGCTCCTATAGGAAGCAGCAAGGTTCCTCAACACTGAAGGTGTCCAAGCAAAGGCTGCATGACCACCTTTGTGTAAGGATATCATACAGGGAATTCCTATTGTTGTTGTTTTGTTTTTTGTTCTTCATCCTTGAAGAGGACATGATATCAGGGAGGTGATAATATGATATACAGGTGAACTGGATTTAAGTGAGGGAGGGTTGGGCAAGATCACCTGCCTCACTTTCCCCTTTGGAACCATCTGGATCCAGTGGCCAAATATAGATCAGGATGACTGGAGATGGCCCTGGATGCAATGGGAGACCTGGGCTTTTTAAGCTAAGGTCTTCAACAGATCTCAGTTTGACTGGGGTCACACCCATTTAGTGATTTAGGCTAGGTGGCAATTGAGACAAAGAATCTCCTCTTTCACCTAATCCAAAAAAGGAAAAAAAAAATCTAAATGAATGAATGAATCTGGGAAAGGAAAATTCTCAGGGTTTCTGGTCAAAGCAGAAATGACTGCTATTTACATTCAATCTGAGTCAATCAGGACCCAAACAATGACTAAATGGGGGTTGGCTTACAACCTAGATGGCCAATTAGAATCAGATTGATTTTGGTTTAAGGCCTGGTCCTTAAGAAAGAAATCTAGTCAGTAAACTTCATCTTGGAAAAGGTTCAGAGATACAAAAGAGAAAAAAAAAAAGTGCTTTTAAGAGCATCTGTAAGTAAAGGAGAGATTCCTTATCTGCACAGAGGGAGGGAGAGGGGAAGGAAGAAAGGAAAGAGGAAAAGAGAGGGAAGGAAGGAAGGAAGGAAGGAAGGAAGGAAGGAAGGAAGGAAGGAAGGAAGGAAGGAAGGAAGGAAGGAAGGAAGGAAGGAAGGAAGAAAGGAAGGAAGGAAGGAAGGAAGGAAAAAAAGAAAGAAGTCCTCCAGTTGACCAATTTCAGACTAGCTTTATTCACAGAGGTTGTTGCTTGTCCTTTGTTCTCAAAGAAAATCATCAGGGAGGTGATTCCATGACATGCAACTGGATTGGATTTAAGTGAGGGAGGGTTGTACAAGGTCACCTGCTTCACTTTCCCCTCCAGAACCATTTGGGTTCAGGGGGCAGATATAGATCAGTATTATTGGAGATGGCCCTGGGAGATCTTGGTCTTTTAAAGATAAGGTCTTCAACAAATTTCAGTTTGACTGAAGTCACAATGTGGTGGGAAATTGGAGTGTATGATCGCTAAGTTCCTTCTAAGACTTATAGTTCTGAGAGGTGTTTGGGTCTGGGTTTTGGAGAAGAGAGGATGTTCCCCATAAAATGAATGGCTAGTGTAAAATCTTAGTAACAAGAAAACAAGTCATGGAGCCAGGGACAGTTACAATTCAGAAATAACTGGAGCTATGAAATAATGTTGCAAGCAATAACAGATGTAAAGAAAAGAAGAGAAGACAAAATAATAGCCTCATTCTGCAACTTAGCTTCATTTTCCTTCATCTTGTGGAAAATGTTTACATTGCAAGCAACAATTGTGCAGTAAAAATACCAAACCACACCCATAACAATATTTAAGGTAAGAAAAATGTTAACTGTGATAGACTTGGTCTTTTCAACATTGAAGTATTTCAGGCCAATTCTAATAGACTTTTGATGGAGAAGAGACATCTTTATCCAGAAAGAGGACTATGGCGATGTGGATCACAACATAGTATTTTCACATTTTTTTTGGTGTTGCTTGCTTGCTTTTTATATTTTCTTTTTTTTTTCCTCTTTGATCTGATTTTTCTTGAGCAGCATAATAAATGTGGAAATATGTTTAGAAGAATTGCACATGTTTAAGCTATATTGGATTACTTGCTATCTAGGGAAATGGGTGGAGGGAAGGAGAGAGAAAAAATTTGTAACATAAGGTTTTGTAAGGGTGAATATTGAAAAATATTATTGAAATACATTTTGAAAAGAAAAAGCTATTACTATAAAAACAAAAAAGTTATTGTCTCAAAATCAGATTGAAAAAAGAACCTTTTATATTAAAGACCTAATGAAACATTAATACTGTGTGATCACTTTTTTGTGTTTCACTATTCTTACCTCTTATTAAAAAAAAAAAAAACTAAGAAAAAAATGACATCTTGGGATCATAGTTCTCAATAGTAGCATTTTACACTATTTAACATCTGCACAACTGGGATTTTTTGACCAAATAGACTGAAAATTTCTAATAATAATAATAATATTTTCCTCAGGCTGAAGCACATGTTATAAGAGGCAAAAGACATGTGACTTGGACCTTTGACACCTGTAGCTTGTCATAGCCCGCTGTTACTTGCCAGCAATTGTCCTCCTTATTAGTCATAATGACTCCCAGTCAGACAGCTTTATTATAGATGACTTCAGTGTGGGCCCTTTTATGAGAAGTGACTGGTCCCCCTGCATTAATGCCCTCCAGGGAAATGGCTGTTGTTATGATATGAAAGGTTGAAAGGTGATGAGGTGTTTGGATTTCATGACACCTTCTCATTTGGGGCCAAGGTAGTTAGACACTAACTGAACTGAAGAATTTCCTAATTATACAGTGAAACTCTGCCTTCAATATGAACTTGGTACCATATTCTATGGGAGGTCTGCAGTATGAAATCCTATTTTGGATACTTTATATACATCACCAAAATAAACTCTTCAATTCAGAGGTGTTTATTTTTTAATCAAATATTGAGAAAGCATGCAACCCTCTCCAGCAAATTGAAATTATTTAAATTAATCAACCAAAAATATTATCATTAGCCTCACCCTCACTTTTTACTATTATAGAAATAATGTAACAGACAATGGGGAATACCCTCACTGTAGCTACTCACTTGAACAGTATAGGTCATGTTTTTAGCTTACATAAATTATTAATTTGTCAATTAACTGATTACTACTTGTATTATTTCAGACTTTGAATACACAGACACCTTTAATTTAAATGGATGTCAGGCTGGTTTTTTTTTTTTTCTCATTGATATAACGGCACTTTTGTTTCTCCCTTCCCCCCATCATTTCAGTCACCATAGAGATGAGATGTTTTCCCAAAATCCACCAGCTACTGATGTCATTGAACTACAGTATATGAAATTTTTTTCTCTTTTTCTTCTTTGCCTTTTAAAAAGAATCTTAATCATGAAGAATTGAAGGATGATTATTTGAGAAGGGAGTGGGAAGGTTACAAAAGAAAATCTAAGTGATATGAAGAGAAATTACATCAATAAAAATCTATTGTATAAAAAACTTTTTAAAAAATAATTAGGGAAAAAAAACACCAGATGAGTGAAAGGTCAGAATCATAGGGCCATATGACTCCCTCCCTCCTTCTCTCTGTCTCTATCTGTCTGTCTGTCTGTCTCTCTTTTTCTCTCTCTGATTCTTTCTCTGTCTTTCTCTGTCTCTCTACCTCTCTGTCTCTATGTGTGTCTGTCTTTCTCTGTGTCTCTATCTCTTTCTGTCTCTGGCTCTGTCTTTGTCTTTCTGTCTCTGTCTGTCTGTCGTCTGTCTGTTTGTCTCACTCTCTCATTCTCTCTGCTCTGGCTTGATAACCAGACACAAAGACCCTAGCTATATGATTTCAGATTGGAATCATACCTTCCATTCCCAATCATTTCTACTGTTCAGGGGTCTTTCTCCCTTAATTCTTTGCAAAAAGTCTTATGTAATCCAATTTGTCAGTGGCTAGCAGATTTGAGGAAAGCATCTCTGTGTTTGTGGGATTATATCTTTATGTATAATGCCCAAAGCCTGAGACCAAGATGCAGGCTTACTTTATGACATGTCTTTATTAAAGCTACTTCCTTCCATCTCCCTTTATCTCTTCTTCTTGAGAGGAACACTATTCCCTCTAGCCTTCATCAGGACCTGGCCTCCAAGCATCACAAGGAAGCCAACCTGAGATTCTGGAGCTTCTTTTCTGGTCACAGAGATGTAACAACTTAGAGATGAGAGCATGGCAGAGTTATTGCTATCAAGAACTCTACATGCTTGGTGACCACATACCTTACATGAAATTTCCTGGCCACTTGAGCTAGTAGAGTAGGTGGTAAGTCAATCTCTGACTTGTATCTGTTGAGACCCAATGAGTCTTTGGGAACTCTAACTTCCACTCTTGTGTCTTCTTGATCCCCCTAGTTTTTAATTCCTTCCCACTCATAATTATTTGTTATTTACTCTATATCTATTGTGTGCTTTTACTTATTATCTTCTCAAATTGAATGCAATTTCCTAGTGGGAAGGAATTATTTAATATCTATTTTTGAACTCTCAGCATCAGAAACAGTGCATGACAAAGTAGACATTTGATAAATGCTTGTTGATTAATTAATTTATAGATTGAGGGGGAAGTCCATCTCTAGTTTGTACAAGGTTGAGCACCTCCATGAGGAGATGGAAGAAAATTACTAATCTCCAGGTCTAATGCAATGGCATGAAGGAAAGATTCCATCCATTTGATCTCTCTCTTCTCCAAGCAATTAGCTGTGTCCCTGATGAGAAAGGAAATCTACAGTTCTATAAAAGTTCTCATATAGTTCTTAGTTCTTGTAGCCACAAATGCAAGCCATGATGCTCTGGGCTCTTTATGTATGTTATCTTGCCACACAGGTGTATACTCTGATCAGAGCTGTGGGTTGGGTGACTGAATAATAAAACTGATATCTGCATTTGTTTCCAATCAGACAAGCATGGACAAATGAACCAACTGTGAGATAAGTCCCCCTTACCACAGTTCCAGATCTTGGACATTGCAAAAAAGGGTGGCAATGATGACCTTGCCAATTGTCCTCCCTAACAGGATGTTGGAAGAATGCCATGTTATAAAATGCTTTGAGTTCTTTGAGAAACAGGAGCCATATCAATATAAAGTTTTATTATTATTTAACTTCAAAATAACAAATAACTTTAAAGAGAATTTAGTTTTGTTGCTTGGTAGCATTTCCTGATCACTCTCCAGATGTACTTCATAAAAACAACTTGAAACCAGTCACTCTTCTGCTGTTGCCCAGCTTTGCCAAGTTGTCTGACTTGAAAAAGATATTTCAGCAAATCTTCTTTTTGGTAGAGAAGAATTGCCAGAAAAGCCTATGGGAAGAAGAAATGAAGCTGTCATCACAAGGACAAGAAAGAATACTTGGGACAGAACAACAATGGGCTTGTATCTACTTGCAGTGAAAGGTTTGAGGATGTGCCATGCTTTCAAGTGGCATTCCTTTCTCCTAACAGAAACTTCTAATCTAATTCACTATTCTTTCCAAGTTGCCTCACATTATAAGGCCCAAAAGGGTTGGTCCTTTTGGGGAAACAGAAGTCCCTTGAAAAGATGCCCTCCTAATTTCACTTTAAAACCATCAGAGAGAGGGTGGAGTTGAAGTTACCCCTACTGAAATGGGAATCAAGTACAACTGCTCTCATGCCCTTAAAAGTTTGTTCTTCAATATTATTTAAGTACCTTACCCACTACCACAGGTAGCAACATCCCTCTCAATTACATCAGGCCCAAATATTTAAGTGTTTTGACCAATTTCATATAAGCAGTAAGCATCTGGGCAGAAATAAAAGATTTCAAATTTAGAAATCAATTAACCTAACTCCATTTAATATATAAGAAAAGGGAAGGAGAAGGGCCAGATTTTGAAGTCTGACAAAATCCAATGTTCATTCCAATCAATCAGTCATTCAACCAACAAGCATTGTACTAATCAATGGGGATGCAAAACCCAAAATGAATTAGTCCCTTTCTTCAAGGAACTCACACCCTACATGGAAAAACAACATGCAAAATATATACAAATGTATGACACTAGGACCAGAAAAGATGGGCATGACTCAGTAGAATATTAGTATATACATATATACACATGTATACACACACACACACACACACACACACATTTAGATGTATGAGTGAATAAATATGTGGATATATATGTATATGTGCATGTGTATGTGTATGTCTACAATTACACAAACATATGCCTCTTATGTGATCATCTTCCAAATTTCAGAGATTCTCTCTCAAGGAACTTGCTCAAAGAACATTTGAAGTTTGTATCCTCTCATTCAACCATCGAATGCTCCATTGACCTATTCATTCAACAAATATTTACCATGTACTTACTATGAATTGAATGTTGACAATCTACCCAGGTACAATGAGTAACTTAGAAGTATGAGACATAGTCTCTGCCTATGAGCCATTTGTAGCCTAGTGGAAAGGACTCATGATATACATATACACACATACTTGAAAAGTTACCTAACAATAGAAATCAGCATATGACTAAGTGCCAAGTGAATGATACAGATAGTAATCACTCTGGGAGTTCAGAGTAGGGAAAGACCTGAATTCGGAGAGCAATTATAGATTTCTATCAATTTAAAAAGCCAGGAAAAGATCCACAAAAGAAGTGAAGCTTGAGCTGGGTCTAGTCAGGAAATAGAATATAGTGGAGAGCATTTCAGGAAGAGAAAACTTCAAATTAAGATATGAGAAATGGAAAATGGCAGATTCAGTAGAACAATCTACTTAGAGTAGAACTTTCACACTGAGAGATGGTCGTAAGATCAGGACAGATTGTGAAAGGTTTTTTAAGGCTGGGATAAGTACCCTGAAGTCCTTGAAAGTTATTGGACAAAGAAATGTGATTGAAGAGGTATTTTAGGAAGATGTCATTGATGTGTAAGGAAGGAATTCTAAAAAAATGTTATCATCTACCCATCTTGATGTGACAACTCTACAATGCATTGTAAAGATACTAGCTTGATACTGTCCAGTGCACAGAATTTAAGGTGCAATCTCTCGCAATTTGGATGTAATCTCTTCTATCTTGGAAACAAATAAAACCAGTGTTCCTTTCCAAATGGAAAATGTCCAAATGGAAAATGATCTGGTAGACAGCATGGCTTAGTGGGTTGATGATTGGTCTTAGAAATAGGAAGTCCTAGGTTTGTGTCTTCCTTTTGATACACACTTACTGGAAAACTATGAGCAAAACATTTAATTCCTGAGTCAGCTCTCAATGTCAAGAAGTTATTGATGAGTTGCTAAAAGAGGGAGGTTCCATAGAGGAGGTGTCTCTCCCACTCCTAAGCAGTTCTAAAAATATAAAAATAAAAAAAGTTTTTACTCACATTTCAAAAGATCCATGATCTTAAAAGTGGAGTATTTATTCCACTGACACAGAGCACAGACTCGCTACAAATCAGCACCCTTTCTTCAAGAGCTTCTGCAACCAAAAAATTCATTTCCTTGAAGTCTCCTCTTATGATAAGTCTCCTTTCCTTAGTTAGACATGTTCTTTTACAGAAATAGTCTGAACCATGTAAACCTGGAGGCCCTAACTGACCTGGGATGCTGTTGCCAAAGCCCTCATCTTGATTGCTTCTAAACCATGACAAGACATTGGAAGAATACTTTATAACCATGAAACTTGAACAAATAGGGATCTACATTAGGCACAAATTGGAATTTTATCTGTCTCTGTGCTCTCTAATGAGAATTATTAGGTACAATAGTGCATAGATTGTTGGAATTAGAGTTAGGAAGACATGACTTCAAATTTTGCCTCATATGCAATAGCTGTATGACTCAGATCAAACAATTTAAATTACCTCAACCTCAGTTTCTTCAGTTGTAAAAAGGAAATAAAGTTATTATCTACTTCATAAGATTGTTGTAAGGATCAAATGAAATGATGAATGTAAAATGTTTAAAACACTATGAAATTGCTAGCTGTTATTTTTGAAAGTCATTATTCTCTTGGCTCATTTTGCTACAGACTTGGTTAGATGTCACTGATTATATATACTCCATTGGAGTTTTCAGGTCTTCACAATGAGGATTTTCTCTCATGAGCACTTGCAGAAAGATAGAACTATACCCTATGTTATATTTAAACAAATCAAAGAAGTATAGACAAAACAAAACAGAATACTATATGGGGAAAGAAAAGGGTCAAAAAATGTAAATATAAGAAAATTTTAAAATAATATTCAATTCAATTCAACAAACACTTATGAAGTTCTCATCATATTATTCAAGTAGCATCATCCTTCCTACCAAATCCCTTTGAACCCACTTGATTACCCATTTCTCACTATGATTCCCATTTCACATGAGGACACTAATCAGAAGCCACAGAACATCATTTCTAGTCATGTGAAAAAAAATGCTCTAAATCATTATTGATCAGAGAAATGCAAATTAAGATAACTCTGAGGTGCCACTACATACTTCTCAGATTGGCTAAGATGACAGGAAAAAATAATGATAAATGTTGGAAGGGATGTGGGAAAACTGGGACACTGATGGAGTTGTGAATTGATCCAATCATTCTAGAGAGCAATGTGGAACTATGCTCAAAGTCCAACTGTCCATACCTTTTGATCCAACTGTGAGTCTACTGGGTCTGTATCTCAAAGAGATCATAAAAAAGGGAAAAGGATCCACATGTGCAAAAATGTTTGTAGCAGCCCTTTTTGCACAGGCAAGGGAGTGGAAACTGAGTGAATGCCTGTCATTTGGAGAATGGCTGAATAAATTATAGTATATGAATTTTATGGAATATTATTGTTCAGTAAGAAATGATCAGAAGGATGAATTCAAAGAAATCTGGAGAGACTTACAGGAACTAATGCTAAGTGAAGTGAGTAGAACCGGGAGAACATTGTACATAACAATAAGATTATGTAATGATCAGTTCTGATGGGCTTGGCTCTTTCAAAGCTATGAGATGATTCAGGTCAATTCCAATAGACTTGTGATGGAGAAAGGCATCTGCATCAAGAGAGAGGATCATGGGGACTGAATGGGGTTCACAAAATAGTATTTGCACTCTTTGTTGTTATTTGCTTGACGTTTTTTCTTTATTTCTCATTTTTTTAAACTTTTTGATCTAATTTTTTTGTTGATGTGGAAATATGTAGAAGAATTCTGCATGTTAATATATGTTAAACATATATTGCATTGTTTGCCATCTAGGGAAGGGGTTGGGAGAAGGGAGGAAGAAAAACTTGGAACACAGTTTTGCAACGATGAATGTTGAAAGCTATCTTTGCATATATTTTGAAAATTAAAATCTCTTATCAAAATTTTTTTTTTTTTTAATTTTTTTATTTAATAATTACATTATATTTACACTCATTTCTGTTCCGATTTTTTTTCCCCTCCCTCCCTCCACCCCCTCCCCTAGATGGCAAGCAGTCCTTTATATGTTGGATATGTTGCAGTATATCCTAGATACAATATATGTTTGCAGAACCGAACAGTTCTCTTGTTGCATAGGGAGAATTGGATTCAGAAGATATAAATAATCCGGGAAGAGAAACAAAAATGCAGATAGTTCACATTCGTTTCCCAGTGTTCTTTCTTTGGGTGTAGCTGCTTTTGTCCGTCATTTATCAATTGAAACTCAGGTCTCTTTGTCAAAGAAATCCACTTCCATCAAAATATGTCCTCATACAATATCGTTGTCGAAGTGTATAATGATCTCCTGGTTCTGCTCATTTCACTTAGCATCAGTTCATGTAGGTCTCTCCAAGCCTCTCTGTATTCATCCTGCTGGTCATTTCTTACAGAACAATAATATTCCATAACATTCATATACCACAATTTACCCAGCCATTCTCCAATTGATGGGCATCCATTCATTTTCCAGTTTCTAGCCACTACAAACAGGGCTGCTACAAACATTTTGGCACATACAGGTCCCTTTCCCTTCTTTAGTATTTCTTTGGGATATAAGCCCAATAGAAACACTGCTGGATCAAAGGATATGCACATTTTGATAATTTTTTGGGCATAATTCCAGATTGCTCTCCAGAATGGTTGGATTCGTTCACAACTCCACCAACAATGCATTAGTGTCCCAGTTTTCCCGCATCCCCTCCAACATTCATCATTATTTTTTCCTGTCATCTTAGCCAATCTGACAGGTGTGTAGTGGTATCTCAGAGTTGTCTTAATTTGCATTTCTCTGATCAATAATGATTTGGAACACTCTTTCATATGAGTGGTAATAGTTTCAATCTCATCCTCTGAAAATTGTCTGTTCATATCCTTTGACCATTTATCAATTGGAGAATGGCTTGATTTCTTATAAATTTGAGTCAGTTCTCTATATATTTTGGAAATGAGGCCTTTATCAGAACCTTTAACTGTGAAAATGTTTTCCCAGTTTGTCGCTTCCCTTCTAATCTTGTTTGCATTAGTTTTATTTGTACAAAGGCTTTTTAATTTGATGTAATCGAAATTTTCTATTCTGTGATCAGTAATGGTCTCTAGTTCATCTTTGGTCACAAATTTCTTTCTCCTCCACAAGTCTGAGAGATAAACTATTCTATGTTCCTCTAATTTATTTATAGTCTCGTTCTTTATGCCTAGGTCATAGACCCATTTTGATCTTATCTTGGTATATGGTGTTAAGTGTGGGTCCATGCCTAATTTCTGCCATACTAATTTCCAATTATCCCAGCAGTTTTTATCAAATAATGAATTCTTTTCCCAGAAGTTAGGGGCTTTGGGTTTGTCAAACACTAGATTGCTATAGTTGACTATTCTGTCTTGTGAGCCTAGCCTTTTCCACTGATCCACTAATCTATTTCTTAGCCAATACCAAATGGTTTTGGTGACTGCTGCTTTATAATATAATTTTAGATCAGGTACAGCTAGGCCACCTTCATTTGATTTTTTTTTCATTAATTCCCTTGAGATTCTCGACTTTTTATTGTTCCATATGAATTTTGTTGTTATTTTTTCTAGATCAATAAAATATTTTCTTGGAAGTCTGATTGGTATAGCACTAAATAAATAGATTAGTTTAGGGAGTATTGTCATCTTTATTATGTTCGCTCGGCCGATCCAAGAGCACTTAATATTTTTCCAATTATTTAAGTCTGACTTTATTTGTGTGGAGACTTTTTTATAATTTTGCTCATATAATTCCTGACTTTCCTTTGGTAGATAGATTCCCAAATATTTTATGGTATCAACAGTTATTCTGAATGGAATTTCTCTTTGTATCTCTTGCTGTTGGGTTTTGTTGGTGATGTATAAAAATGCTGAGGATTTATGGGGATTTATTTTGTAGCCAGCTACTTTGCTAAAATTATGAATTATTTCCAATAGCTTTTTGGTAGAATCTCTGGGGTTCTCTAGGTATACCATCATATCATCTGCAAAGAGTGATAGTTTGGTTTCCTCATTGCCTACTCTAATTCCTTTTATATCTTTCTCGACTCTTATTGCCGAGGCTAGTGTTTCTAATACGATATTAAATAATAATGGTGATAGTGGGCAACCTTGCTTCACTCCAGATCTTACTGGGAAAGGTTCCAGTTTTTCCCCATTGCATATGATGCTTACTGATGGTTTTAAATATATGGTCTTGACTATTTTAAGGAAAAGTCCATTTATTCCTATGCTCTCAAGTGTTTTTATTAGGAATGGATGTTGGATTTTATCAAATGCTTTTTCTGCATCTATTGAGATGATCATGTGGTTTTTGTTTGTTTGGTTATTGATATAGTCAATTATGTTAATAGTTTTCCTAATATTGAACCAGCCCTGCATTCCTGGTATAAATCCTACTTGGTCATAGTGTATTATCCTGGTGACAATTTTCTGTAATCTTTTTGCTAATATTTTATTTAAGATTTTAGCATCAATATTCATTAGGGAGATTGGTCTATAATTTTCTTTCTCTGTTTTCAGCCTACCTGGTTTAGGTATCAGTACCATATCTGTGTCATAAAAGGAGTTTGGTAGGACTCCTTCAATCCCTATTTTTTCAAATAGTTTATATAACATTGGAGTTAATTGTTCTTTAAATGTTTGGTAGAATTCACATGTAAATCCATCTGGTCCTGGGGATTTTTTCTTAGGGAGTTGATTGATAGTTTGTTCTATTTCTTTTTCTGAGATGGGACTGTTTAGGATATTTACTTCTTCCTCTGTTAGTTTGGGCAAGCTGTATTTTTGGAGGTATTTTTCTATTTCATTTAAGTTGTCGAATTTATTGGCATAAAGTTGGGCAAAGTAACTCCTAATTATTGCTCTAATTTCCTCTTCGTTAGTGGTGAGTTCTCCCTTTTCATTTTTAAGACTAACAATTTGATTTTCCTCTTTCCTTTTTTTAATCAGATTTACTAAGGGTTTGTCTATTTTGTTGGTTTTTTCATAGAACCAACTCTTAGTTTTATTAATCAATTCAATAGTTTTTTTACTTTCAATTTTATTGATCTCACCTTTTACTTTTAGAATTTCAAGTTTAGTGTTTGACTGGGGGTTTTTAATTTGTTCCTTTTCTAGCATTTTTAATTGCAAACCCAATTCATTGACCTTCTCTTTCTCTATTTTATACAAATAGGCCTCTAGAGATATGAAATTTCCCCTTATTACCGCTTTGGCTGCATCCCATACATTTTGGTATGATGTCTCATTATTATCGTTTTCTTGGGTGAAGTTATTAATTATG
The DNA here is from genome assembly GCF_016432865.1 of Antechinus flavipes. NCBI lineage: Eukaryota > Metazoa > Chordata > Mammalia > Dasyuromorphia > Dasyuridae > Antechinus > Antechinus flavipes. Next base: position 96,912,796 of record NC_067401.1, read on the forward strand.
TCTATGATTTGCTGTTTTACCCAATCATTCTTTAGTATGAGATTATTTAGTTTCCAATTATTTTTTGGTCTACTTCCCCCTGCTTTTTTGTTGAATGTAATTTTCATTGCATCGTGGTCTGAAAAGGATGCATTTACTATTTCTGCCTTACTACATTTGAGTTTGAGGTTTTTATGTCCTAATATATGGTCAATTTTTGTATAGGTTCCATGAACTGCTGAAAAGAAAGTGTATTCCTTTCTGTCTCCATTACATTTTCTCCAGAGATCTATCATATCTAGCTTTTCTAGTATTCTGTTTACCTCTTCGACTTCTTTCTTATTTATTTTTTGGTTTGATTTATCTAATTCTGAGAGTGCAAGGTTAAGATCTCCCACTATTATAGTTTTACTGTCTATTTCTTCTTGCAGCTCTCTTAGTTTCTCTTTTAAGAATTTAGATGCTACCCCACTTGGTGCATATATGTTTAATATAGATAGTGCTTCATTGTCCATGCTACCCTTTAGCAAGATATAGTGTCCTTCCTTATCTCTTTTAATTAGGTCAATTTTTGCTTTAGCTTGATCTGAGATCAGGATGGCTACCCCTGCTTTTTTGACTTCACCTGAAGCATAGTAGATTTTGCTCCAACCTTTTACCTTTAACCTGCATGTATCTCCCCGCTTCAGGTGTGTTTCCTGTAAACAACATATTGTAGGATTCTGGCTTTTAATCCATTCTGCTAACCGCTTTCTCTTTATGGGGGAGTTTACCCCGTTCACGTTTATGGTTAGAATGACCAATTCTGTATTACTTGCCATCTTGTTAACCCCGGTTTATGCTTTCCTCCCTTCTTTCCCCTTTCCCCCCCTTCCAAGTATTAAGCTTGTGAGCACCCCTTGCTTCTCACAGCCCTCCCTTTTTAGTATCCCTCCCCCCTCCTTAGAGTTCCTCCCCCTATCTTACCCCTTTCCCTCCCAGTTCCCGTATTCCCTTCCCCTTAGCTTATTCCTTCCCTTTCCACTTTTCCCTTCTCACTTTTCAATGAGATGGGAGAAGTTTCACCATAGATTGAATATGTCTTAAGATTTTTCACTTAAAGCCAATTCTGTAGGCAGTAAGATACCCCCTATATTCATCCCCCTCCATTCTTTCTCTCAGATATAATAGGTTTCCTATGCCTCTTCATGAGATGTACTACCCCCACTTTACCCTTTTTCTGGTACAATGTCCTTTCCACATCAATTTCTAGAACAAGGTATACATGTATTCTTTATACATCTATATAGTCAAAATATAGTTCCCAAGATTAATCTTTACCTTTTTAGATTTCTCTTGAGTTCTATATTTGTAGATCAAACTTTTTGTTAAGTTCTGGTTTTTTCATCAGAAATAGATGAAATTCGCTTACTTCGTTGAATGTCCATCTTCTTCCCTGGAAAAAGATGCTCATTCTCGCTGGGTAAGTTATTTTTGGTTGCATACCAAGTTCCTTAGCTTTTCGGAATATCATATTCCAGGCCCTTCGATCTTTTAATGTGGATGCTGCCAGATCCTGGGTGATCCTTATTGTGGCTCCTTGATACTTGAATTGGGTTTTTCTAGCCGCTTGCAATATTTTTTCTTTCACCTGAGGGTTCTGGCATTTGGCCACTATATTCCTTGGTGTTTTGATTTTAGGATCCCTTTCAGTGGGTGATCGATGAATCCTTTCAATGTTTATTTTTTCCTCTGTTCCTATGACTTCTGGGCAGTTCTCTTTGATAATTTCCTGGAAGACAGTGTCCAGGCTTTTTTTTTCATCATGTTTTTCTGGGAGTCCAATGATTCTCAGATTGTCTCTCCTGGATCTGTTTTCCAGGTCTGTTGTCTTCCCCAGAAGGTATTTCACATTTTTCTCCATTGTTTGATTTTTTTGGATTTGCTTGACTGATTCTTCTTGTCTCCTCGAGTCATTCAATTCCACTTGTTCAATTCTGATTTTCAGTGAAGTATTCTCTTCACTCACTTTTTTAAAATCTTTCTCTAATTGTCCAATTGAGTTCTTTTGTTCTGTGGAATTTTTTTCCATTTCGCCAATTTTGTTTTTTAGAGAGCTGTTTTCTGTTTCCAGTTCACTAATCCTATTTTTCAAGGATTTTACTTCTTTATCCACTCTCTCTTTAACTTTCTCCAGACTCTTTTCCCATTTTTCTTCTAGCTCCCTTGTGAGAGCCTTTTTAATCACTTCTATGAGGTTCATCTGTGCTGAGGAACAGCTGATCTCCTCCTTTGGGGAATCACCTGGGGACTGCCTGTTTTTAGTCTCCTCAGGATTTAGAGTCTGCTCTCTATCTGTATAGAAGCTGTCAAGGGTTAAAGTCCTCTTCAGCTTCTTGCTCATTCTGTCTATTAATCAGAGATAAACTACCAAAGAAAAACAGAAAAAAACTGGAGTCTTTCTTTGGGGGAGGGGCTGGGTGTGTTATCGAGCTTCCTCTACAGACTGCAGGTGGTAGCAGTGAGGCACTAGCAGGACTGTGCTGCGCCTGCGCTCTGAGATCCCAGAGCGTGCTGAGTCACTGAGGGGGGGGGGAAGGGGGGGGGGCCAGGTCCTGAGAGACTTCAGCTGTTTGCGGTTGTATTCTTCAGCCCCGGTGTTTTTAGCTTTTCTGCTGGGCTGTTGACTTGCTGCCGGAGGAAATTATCCAAACCTGTAGCGAAGCTCTCCTCGCAGAAACGGCTACGATCACTCTCCACCCCCTCTCCAGTCTGCTCCCGTGCTCTCACTGCCGCTGCCCTCAGCCTGTGCCCGATCTAAAACCGCCCCAGCCCTCCAGTAAAGACAGACCTTTCTTGGCAGATCTCAAGGATGGCTTCTCTTGGTAACTATTTGTGGGTTTTTTTCAGTCAAGCATTGATTCAGAGGCTTGTAATGAAGTGGATAGTGAGAGAAAGCGCGGAGCTTATGCAACTGTGAGCCTCCTCTCCGCCATCTTAACCGGAAGTCCTTATCAAAATTTTTAAAAAGAAGCCATAGAACATTAGAGCTAGAAGGGAGACAAGGCCATCCATAGAAGGTAAATGAATTGAGGCATGGAAACATGGAGAAATTCATTGAATCATTCAGAATTATTGATGCCAATAAAGAACATACTTCATGATATTAGCTAATTTTATATGATCCACTAAGGACATGATATTCTATTCAGCACTGACAAGTACTTAATTTCTGTTCCTTTTTTCCTCCAAGAATCCATGCAATGAAAAAGCAGATGATAGTATATTATTGTAATTACATAAATAGTGGATAGAGTTGAAAAGAGCATGATAAACCAAGGAGCTTAGTGGGCATGAAGCTGTTTTGTTTTGTTTTGTTTTGTTTTTAGTGGATGGATTCTACAATCAGGCTAACAAAAACTTTGGAAGAAGTTCAATTCAAGATTGATAATTTCTAATCATCAATAAAATAAATATTTGGTAAATTGAGAGGCAGCATGGGCTCTCTAATGATGCATCAAGTATTGAACTGAAAGTCAAAAAGGTGCTGGGGTCAAATCCTATCTTAGATATTTGCTACCAATAAGAGAGATAATAGCACCTTCCTCATAAAACTATTTTGAAGTTCAAATGAGATAATTATATAAAATATTCGATAAATATAAGTTATTATCATTATTAAAACCACTCTTTGTTTAGCATTATATGACTCAAGAGAGAGCACAGAATAAAATCTAGAGGCAATGAGTTAGCACAGAGCATTGAGCCTGAAGTCAAGAAAACCTGAGTTCAAATCCAGCCTCAAATATTTGCCAGATGTGTGATCCTGAGCAAGGAACTTCACTTCTATTTTGCCTCAGTTTCCTTATCTGTAAATTGGGAATAACAATCCCACATCTCCCCTCCCCCATGGTAGTACCTACCTCCTAAGGTTGTTTTGAGGATCAAATAAGACAATAATGAAAAAACTCTTATTAACACAGTGCTGGGTGCATAATTGGCATTTCAAGAATGCCTATTTCTTCCTTCCTTTCTATCCTTGAAGAGATTGCAATTGGTCCTATAGGCTCCCCCTCATCCTAAATCAGTATATGCTTCTAACATCAAATACCATGTATTTAAGGCCCAGTTAAAACCATTAGACCATGGTGACTCAAATAGTAAGCCTCCCAATGCCTAGAGAAGTAAAATCAAATTATATTGCCAACTCGTATAGGTTTGGGTCCATTTTACTTGTTCATAAAACTGGATTACTTAAGTATTGAATTACCCTATGCTTTCTCAAGATTTCTCAAACTCACCTGTCTTTTATGAACTAAATTGCCCCTTCCCTCTCCCATCAGCCTAGCCAGAGAGGTTACCAGTTGCCTTGACATAAGAAAGGAGTAAGGAGGCAGAGGCTTCCTGGCAGCATTACACTGCTTCTAGTCACCACTTCAGGGCCACAGGATCTGAGATAATCATTTAATGCTGTTGGCCTGCAAGACCCCAAAAATGTGTGCACCCTGTTCCATGGTGCTCTCTACATATGCTAAGTTTTTTTTTTTTAATATATTTTGTTTTTAATTTATGGAATAAAATAATCTCTTCTATAACACAGTATATTTTTTTTAAAAATATGATTGCACATAAAACTGCAAAACTACTATGTATAACATGCTGTTCTTTTTAAATATAAAATAAAGTTATCATGTAAATTTCTTTTTTTCCCTTCCCACTCCCAGTCCTAGAGATGGCCACATTTAGACACAAATGGGCATATATACATGTGTATATGTATGTATGTAGTTGTATATGCAAAATTTTTTGATTTATACTTCTATTTATCAGCTCTTTCTTGGGTTTCTATATTCCTTTGACTACATCTCTACCTTTGGGTTTACCCATAATCATAAAAGTTGAGTTAACCTAGATTTCCTGCACAAAGCTATTTCATCTAGAAATGACTTTGCACACTTTGCAAGAGAACATAAAAAAAAACTACCTACTTGATAAGGCAGGTAAAAACAAAGTCCTATTGAGGCCCTGCCCATAGTGTAATAAAAACTAACAAAATGACTATTTTTTCTCCACCTATGACCCCTAAAAAGAAACACACACACACACACACACACACAGAATTACTTTATCTATAGTGTACTTTATCTTTACTATTACTTATTAGTGAGAAAGGTAGGACAAAACTGAGTTATGAGATCCTAGTCTTGAGGGGTCGCCTGTCCTTTGAGTGATCCAAAGTTCAAATCAGAAAAGGGAAACACCAAACCCCAAATACAAAATCAACAGTCTGTCACACCCTTAACTTTCAACTCAAAGATAGGCAAACTGGGTCACTGGGTCTACTTAGAAGGCCAAGATCCTAACTTTGCAACTCTTGGTGTTGCAGCAAGCATATCATTTTCATTAGGTAAATGTTCAATCATTACCATGATAAATCATTTACCTCATTCTATCTCTGTGACTTTTTAATATGTAACAAAAATCATTTTTCTTGTTTGGTCATTTCAATTTCATCTGATTCTTTATGACTAATCCCTTTTGGAGTTTTCTTGGCAAAAATACTGAAATTTGTCATTTCCTTCTTTGGATCATTTTATAGATGAGAAATTAGGATTAGCTGACTTGAGCAAGGTCACACAACTAGGAAGTATAGAAGATGAGACTTCCTGACTTCAGGCCTGGTGCTCTATCTGCTGTTCCAACTAGCTGTACCTGTATCTTCATAGCAATGTTAAAAAGCTTAGGCAGTCTTCACAAAATATTTTTAAATATTAAAAATGATATATCACTATCATTATTCTGTTTGTACTTATTAGGACACAGTATGTTTAGAAGTTAGTACATTAAAATGAAGTTCCAAAGGGGGTAGATATATGAATGAAAATTATTGTTTATGTTTGTGTCATCATGGTACATTATTCTGGATTCAAAGGGTTTGAGTTTGAACCCAGCTCTGAGACACTTAACACCTTTATGACCTTGGATTATCCATCTCTCTAGGTCTAAGGTTCCCTATCAGCAAAATGAGGGGAATGGAAGCAGTGACCTACAAGGTCCATTCCAGCTCTAAATACATGGATCATCTCTTCCTTGTTTTCCCTACAGATCATAAACTTTTTAAGCCAAAGGATAACTTTCAGTCATCTTTGTACCATGTGGCATGGTATTTCCCACTTAACAGGTGCTCAAATGATATCTGTTCATTTGAAATGAATTGAAATCAGTGATTGCAGTCACTTAATAATCACCAGAGAATCAACAGAAGCCATTTCCCCAGCCTTCCCAACAAGGTGAAATACAAAATGAGGGGACTTAAAATGCATGCTAAAAAATGTTCACAGGTGCTGTTTGAACATGGCAAGGAGCAGTTCAGTGGTAAACATTACTTGATTTCTATTAGTAAAAGTTTAACACAAGGTAAACATGCTGACTGCAAAATTTATCACATGATTGCTGTGAGCCTGATACCTAATATAAACAGTGACAGAATGGTGGAGTGAGATCAGAAGATCTCAGAGCACAGTCCAATAAGCTTCTTGGGTGTTCTCAAAGGGATGGGGGAGGGAGGGGAAAGAAAGGGAATTGACTATTCTTATATGGAGAATTGAGTATAAGCCTGGCATGGTCCATGAGATGACTCTGCAGTGAGAGGGCCTGAGTTCAAATTTTGCTCCTGACACTTATTCACTGGGTGACATTTTATAATCCAATTCATTTCCCTAGGCTTAATATAAGGGTCCAATAAGTCCCTTCCAATTTTAGGTGCATCCCACCTACAGAAAAAGCCTATGACTCTGGATGTTTTTAGTAGTTTGGGAATCTCTGGTATAATTTTACCTGGAGAAATTTTTCTTCTTTCACAGCACATGAAATACTTTCATCTTCAATTGATTTTCTCTATATTGATTATAGTAACTGCTATGAACTATTATAGTTGGCCCATTGGCCAACGTTTTTGGCCAATAAGATTCTGAACAGAAGCGGTTATTTTTTGGAGATAAATCTTTTAGACCAATGGGGGATGAGGAAAGTGTCATCAATATGGAGATAGCCACAAGAGATAGATTTCCAAGGGTCATTATTTGTCTGGGATCAGACATTGGCTTAGATATACTAAGGGCATTTTTATGAGTTTAAAAATCACTGAAAGAAACCTGAAGCATTTTTCTCTCCTGTCATTTCAATTCACAGGGCTATTAAAAAATTTCAAGCCTTCAGTGAACTAAGAGAAAATGGTCCCTGAATATAAGTATTCAAATAATTGGTAACTAATTTCCCATGTTATCTGCAGAATACAAATGGGAAATAGCCATACTTTATATTTGTACCTCATCTATCCAGAACTCAGTTTTCTGGAAAGCTCATCTGTCTGGAATGCAGCTGAAAAAGAGGAGGCAAAAAAGATCTCCAAGTAGCATTTTAAATGAGTCTTTTAAATACTTAAATACATTACTTAATATTTTTAATCAGAGGAAAAAGGCAACTGTTTATTATGGCGGCTTTCAAAATAGATACCACAGTCATGATTTAGATATGAAAAGTGATACTTATAAGCAAATTAGAAGAACAAAACATAGCCTACCTCTCAAATCTATAGAGAAGGAAAGAATTTGTAACTAAAGAAGAGCTAGAGTACATTATGCAATGCAAAATGGATAATTTTGATTATATTAAGTTAAAAAGTTTTGGAAAACAATGCAGAGAAGATTAGAAGGGAAACAATAAACTGGGGGGAGGAATTTACATACAAGGATTCTGATAAAGGCCTCATCTCTAAAATAGATAGAGAATTGACTCAAATTTATATAAGAATACAAGCCATTTTCCAATTAATAAATGGTCAAAGGATGTGAAATTTCAGTTTTGAGATGAAGAAATTAAAACCATTTCTAGTTACATGAAAAAAATGCTCTAAATCATTATTGATCAGAGAAATGCAAATTAAGACAACTCTGAGATACCACTACATACCTCTCAGAATGGCTGAGATGACAGAAAAAGATAATGATGAATGTTGGTGTGGGAAAACCAGGACATTAACACATTGTTGATGGAGTTGTGAACTGATTCGACCATTCTGGAAAGCAATATGGAGCTATGCTCAAAGGGCTATTAAATTGTGCATACTCTTTGACTCAACAGTGTTTCTACTGGACCTGTAACTCAAAGAGATCATAAAAGATGGAAAGGGTTAGCCTTTTTGGTAACAGCAAAGAACTGGAAGCTGAGTGGATGCCCATTAATTGGAGAATGGCTAAACAAGTCATGATATATGAATCTTATGGAATATTATTATTCTATAAGAAACAATCAGCAGGATAATTTCAGAAAGACCTGGAGAGATTTACATGAACTGATGCTAAGTGAAATGAGTAGAGCTAAGAGAACACTGTACACAGAAACAAGAAGATTATATAACGATCAATTCTGATGGATGTGACTCTTTTCAAAAGAGAAGTGATTCAGGCCAATTCCAATGGTTTTGATGGAGAGAGCCATGTGCGCCCAGAGGGAGGACTCTGGGGACTGAGTGTAGATCACAACATAGTATTCTCACTTTTTTGTTGTTGTTTGCTTTCTTGTTTTTTCCTTTTTTTCTCATTTTTTTTCCTTTTTGATCTGAAATTTTTGTGCAGCATGATAATTGTGGAAATACATATTGAAGAATTGCACATATTTAACATTTATCAGATTACTTGGGGACAGATGAGGGAAGGGAGGGAGAAAAAAATTGGAACATAAGGTTTTGCAAGGGTGAATGTTGAAAACTATCTATGCATATGTTTTGAAAATAAAAAGCTTTAAAAGACACCAAAGTGATAGTCATAAAAATAATCATGATCAGTAACCTGAATTATCTAAAACTGTCATCAGAAGATTTAGAGTATTTTGAATTGGTTCAATCTGGTCTAGAACAATTTGACCTGATTTGAAGACCTTTTTAAATAACAAAAATAAAATAATAAGAATATTTCAATCTATCAGATAATTGATACCACATAGTCTCTAAACTAAAGTTTCAGTCTTTTTCTCATATGAGGGAAGAGCTTCTGCCTTGCTAGAAAAAGCCTACTTATTCTTGATTTACACCCAATTCTAATATACTTGATTGCCTAGATTCTGAACCTTCAGATTAAAAATAACAAATTAGAAGAATAAAAGGAAATTGTTGTATATAGGTATACTGAGAGACATCTGACAGTAGAGAAGAAAGGGGGGAAGGGGGAATTAAAAGTAAACCAGGAAAAAAAACTGAAAGCATAGCATTTAGGGACTATTTAGTATAAAGACAAATAATCATACATCTCAAAAGACTTTGAAAGACATCACTGTTTGAAGAACTGAACCATACTGTATATCTGTAATGAATGTGTTATTTTTTAAAAATCTAAATTATGTTTACTCTTTTAAAAAGGCAGGAACATGTGTGATATATTTTAGAAAGATCTCCTACTCAAAATTATTAAGAAAAAATTTATATATGTTGATTGTTTAGCTGGGTGTTGTGATAAGTCTGTAATCCTAGATACCAGGAATGCTGAGATGCAGTGGGAAAGTTGATTGGGTATTCCAACTAAGTTTAGCATTAACACAATGAGCCCCTGGCCCTCTGAGAAGAGGGAAAATTAGGGTTCTCTTAAGCAAGGATGAACTGACCCAAGACAGAAAAAGAATTTCCCCATGTTAATCAGGATGGATCAAAGCCATAAGGAGTTCTCTTCACTTCCAGTCTAGATAAGATAGAGACCCTAAGCTTTTTTTTTTTTTTTTAATCATGTATTGGTATTTAAAGAAATATATCATTAATTTCTCTGGAAAATTCAGTTATGGCAGAACTTCTCATTCAGTGCATGCTTTAGATAGCTGAAATTTTTATTCAGCATTTGTGTATATATGATCCTTGCTTTATTGTTGTTTAGTTGTGTCCAACTCCTTGTGATGCCATTTGGGGTTTTCTTGGCAAAGATACTGGAGTGGTTTGCCATTTCCTTCTCCAGATCATTTTATAGATGAGAAAATTGAGGTAAACAGGATTAAGTGATTTGATGGGAAACACAACTAGTAAATGTCTGAGGCCAATTTTGAATTCACAAAGAGGAGTCTTCCTGATTTCAAATCTAGTGCTCCATCTGCTGTATCTCTATAGTTTTCATCCTAGTAGATGATTCTGCTATGCCAGCCTCTTTCTCCCTTTATTGAGTTCCTCCCAATGCCTCTATTTTAGGGATGAATCCAGGCTGAACAATTTTAATTCCCCTCCTCACTCTGCATCTAATATTCAGACTTCATCACTATGCCTTGCTCTAGATGGTATTTTTTCCTCCACCTCCCCCCCACCAACCTTATCCCAAACCCTGAAAAGCACCCTATAGTATATTCTTTTTCATAATAAGAATATAAGTTCCTTGAGGGGAAATGGAAAGCAAAGAGGGAATGACATGTACAGAGAGAGAATCTTCATCTCTTATGTCACTGAAGAATAACCTCCCATGCAACCAGTTTCTGAGAAATAGAACAATTGTTAAAGATGGTGATATTTGTAAAGATCAGAAATACAAAACTGATGGAGTGATTCATAAGTAGAGGCTATGACTAGAAAAGCATTTCTTAGTCAATGTGGAAAGAACAAAAAAATTCTTAAAGCACAAACAAAACCTCACTGTTTCATTCATCATTACTTTCATCTAACATATAAACAGATCTCTAGTGCTATATGACACCAAGCATGTATTTTCAATTGATGAAATACTTAAATATTCAATCAACTTTCCCTTATGATATAAAAGAAAAGTAGAATTTCAGGTGGCTCTTTACTCATTTAGATCATCCTGAGAAGAAATAAAGATGGCTGATATTACTCTAATATCTTTGAAGGTTTACAGTCTTCATTTACTATCTCTCACACACAATACAAAGGGATTGTCCTTCAGATTCCTTTCTCTTATCTTTCTTTCCACTTTGAAAATAAATAAAATGTATACTAATCACTTTTGTGGGGATTTTCTGGTTAGAGGAATGTATGTTAAATTTAAAATTTTTATCACTCATTAATAATGCTAATTTTTCTAATAGTAAATTAATTGCAGTTATTCCTTCCGCATCACAGAAATTCAGGGCAGCACCTCTGACATCTGGAAAATCTATATAAAATCTTTTTGGCCTTCCCTTCATACTAGAGAAGAAGTCTGATTTATTATGGAATAAAAAAAGAAAATACATTGATATTATACAATGCTATACACATATTTTATGCATTTCTGAATTTCTACATTTTTTCTGTGTCATCTACTGGCCTTCACATGTCATCTGCAGTTTCAGCAAAACTCCCCCAAAATTCCAATTTAATTTCTTATGCTGACCCATGATATATCAAAACTGCAGTGAGGAAAGTAGTGATATGAAAGGGATAGCTGTAATTGATTTTCTTATGGCCAATTTTTTTGTTGTTATTGCAATTTTCAATTCAGTTCCAGGAAGTAATGTAGCATCTTCACTGTTTGGAATGAAATTGATGGGGGTAGGTGGGTAGGTGGAGGAAATGAGGTTTTGTTATTCATTGGTACATTATCACCTTCTATAGGATAGCCCACATAAAGTGTTATTCAATCCAAAATATTTTATACTGTTAGGGATTTTGGTCTAAAGTGGAAAGATTTCACACTTTCAAGCCACCCATCACTATCCTTAATCTCATTTTAAGGTTTCCCTTTGCTGTTAGAAACTTTGGTTGGCTGCTGTTAAAAATGGGAAAATTTCCTACAGTCCTGTCTTCCCTTTAAAATTATAAACTTGAATTCTAAGACTAAGTCTTAGGTGTAATAGACAAATCCATCCATCCACAGAACATTGCCATGAACACAGTAAGCATTTAAAAAATGATTGATGATAATCATCTGAACTGAAACCTGGAGCATTCTAGAACCAACGCTATTCACGAAGACAAACTAATAGTCTTCATGGTTGAGAAGCTGAATACATTGATCCCAATCATTTGGGGGAATTTAGGAAGGCAGTGTAGTATAGTTGAAGAGGGTTGGGCTTATGGTACAGAGTTCAAATCCTGATGCTGCTACATATGGCTGTAGCTATCAGTTCTTGGACAAAGATATTTATCTAGAGCATTTAAATTTACAAAGCATTATGCATACATTAGGTTCTTAAATATTCATGACAATCTTATGGTCAAGTGCTATAGATATTATTACCCACTTATCACAGATGAAAAAAACGAGGCTAAGGGATTTGTTACAAAGCCATCCAATTTGAAAGCAAGATTCAAAGCCAGGTCTTGCTGACTCTTAGTTAGACACTCTAATTAATCAACTACATTCGTTTTGATGACAAATAATTTCATTTTTCCAAGTCCCAGAGGCAGTTAGAATAAAAGGCCATCTCAATATGATGCTGTGAATAGCCTACTCACATTTTTAAAGGAGAAAAGATTAATGCTAGATATTACCAAACTATTCATTTAAAATCCACACATGGGCATATTCTGGAAAAATCAACAAAATATCAAAACATCAATCAACTCAAATCAAAATCAGAGTAAATCGTAAACAAATACTATGTCTTTGGTATAAGCAGGGTCAGCTGGATATATGTAATTTGTTTCTATGATAGAGTAACAAATAAAAAGGAAACAGTAGATTTCATGAAGTAACCTCTCATATACTTTCATGGGGACTGAATGTCTAAACAACTAGGGCTAATACCCCAAATTATGAATTCTTATGTAATATTTGTGAAAAGGAACAGTTCAGGCAAATATTCTTTGAAATTTGAGGAGGAAGAGACCACTTTTATCCTGTAGTAATAAGAAGAGTGAATTCTTAATGGAAGAGCTGACACCTGAATTAAGACTTGAAGAATGGGGTGGGGGGATTTCAACAAATTGAGATAGAAGAGAAGATGTCCATTCCAATTCATGAAAACACCATGAGCAAAGAAACAGTTGGGAGAAGGCATGATGAGAATAATGCTTACAAAATAGTTCAATTTGGCTGGCACATAAAATATGTGAAAGGGAATTATATGAAATAAGACTAGAAAGGAAGATTGGAGCCAGAATATAGATAGCAGAATCAAGATCTTATGCTTTATTCAATAGGTAATAGGTAGCCATTATAAGTTTATAAGTGGAAGGATGAAGTGATTAAGATAGAGGAACAACAAAATTTCTAAGTCATAGTATACAAGATATATGTGAAAAGGTAGGAAAAAAGTGAGGGAAAGAATACCAGTTAGGAGGTTATTACAATAGTTTGTGTAAAAGTTAAGGAAGACCTGAGCTAAGATGGCTACCTTGAGAGTAGGCAGGAAATAATAATAGATCTCAGAGATATTGTGGAAGGTGAAATAGCAGAATTTGACAGTTGATATAAGGTGGTGAGCTAAGGAGAAGGGAAAAGCAAAGGAATAAGTGATCACAAGCCCAGATAAATGAGAGGATGTAGTGGCATCAATACAAATAAAAGCGTTAGAGAAAGAAACATTTGAGGAGAGTATGTTTGGCAGTGAACATGTTAGTTTTGAGTTGTCAGCAGGACTATCAACAGTTAGAAAAAGTGGACTGGTGTTCAGACACAAGATTAGAGTTAGCTATGTAGATAGAGAACTCATTTTCATAAAGTTCATCACTAAGAACTGATAAGGTCACCAAGAAAGGAACTGTAGACAAGAAACTATAAAAAGAAAAAGGACAAAGTCTTAAGGAACATTCATTCTTAGGGAGTAAGTGATCAATAATGATCCAACAAAGGAGAATGAGGATAAGATGAGCAACAAGAGAATCAAGATAGAATATTGTTTGTCACAAAAATGAACAGAATCAAAGGTATCCATGAGGAAGAGGTCAACAGCATATAAAACTGCATAGTAGTCTAGTAGGCTTGAGAAAATGTCATTTCTAAAAATGAAGAGATCATTGATATACTTTGAAAGATAAGTATTAATAGAGTGTGTCAGAAGTCAAGTTCCAAGTGGTAAATGAGTTTAAGCATAAAGAACTATAGGACAACAGCTTGAAGGGATGGCCAGGATAAGGGAAATCTTTTGAAGGAAAAGATAGGGCTAAACACATTTGTAAGCAGTCAGGATACCAGACTATGGGTACAAAATAAAGATGAAAAATGAATGAGGCATACTTCTGGAGGAAATGGGAAGAGATAGAACCAAAAGTACAAATATTAACAAATATTGGCTAGTAGAAGATCCTTCTTCTCTTCACTGGAATATAAAGAGAAAAAATTTTCACATTGATAAGATCACAGAACATTTAAGTGTTTGAATATTTATTTATATATATATATATAATATATATATATATATATATATATATATGTTTTCTCCTGATAGAATATAAGTTCCTTGAAGACAGGGACCATTTAATTGATGTTTGTTTGTCCATGAAATCATACAAAATTTTTTTTATATTTTGCACAAAATGAAGATATACAAAGATTTTGCATTGTGAAATAAAATTAAAATGCTCTTAATAGATGATTTTACTTCCTCAGTAAAGTGGGTGAGTAGTCTACTCAAAAAGATGAGAATGGAGTAGTAATGAAGACATTAGGGAAGAGGAGAAAGCTTTATTTGGTTTTTTGCTGAGTTGGGGTTAAGTGACTTGCCCAAGGTCACATAGCTAGAAAGAGTTAAGTGTCTGAGATCAGATTTGAACTCAGATTCTCCTGATTTCAGGGCTGGTTGAAGAGGAGAAAGTTTTGAATAGTTTTTCTGGGAATATGATACAGTCAATTAGACATGAATGAAAGGATTAAAATGCAATGGTAAGGATTGAAATGGGCTTAAATAATAGGAAGTTTTAGTAGACCTAATTGGCATAATTGCAGCAATGAACGCATAAACAATTAATAAACAGCCATGTGAAATAGCCTATCAGGTGTTTCTGCCTTGAAGTTAGGTAGTCTTGGTTTTAATCTATTTGTTTCTTTTATTTATTTATTTTTTAATAATTATAACTTTTTATTGACAGAGCCCATGCCTGGGTAATTTTTTACAACATTATCCCTTGCACTCACTTCTGTTCTGACTTTTCCCCTCCCTCCCTCCACCCCTTCCCCCAGATGGCAAGCAGTCCTATACATGTTAAATATGTCACTGTATATCCTAGATACAATATATGTGTGCAGAACTGAACAGTTCTCTTGTTGCACAGGAAGAATTGGATTCAGAAGGTAAAAATAACCCGGAATGCAAACAGTTTACATTCATTTCCCAGTATTCTTTCTTTGGGTGTAGCAGCTTCTGTCCATTGTTGATCAATTGAAACTCAATTAGACCTTGTCTTTGTCAAAGAAATCTTGGTTTGAATATTATCTCAGATATATACCAATTGTATAACCTCAGGCAAATCAGATCATCAAGAAAGGAACTGTAAAAATGAAACAATAGAAAGAGAAAACAGAAACTTAGGAAACAATCTTTCTCATCTTCTATTTTCCCATCTGAAAAATGATGTAACTGAATGGCCAAAATCATACCTTTCTCAGATACACATACTTTTGGTCAAGTTTTATAAATTATGCATATTAAAACCTGGAAAATTGACATTCATGACAAGGAGGTATAAGCTAAATGGAGATGAGACTGTAGGGAGGGGTAATAGGGAGCATTTCAACAAACGCAACTTTGAACCATTGGGATTGGTGAGGAGCAAGTGGAAATCTGTTAACCCTAGGGCAGAGAAAGTGTTGAATCTTGAGAAGTTTACAGATTAATTGGCCTCTAACTTCTAATTAGAATTCTGATGTGAAGGTAGTTCTGTTAGTCCCTCTTAAAACAAAATTCCTCAATTTTGGCAATTGGAACTTTGATGAAAATGGAATCTCGGACTGTAGCATGGTATGGAGGTTGCTCATTCAGATTAACACATAGAAGAAATGATAACTTTACTCCTCTATTCCTATCAGACAACCCCAAAATTGTAAGATAAAGGAGTAAACTAAAGGACAGTTTCAAAGTACAAAATCAAAAGCATGAAATTGTGAAAAATAATTAAAGTAAACAAAACTCAGTGCTGGGTACAATTGAACATTGCTGACAAAATTGTAACTTAGTTAAAACTTTTTAAGAAAGCATTCTGGCAGTATTAAATGTTAAATAACTTTCATGTTAATTTAAAAAATCTTTTTCTTCATATGAAAAATAACAACTGTCCATTTATTATAAATATTTCTATATATTCATGGATTTTGACTAGTTTGTCAACATGTTTGTTTTTTGAAATTACTATATTGTTCAGATCCTGAAAACTAATCAGTAAGTAATTTATTAATGTTCTTAATAAGTGAAGTTTTGGATATTGACAATAAAAGGTTTGGTAGATGGTAAAAAAAAAACCCGAAATAATGCAACCCTGAAATTCAAACAATACATACAACCTAATGAACATTTCTATATTCATTCTGCTGATTTCAATATTCTAAACAAATTCTATCAGATGTCTAGCAGACATAGAGGGACAGACATTTTGACCACAAAATAACAGTTGAGATTTCATATATGTTCACAGGCTTGATTTTATAGGTTCTATTTATTATAAGTGATTATAACCCAGAGATAATAATATTCTAACTTTTTCTTTTTTTAAAAAGTTTATAGTTTATCTTGAAGAGAAAGATTGGTTTAAATGCCCTTTTCCTGACAATTCACTTTAATTATTTGTCATGTCTGCTTCAACTACATAAATACTGTATGTAGTTGTGTTTATTCTATATGCAAACACTATTTTTTCCTTTTTTAAGTAAACTGATTTAATTATCATAATGGATATGTTTTCTTAAATGTCTCCCATGCTGTTTATACTTTCTCATGTCTTATTTCTTTCCTTAGATTGTAATGCTTCTTACTCTATCTTTTGTCTAAATTGAGACAAACTCTAACAATTTCATGTAAAGGAAAAGTGAATTTAATTTTGTTTGTGGCAGGGAGCATTTTTGTGATTTCAATAGCATGGGGAAACTCCTAATGTGAATACTCTCTACCACTGCAGATTAATAATTTTCCTGGAATATATGATTTAAGAGAATTTAAGAGATATTGATTGGATTGTCTATAGTTACATAGCCAGCCTATAACAAAGGCACAATTTTAACCTGGCCCAGTCTGATTCCAAAGCTTGTCCCTTAACTCTATTTATTGTTGTCCTTGTTTAGTCATTTTTCAGTCCTGTACGATTCTTTATGACCCCATTTGAGGTTTTCTTTGCAAAGATACTAGAGAAGTTTGCCATTTCCTTTCCCATCTCATTTTACAATGAGGAAACTGAGGAAAACAGGTTTAAATGACTTGCCCAGGGTGACATAACTACTATCTGAGACCATATTTGAATTCATAAAGATGAATCTTTTTGACTCCGGATTTTGCACTCTATGCACTGCATCAGGTAGCTGGCTCCCTCCCCTTAGTTAATGTCACACTATTCTCTTTAATATTAAAGCACACACACATACATACACATACACACATTCATGGAGAAAGAGACAGAGAAAGAAAGAGAGAGATTCCCACCATCAATAACTCTTCCTATATAATTCAAACCTATCTAGATAGCTTAATTGAAAAAATCAGAGCTGGGAAGGGGCCCTAGAGATCATCTATCCCAATTCCTTCATTTTACAGAAAAGGAAACTGAGGTTCAGGGAGGTTGAATAATTTGGTCAAATTTACATGGACAGTATGATGTTGAATGAGCCATTTAATTATAAATATAAATACAGATTGCATAATTCTGAGCTACAATAAAGGAGAGAGCAACCAGATTCTCTTCCATCTCCCTGTACTTAGAAAATGTAGTTTATTGTTTGTACAATATTATTGTACTGTACTTATTAGTCACTGCTTTTAATAGGATCTTCAGCTTAATACTTCAGTGCACTAGCATAGCTAAATCATTAATCAAAATATTTAAATCTCCATGCAGCATAAAATAGGGTCTCTTAGGTTACTAATTCATTTAGGTAGACCAATTTAAATTGTTAAAAACTGTAAATTATTCATATTGCTCTAAAAGTTAACAAACTAGAGCCATATATGAGAAATACTAATAATCACCATGTGATTTTTCAGATCAAAGAAGTTACTTCCCACCATAATTATAACTTAAAACTTCAGAAACAATGTATACATATAGAGGAAATGCCAAGACTGTGAACGACTCTTCCATCTTCCATCCAGCTTTTAAATTGATTTTCCTAAGGTGCATGTCACATCTTGATCAATAGACTCAAGTGACTTGCTCTTAACTCTGGATCAAATGTACAATCCTGTGTTTGGCTTTTAAAGTCCTTCAGAACTTAGTTCCTTTTTAGCTTTCCAGTTTTCTTTCTCTTTTCTTCCCTACTCTTATGACTGTGGAGAGTGACGGTGATGACTTTGTATAACTCTATCTCACTTAAATCCAATTTACTTGTAAGTCAAGACATCACCCTGCTGATGTCATTAGTCCCCTTCAAGAAGGAAGGACGAACACCAACATCACATATTCTGTGATCTGGTGATACATCCATCATTCACACATGAGACTCCATCTTCTAATTCTGGGCATTTTACCTGGTTGAGCTATAAGCTGGAATGCT
This sequence comes from Antechinus flavipes, assembly GCF_016432865.1. Taxonomy (NCBI): domain Eukaryota; kingdom Metazoa; phylum Chordata; class Mammalia; order Dasyuromorphia; family Dasyuridae; genus Antechinus; species Antechinus flavipes. The sequence goes on from NC_067401.1 coordinate 96,931,356, forward strand.
TACTCTTCCTTATATCTCTCTTCTGGATTTCCTGGATTGCTTTAAGCTAATACCTCACCTTCTACAAGTAGTTTTTCTTGATTCCCCTTTACAGCATTATCTTCCCTCTGAGATAATTTCCCATTTATTCTGCATATATTAGGTTTGTACATGGTGTTTTCAAATTTGTTCCCTCATCAAACTGTGACTTCTTTGAGGGCAACAACATTATTTTTACTTTTATCTGCTTATTAGTACCTGGCATTGTGAGTGTTTAATAAATGCTCATTGATTTATCAACTTTTTTTGTTTTCATGTCCTAGCATTTAATAGGTGTTTAATAAATGTTCTTCAATTAAATAAAGAAATTCAGGAACCAAAGTAGAAAATATGGGGAGAAACATCTGAAAAAAGATCAGTGAAGAGATCAAGTGAAATTATGTTTTTGTCATCAGCATCTACATAGACCATTAGATTAAAAAATGGATCCAGGTAAGGAGCAGGAACAGATGATACACAAGCCTGGTAGTGCATCATGATATAATAATAATGGGGAGCTTCAATTATCCAGACATTAGATGGAACATTTTCTCTGTCAAATGCAGAGCCACTAATTTTCCTTAATGCTAATTTCATCCTTCAAAATGTAGAGCAATGAATAACTGGAAATTCTATTCTGAATCTGATTGTCCCTAATAAGGAGGAACTGGTTGCTGAAGTGAGATCTTTAAAGGAAGATTACTACTTCCACCTAAGAATTTGTGATAAAGAAGAGAGGCAAGTCTGGCTAAGTGTGACAGGCACAGCAAATTTCAAAGGAGTCAGAGGTGGGATGAGTAGAATCTGATTGACTAAAATTTTACAAGAGATGTCATCCCAGGAGAATGGGAAACTCTTAAGAATGTAATTTAGAAGACAAAAATTTCCTCTGATAAAGAGAAAAATGGGAACTGTCTGAAAAGACTGATGTACAAAGAATCACCAACCAACTCAGAATTTTAAAAGATATGTGCAAAATATGGAAGTAAGCATAGATGACAATAGACAAATACAAAAGTGTGGCATTATACTCTTAAGAATAGTGCCAGCCAGTCAGTTAGTCATTCAACAAGCATTTTATTTGTTCTTTCTGTCACAGTGCCCAGCACTATGATAAATTCTGGGAATACAAAGAAAGGAAAAGTAGTCCCTGCCCTTAGAGAGCTCACATTTTAAAGGATAAGAGTTTGTAAATGACTAGGTACATTCAAGTTATTTCAGAATAAATGGAAGGGGATTTGAGGAGGGCCAAATTCTGGGAAAGCTCTCCAACAGAAAGTAAATTTTGATGAGAAATAAAGGATTCTGGGGAGCCAAGAGGTAAAAATGAAGAGCAGAACTAGTTAGACTTGAAGTACAGCTAGTGCAAAGACTATAGGAAACTAAATGTTTCATATGAGAAACACAAGAAAGCCAATGCATCTAGCTCATACAGTATATAGGAGAGAATAAAGTTTAAGAAGTCTAGAAAGGTAAGAAGATGATAAGGTATGAAGATTTTAGAATAGCAATATTTCATCCTAGAGATAATGGGGAGCCAATGGAGCTTGTTTTGTAGTGAAGTATAAGTTGGGGGAGATACATGGTCAGATCTAGTGATTAATCACTTTAAAAATCACTTTGGTAGCTGAATGGAGGATGATTTGGAGTGAGAAGAGAACTGAGGCAAGGAGATCAATTAGAAAGCTACCCATATGAGAGAAGTGGCTATGTGAGTACAAAGAAAGGGACTCAAAGGTGACATAAGTGGAAGATAAAAACAAATATTTGACAATGGATTGGATACATGGGCTGACAATTCAAATTAGCTGAAGTTGTCAAGGAAATAGAGGGAAAGTTTTTTAAAATTTTATTTTAAGAGCTTTATTGGAGAAAAGATTTTTTTTTATAAAAGGTATGGTACCAGTGCTTGAAGTGGACTTTAATAATAAAGAGAAGACAAAGCTTCTAAATTCTTACTTTGCTTCTATTTTCTCAGCCAAGAACAATGACCTTTGTCCTGGAAAGGACAAAATGGGAAGCTTAATGGAGGTTGATACCAAAGATCAGAAAGGAAACATAATAAGAGTGTACTTAGTTGCCCTAGACAATTTCAAGTAACCTAACCTATCCCCAGGTAGAGAAAAATATGACAGGTATTGAATCACTGTCAGTGAAATTTTCAAGGTCATGGAGAATGAGAATTCTGTAGCATTAAAGATATAATCTCTGTTTTCAAAAATAATAATAATAATAACTATAGGCCAGTAAGCTTGTGTTCAAATCTTTAAAAAAAATTTCTGAGATATATTATTAAAGGGATAGTTAGTGATCATATATAAATAGAAATGGAAATCACAAATCTTCCATCTCTTAAGGACAGGACATGTCAGATTACCTCTTGTTATTAATTTGGCAGCTACTAAAATGGTAGGTGAAGAGGTAGAGATTAGACAATAGTACAGTTAGAAGATTCAGAACTAGTAGATTGGTTAGACTCAAATAGTTAATGCCTCATTGTCAATCCTGGAAGGCCATGACTAATGGAGTGCCCCCAGGGATCTGTATTTTGATCCTATGCTGGTTAACGTTTTTATCACTGACTTGAAAAAAAAAAAAAAAAACGGAAATAGTGTGCTCATCAAATTCAAAGGTGACCCAGTTAGAAGATATAGCTAAGATACTGGATGATAATCAGGATCCAAAAATATTTTGATGGTTTTGAATATAATAAGGTACATATATATATATATATATATATATATATATATATATATATATATATATATATATTAGGAATAAGGTAAAAGTCCTACATTTGGGTTCAAAAATTGACTATCTTGTACTTTCTAAGCACAAGATAGTGGAGACATGTCTAGATGGCAGTTTGTTTGAAAAAAAAAAAAAGCTTTTGGGGATTTTATTGGACTGAAAGATCACAATGAGTAAATAGTGTGATATGACAGTCAAAAGAACTAATATAATCGTGTGCTGCAAGAGCATTTAAGTTTCTAGGAACAAGGAGGCAATGGTACTTCTGTACTTGCCTCAGGTTGGGATTTTGTTTATAGTATTGTTTTCAGTTCTTGGAGTCACAGTTAGGAAGGAAGTTAAATCAGAGAGCATCTAAAGGAAAAGTGATACAGTGGATAGAAATGGCTCAGTACAAAGAATGCCAGGCCTGCATTCTAGTGATTCTAGAAATGGTTTCCCCCATATATCAGTTGTGTGGTGTTGGGCAAGTCATTTCCATGATTATCAGAGTTGTAAGAGTTGAAAGGTTGTAGGTAAATCTAGTAATCATAATACAAATGTAAATTTCAAGGTAATCATATGACTTTCATGTTGCATTAAATATGAAAATGACAACCACAATAATATATACAGGTATAAAATAGTATTTAACTATTATATAATATAAAATAAAACTAATTTATTACTAGTGTTTTACTATTGTAGATTATATCACAAAATAATCATAATTGCTAATAACACATTGATTATGTGTTATATTTCATACTATCTTCTATATATTTTAGTGATAGTTCAGTTCTTGATTTTATAAAAACAACAGCATTCTATTCTTTTATCAGATACCTTAAAATCCATAAGTTATTCCCCATAAAACTATAGACTACAGTTTTACATGGTTGAATTAAAGATAAATGGAAAATTCTAGGAAACTTGAGCTCTAGAATGGTGCAGAGATGGTTAAAATCACATGGAATGTATTTTCAGGGGGAACAGGGCAGAACAGACCAAAGTGGACCTTCAAATAAGTGACATTTAATGCTTCACTCTCTCTTTCATCTTTATGTGTCTATAGCACATTATCCTTCATCCTAATGTCTTTTTCTCCTTGTTCCAGTGAAGCGGCAAAGAGAGTAAAAGCACCGAGCTCCTGCTGTAAATTAGGTGCTATTCAGTTGCTACCTATTTGGACCACTCACCATTTATTCTCTGCAATGAGAGTTGAAGACAGTACATTGATAGCACTCTGGGTTTTTGCAACTATTCATTGATACCAAATATTCTGTCTTTTCAAGTTTCATGTTAGGGGGGATAGTGAATATGCAACTTCTATTTCTATCATTTAATAATCACTCCATCTTTAATAAAAGTTACATCTAGACTATAGCATCATTTTTATTGGTCATCAATGAGACTGAGATACCTTTGACATATTCATATAACTTTGAATATTAAAAAGCACTATCTAGCTATACTCCATCCTCCTCACCCATACTGCTGCTCTCCTTTCAGAGGAGAATTACTAACCCTGGCCAACTGTAGATTGGGCAGATAAAAGTTGTTCAAGAGGAAAGAACAAGAGATTTAGAGTCAGAGGTGAACTCTTAGATCTGCTACTCATTATTTGTATGACCTTAGGCAAATCATCTGACCTCTGTGGGTCTTAGTTTCTTCATCTGTAAAATGATAAGAATGAATCAGATGTTTCAGAGATTCCTTCCAACCCTACCTCTCTGCTTCTGTATAGGATCCCTCCAGTTCTCAAGTTCTTTCATCCTCTGATTCAACAGTGGAGACAGACAGCTCTAGTTCCAGCTGCCCTTTTTGCTCCATCATCACCACCTTGAAGTCCTTCTCTGATAAATCCATTACCCATCTTAACATAGCTACCCAAGCAGGAAGTCATCAAGGAACTATCAATGCTCTCAGGAAGTAAGGACAAAGTGCTTCTCACTCCAGATAAAGTGTAAAAGCAGTAGTAACAGTAACAGTCTTCAGAGGAAAAGAAGGCTGTCAGAGACTAGTTTATCTGCTACAGATCACTCTAGGCCTACAGGAAGTTTGGGGGGATTTTTTAAGCTGCAATGAGAATCATTCCTTATCTAACCATCAGAAGTGTTTATGAGTAGCTGTCCACATATGGCATTTTGTTAGACAGCAAAAAAAAAAAAAAAAAAAAAGTGTTCATCATAGCTCTCATAATATAGAATGTAAAAGGATATAAAAACAACTGAATAGATATATAAATTAAATAGTTATTTTGTGTAAAGGAAAAAGTACATTTCACTATATTTGAAGGATGTTTGTGGTAGCTCACTTTAAAAAGGGAATTGCCACTAGTTTTCCAATTAGATAAGCCTATATGATCATGAACTTCATAAAACACTGATTCTCAAGCAACTCAGTGTTCCTCAAGGAGGCTTTTATAATCTTATACTTCTGTATGAATGTCAAAGGGAGCAGTGAAGAAAAGGAGGGAACAATATGATATGAATTTCCCTGAATCACAATATCAAATCCCTATATCTTAAGTGACTTCAGAATTTAACTTATCTTTTTCTTTCTCTGGATTAGTTTGTTTTAGAAAGTCCAAGCATCAATGGAATCTATTCTCTTTCTAATCAAAATGGTTCATTAATATTTCCGATGAATACTTTTTAGAGCATTATACAAGGCTCTTTGACTGTTTCCCTTGAATGAAGCCCACAAAAAATGGAAAGACAAAAGTAAATTAACAGTTATGCAGAGTAGTGAAGGAACAACTGTGTTTAATTTACTGTATACTTTTTTTTTGCATTAAGCTGTATGTAATAGAAATTCACAGCAGCATATAAAACTCTTATCTTTTATTCTGTGAATAAGGAAATGTTCAGGTTTGTTGATGTTTCTTAGGGTCATAATAATAAAAAGGAGAAAATTAAGTGGCTGCAGTTTCACTATGTATTCTAATCATCTTTGCTGCTGGGGGTCTTCATAAACACAGAATCTCTTTTTGTCTAGTTGAAGTATAAATAAAGACAAAATATTTACTTAGTGTTAAAAAGTAAAGATTATAGCAATATGTGATACTGGTGAATGAGAGAAAGTAAAACAATATATGTTTTCATAAGTAAATGTTTCCATTTGGTAAAAAAAAAGAATTATAATGTCTGTCTCTCATTGCTATCTTCTTCCTCTGTTTCAAAGTTTTGGTACTTAATGTAAAACATATTTGGTTCACTGAATTCCTGACAGGAAACTATATAAAGTCTATAATCTTCCCTCCCTCCTCTAACTACAACCAACCCAAGGATAGGAATCATAATGATCACAAAAGCAAAAGCCAAATGGTCTGAAGGAGACAGTAAGAGTTCAAAGAAAACACAACACAGAAAACATTAATGGTATACTTCATCAAAACAAGAAAACTTTATTGGAAATACTCATGCACTTCATAATAGTGCATGAGAAATTGATAAATTTCTATTTGATCTGCATTATATTAACAATATTCCTACCTATCTAAGAATTACAATAAAGTTATCCAGAACAACATTTGTCATTTTATATGCATTGAGAAGTTTTATTTTTTAATAAAACTTAGAAGAGACAAAGCTGATACAACAATGATTTTCACCTCCTTTTGCAGTAATCAAAAATGCCTCTAAATATCTCATGAGTTTTTGTAATTTTTAAAACATTCTCTAAAATTGTTTCATTTTAGTTTTTTAAATTGATATTATAAATTTTTAAAAATTGTTTAAATGGGCTGAGGTATGGAGAGTAGGAAGAATGGGAACAGATAGAGCAAAAAATAGATGATAATATTTTGTAGTAAAGATATCTATAAAATAGAAAAATAGGGTCAGTGATTACACTACAGAAAAGCATTCATTAAAAAGTTGCTATATCTTAATCTACAGCTTTAGCAAAGTTGTAGGATACAAAATAAATCCACATAAATCCTCAGCATTTTTATACATCACTAACAAAATCCAATAGCAAGAGATACAAAGAGAAATTCCATTTAAAATAACTGTTGATAGTATAAAATATTAGGGATCTATCTGCTAAGGAAAAGTCAGGAACTATATGAGCAAAACTATAAAACACTTTCCACACAAATAAAGTCAGATCTAAACAATTGGAAAAATATTAAGTGCTCTTGGATAGGCTGAATGAATGTAATAAAGATGACAATACTACTTAAACTAATCTATTTATTTAGTGCTATACCAATCAGATTCCCAAGAAACTATTTTAATGACCTAGGAAAAATAACAACAAAATTAATCTGGAAGAACAAAAGGTCAAGAATGTCAAGGGAACTAATAAAAAAAAAAATCAAATGAAGGTGGCCTTGCTGTAACTGACCTAAAACGATATTGTAAAGCAGCAGTCTCCAAAACATTTGGTACTGGCTAAGAAATAGACTAGTTGATCAGTGGAATAGGTTAGGTTCAAAGGATGAAATAGTCAATAACTATAGCAATCTAGTGTTTGACAAACTCAAATACCCCAATTTTGGGGATAAGAATTAACTATTTGAAAAAAACTTGCTGAGAAAATTGGAAATTAGTATGACAGAAACTAGGCATGGACACACACACACCAAGATAAAATCAAAATGGGTTCATGATTTAGCATAAAGAACTAGATTATAAATAAACTAGAACATAGGATAGTTTACCTCTCAGACTTGTGGAGGAGGAAGGAACTTGTGACCAAAGAAGAATTAGAGATCATTATTGATCACAAAATAGAAAATTTTGATTATATCAAGTTTAAAAAGCTTTTGTACAAACAAAACTAATGCAAAAAAGATTAGAAAGGAAGCAATAAACTAGGAAAACATTTTTATAATTAAAGGTTGTGATAAAGGCCTCATTTCCAAAATATATAGAGAATTTACTCTAATTTGTTATAATCTTTGTTATAATATTATTAATTGGGAAATCCCAAAAAAAATCATAAAGGAGGGAAAGGGACCTACATGTGCAAAAATGTTTGTAGCAGCCCTCTCTTTAGTGGCAAGAAACTAGAAACTGAGTAGATAACTATCAATTGGAGAATGGCTGAATAAATTATGGTATATGAATGCTATGGAATACTAATGCTCTATAAGAAACAACCAGCAGGTGATTTCATAGAGGGTTGGAGAGACCTACATGAACTGATGCTAAGTGAAATGAGCAGAACCAACAGCTCATTATACCTGGCAACAAGACTATACAATGATCAATTCTGACGTATATGGCTCTCTGCAAAATTGAGATGATCAAACCAGTTCCACTTGTGCAGTGTATAAATAGAGCTATCTACACCCAGAGAAAGAGAGAGAGAGAGAGAGAAAGAGAGAGAGAGAACCATGGGAACAGAATGTGGTACACAACATAGCATTCCCACTCTTTCTGTTATGTGTTTTGCGTTTTTTTTTTTTCAGTTTTTCTTTTTTTTTTCTTTTTGATCTGAACTTTCTTGTGCAACAAGATAATTGTATAAATAAGTATACATATATTGGATCTAACATGTATTTCAACATTTTTAACATGTATTGGACTGCCTGCCAGCTAGGGGTGGGGGTGGCAGTAAGGAGGGGAAAATTTGGAACAAAAGATTATGCAAGGGTCAATGTTGGAAAAATTACCCATGCATGTGCTTTGTAAATAAAAAGCTTTAATAAAAATAAATAAATAAATAAGACTCCAATGTTAACAAATGGAATTTTCCAGACTACCAAAAACTCAGGCTTTGTGTTCAAGTGATAGCTCTAGGTAGACTCTAGGGGTCATTTGTTCCCATATAGCTGAGTTATTTAGTTAGAATTTGTAGTGTTTTAAGATTTTTCACAATAAGTGTTTTGTTAGATGTCTGGAAGGTTTACATATTATATATTGCTTTGATTTGCACTTCAAAAAGGTAATCCTTAATCCAACTCTAATAATTTATATGTGCAATGCTATAAATATACAGCTTTAAACCCCCCCAAAAAAGAATTTGATGGAGTGCAGAGTATGAAAGGATGTATAAATTGCTATAATGAGGAGGCTAAAAGGACCAGCAAAGTGCTGGAATGAGCATTTTAATCTTTCCATGAAGAGAGAAGTGGCAGCAAACTCAAATACTTGTTTGAAATACAAATTCATTTATACAACATCACCAACTGAAATTCTTTATCTCCTTATCTAAACCCAATTCTCATTCAAATTTCACTATTTCTATTGACGTCATCATCATCATTCCAGTTGTCCAGGCTTACAACCCAGGAGGCACCCTCAAGATCACAGCATCAAAATATTTGAGAGTTTCAGTGGCCATCTAATCCAAACCACATACAAACAGAATCCTCATCATAACATACAGAATAAGTAGTCATCCAACTTCTGCCTGAAGACCTCCAAGAAGGGAAATGAACCTCCCCTTAAGGTAACCTGTTCCATTTTAGCTCTAATTAACTCCTTAACACAAATAGAGTAAATGCACAGTACTTTGCAAATTACAAAGTGTTATCCTTTATTCTTCTCTATCACTCCCAACATCCAAATATCTTGTCAAGTCTTGTACTACTTGCAGATTACCCCTGTGATCTGTTCCCTTTTCTCCTACTGTCATGTCTATCACTCTTGCTCAGGTCTTCAACTCTATCCTGTACTACTACTGCAATAACCTCTGAAGTGTAATCCCAGCTTTCAATCTCTCTTCTTCAATCCATCCTCCACACAGTTGCTAAATTAATCTTAAAGCACAGGTGTAACCATGTAATTTTCCTGCTAAAATCTTCAGTGGCTCCCTATTTCCCCTAGGATAAAATGTAATCTCTTGTATCTGGCATTTTAATAATCTTTTACAATCTGGATTCAGGTTTTCTTTCTAGACTTAAATCATTTTAATCCATTTTACACACTATATTTCCCAGACAAACTGTGCCTACTTGGTGTTTCAGCACATGACATTCCCCTCTATCTGGAATGCAATTCCTATTCATCTCTATAATTTAGAATTCTTAGCTTTCTTTGCCTCAGTGAAGAGATAAGAAGATGGGCTTCCCTTCTTCCTTTGCAGAAGTGGAAGACAATGAATTTGGAATATTAGTATTTAATTTTTCAATTTCAATATTCAATTCACAATATTTCAAATTTAGTTAATATGTTGGTTAGTTTCACTGAACTTAAAAATATACTTTGCTATAAGGAATAGTTCTCTGAATATATTTTGAAAAGATATATTTAGAACTGAAAGTAATGATAAAAATCTATTTTTTTAATGAAGTCCCTCACTTCTTTCAAAGCCCAATTCATGTGTTATGTCTAAAAGAGTTTTCCTAAAGTTCAAGTGTGACCATGTCACCCTTCACTTAATTCAGTAAACTCCAGGTACTCCCTATGACTTCCAGAATCAAATTTAAACCCATTGATTGACTTTTTTTTTTTAGATTTGGTCAACCTATCTTTCTTAAGATTGGAAGTATAGAGGTCATTTATGGGTCAATCCTATTGATAAATGACATGAAAATTTTATTTTATTTTTTTCTGTTTATTTTACTTTATTATTATTATTAATAGGTTTTTATTTACAAGTTATATGTATGGGCAATTTTATAGCATTGACAATTGCCAAACCTTTTGTTCCAATTTTTCCCCTCCTTCCCCCTACCTCCTCCCCTAAATGGCAGGATGACCAGTGTATCTTATATATATTAAATTATAAATTAGATACACAATAAGTACACTTGACCAAACCGTTATTTTGCTGTACAAAAAGAATCTGACTCTGAAATATTGTACAATTAGCCTGTGAAGGAAATCCAAAATGTAAGCAGGTGAAAATATAGGGATTGGGAATTCAATGTAATGGTTTTTATTCTCCTAGAGTTCTTTCACTGGGCGTAGCTGGTTTAGTGACATGAAAATTTTAATTTGATTGTTTCAGATTTGTGCTATCCTTATTCAGCCTGATAACATTCTTCAGTTCAGCTATCCTTAGCAACCTGGTGGATCCCATAATCACAGTGGATCATTAGATTGGTGCTGAACTAATTGTGAACACCTGATCATTTTTAGTCATCTTAAATTTCTTGAATTTAAGCAACCCTTCAGTTCAGCCTTTCCAGTAAGGGAAATTACTGCAGGGATTATGCATTATGTGCAACTATGTCCTGCTGTTTGGCTTCTAAAATCCTTCCTACCTTAGCTCTTTCCTACTTTTCTACTTTATTCCCCTCCATAAACTCTAAGATCCAGTGATACCAGCCCTTCTAGAAGTTCTTCAGACACTACATCCCTTTTCCTAATTCATGAATTTTCATTGACTGTCAACCATGCCTGAAATATTCTTCTTCCTTGCTTCCCTCTCTGGAATGGCTTTCCTGGTTTCTCCTAAGACCCAACCTTCTGTTGGGTCCTGATTCTGATGCCTCCCTCTTCCATTGCTCCTGCCCTCCAGTCCCTTCCCTATGAAATTACCTTTCATTTAGCCTGTATACATATATATATATATACATATCATATGCATCATCTTTTGTATGTTGTCACCCCTATTAAAATGTCAGTTTTATAATGATTGAGATTATGTTTTTTTCTTTCTTTGTACCCCTAGGCTTAGAAGAGTACTTGACACAAAATTAGTTTTTAATAAATTCTTGTTGGTTGATTGATCTTTCTAAAGTTTTTGTTTGTTGTTTGTTTTTGTTTTAATATATTTACTTGTTGGCTTACTTATTATAATCTCAAATAGAATAGAAACTCCTTGAAGGAAGGAACTGATTTTTTTCTGTATTTATATCCTAATGCCTAGGATAATTCCTTAGTAAATGATTACTGAGTTGAAGATCATAAGCAACACTACCCTAAAATAGTCTGAATATTTGTGGAAGTGAAAACAAAGCTACAGAAAGATTGGAATGAGACCTAAGTGAGTCACATCATCCCAAGAGGTTTCAAATATGAATTAAGTATGAGATTAATAGTTTTTTTTAAAAAGAGCTAATTTGTCCATGATTCTATCATGCTGTATTTTCTTCATCTTTGAGAGAGAAACCCTCACATCTGGATGCTAATTTCTCAGTCTAGAATGAATGAATGAGTGAATGAATGAAAAAGCCACTGTTAAGCACTTATTATGTGCCAAGCACTGTGTTAAATGCTGAGTACTGAAGAGAAAATTCAAGGCAATTCCTACTGTTAGGAAACTCATACTCTGGGGAGATGACATAGGAAAAAAAAAAACTCAGCTTCAGAATGGTTGGGAAAACGTGGGAGTCCAAAGGTTGCATTGGAAGTTTGGATAGCAATTATATCAATCGACCAGACTATAAGAGTTAGAAGACTTTAGAAGCAGGACAGATGATAAGGCCTAGAAGACATTAAGGCATAATGACCAGACAGAATTATTCATCAGTGATCTTTCCAACTCCAAGATTCAATGATGCTCCATTTCTATAATCCAAATGGTCATCCATCTCACCAAAATGAATGGATTTGATGACTCTTATTTCATCCAATCTGTGAAAGCAGTCAAGCAGTCCAGATGGTTCTGGATGGCTCCACTATTGTAGGGGTTAAAGGGAAAGAGCACAAAAATCAAAGTAACTCTTGGGGTGATAGGTCTTTTAAATAAAGAAAAAAATGGTACTTAGAAAGCCAAGTAAAGGAGATTAACTGGGCCCAACCAGTAAATTAACTTTTGAAATGACATATAAAAGCACAGAAAGATCAATGCACAAGATATTTCAGATAGATGAAAATATAATATTACTTTCAAGAGATAATTAAGGAAACACCAATAACTACCAAAACACAAACCTATTTTCTTTATTTTTATAAAATTTTTGTGAGAATATATGTGTGTGTGTATGTGTGAGCGTGCCTTCAGAGGACCCTGCCAAAAGGAGATTTGGGGAAGGCTTCCTGAGTTCTTATTTTGAAACCCACTATGATACAATGGGACTGCTTTCTGGTTCAGATACTTAGTCCACAATCTTGGTTTAAAAAAAGAAAAAGAAAAACCACCCTTGTCCTTGACTGCCCAGTTTCTCCCTTTTTGCATGCAATATATCAAAGGCAATTTTATTACAACAAAAAAACATGGAAAGGAAAACATAGGAAAACCCACAAATGTCTTGTTATGAATACCTGCCACATATTCCCCAAATGAATGCTTCCAAAGGAATGACTCCAGATCCCAGCATTGACCTTATGGTTTTAGCTGAGAATCCTCTTCAGGACGTAGCATCTTCCCAGTCCATTAATCTCTTCGGGGTTTCACATAATGTGGCTACCAAATTGGTAAGGATTTAAGTTCTTTTTTCTCCTCTGATGATACTCTCTCTTTGTCACTCTGCTCACTGTTCTCCATTCTACACAGGCATTTCTTCTGTCTCTGACTGAACCATCTCTCTTCCTTAAGATCTGCTCCTTTTATATTAATGGAACTCAAATCAGCAATTCCTGCCCTCCAGGATCTAAAAATCTAGTAGAAAGTTGTGTAAGCAAAGAACTGGAACCTGAGTGAAATATGATAAGCAAAAAGGACAGGTGAAACCTGAAGGTGGGGGAGCAGGATTTCTCATAGACAGAGAGAGAGGGATCAAGAAAGGCTTCTTGGAAAAGCTAGTTTTCTTCTGGAACTAGGATTTCCTCTTCTTTTTGGTAATACCTTGTCAACACTTAACTGACACTGCACATCCATTAACACCTTTTTGTGACTCATTTCTTAGCAAGCTTTTTACAGTTCCATTCCTGGCACACTGAGAATTAAGCACACAAAGTGTCCCTAGAATTTGCAGAGTTACAATATACTTTAGAGGGGATAAATGTTTCCCTTGACTTAGTTATAGCACAAACTAAATGCAGACCTCTTACAGTTTTTGACAGCTTTCTATCAATAGCCCGGAATAGTCCTAGATGTATCTCTCTTTGTCCAAGAGAATGCTACACACGTGTGCTTTTTTGGTATGAAAAGACCAAACTTACCATTTCTCATAAAAATAGGCTAGAATAGACATTTTGATTTTTGCTGGATTATTTTAGAAAGAAAAACATAAGTGAAGTGCAAAAGGTTATAATTTGCTTTTTTGTAGACAAAGAAATTAAGAAAGCCACCTTTATCAATTTTGATTCAAATTGACCCTTGATTCTTCTGTATCCAGAAATAAAAATACATACTTTAGAAGTGTACATATAAGGACAAAAGAATGGATGGATTGATCATAATGATTGGGAAATTAAGTTGCACCCTGATTTTTGTTATTCTAATAACTATTGCTATAACTTAAAGAAAATAGTAGTAAACTATTTCTCTTAGAGACTGATTCTATAAAAATAGAAATGTCTTTTGAAGAAAATTGACACTAATACTGATGGCTTCTTATCTATAGGTATTATTAGCTATATCTAAGTACAAAAAGTGCCATACTTTGCTTTATATAATAGCTGTGCCTCTGAAAATTATATTTATTAATTGATTTCTAAAGTTAATTTAATTTCAAATACATTAGGACATCTTATTATTTAAATGAATTTTGTACTGAATCCTCTATTTTGTGTAGTAAAGAAATCTTTAGCAATGTGAATAAATATCCTGGAAATTTTCCTGTTTTTTAAGTTCAGAATATTGCAGATCAAGTTATCTGAAAGCCAAACTGCACCTGTACTTGTAGTCACTGAATGTTACATATATGAATATAAATACCTCTCAGTAATAAAATATATTTATAATGGGGAATTAACATTTCCCACATTTCCACAGTGTGGAATAACCAACCACATTCACAAATGTCCCCTAACATTATTTTTAAAATGATACTGGGCAAGGAAAAGCTAGAAGCATCAATGCCATGCATAAAGATATTATTACAGACATACTCCTTTGGTTAACCTTCAGAGGCTGCCATGGTCCAGTAAGAATCGTTGGCTTAGTTCCCTGAGCTCCTCCCTGTATGTGGTGTGTGTGTGTGTGTGTGTGTGTGTGTGTGTGTGTGTGTGTGTGAGAGAGAGAGAGAGAGAGAGAGAGAGAGAGAGAGAGAGAGAGAAAGAGAGAGAGAGACCAATAGACAGACAGACAGATAGACAGAGACAGACAGAGAATATATGTAGGTCTTTTGGAAATTTATCTGTGGTTAAGACTGTAATTTAGCTCTACTGATGCTTTAACATACCTAACTATAATAAAAACAAACTGTCCATAATAATTTGCAAATTTTGTTTTCTTTCAACATAATTAAATAAGCAGCAACATCATGTGGTCCAGGAATAATTTGAAACCTCCCTATCAGAGAAATGGAGACACTAGTTTGGAATCTTCTCCTTGGATATAAGATGTAATATGAACTATTCTTCAGCATACACCATCCCATGGGGCACCTAAGGATGTGGCACTGGATAGTGTCCAAGTGTGTTGGAGGGAGTCCTAGAAATAACATTCATCATGCTTAGTAAGGTCTTGAGTTGTACTGCTGCCTTGAGCTTTTAGATACTTTTTTTCATGCTCTTGGTCATGAGATGCTCTTTCCGCTTCTGCTGCCATGTTTTTACAGCTGGCCCTTCAGTAATATTCTGCACTCCAAAAAGTTCTCATTCATTCAGTCTAAGTATACCCAACCAACTTTTCCGAGGATCAATTGAAATTTCAGGAGGAATCTAGATAAATTGAAAATCGAGCTATTTGTAGCTGAAAGTATAAATGTATATTCAACAATCCATAGCTGGATGAGCTGCTCTTTTGTTCAGTGTATATATATGTGTGTGTATGTGTGTGTGTGTGTGTGTATTTGTTCTTGTGATTCATATTTACCCTTTAAACCAAAAAAGACAAAATTTAAAAACAAATTGGGATTAAGAATGGAATACTATTGTTTCCTCAGAACTCACAACACTCCATCTCCTGACTCCAAGAATTTTCACATACTTGGGACTCTTTCCTTCTTCATTATTGCTTCCTAGCTTCCCTAGCCTCTAAGTTAAAGCTCTACATTCTATAAGATTCCTTTCCTGATCTCCCTTAATACTAGAGCTTTCCTCTTTATTCATCATCTACAATGTATCTTGCCTATATATTGTTTCTATATAGTTACTTGTATTTTGCCTTCTTGATTAGATTATGACTCCCACGAGAATATAGATTGTCTTTCTCCTTACTTGCATAGTGTTTGGTTCATAGTCATTGTTCAATAAATGTTAGTTGACTGGTTGCTCAGACATTACACTGTTCCTAATTTTCATTTTTCATCTCTTCCTTTCTATTTTGGACATGGAGGTTAGTCTAGTTTTTGCAAGTGAGGTTTGTGTGTGTGTGTGTTTTTGTTTGTTTTTGTTTCTTTGGTCTATTTGATATTAGGGCAGTAAGATAGAGCACCAGACTTGGAATCATAGGATCTAAGTTTAAATCTGACCTCGGGTACTTACTAACTCAATAACCCTGAGTAAGTCACTTTAAGAATGTTTGCCTCATTTTTCCTGTTATTATCTGTGAAATAAGCTGGAGAAGGAGATGATCAACTACTTTAGTGTCTTTGTCAAGAAGACAAGTCTTTGTCGAGAAAATCCCAAATGGAGTGACAAAGAGGTAGATACAAATGAAATGACTGAACACCAACATCAACAACATAATACCTTAGCCTCTGTAGGCTCAACAGCTGTTCTTTAATGTTAGAATTTGAATGAGTCTGGCCTCAGTTAAACTGAAACTTGTTACAGATCTTAGTTTAAAAAGGCCAAAGTCTCCCATTTCATCCAGGACCATCTCCAGCTATCCTGATCTATATCTGACCACTGGACCCAACTGGCTCTGGAGGGAAAGTGGGGCAGGTGACCTTGCACAGCTCTCCCTCACTTAAATCCAATTCACTTGCATATAAGTATATATATATATGTGTGTAAAGCTCTATGAAGTAAAATAAAGTAAAGTAAACCTCTATAAAGTAAATTCCAGTAAAACTAGAATTGGTCCCTTGGAAGATTCACTCCTTCCTTCTTTCCTTCTTTCTTCCTTCCTTCCTTCCCTCCTTCCTCTCCTCATTCCTTCGCTTTTTTTTCTCTGTCCATATAGGCTATCATACCATAACCTACAGATGCTCTTAGAAGCATTTTTTTTTCCTTTTTTCTTTGCACTTCTGAAAGTTTAATGATGGATGAATGGACAGATAAATAGATAGAATAGAGACTAAATTATCTCTACAATTCCTTCCAATTCTATAGTCTATGAAATTTTTTATACCTCAATTTTCCTTTAAACCAAACTGTAGAATTTCAGGAATAACATCTGAGCCTGTGAAGGTATAGAAACAGAATGGCTTCATCAAAGCCAAGAAGTAGAAAATCTGGATTTCTAATCACATGAGCTTGGGGAGATTAGTGCACAATAACCAGTTCAAAAATTTCCCACAAATTAAGTTAAATGATTGTTGAGAAATTGTATACTCTGAGTTGGTAGAGTCGATTTGAAAGTTGGGAAAAGAAAGAAAAAAAACATGGGAAAATCAAATTGATTTTCACTTTCTCTCTAGTACATTGCTTTCACACAAGAATACCACTGTGACATTTCTAGGCCCCCTATGTGATTGCTCTAAGGGTATTGCTATATACCTTCTAGTTATACACACAGCTATATGAGTGGTATATATCTACTAAGTTACCCATTAAATGACTGTGTCAGATCGTATTTCTGGTTAATTGTTAGTGCATTATGACCTTAGACTTTGCCTGTGTATTTAATAACACCATCTGCTGCCTAGGGCAGCAATACTACAATTTTACATGAGGATTACTGTTCTTCTTTTAGAAACAGCAGAACTCAGTCTGAAGCGTTGAAACTCAGACATAGAAGTAGTTAAATTATACCAACTAAGGAAAATGTAAAGCATGAATCCAGCTACTTTCTCCCGACCAATTTGCTAGGTTACAACTAGGGAAAAAAATCAAAATTTATATGTTATAACAAGGCCATTTTTAAAAAGACATTTATAAATTGGGCTCTTTTGCTGGGAAAGGAAGGAAAGAGTTTGTGTTTTGTTTTGGGTTTTCTTTTTTAACAGACTTCAGCTTTGCTATGATTGTGTGTTAGTTTTCTCCTGGGATAGTTTCTTGTTATCTATGTAACACCATGGGAAAGTCCCCAATAAAACAGACAATACAAAAGAATTTCCTAAAAGTTAAATGTCATGAATAGCTGGTTCTTCAAACAACAACAACAACAAAGCAAAACAGAACCTTCTGAGCATGTCTTTTCTCTCTGTTTTTGGACCCGTTGTTTGGGAATGTGGGAATGCTGCCCATACTAATAGCAAAAGCAAAGCCCTGGATTTGGAGTTGAAGGCTTAAATCCTGCATCTTGTTCCTTACTGCCCCATCACCCCACTCAACTATCTTGAACCTGAGTTTCCTCAGCTATAAAATGAGGGGTTTGAACCATCTGGATTATTAGGGTTCCTCCCTGCTCTAAGTCCTAACTTCCTATCAGGGCCTAATTTGTTTGGTGTCTGCTTCCTTCAGGGGATAAACATAGATAATGGGTTCTTTGACTATGGAGATAGGCAATCAAATTCGACTATGCCCCATTTCGAATAGTATAATAATTAGTCCAAACTACCACAAAAGAAAATTTCCCATTGAGTGGGAGAATTCACCTATAAATCAACACTTACCTCGCAGAGAAGAAATAAGAGGGATTTTTTTTTTGTTTGTGGTGGTGGTATTTTTCTTACTTCCTTGACTCAGGTGAATATGTTGTTCTGCTCTATATAATCAAAAGGGAGAAAATAATTAAGCTAATACTAGAAGGTTAGTGGCCCATTAATAAAAACAGTTGACATTTAAGTAGCATTTAAAGTTAGCAAAGCATTTGCCTGCACTATCCTATTTGATCTTCACAATGACCTTGAGAGTAGGTAGTTGCTTGGGAAGTAGTTGCTATTATTATCATCTCGTTTTATAAATGATGAAATGTATTGGAGAGGTAAATCAACTTGGCCAGGATGTCACAGTTAGAAACCATCCCAGTCAGCAGTCAAATCCATGTTTTCCAGAATTCCATGACTATTTTCCATTGTAATTATATTTACATTCTTTGATTTGCTGACTTTACTCTAGAGCCAGCCCAAAAAAGACTCCCACCCCCTACCTCCCAAACCGTGCTAGTTTTAAAGTTTCTTTTTTCTTTACAAATTCTTTTCTTTGGAATTCTTACAATGACAGTAGCTCCCAGGAACCATAAGTAAAAATTCTGCTCTATCATTTGCTTTGTTTAAGATATGGAAACAAAGAATTTTTAAAAAATTTTTATTTGGAACTGAAAGAGTTGAATTAAAAGCCAAGCACACAAATACCATCAACAGGATGCTTGGCTAAAAGAAAACAACTTGAAAAGTACATATGTAGAGATTTGAGCCTAAAGCACTTGAAAGCATCCCAAACAGGCATGCCCTGACATGTTTTCAGTAAAGGGCTTTAGCATTCCAGGTTTTTAAAAGGCTGTTTCTTGTTTCATCTAAAAAAGACCTTCTGACTTTTCTCTATACTTTGTGTTCATAGAAGCTGAATCTGATTCTTGAAAATCTGACTTGATAATATAAAAATTCACTATAATTATGTGGAAAATAAAATATGTATCTTCCTTTTTGTTAGTGTTTTAAAATATAAAAATAATAATTAACATGTATATGGTACCTACTAAGTGTTAGACACTGTGTAAGTGCTTTATAACTGTTTTATGCTCACAACCCTGGCAGGTAGGTGCTGTTATTTTCCCTATTTTAGATGAGAAACTGAGGGATGACAGTGGCTAAGTGACTTCCCAGGATCACACAGTTGGTAAGCATATCATCCCCCCCCAAAAAAAAAAATCTGCTCACATTTGCTATATTCCCAGGTCTGAAAAATAAAATAAAATATAAGGACTTTCATTTTCACAAACCATTTCACAATATAAAAGCTAATGTAGAAATTTGTGAATGTACCATTAAATTTGCCATAACCAACAGTCAAAAAAATGTATGTTTTTTAAAAAAATTAGAAATCATTACTTTGTCAGGCAGCTACAACCAGTGGAATCCAGTGATGGTGCAAAAAGTCTCAAAATAGGTTTGCACATCCTGCTGACCTCTTCAACTTAATGCCAGTGTATGGAACTTTTTAAATGAGTGCTTCTTGAAGAATCAAAAAGTAGTAAAGATGGCACTAAATCTTCATCTAATTTATATGCATGACAAAAAGATGTCCTGTGGCAGTATGAATCTTTTTCATAGAGACCTTGAAACATTCTCAGAGGAAAATGTCAGTCTAGAAAAGAGCAGAATTAATGATGATATAGTCCTGCTTGCCAGAGACATGTATCTTCAGTACAGACAGTGGTTTAGACATTCCTTACTTGGTACTTTAGCACAAGCCAAGCAGACATGATGTTCTCAGATGATGTGATGATCTGTTAGCTGTTTAACTTCACAAACTTGTTTTGATGTCAATATACTCAAAAACAGAATGTAAGGATTTGTTGGGTTGGGGGAAAAGGACAGGGAGTGCTGTTTGTTAGACAACTACAGTCACTTGATCAATGGATAAAGAGCTAAACCAAATACAAGTACTGGACTGTGCTTTCTTTAGTATATGTGACATGTGAAATAAAACTAAAATTCGTATATTTACATATGTGCACCTTGCTATTCATTTGGGTTGTCAAAGCAAGTCATAAGCATTTTTTAAGTGGCTATTGTGTGTCAAGCACTGTGTTAAGCCTCAGGGATATAAAGGGATCTCAAAGAGTTCACAGTTTGAGGAGACAACATGCAAACAAGATATAGATAGATATACAAACAAGATATAAATAGATACATAGATATGCAAACAAAATGTAGTTACGTTGATATGCAGACAAGATATAGATACAAAACTATGCAAACAAAATATAGATACATAGATGGATACATAAGTGAATAGGTAAGAAGAAAGAAAGGAAGAAACAGAAAGAAAAACAAAGAAAGATAAATAGATGGATAGATCAACTGACCAATTGATAGATATTCAAACAAGAGATAAATGCATAGATACATAGATATGCAAATAAGATATACATATATAAATAGATGGATAGATACCTAGATATATATGTAAACAAAATAAATAGATCAATAAATAGGTAGATAGATATGCAAACAGGAGATAGATACATCGCTGGAAAGATATGCAAATGAGATATAGATGAATACATAAATATGCAAATAAGATAGAAAGTAGTGTTTTATATATGTATGTGTGTCTGTCTCTGCGTGTGTCTCTGTGTCTATAAAAACAAAATATATAAATGTAAATTAAAACAACTCTGAGATACCACTACATGCCTCTCAAATTGGCTAGAATGACAAGAAAAGATAATGCTGAATGTTGGAGGGGATGTGGGAAAACTGGGACACTGATACATTGTTGGTGGGATTGTGAATGCATTCAACTATTCTGGGGAGCAATTTGGAACTATGCTCAAAAAGTTATCAAACTGTGCATACCCTTTGATCCAGCAGTATTACTATTGGGCTTATATCCCAAAGAGATCTTAAAGAAGGGAAAGGGACTGTATGTGCAAGAATGTTTGTGGCAGCCCTTTTTGTAGTGGCAAGAAACTGGAAACCGAATAGATGCCCATCAATTGGAGAATGGCTGAATAAGTTGTGATATATGAATGTTATGGAATAACATCCTGTAAGAATGTTCTGTAAGAAATGACCAGCAGCATGATTTTAGAAAGGCCTGGAGAGACTTATATGAACTGATGTTGAGTGAAATGAGCAGGACCAGGAGATTGTTATATACTTCAACAACAATACTATATGATGATCATTTCTGATGGATGTGGCCCTCTTCAACAATGAGAAGAACCAAACCAGTTCCATTTGTTCAATAATGAAGAGAACCAGCTATATCCAGCAAAAGAACTATGGGAAATGTGTGTGAACCACAACACAACATTTCCACTCCCTCGCTTTTTGTCTGCTTGCATTTTTTATTTCCTTCTCAGGTTATTTTTACCTTATTTCTAAGTCCAATTTTTCTTGTGCAGCAAAATAATTGTATGGATATGTATACATATATTGTATTTAACATATACTTTAATATATTTGACATATATTAGTCTACCTGCCATCTAGGGGAGGAGGGGAAGGAGGGGAAAAGTTAGAACAGAAGGTTTTGCAAGGGTCAATCCTGAAAAATTACCCATCCATATATCTTGTAAATAAAAAGCTATAATAAAAAAAAAAAAGAAAAGAAAAAAATATATATACATATGCATATATATATTCAGGAAAATTTGGGGAGGTTCAGATGGAAGGTACTAAAAATAAGGTAGACTGGAAAGTTTTCTTACAGAAAGGGATACTTTAGCTGAAACTTGAAAGGGAATCTTGAAGGTAGAGAAGAATAGCAGGAGAATTTTAAGTATGGTGGACAGCCAATAAAAATCCTAGATTGGAAGATGGAGAGTCTTGTTTGGGTAACAGCAAGAAGGCCAATATAGTAGATTGCAGAGTTCTTGAACATGAGATTACCTTAATATTGTGTCATTGACTTTTGTAAAGTGGGTTGGAAAAATAATCACTGTTTACAAATTGTTGCTGAATTTTGTTTTATTTTTTAAACTTAACTGAAAAGATTCAGGACATCAGTTATGAATGTTCTCCTGTTCCTTCATTTTTACCTTTAAAAAATCTAAAAATAATGATGAAAAGTTAGACATGACAAATACATGCAGAAGAAATTTGTGTTGGAAATGACATAATTTTAAAGACACTCAGGATTGATTTTCAAACCATATAAAAAAGGACAAAATTCTATAACAGGAAAAAAAAGCATATATGGTTTTATAAGGAGGTCTACTAACCAACAAGGTGTCTAACATAAAAAATGTTCATGATGTTTTATGAAATAAGGCAGAGTGAAGAATGTAGGATGAAAAGAAAAATACATAAAATGAATATGAGTATACAAAAGAAGAGCAGCTGGATGGCACAATGGAGAGTGCCACATCTGGAGTCACGAAAACCTGAGTTCAGATCCAACCTCAGACAGTAGTTACAAGATCCTGGACAAATTATTTAACCCTGTTTGCCTAAGTTTTCTCATCTGTAAAATGAGCTAGAGAAGGAAATAGCAAACCACTTTAAAATCTTTGTCAAGAAAACCCCAAAATGAGATAACTATGAGTCAGACCTGACTATATGACTAGAACAAAAATGCAAAAGAAAATAATTGTTAAAAGCAGCAAATTATAAATAATCAACAAACAATATTTGTATCAACTTTTATACATTTCTAAATGCTTTAATAAGGCATACAATGCAAAAGTAGAGGGTGGCATGTGCTATTATTCATGACTCTTTCATATTTGTTTTCAGAGATTATACATTGTCAGAGACTAAGCTGCATTAAATTTGTATGATGTTTCAAAAGAAAATTTATCAACAAAAACAAAAAATATCAACAAAAAACTTTTCATTTTCAAAATATATGCAAAAATAGTTTTCAACATTCACCCTTGCAAAACCTTGTGTTTCAATTTTTTCTCTCTCCATTTCCCCCACCTCCTCCCCTAGATAGCAAGTGATCCAATACATGTTAAATGTGTAATTCTTCTAATTGTTACATTACATAAGAAGGAAAAAAATAAGAAAAAAAAGTAATCAAACAAAAACAAAAAAGATGAAAATACTATATATAGTGTGATCCACATTCAGTCCCTACATTCCTCTTTCTGAATGCAGATGGCTCTTTCTATCACAGTTCACTGGAATTGGAGTCAAGTCCAACACAGTTTATTATCATCACATAATCTAACACAAAACATTTTTATAACCATGACCTATGTACATATCAAAAGTATCTTTGATGAAATATATTCATAAATATTTCACAGATGATTTAAACACATCTTCCTAGTTCAACAACTGACCAGGAAAATGAGAATATAAGAATTCACTATGTCCATTCTCTGTTTATTTAAATCTATTTGAATTAGTAATAATTGACATTTATATATCACTTTAAAGTTGTTTTACAATCCTCTCACTCATATTTTACAACAACCTTGAGATATAAGTATTGTTATCCTCATTTTATGTACCAGGAAAATGAGGTTCAAAGTAATTAAATGACTTGTCCATGTAATGACCGCGTATTTAAAATCAGTCGGAGTCAGGAATTCAGGTGAAGGGAAAAATCTTCAATATTTATTGAAGTGAAGAGGTGAATAAAGATTGCAATAGCAAATATAGGCAAGAAAGATTGTGATAGCAATATGGGCAGTTGCAACAGGAAGCCAGCTAACAGAGAGAGATGTGAGCTGGGGAAACCGTGGCAATGGCAATCCCAAAAGTCTCTCCTTCCCCTTCCTTTTCCACTCCCCTGCCTCCACCCACCAAAATCGTCATTTCCTATACAACACATCAGGACTTGCACAAAGAGTGGGCGGGGGCCATTCTTTCTTCAAGCTTATATATTAATAGAGTATGGTCCAATTACTATTTAACCTCATGTGCTTGGGACCTCAGTGCATCAACTCAAGCCTCAGCCCATTACATCTCCCACTTTCTTTTGTTTTAGAACACAGGTGATCATGCCATCCCTGACTCCTCAGGGAGGTCAGAGCCCCCAAGGGGAGGTGATCACACCCTCCCTGATTTCTCAGGAAAGGAGGTGAAAGCACCAAAAAGGAGGTGATCATGACCCCCCTGACTTCTCAGGAAGGGAGGTGAAAGCACTAAAAAGGAGATAATCACGCCCTCCCTGACATCTCAGGAAGGGAGATGAAAAGCACCAAAGGGAAGTGGGGGTTGCTAGCAGGTTTCTGGGCTCAAGGGGTCTTATTATGCACAAACCCATTATAAATCTTTCGGTCGTCTGTCTTTTATCCATGTTGTGATAGACACCTTTTCAGGATTCACTTTTGCTATACCAGCAGCAAAAGAGACAGCCCAAGTGGTCACTGAATTCCTCACGCAAGCATTTGCCATTATGGGTGTGCTACAAGCAATAAAAACAGACAATGGTCCTGCATACACCTCCAAACATTTTGCACACTTTTGTGCACAGTATAAGATTTTACACACCACTGGCATACCCTTTAATCCTCAAGGACAGGCAATAGTAGAGAGGAGAAACAGAGACATTAAGACGCTCCTCCAAAAACAAAAGAAAGGGGGAGCCACAGGTAACCCTAGAGAACTACTAAATCTAGCACTTTATACTATTAACTTCTTGATTTTTGACAAAGATGCACTGGCTCCGGCAGACAGGTTTTATAATCCACCGGAAGGGCAATGTCCAGTGCGAGCAGCTCCACATTGGGCGCCAAATGTAATGACCATGTATTTAAAATCAGCTGGAGTCAAGAATTCAGGTTAAGGGGAAAATCTTCAATATTTATTGAAGTGAAGAGGTGAATAAAGATTGCAATAGCAAATATAGGCAAGAAAGATTGCAATAGCAATATGGGCAGTTGCGACAGGAAGCCAGCTAACAGAGAGAGATATGAGTTGGGCAAACCGTGGCAATGGCAATCCCAAAAGTCTCTCCTTCCCCTTCCTTTTCCACTCCCCTGCCTCCACCCACCAAAATCGTCATTTCCTATACAACACATCAGGACTTGCACAAAGAGTGGGTGGGGGCCATTCTTTCTCCAAGCTTATATATTAATAGAGTATGGTCCAATTACTATTTAGCCTCATGTGCTTGGGACCTCAGTCCATCAACTCAAGCCTCAGCCCATTACATGTCCAGGATAACACTGTACATCTCTGGGGCAGCTAGGTAGTTCAGTGGATAGTGCACCAGCTCTGAAGTCAGGAAGATCTGAATTCAAATGAGTGGACTCAGACACTTAACAGGGTCTAGCTGTGTGACCTTGGGCAAGTCACTTAACCCTAGTTGCTTCAAAAAAAAAAAAAAAAAAAAAACAAAAAAACACTGCACATCTCTGATCTACATGTATTTGTATTTCTTTTATATATCTTATATGTAAATCATCACTGAATATGCTGCACTTGACTTATGCCTACCATGCTTCTCTCCCCATTCATTGCCCTTTGGATCACCTGAAATTTGGATCTGTTGGGAATTGTTTTATCCCATGATTCATAGTCATATATAATTATCAGAGACTAGTAGTTTTCAGAAGACACATTTCATAGAAAACAAAAGATGTTTTACAAAAGATAAAATAGACAATCTGGACTATATAAAATTTAAAATATTGTTTTTCAAAAGTAAAATCAGTTCACCTGGAACTAGAACAGATAAAGATGGTGGGGAGGAGGGATCTTTACATTAAATCCCTCTTATGAAAGCTTGACATCAAAAATCTATAGAGAAGTAACATCAATATTTAATATTAATAGTTATTCTACAACAGACAAGTAAGGGGTAGCTGTGACATAATGGATAAGAGAGCTGAGCCTGGAGTCTAAAAGTCTGCTCTTCTTGAGTCCAGTTCTGACCTCAGACACTTACTAGTTGTGGAACCCTAGATAAGTCACTTAATGCTGTTTACCTCAGTTTCCCCCACTATAAAATGATCTGGAAAAGGAAATGGCAAAACTACTCTAGTGTCTTTCCCAAGAACACCCCAAATAGGGTTACAAAGAATCAGACATGATTAAAATAATTGCACAACAACAAAGTTTTCCAAATGAAGTTTTCAAAAAGGAAAATACAAACTCAATACCCATCAGAAAGAATGTTCAGAATCATTAACAATTGCAGGAATGTAAATGAAGGTTACAATGAACTACTATATCACATAAATAAAGATTACCAAGATGCAAAGAGACAAGAAAGCCTGTTGTGGGAGAGCCTATAGGAAAATAAGAATGAATATGAATTCACTATTAGTGGAACTATAAACTAATTTAAATGTACTGGAAAATAATTTTAATTTATTTGAAGAAAATTAAAGTTGTATACCCTTTAGTTCAGAGGGTTTGCTACTAAGGCTGTATACCAGGAATATTATTGACAGAAAGAAAAGACAAATGCTCAGAGGTGTTCATAGAACCATTATTGTAATAATGGGAATATGAAAACAAATCATGTACCCCATAAATGAATAATGGCTGAACAAATTATGGTACATGAATACAAGTGAATGCTACTTCATTGTAAGGAATGATTAATGATGAATACAAAGAATTCAGAGAAACACAAAATTGAAATTGGTAAGAAAAGAGGGGAAAAAAAGCAGAGCAAAAAAGAAATAAACAAGATTACCCAAATTAATTGGAAGGTTCTATGAAATAAGATTTTATTTGCATCCAGAGAAAGAACTCACACACACATATATATGTATAGATACCTTATACCTATCCATCTCTGTATCTATAGATCTATATCTATAAATTTGCATCTGATGGTAGTCACTTGGTGGTTGGGAGAGAAAGAGGAAAAAAAGGAAGTTACATGATGACTTTGCTATGAAAATACTTGTTTTATTTCTTAAGTTCAAATTTAAAAAAAAGAAAAATGTAAAAAAAAAAAAAAAGAATCAAGGAATTCAGCAACGCAGCAATGTAAATAAAGTCAACTTGGAGAGGTAACAAAAGGGCAATGAGTTATAACAGTTGGTTTTGCCATACTTTCAATATGAAACAAACAAAAAACTATAAAAATTCTTCTTTTTACTAGATAATTTACAGATATTTGTATATGGGTTTATTTACAATAATTTTGAAAAGTGTACTTTGTAATGGAGTTGGGAGGATTTATTAAAAAGTGACTATTGTTTTAAGGAAAAATGTATCAATACTTTTTTTTTTTTAAGTAAAGATAGGTTGCTCTATCAAAGATAAATTTAAGATCATCAAAAGGACTACTATTTGCCAAATACAATATAGCTGATTCTTCTTCTGTTCACTTCTGGGTCCAACTCCACTCCTTGGATTGGTAATTCAGGTACAAGTCTAAACAATATGTATTTTTCATCCATTTGATTTTTCCTGTATGGATTGTCACACAATCTCTTTTGAGCATTTATTTTTCTAGTTGAAAAGGCCCTTAGGGACTTGATTCTCTGATCCTTCTAGTTCTTAGAATCCCTTTTTAGCTTGAAAGTACTTTGTGTTTGCTTATGTAAATATATGGTGCTTGTCCCACTAGAATGTAAGGGACTTGAGAGTGGGGATTTAGTTATTTTATTTTTCACTCTGTATTCTCTACATCACAGTGTCTGGCCCATTGTAGTCATTTAGTAAGTTGTCGAATGAGTGATACCAATGGCATTCATAAACATAAACAACTGGAAAATAGCTACCTCCATTTATAAAGAATTCCCTCTTTCGTTTGAACGTTATTCAAGACATTCTCCATGATGCTGCTGAACATATTTGACCTCATGTCTTCTGGTTATATACTTGATATTGATAATCATGGTATCATTGAACTAAGTAATTTTTGTGTTTACAACTATCAAAGAATTCTACAAAATTCCTGAACAGAAACAATTACAGAGACAACTTTCTCCAGAGACCTTCTGAGTATGAGAATTAAGTTGTAGGAGAAATTTTAAACTATGTTTTACTCTAATGAAAACAATAAGATCAAAGTGAATTATATATAATGGTAATGACCAAAATTAACCTAGATGAAGAAATGAAGAAAAATGCTTTTTCCTTTATCCATTATAGAGATTGGAGACTAAGAATGATACACGATCAACTTTGATCAATATAACAGTTATTTTTTCTTAATCAGTCTTTGTCTTCTTTGTTGTAAGGAAAGGAGTAGGAGCGGGTAGAGGAGAAGGGTACATTCTAAAATGACTATAATGTAAAAGGAAAAAATTCTATAAAACAAAGAAACAAAAATGGTTATAATTCAAATAAGTAAATATTGAATAAATGAAATCAATAAGGCAAATTAATAAAGATTCAATTATAAAGTCTTTTGCAGACTTTAAGTATCTACATTTGTACCACACTAATTGCCCCCTAAAGAATCTCATTATTTAATACTTATCTCCAAAGAGTTATTAAGGAAATATTTTGCAAACTCAAAATTTACTACTCTTTACTTTGTAAAAACTAATATATAAATATGAGTATTTTTTCATTAACATTGTTGGCTTTTCTTGAATTTTCAGGGATATGGTCTGGCCAAGTTCTCCACTTAGGCATTTGCTTTGTGTCAAATTGGTTTAGAAATACAAAACTCATTTGTATTTGAATTTTAGTTCTCTGTGATTAGTTTTAGTAAACATTCTGTATTTATAAGTACATTTCAGGAAATATATTTTACTATGCTTGTCTACCAGTTGCCTTTCTTCAAAGATCAAGACTGGGCAATTATTACTCTGTGTCTCTCATCTTTTGCATGCAAACTTTAATTTTTACCACCATTTGGCATAACTATGATACATGTGCCTCCTAATTGTAAAGTATCAATTTTAGATGTAGGAGATATTATGACCAATTGAGAAGCTTACTCACAATAATAACTATCCCTTATGATTATTTGAATATTACATACTTTCAAAAGCTTCATTATTTTTATTTTCTAAAGTATATGTTTACATATACATATATTATATGCACGTGTGTATATGTATATATGCATATATTTATATACATATGCAATACATATACATACATATAAACATACACATGTATGTGCATATATATGAATGATTTGTGTGAGTATATGAAAGACACAGAACAAGAGAAACATACCCAATTCCACATAATCAATACAAATTATGAAAAAAGAAAGCTAAACATTTAGAGATTTCATAGGAAGTATTTGATTATTAAATGTCTTAAGCCTATATAATACTTTGTTAGATAATAGAATATTTCAAGGATTTTAAATTTCCTTAGTGTAAACACTAATCACAATCCTCTTCATTAATTAGGAGGCAATTTCCTCTATTGTTTTGGCCAAAAATTTCACCTGGTAACCAACTCTGATGGTAACTCTCTAAAAACTTAATCATACTCATCTTAAGAACCTATCACCAAGCCTGGATCAAAAGACTTTCTAGTCCAATGTGACTACATATTATATGTTGCTAGCTCAAGCTGTGGAAGATTCTCTTCCACAGAATCACAAAATTTTATAGCTGAAAGAGAAATCAGTAGCCATCTAGTACAATCCATACATAAAAAAATACTCACTCTAACACATCTGATGGATAATCATCTAGCCTCCGATAATCATCTAGCCTCCAATGAAGGAAAACCAATTCTTTTTTGAGGCAGCCCATTCCATTTCTGGATAGTTCTAATTGTACATTAATAATTTATATTATTATATAATATATAATATGATATAATAAAAATGGTAAAGTTTTTCCTGACTTTGTTTAAATTTTGTTCCTTTTAATTTCCACATACTACTCCTGGTTCTGACTTCTGGTACCAAAGAGAATAATCCTTTTTCTGTATCATAGTCTTTCAAATTCCTAAAGATAGCTATCATATTATCCTTGAATTTTCTTCTTTTCTAGGCTAAGTATCCCTACTTCACCCAACCAGTATTAATATGTTGTAGATTCAAGGCCTTTCATCATCTTGGTTGTCTTCTTCTGGATAATTTCCACCTTATTAATGTCTTTAAACCAAAAGGTTCAAAAGGATTAAATTAAGCAGGACCACTTATTACCTACAACCTTGTGCCTTGAAACTATGATTTTTTTTAATGTAGCACAATATCAATTAAGTTTTGTTGACTACTCTAACTGCCAGAACAGTTAAACTTGTAGTCTACTAAAGCCCCTAGATCTTTTAAAAAATAAACTTTAATCTACACTAATTCTGTTGTTAGGGTTCATCCTTCAATCTCAAAGGGCATCACTGGTATCAAGAGGGTGATTTCTCGACTCAAGAGTGAATTGGATTTAAGTGAGGCATGGCTTTACAAAATCATTAACTCATTCTCTCCTCAAGGGTCATCAGAGTCCAATGGCAAAATCTAGCTCAGGACAATTGGCAATAGCCTCAAATGCAGTAGGAGACTCTGGTCTTTTTAAGCTAAGCTCTCCCAAGTCTCTGTTTATTTGAGGCAAAATCCATTTAGTTATTAAAGACTAGTCATGAACTGAAGCAAAAGATGACCTAGTTTGATCTCTCAAGAGAATCAATCTGGGAAGGGAAGACCCTCAGATTTTCTGGACAAAACAGAAACAATTGCTATTTACACTCATTCTGAGCCATCAAAACTCAAACAATGAGAAAGTGAGGCTTGGTCTGGGACCTATTATCAACCAATCAATGAAAGTCAAACTGATTTGGGTCCTTAATTCTATACAGATACTTGTTTCCTGAATTTGGGTTTAAGAGGTTACATTTATCCCTAATGAATTTTATCTTATTAGATTCTATCTAATGCTGAATCTTTTTGAATCAATTATGATCATTGTGTTAAACTGTTCCTCATACCTTAGTGTCATCTGAAAATTTAATGAACTTGCCATCTATCCCTTGGTCTGAATTAGTAATAAAATGTTAAGTGGCAAAGGGTCAAGCAGAAATCCTTAGGCTACTTCACTAGAGACCTCTTGCCAAATGCACATTGAATCTTTAACTAATATTATTTGAGTTCAATCATTCAACTAAATTTAAATCCATCTAATTATATTACGAACCATATTTTCCACAAGGAATATGGGATTGTTTATCAACTTGTATAAACTATATTTATAACATCTCCTTGATCTTCTAATTTGGTAACTGTCAAAGAAAGAAATGTGTCATCTACATAACTTGTACCTGGTAAAGCTATGTTCATATTTTCCTTTTTATATGTTCACTCACCATCTATTTATTAAAGCTTGGGAGAATTTTCCTAACATCTAAGTTAAGATCACTGGCCTGCAGTTTTCAAAATTCTGTTCTTTTCCTTCTTTTTTGAAAATCAGAACAACATTCTCTCTTTCAACATTATGGTATGACTCCTGTTTCGTACAGTTTTTCATATAGCATTAACGACTAACTACTAAGTGATACTAAGTAATCACACTTACCAGTACTTTCAGTAATTGAGCATATAGTTCAGTTTAACTAGATGATATAACTTCACCAAGAGCAAATAGGAGCTCACCTTACTAGTTTGGCTATCAGCTCCTATTTAGGCATGTTTATGTTGTTATTTTCAGGGCAAAAGTTATTTTCCAGAGCAGAAAAAAAAGAGGCAAACAACTATTGAGCAGCTCTGCCTTCTCTCTGTTATCGATACCATTACCCCAAGCAGAGGTTCTCTCTATTTTTTTATTCTCTTCTTTTTTATTTATAAGTTTAATTTTTTTTTCTTAGTTTCCTTCCTTAACCTCAATTCATTTTAAGTATTTGTGGTCCTGACTTTATTTTGGATGATCATGTCATGGCCTTTATTCAACTTCTGTTGCCTACCTTTGCTTCTGTCTTTCATACTTATTTTTGAAAATTGAAAATGTTAGTGAGGTTTTGGTACCTCTATATCAGTCACTTTACAACTCCCATTTTTGCCCCTCCTCAGAATCTTTTCTCTGTGTGTCTTTCTGATTTCGATCTTAAGTTTCTCATTCCTCCTGTAGTAACTTTTTAGTCCATAGGATCAGATTTCTCTTTCCTTAGAGTTCAATTATGAGGTTTTAAAGTAGAAACTTAGATTTAGAGCAAGAGTTTAATTGAAGGCATTATTATTAAATATACCCACAAAATAATTACAGTTCATTTTACTAGAAAAATACTGTTATCTTGCTGAGCACATTAGACTGGAACAAATAAGCAGCAGAGCAGATCATCAAAACACAATTTGGTAAAGAGAAATGTCATTATTGATTAGAATCCCAGAAAAAAACATTTTCTTTCTTTCAAGAGGAATTTAGTTTAGTTCATGTTGGTCAATAGCTATTTTGAGGATAAAAACAATAGCATATACATTCTTTGAGGACAAGGATTTTCATCTTTTATTTCCCTGTGTTTAACACGTCTTGCCCATGATAGACATACAAATATCTACTGAATTAATTTGTTAAATTAATGCTCATTTGAACAATGAGTTATAGTCACTTAACTGGTAGTAATGGTATAGTGATATAGTAATAGTTTATATATTGTAATAGCTTATACATCTATCACTTTACAGTGATATCTTTCACAATGGTCTCATAACTTTGGAAATCCAAGTATCATTATCCATAGTTAATAGATAAGGACAATGAGGTTATTGGATCACCATGTATATTCCAAGTCCTAACTACTCTTCTTAGAAATACACCAAGGTTAGATCTGGGAGTCTCTTCTTTTTCTACATTCTCTACTTCTTTTTGACTTCATCAGCTTAAAAATCACATCCATGAAGATGGCCGACATAAAGCTCTTATTGTAAGCCTTTCTCTTGAATTCTTATCCTGAATCTCTATCTTTTGAATGCTTCAAACTGAATATTCCAGAAACATCTCAAACTCAACATATCCAAAACAGAATTCATTATCTATCCATTTAAATCCACCCTTCTTCTAAACTCTTCTATTTCTATCAGGAGCATCACCATTTTGCCAGTTCTAATGTCAGCCATTTCTTTAACATGTCACTCCACTTGTCCATTCAATTGCTAAATCTTGTAATGTCTTCCTCCACCACATCTCTCGCATCTATTTCTTTTTTGTTTCCTTGCACAGTCACTATGTACAGAGCTTCATTACCTCTCACTGAGATTCCTGAAAAAGCCTCCTTATTGTCCTTCCCAAAGTACAAATCTGATCACATCATTTCCCTGTTTAATAAATTCCAATGCATTTTTCTTACCTATAAAATCAAATACAAATTCCTGTTTGGCATTTACATTCCTTCATAACCTAGTCCCAACCTATCTTTCCAGTCTTATCATGTATTATTCCCTTTGAAGTACATCAAGTCTATCCAAATTGGCCTTCTTCTCTCTTTCCCTGTATCTTTATTCCAGCTGTCTCCCCAAGCCAAGAAAGTACTCCTTTTTCTCCACTTCTTAGAATCATAGTTTCTACAAGGCTCAGCTTGTGTCACCTTTTATATCATAGGTTCTTAACTTTTTTTTGTGGGTCATGAGTCCCTTAAGCAATCTAATGAAGGATTTTAGGAATCCTTCTCAGAATAATGCTTTCTCCTTCCCTTCCATGTTGGTTATGGAGCTTTGAAGGGAAACTATTTGACCAGTAAGAACTACCTCATCGAGCAAGTGAGCTGAGATACACTCCACACAAAGTAATTATACACATAAACAGTTTCCAAGAGAAGAAGCAGATTCAGGGATATGACTTCTGGGAATGGAGAAAAGAATGGGAAGGTGGAGACAAAGGGTCTATGAATCTAGCTGAATAACTTGACTAGCAGAGACCCTGAACCCCAGGGGAACTGACTAAGAACTTAACAAAGAAAGGAAGATCTTCCATGACCTTCTATAGCACAAGTTGGGGGTTGCCTTTGCCACACTTAATTATAATAGCTAGGATTTATATTGAAATACCGCATGTCAAGCACAAAGGTTAAATGCTTTACAAATTTTATCTCATTTGGTCTTCACAATAATCCTGAGAGGTTGGTGTTGTTATTATCCTTGTTTTACAGATGAGGAAACTAAGGCAGAGAATAAGTGGCTTCTCCAGAGTCACACAGCTAGTAAATATCTGAGGCTAGATTGAACTCTGGTCTTCATGACACATTTTACTTGTGTATCTTGCCATCTTTAATATCTTGAGTTTTACTAACTTGTCCTACGGATGTTGTCTATATTTGTGGGGAAGTGTGATCTAGGTTTATGGGGGAGGAAGAATGTTTTGTAACTATTATTCTTAATATGCCATTTCCTAAGAGCTAAGTGAGTCTACTGACCAGTGGTTAATGAAAGTACACAAATGGTCTCCTCATAAACAGATTGAAACAGATTCTGAGGAGTGTTTAGAGCCTGATGAGAAAGAAGGCACCAGATTTACCCATTGCATCTGAAGATGAAAACTTTAAATCCAAATTCACCATCAAGTCAGACCCCAGGCCTCTTCAAAAAAGAAAGGACTGAACAACAGATTGTAAATTCCTCTTATCCTTATCTTCCTCTCCCCACCCCCACATTCTAGCACAGCATAAGTGCTCAATAAATAAATGCCGGTTGGTTGATGAATTGACTAAGATTACTCAGTATTTCATAGCTAGTAAGTGGCCTGGACTCAAGACCAAGTATCCTGATGTTACATTAGGGTCCTTTCTGTATCAATCTTTCTATGTCTTCTCTTATAACAATAAAGAAAGGGTGATAATGATGATATCATTTTTAAGGTTTGCAAAATGCTTCCCTCACAACAACAAACTGTTAAGTAGGGCTGTAAAAATATCATCCTCACATTAAACTAAGGGATAAACTAAGAAGTTAAATGATTTACTTCTAATCATGGAAATGTGAGTTGGAATTTGAACCCTGTTCTCCTGATTCCAGGTTTCAATACTTTACCTACTTTAAACATGATACTATAAGGATTGTGGGATTCAGAACTAGAAGGAATCATTAAAGATCATCTTTTCTAACCTTTTCATTTTACAGCTGAATAAACTGAGACTCTGGCATGTAAATTATCTTGCCCAAGGATATACAGCTAGTAAGTACATAACAGAATCATGCTACCACATCTGTGTTGCCACAAAAATAATTGTACCACCCACCTCACATGGCTTTTGAAAGGAAAGCACTTTGTGAACCTTAGAGTACTGTATAAATGTGAGCTATTATTACCATTATTATGTGAGCTATTATAATCATGATTATTGGTGTTACCTTCTTTTTCATCTTGTAAAAATGAAAGTGCAACTTTTGTCAAAGCACTTAAGAGTTTAGGTGATAGGAATAGATAGTCATTATTTGTACAGTACATCTAAGAAATCTAAATCACTTAAAACCCCCAAAGATCATCAAAATCCTTCCCTGATTCAATTTTACAGAAACAAAATGTGAAGCAGGGAAAAAGAGAGTGATTTTATTCAAGTTCAAAGGTGAAATTATGATTGAAAATCCAGATGCCTCCAACTCCCTGTACTGGGGCAAGATTCCCTAGACCACCCTGTCTCTCATTTTGGCACAGAATCTACAAGGATCTATTTTTAGCCAGCACCATGAAATATAAAATTATACATTTTTTTGATAATGTAAAGATTATTGCTCTTCAGTTTTAACCTCATAAGACTAGAGAATTTTGTAACACATGGAGTTCTTCCCTCAAAACTCTCTTGAATTTAAGCTCAAAAGATTATATTCTAGTCAGAATACTAATTGTCAACTAACTTGTTCAGAAAAGTTATGTAGCTAAATTCTTATAATAGATATTTCTTTTGGAAAAGCATGATGAAACTTTCTAGTACACTAATAACACAAATACAAAATGTATTCTAGTGTTCTCTCAATTTATCTGTTTTGTCTTTGGTAAGCAGTCTCATATATTGACTTGGATTATATGTGAAATTTGATTACAAAGATTGTTAAATGGGAGATAGCATTTGGGGAGAAGAATTTTCCTTTATTGATAATTTCTTATAAGTTACTTTTGTCTTTTCAATGTTAATTGCCACATTGGATTTGTGTAACTGGAAATGTGGTGATCAGAGCTAAAATTCTCTAACAACTAATGGATTTTCTGAGTTCCAAACTTTTATTATTTATTTATTTGTTTGTTTTTTTTGCTGAGGCAATTGGGGTTAAATGACTTGTCCAGGGTCACACATCTAGGACATGTTAAGTGTCTAAGATCAGATTTGAACTCTGGTCCTCCTAACTTCAGGGCTGGTGCTCTATCTACTGCGCCACCTAGCTGCCCTCAAACTTTTATTTTTAATGGAATTGGGCAGGGAGATTGATTTAGCACTGGAAACAGAGAACTCCAATTTGAGGACTATTGGGTTAAACTCCTAGGTAAATCCATTTCTGATTGGAAGCAGTACCACTCGGTGGACAGAATGATGAAAACACTGTCAAAAAGATCTTGGTTTGAATACTGCCATAGATCCTTGAGAAAGCCTTTTAATCTTTTTTCAGCCAGCTTCTTCATCTCTAAGATAGCCATAATAATAACACATACTTCACAGAGTTTTTGTGAGGATCCAGTGAGATAATTTATGTAAAACAATTTGCAAATTTTAATGGCATCATCAGCTGCACATGAATACTTGGTTAAAAGCAAGAAAGACCAATGTGGAGTTGTATGTTATTTAAAGATATCCAGAGTATACATATCAGAGTGGTGACTATCTCTCACCTCTAACATCTGGAAATATCTTTTATAAATTTGTTTTCTTCTTTGGATTCAGTGTCCTTTGAACTTCTCAAGGCTTTTCTTTATTTCCCCATGTGTGTTATAAATATCTGTGCAACAGACCCTAACACACAGGAGATGACATCACTTTTGCTGGGACTCTGAACTATGCCTGTGGAAAATGGAAAAATTGTAAATTATTAGGTTTCAAAAGTTTGTATTTTTACACACATCCTTCCTTTCTGTTAAAAACTGGTAAATTATACAAATAGAGAGTGGTGTCCATCAGCAGCAAACACACTATTAGGATCAGTTTGTTTTACTGTTTTCAGATACTGTATGTTGTAGTGATGAAAAGAAGAAAGAAGGATGGCAGTTATGGAGACGTATCTGTTGCACAGAAACATAATTCATTCATTAAAAAAAAAAAAAGAAAGAAAGTGCTTTAAGACCCTGTTTTTAGTAATAGTTTTGTATTGCATAGGACAGTAGACAAAGTATCTTAGGTTTAGTTTTTAGTCTTGATATTGTCATTAACTTTAGTCTGACCTTGGACAAATCACTTAACCTCTTAATATCTCAGGTTTTCAATATGGAAATAAGGATGATAATACATTAATATTAATTTTGGAATTTTATTGTTGAATTATTGCATGAAAATTAAAATAATTATACTATTCTTAACCTTTTACATTTCTTATAAAATTCTTCTTTCAATTCTCTCAACCAAATCATTACATTGCACCTTCCTGATAATTAATGTGTATGCATTTTAAACAAGTTAATGAAAGGAAATTTAACATCCTCGTTGTTTGTTTCCCCCCCTAAATTTTAATTGTGAAGTTAGTTTACTACTTCCTGTCTCTCCCCTCTCCAACTCATCTACCACTCTGCTGCCAAAATAATTTTTCTAGGCACTTTTAAAAGTCAGCCCCCTGTACAAAAAGCTTCAGTAACTTTTTACTGTCCCTAAAATATAATTCAAACTTCTCCGTTTATCAGGAATTATTTTATCAATTGAAACAATCTAATCCCAATCTATCTCTGCAGACTAATTTGACTTTTCTCTCCTTCATTCATTCTATCTTTCAGTCAAACTGGCTTTCCAGCTTCCCATCTTTGACTTTTGAACAGGTGGTCTACCATATTTGGTGTGGACTATCTCTTTACCACGATAGCCTTTTAGAATACTTAGTTTCTGTCCTCATTTCCTAGACTATCAATGATATCCAGCAATCCCCTCCCAATTGCCCTTTATATCTTTATTTACTTATTTTGTATTTCCTTATAGTCAAATATATTTTATTACTTCCCCCCCCCCATAAAATGTAAGTTTTATTATTTCCAGTGCCTAGCATAATGTCTGGCACAGAGTAAGGTAATAAATACTTGTTGAATAAATGAATAAGCATTATCTTCCTACTGTTCTTTTTTAGTGAATATTTTGTGTATCATATATCTCCAATACCTCATACAGCACCTTAAATATTATAGAAACTTAATAAATATTGTTTTGAATTGAACTAAATTGCATAAGGCAACTCCACACTGAACTGAGAAATTAATCCAAAAGAGTGAGTTCCATCATACTGTTTTTCAAAAAGTCAATAAAAGAGCTTCATATAAAATATGTCTAGCATCAAATAACTATTGAATCCTTTCCAATTCTCCTACAAATTTTCTTGCAAGCTGAACTAGCTTGGTGACCTCAATCTCTCCTTTGTCTGTATTTTTCACTCAGGCTTTTTAAATTCTACCACAGTAAGTAGTCAGCCTACATCATGACCCCAAATTTTACTATAAATGAAAGCTTGTAAATATGTTTACACATAAGCTGATGATTAACATCGAGTGTACATAATATATGGATGATTAAGAGTTCCTTTAACTGTATTTGTCCTGATTCTCAGACCTTCCATATAGAGTTTATCTCCCTCATATGCAGAGATCCTTTTAATTATGTGAGTTCTCTGTGCACAAGAGAAATATAGTTTATAAAGGTCATATGGAATAGAATAAATTTCCATAAGTACATGTTTGCAATTTAGAAAATAAGATAGAATTATGATATATATTGATATTGTTTAATTTGGGCTATTTCATCTATTTCAAAAATTTACATGAGCACCTTTTTTTTTTTTGAAAGAAAAAATAAATTTGAATTTGCCTAAGATTGTCCTACAGAGTTTCTCAGACTTTTACCTAAACATAGTGAACCCAGAGTAAAGGCCACAGGAAATCCAAGTAACTGTTTTTAGAGCTGTGCTCCTACTCACCCTCCACCTCCTATGAGACACAATTCTCTAAGCTTTAGTTTCCAAAATCATAATAGGAACTGCATTCTGAAAAGGGAGGCTATAATTCCACATCTGGATTTGAGATGAAATCAATAAATTCAGTCTAGTCACCAGAGTAATATTTCCCTAAACTA
This sequence comes from Antechinus flavipes, assembly GCF_016432865.1. Classification (NCBI taxonomy): domain Eukaryota; kingdom Metazoa; phylum Chordata; class Mammalia; order Dasyuromorphia; family Dasyuridae; genus Antechinus; species Antechinus flavipes. Next base: position 96,970,723 of record NC_067401.1, read on the forward strand.
TCAATGAAATCATATTCTTCTTACTCATAATATAGTATTGCATCCAGTAATGGGGAAATATGCTTATATTTGCTTTTAGTCAAAAGCTTTATGCAGCTTCATGTCAGTACTGCTGAACTCCATTAGGTGTCCTCTACTTGTAACTATTCCTGTAGACTGTACAGTATGTGCAAGGTTACAATGTGGTTGTCAAGAGGAATATCGGGGGAGGGGTTGTTAAGCTCTGTGGAGCCAATTTGGTTTAAAAAGATTTTTTTCTCACACAATGAAAGCTCTCTTATATTGTCATTTTGGAGAGCTAGTCATTCTAACCTGAAGCTTCAACTCTCATTTTTGTTCCCTTTTGTTCCCTTTCATCTCCTTCCTCCTCCACCCCAACTCCTGTTTTTTTTTTTTTTTTTTTTTTTTTTGCCAGTAATTATTTAAATAGTTTTCCTTTAGCTCCAGCATTATTATTTTATAAAAAGAAGCATAGAAATAAGAGCTGGAAAGGACCCTATTAGTTCATCTAGTCTCTGCGAGATTGTTCCCCATTGTATGTTTTCCTAGTACTTAAGAAAAATGGCAGTTTGTGTGTTCCAGTTAAAATCCATCTACAACTGGCAGGTTTGCTCTCTGCCTTTTCTCTCTTGCCTTATAAAAGTTTACGTTGCCGATGTGTGTCCATACATGCATTAATACATGAGCTCAAACTGTAATCAGTTTTGCACCCTTGACTCCAAGGGGCAAATACCATAATAATTTTCCTTTGAGAAGACCTGGAGGCTTAAGCAATAGGGCAGAGGACTACGTGACTAAACCGTCCAAACTTCCTCTTTCATAAGTCGTCACATGATGAAGTACAATTACAATTCCTGCCTTGTCTCTGTGAATTGCAGACGCATTGCCTCACCCTAGAAACCCTGCTCCTGTATGTGTGTGGAGGAGGCAGCAGTAACTGCTTCTGCAGCCGATTTGGAAAGGATCCAACTTCAGGCTGAGGAGAGAGAGAGAAAAAGAGAGAGAGGGCGGTGGGTGGAAGACAAAAACAAAGGTCTGTTTACTTAGTATACATTGATAAACCTGCTTCAGAGCAGCATAAAAGCTCCAGCGGCTTGAAAGACCTTTGATACAGTATAAGGAATTGCTGTTCTGAAAGGCCCAGCAACAAGGCTTTAACCCCCTTATGTCCAGAGCCTTTTATGGCAAAGCAGTCTAGCACCGAAATAGTCGTCGTTATAGTCCTCCCTTCCTCCTCCCATCCCCCCTCCCCATTTTAAAGCAATCCTTTCATCAAGGAAGTTACAACAATATAGTTTCAACATTATATAACCAATGTAAAATAGGAAAGGAAATCCTTATTTGAAAAAAAAAAAAAAACTTCTTTGAGACCCTTAGTATCTTTCATGGTTGAATATATTTTTGGTTAATTTCACTGTTTCCGTTTTAGGTGTAAATGCTTAGTAGCTAGGGTCATGATGGTCCAGAACTGGTTTTATGTAAAATTTCAAAAGTGTACTTTTAGTGGTGAATTTTATTTCACTCAATAATGCATGAGTTGCCACCTTGTAAAGGAATTGCATGAGTTAAATTGAGGAGGGTCTGTTTTACCGACCACGGACCTCAACAAAACCACTAGTCAAAGAATGATTCGTGTTCTTAGCCAACATTCAGCAGAATCCCTATGAGAACGAATGATCGATCACACAATGATGTGGTAGAGTAATAGGATTCCACCTAGATGTCTCCTTAGCCCATTCTTCCGGGAGAAATATCCTAAGGGGAATGGATATTACCAGTCCCAACAGTAAAAATTAAAGAGTTACCTAACCCGTTTGCACTAGACTAGGTCAGGGAGGGTTACACTGCGCCTCATCTTGCACTAGAGTAAGATCTGGAGTGGCTACATTCTCCCTGTTTATTATAGGGTGAGGCTGGGATTTTGGACGAGGAGAGATCCAACAATGTGCTTCGGGGAGGTTTTTGAGTTATTAGTAGCATCTTCTTTTTTGGAAATACCCAAGAGGAGACTTATGCAGAATTTAACATGTAAAAACATTTAAATTTGGCAGTAAAGTACCTCTGTAGTTCTTAGAACAGGTTTTTTCATGTGATTTAAGACATCACAACTGTTTCTCTAAGGGTGGTTTTTTTTTTCCTTCTTCCTTTTGGTTAATCCTTTCAAGCAACCAGGCATTTTAAAAAGCAACAACAAAAGGGGAATGTCAGCAGGATTCCCCCCCCCCCAACCAATCTAGTTGTAGGAAATATAATATAATTATTACCCTGATCTTCCCACACTTAACCAATTTATTCCAAAGGAAGAGATATGAACTTGGATTCACTGGGGAAAAAAGACTGAAAATGGAAATCTAAAATTATTAATTGAAGAGAAGCACTTCCTGTGTTTACTAGCCAACAAACACAATCCAAGTTGCACAGCAGAATAAGGGTAAAAACAAAAATTTCAATTTGGTATGTGCGTGCAAAACAGTCTACACTCTGGAATTGTAAATCAATCTTCGCGCCAGCCGGGTTTGTTCGCACAACCGTGCGAACCCCAACTGAGTGTGTAATTACAAACACATAGCCCCTCCCCCCAAACTTACAGCAGCAGCCAAATGGACAATTGTACATGGCCCCTCCAACCCCTAATGCCAACTGGGTGCCACTGACCACTCATTCCTATTCTGAATGAAACGATGGCCGCAAATTTTATGTCTAACAGGCTTCATATCACTGCAAGATGAAAGAGTATTATAGTGAAGCTTTTTACACTCATCCCTAAGTACTGTACAAGTTGCTCTCGCTACCTTTAGTAAAAGTTTAGCCTGACTGAGGGAGGGACCTGAGATCCCAGAAATAGCAGCCGGGAGGCGGTGCCTAGTGCTGTGACGGAGGTGCTGGCTATAGATCTCTCTCTGTTTCTCTCAATCCCTGGAATGTGCATTTCGTTTAATGAGGCTTCAAGTGCCAATTGCATAGAGTCACGTCTCTACCGAGCCTGCGCACAACGCAGCTGAGGCACATGGGGCAGCAGCAGCCTGGGACAAAATGCCAACGTCACAAGTAGCTCCCTTCCCCCTCTCTAACCTACATAAAGCTGCTGCTGCTGCTGCTGCGCTGTAGGGAATGGCGACCCACAGGCAGCTGAGTTTGCAGGCATCACTTCCACGTTGTCCATTGCACACAAACCAGCCCAGACTCAGGGAATCGTTTCCTGTTGTAGTCACTGCTTCATCTAACCATAGGTATCACATAGACGAGGTCACCCCATTTAAACTGTAGTTTGGTGGGTGGAATGGTCAGATAAGATATAGATCATTTCAAATTGTATGGAAGAAATAATATAATGTATTTGGGAAGAGGAACTCAAAGTATTTGCTAATTCCCCGTAATATTCTAAGTTATTAGAAAAAAGTTGTTAATGTATATTATTTACACAGCATTACTTTTCTTTCCACACATACATGGAGACCAATGAAAAATAACAAAAATATTAACATGCGTATGTAATTTTCAAAAGCCCATCCTTTCTCAGCAAAAATTCTTTGTTTCATTTTTCTAAATCAAATGAAAGTAAAAAATATTTTCTATAAATATAACCCGGAACATATTCTAATTTAGAATACTATTTTCTTTGAGGTTTTTAACTCAGTTCAAGTATCATGCATAAGTTTAAACCGCGATCCTATAAATCGTGCAAAACAAATAAAACGGCCACCTTGAGGTGATTAACAGACGCCAGTGGCAAAGCTTGAGGAGTTGGGCAGTGGGTTGCCCTTTAAGTGATATATGGGCCAAAAGGACTTTAGAAAATATCCTGGCTGATAAGTCAATATAGAATAGAGGGGGAGCAAGATAAAGAGGGTGTTGAGCGAGATGTGGGGAGGGGGGTGGTGGTGGAAGAAAGTGAAGGAAAAGAAAAACAAAAACATTTGCATCACATTCACATTGGAAAGACTTTCTGCTCCTCCCTAAATGTTTCCCTCCCCCTTCTACGGCTACTGACAAGCCAGCGCTCGAAGCAAGGAGCTGGTTCTTCTTGAAGCTCTTGTTATCTTGGCAGAAGTTCAATGAGCACAGCACTGGGAGGGAGAAAGAGAGAGGAAAAAAAGAGGAACGAGAGAGAGAGAGAGAGAGAGAGAGAGAGAGAGAGAGAGAGAGAGAGAGAGAGAGAGAGAGAGAGAGAGAGAGAGAGAGAGAGAGAGCAAAAGGAGGGGGACCCTAACGCGCAGGCGCCTTCGGAGGCTGTCGAAGAATCAAGTCTGTAGAAGTGGAGCAGCCGCGGCGGCAGCAGCAGCAGCAATAGCAGCAGCAGCAGCAGCAGCAACACCAGCAACAGCAACAGCAACAGCGGCGGCAGCGGCAGCGGCAGAGGCAGCAGTAAAGGCAGCGACAGCAGTAGCGGCAGTAGCTGGGGCTGGGCGGTGACGCCAGAGACTGGGGGAAGCAGTAGGTGGTGGAGACGACGGCAGCAGCAACAGCAGCAGCAGCAGCTATAGTTGTGAGCAAGACTGACTTGGGGAGCCGCGCTGCGTAGTAAATCCACGCTGACTCTGCCACCTCGGTGCGGCATGCACCGCCAGTCGGGCTAGCTACCCTCGGCGGCTGCACCACTTCACCCACCCGCCTCCCTTTCCCCCCGCCCCCCTTTACATCCCCACCCCCTTTTCCTCGCTTAGCACCGGCCCCGAAGACCTGCTGCACTCCCCTGCACCAGCGCGTCCGGTGTTTGCACCGGTCTGGAGACCTGCTGCAGCCTCAGCTTGCACTGACTCCGGGACCTTGCTGCTGCAACCCCAACCTCCCTGCAACAGCCCCCGGCCGGCCCGCACCGGCAGAAGGGACCTGCTGCCGCCTCAACTGCACCTTTTTCCTCCCCGCCCCCCGCGCCTTCTGCACGGGAAACGCTGCACGGGGGCTAAGGCTTCCCGGGGTTTGCCTCGGCCGCCGCAGCAGCTTCAGCCGCCACTGCCGCCGCCTCCGCTGATCGGGGAGTTGCGGGGTTGGAGGGGGGGGAGGGTGCGTGTGTTGCCGGCGGGGGGCGGCGGCGCCTCCTCCACCACCACCACCACCTCCACCTCCTCCTCCTCCTCCTCCTCCTCGGACATGTCGACCGCGGCTGTGGCGGTGGCTGCCGCTTCCCGGCGGCAGTCATGTTACTTATGTGACCTGCCCCGCATGCCCTGGGCCATGATCTGGGACTTCACCGAGCCCGTGTGCCGAGGCTGCGTCAACTATGAGGGCGCTGACCGTGTGGAGTTTGTCATCGAGACAGCGCGGCAGCTCAAGCGGGCGCACGGCTGCTTCCCGGAGGGCCGCTCCCCGCCCGGCTCGGCCGCCGCGGCTGCCTCGAAGCCGCCTCCGCTCTCCACCAAGGACATCCTCCTGCAGCAGCAGCAGCAGCAGCAACAGCAGCTGGGCCATGGCACGGCCGAGGCGGCCTCGAGGGCCCCGCAGGCTCTGGAACGCTACCCCCTGGCGCCCGCCGCCGCTTCCTCTGACCGAGCGCCCCCGAGACTGGGCTCCGAGTACGGAGCAAGCCGCCAACCTGCGGGCGGGCCTACGACCCCGCAACCACAGCAGCAGCAGCCGCCCCCGCCCCAGCAGCAGCAAGTGAATGGCATACTGGTGCCCAATGGCTTCTCCAAGCTGGAGGAGCCGCCCGAACTGAACCGCCAGAGCCCCAACCCGAGGCGCGGCCATGCGGTGCCGCCCACCCTGGTGCCGCTGATGAACGGCTCCGCCACGCCGCTGCCCGCCGCCCTCAGCCTCAGCAGCCGGGCCGCAGCCGCCTCGCTCGCCGCCATCTCCGGCAGCCCCGGCTCCGCCCTGGGCCCTGCACAGCCCGCAGAGTTAGGCGGCCACAAGCGGCCCGGCTCGGTGTCCGGAGGCGGCTCGGGGGCCGAGCATGAGCAGCGGGAGGCGGCCAAGGAGAAACAGCCCCAGGCGGCCCATCGAGGCCCCACGGACAGCCTGGCTGCCTCCTCGGCCGCCGTCTCCGTTTCGGGTGCGGCTGAGCTCGGCGGGGAGGGAGGAGGCAAGGGCCGGGGGCCCGGGGAGCAGGACTGGGTGAACAAGCCTAAGACGGTGCGGGACACACTGCTGGCGATGCATCAGCACGGCCACTCGGGGCCCTTCGAGAGCAAGTTCAAGAAAGAACCTACCCTAGCACCCAGCAGGATGCTGGGTTTCGAGGCCAACGGCGCCAACGGGGCCAAAACAGGTAGGCCGAACCTTGCTAGCTGTCTGGAGAGGTTTTTCCTTGGGGGCGGGGGCGGGACACTAGCAGAGTGAGGATTTGGGGGGATGCTTTGCATTTGCCACTTTGCCCCAGCCCCCAGAAACAACAAACACCCAACTTCCTGATCTGCATAAGGCGGAACCATTGCTTAGGTGGCAACGTGTTCTTGTGCTGAAGCAGCATAACAGAGATGAGTCAGACTAGGGTGATAGACACTGACAGAGGGTTTTCCTTTCCTAGCACATTCTTGGGATAGGAGTTATGAAGGCCCCAGTCACCTTTTAACATGTTTAGCAGACATGTATTTAGTAAGATGCACTACTCACTGGTGTACACATGTGTCGATTTTATATAATTTCCTAGATACAGTTTATAAAAGACAAACACATATTTCATATTCTGGTATGTAATTTTATTTACGTGTAGTTTATTTTAAATAAACAAATTTCCTTTTGTGGCCATATCTTCCCCGTCACCCCTTACCACCATCAGTATTCCTGTTGCACACTTTAAAGCCGCATGTGCTGACATCTATAATTTAGTTATGCATTCAGAATCTTAAATTGTGAGGATTTATTGAACCCTGACTCAATCGATCCAAATGTATATTTACCCTTCCCCCTTACCTTCCTCTCCCCTCCCCCTCCTTTACTTCTTTGTGCTCCTAGCTCCACGGACAGCGAGGAAGAGGAAACTTTCCCCAGAACCAGAAGGTGAAGTTGGGCCTCCCAAGATCAATGGAGAGGCACAGTCATGGTTAACAACCCAAACAGAAGGGATGAAAATGCCCATGACTCCCACGCCGTTTGTGTCTCCACCACCACCCACTGTCTCACCTCATTCCAACCGGACCACACCGCCAGAAGCGGCTCAGAATGGGCAGTCCCCTATGGCAGCTCTGATATTAGTAGCAGACAATGCAGGGGGCAATCATGCCTCCAAAGATGCCAACCAAGTTCACTCCACTACCAGGAGGAATAGCAACAGTCCACCTTCTCCATCCTCTATGAACCAAAGAAGGCTGGGCCCCAGAGAAGTGGGGAGCCAAGGATCTAGCACAGGAGGACTGGAACCAGTACACCCCGCCAGCCTCCCAGACTCCTCTCTGGCAGCTAGTGCCCCACTGTGTTGCACCCTGTGCCATGAGCGTCTTGAGGACACCCACTTCGTGCAGTGCCCTTCCGTTCCTTCGCACAAGTTTTGCTTTCCTTGCTCCAGACAAAGCATCAAACAGCAGGGAGCTAGTGGAGAGGTCTATTGTCCCAGTGGGGAAAAATGCCCTCTGGTGGGCTCCAATGTCCCTTGGGCCTTTATGCAGGGGGAAATTGCAACCATTCTTGCTGGAGATGTGAAAGTGAAAAAAGAAAGAGACTCGTGACTTTTCCAGTTTCTGAAAAACCCAATGATGACCCTTATCTAAAAACTGCTTGAATTGTGTATATATTTCTCTCTATATATATATCCAAGACAAGGGAAATGTAGACTTCATAAACATGGCTGTATAATTTTGATTTTTTGAATACTTTGTGTTTCTATATTTTTTTTTTGACGACAAAAGGTATGTACTTATAGAGGCATTTTCCTCTTTTGTTAACGTTATTAGCAGATCTTTGTGCTTTATTATCCTGGTGACAGTTACTGTTTAATGTAGGCTGTGACTTGCGCTGCTTTTTTAGAGCACTTGGCAAACCAGAAATGCTTCTAGCTGTATTTGTATGCACTTGTTTTAAAAAGAAAAAAAAAGCCAAATACATTTTCTGACATTGTAAGATCGCCTTACTGTCTGTTATTCCTTATTCCTGGCCCCTTTCTTTAATCAAAAAGGAGGCAGAATGATTGAGAAGGAAAGCAAGTGAAAGGGACAACATGGTTAATGGGGATATCACTGAAGGAAATTACAAAGGGGTTCACATCAAAACACTGTCCTTGTATAGTAATAAAAAAGTAGACAAAAAGTCTACTGAATTTCTCTCTACTTCTTAAAGTTCAATTCTTGGGCCATAGGGTGACTTGTCTGAGAGGCGCTGCTGAGTTAGGAATTTCTGGGATTGTATTGCGTGGTGTGTGTGGTTTTTGTTGTTGTTGGTGGTTTTTTGTTTTGTTTTTTTTTTTTGGGGGGGGGGGGTTGGGTTTTTTTGGTGTGTTTTAAAAAGGCAAACTTGACCACTGTTCACGTGATCAGTTGTAAGATTACAGAGCTGCATGCTTTAGTTGATTACATAATGTACAATTTCAGTGATGGAAGGCAATTATAATTGATTGTGGTGTATACAGCATGGCACTGCCATCTTTGAAAAGATCCTAGCTCTGCAGCGCCACTTTATATATTTTTTTAAACAACGCCCTAGAAACTCATTTTTTTTGTTTTTTTTTTTTTGTTATTTTTTTTTCCTTTGAGAGAAGTCACAAAAGAAGTTGTAGTATAGTGAACTTTGAAATTATTGGGGGCGGGGGGGTGGGGGGAAATCATCAGTTACCTGTAGTATTGTTGCTATTGATACTATCATCTACATCCTATTTCCAGTTAGTGGTAAATACAGTGTGGTACAGTGACAGCAGCAACTGAGGTTCTGCCAGAATTGCCTCCAGGCATATCAGTGACAGCCCAAATGTGGGTGGAGGAAACCTGTAATTTCCTTCTTACATGTGTTTGAAACACAAAGTGAATAAATAATATTGTTCTGAAAAGTGATCAAATAAAATAGTGAAAATGAAAGAAATTAAGAATTTTACATAAGACATGCCCCGTTTTAAAAACTATTTTTGGAAGCTTTTTGTAAATTGAATTTCTTTTGATCAGAATTTTGCAACAGTAAATGATTTTTTTGAAACCAATAAATCAGTTATTAGAAATAGTTGTCTTACATTGATACTGTGGGGAGGGGGAAGGGGGAAAGTGTGTGCTATTATACATAATATTGTCAGGAACAATATTTCAAAATCTTGGTCTAATGTTTCAAAGTTGACCATTAAAAAAAAAATTTAGTCTCTTTGAAGAACTCAAGGGTCTACTTGGGCAGTTTTTGTGTTCACATTTGTATCTGCACAACTATATTATTTTGAGAAATACAAATTTCCCTGCTTTGGATTGTCTTTTATTTTATTTTTTTTAACATTTTTACAATCTTCGGATGAAAAATTTTTTTAAAACCCTGGGTCAAGTTGTTAACACATGAACATCAAATACTGTACCAACTAGAGCATTTTTTCTTACTGTTTTTAATGACTACATTCACATTAATCCTGTCCAGATCACTATTACATCCATATCATCATTATGAAAATATATACAGACATGAATGATTAACCAATTTAAGTAATTTTTATGCTTTTTACAAAACTGGAGTATATTTGACTGTCAATCCAAACCAGTTTCTTATGTAAACACCATGCAGAAACACATATAAGCAATTTTAAATGCACATAAACACAGCTGTAAAGAATTCTTTGAAACCATGTTGGTCTGTTGTTTAAATGTACATCTAGATACTTTATTAAAAAGTGAATTTTTGACTCACAGATGTGTAACAAGTTAGGCAGTCAGTTCACCCAGTGTGTTGTAGCTCTCTGTAGTTTTGTAATCTTTAATACAGATATTCCTACAGAAAGTGAATAACCATCTCTTGCTGTTTAGATAAGACTTCATTCAGTTGTGGAACCAATAACCCAAGGTTTCTCTGGACTGATGTTACAGTGGAAGAGAGTTTGAGCTCAAAAAATGTCTCTTACAAAAGGTCTGAGTAGCATTTGTATAGGATTTCATGAAAGTCTTTTAACTGAACAATATTGATATCTTTGTTATTTTCTTGCATTTATTTATGTATATAAAAGCCCAGAGATTGTTGAGATTTTGCTTGACCTTTTGTTGTACCTGATGACAGTGCAGAGGAACTTCCACAGCTGGATAACAAATGTCAGTGATCTACCATACCTAGGCAGTATCAAATTTCCAATTCTAATAGCTCAGCAATGTTTTTAGCACTAATAACAAAATTTGGGGGAAGGGGGATTGTTGTTACCTATCTTTTTATGCACTAGCAGTTTCTTGAATTAAATATGTACCATCTCTAATGTGTCCTTCCATTAAACTTTGTGACAATGTACAGATAGATGGTTTACAACTTTTTGTGATAAAACTTCCCATGGCCAGCAAGTCTTTGAGAGGTGCCTCATTTTGTAATATCTTTTAACCTTTGGTTTTTTCATTCAGAGGAAAAAAGTTGAAAGGCTATAGTTTTTTTTCTTGACTTGGTAGTGATAACAAAAATGAGTGAGTCTTTGATTATGACCATTATAGCCTACAGTTTCTCATTAGAATTTTGCCCATACTGTCATTTGTCATATTAATAATTTTTTAAAATAGCATTAAATAAAATGACATTGGGAGCACTGACCATTTCTTGGTGCTTTTTTTGGGGGGATACAATTCAGAATTGCTGCCTTTATTCACTGATAATAAGATAATAATAATAATACCACTGAGGTTTTTGTTTTTGTGTTGTTACTAGCCTTGTAGGAGAAATGACTGATAAAGGATATGAGGCATAAAGGGTTAGTACAAAAAGTATTTTTGAGGAAAAGACATCGAGATAAGAAGAGAAATATTGAGAGGGAAGTCATGAACAAGGAAATACTTAGTTTAAACATTTGTTGATTTTTTTCCCCCCAGTATACAATAGTAGAATCCTTTGTTCCCCAGCAGTAGGTTGGAAGGTAAATGAGAATGACAAAATTAGTGGCTAGAGTTGGAAGTAAAGTGCTTTACAGATAGAAAACTATATTTTCTTGAAAGCTTTGAAATAAAAGTGAAGGAGCCATGTTGTTTCATGCCAGTATATGAAATGAATTAAAGGCTCTCAAGACTTGAGAGGAGTGATTTTTTTGGTAAGCTTCAGCATAAAGTGAAAGACAAAAAGCCATCTCAGTTGCAAATAAAGCACTTTTGAAAACAGTGAATTCCTTAAATGAGGAAATTATAGAGAAAGCCTACAAATTAAGGTAGAAATTAATGCATATGCTTACCTAGCAACAGATTTTCAATATTTATTTAGCCTCTCATTTCCTCGATTTATGACTTTAACTTGATGAAAATATGTAACCATTTTGAAGGTAGCAAGTTCACATAAAAATATTTTAAACCAAAATAATCATGGCAACATCATGTAGTTACACTTGCAGTTCAGAAGGAAAAGTAACTTAAGCGTTCCTTCATCAACCACATTTCACTAATATTAGAGGTTTGCAGAATGCAGACTCTAAAAGAAGATATTGTTACTGAAATCATATTATAGTGGAATCCTCTGCAACAAAATTTGTTATTTACTAAATAAGATAAAGTTTCTCCTTTCACTGGATCAGTTTTGTGTTTTTTTTTGTTTGTTTGTTTTAGTTTGTATGCTTTGTGCTTTATTAAATCCCAAAATATTTTGTTTTATTAAATTAAAATCTTAAAAATTCAACAGGAAAATTTTTAATTAAAAAAGGTAAAATATATTTTTTCAAAGATACATTATAAGTGCTTTTTTCAGATTTTTCACTAAAAAAAAAAAAAAGATTGATTGTTGGTGTGACAGCCTGCTCTAAACTTCCCAAAGAGGAAAAAAAAGAGAGAGAGAAACTAAGGAAATTCTTTTAATTCCTACACTTTTATGAGCCCCCAGTTTCGCGAAGTTGTTTTACATATAATTGATAGATAGTTTTATTTGGTTAGTGAAGAGTAAAATGTTTCTCTTCCTGATTCCTAAGTGTATGCGTGGAATCATTCAGAAAAATGTTCACTTGCATGTAGGCCACTAGAAGTCCTGAGTCACCCTCATTTGCTTGCCTTTTGTTCATAGGGAGCAGTTTGAGAAGACACGCCTTTCCTCTGTCATAGACCAAGGTCAGACTGCACCACCGATGAATGGGATACATGTTTACCCGATTCATTATCCAAGAATCTGGAAATATTGGGGGAGGGGTGAAGAGTGGGGAAGATACTAGGATTAACTCTTTCTGTACCATTGCTTGGACTCCTTGGAAATGGTACTACAACTAGCTCAGAATTATTAAGGAAATTAGTGATCTAATTCTCTGTTCTTGTTGACCACCTGCATTTTTGCCATCTTATAATTTATTAATACCTTTATCATAAGTTCAGAAGGGGCAAAGAAGATGATACTCAAATGAATCAGTTTGTAAACAATCCTAGTTCAAAGGTTTGGGCAATGATATCTCTGGTGTTTGTTCACCATTAACACAAACAATTTTGTAAATAATATTACTATTACATACACCATTTACATTATTAATACATTGGTTTTTGCACCAGTCATTCCCTAACCATTTTAATATAGTATAAACTAAAAAAGAATAATTTTAATTATTTTGCTTTCTACACTAGTGCCTACCATATTGTTTTTAAAGCCCCATTTACATTTTATAGTATAGACTTATCTTTATGTGCACTGCTTCCTTAAACTACCTTACATACCTGATAGGCACTTAATGTTTGTTGAATTGAATTCCTAATTATATTCAAAGTATTTATTAAATGTTCACGTTTGCATGGGCCTATGTTAAATGAAAATTTAATTTGAAGATATATATGTAGGTTGTGGAAATAAGTGGTTACATCAAAGAGGATTAATATAACAAAATTATAAATGCAATGTGCTAATAAATAACATTTGTATTTGTGGAGAAGTAAAATTTGAGATCTTACAGCAAAACTGTATGATGTAATACATGAATCTATTTAGAATAATTATCACTATATCTTTAATTAACTTGTGTAAGCTAAGTAAAATTTGTATAAAAAAACTTATTCCATTGCAGTTGCTCAACAGTACATAAGATTATTTCATAGGAAAATACAAAGTATTCTTATCACAACTTCAAAATTTGCTCTGAACAAATACAGAGGCCCATTAAAAATGTCTTTTAAAACCATGATGTACTCACTAAGTACTGTATGTGTATATATAAGTAGTGTGTAATATTTCCTTTTTAAAATATATATATATAAATCTACTTTTGCATAGCCTAAGGGTACAAGTAAAAAAAATCAAGCCAAGTCAAGACCAGAAGCATTTATTAAGCACTTATATGCCAGGGATCATGCTAAGCAATTCAAAATTTATTGGTGAAAACATATTACATAAACACTTAGCATTTTACTAGAATTATTAAAATCAAAGCAACAGATATGGTTTTATACCCTCACAATAGGCTGATTTGCAAAGACAAGTTTTGTAACAAACCATGATATTTAAACTCTGCAAAGAAAATCAAGTGTTAAAGATTAGGCCCATGTTCCCAGTGTATATTTAGTTATTTGTAAATAGGAGTGAACTGAATGATCTCAGCCTCTGGGTGGGGCAGTGGAAGTTTTGAGATTTCAATTCTTTCTGAGCAATGAAGCCCCCATAGGACTCTAAGGAGAACATATACCCTTAGGTGACAGTATTACATTGAACTATAAGTTCAGAGCTTGTTTTAGGGGACAGGAATTGGCTTATTAGAAGCTATATTATATAGTTGATAATCAAGACCCAAGAATTACAAGTTATGCTGTTTTCTAGCTTTTTTTTAAAGGAATAATCATGCTTTATTCTTCATAGTATTTAAAAAACCAAAGAGATTTTTAGAGATAATCTTGAGCAAATTCCTCTCTTTTTTTCACATAAGAAAACAATTCCAGAGAGGTTGTGACTTGTTTAAAGTCACACAGAGTCTGAAGCTGTAAAATCTGGATTCAAGTTATCTGATCCCAAACCCAGTACTCCTTTCCAGTACACCACACTCCTTAATGCCATGAGTATCAATAAGTCTTTGACAAAAGCATTGTGCTAAGCAACATGATATAAATGGATAAGGAGAATGGGGTGGGAACCTGGAACAGCTTAAAGGTTTCTCTATCTGGAGTTTTTTTTCTTTCCCCCAACTGAAAGCAAATCTATATTAGTTTAGAAAATACCTGCTCTCTATTTCACCCTAAAAAGAATAATTAATGTCATAAACAATGGTTCATGCAGTGGCTGTTCATCTTTGCAATAGAATTTTCCATTGTAAAAATGGATAATGGTAATTCAGCTAATTAAGTTTAATTAAAGATCAGTAAATACTTTTCTTGTTTGACATGATGGAAACAGAAATGCTAGATATAAGAGAAAAAACTTTTTGGTTTGAAATTAATGTCTTTCTAATCTGAATTAAACCTGTTCTCCCCCTCTCCTCCCAGCACTTGAATCTCAAATAAAATCGTTGCTTATGCCTTAATCCAAGCCAAAGCCACTTTATCACTTTTCCTTTTCATTGTCTCTCTATAAAACCAATCTATCAGTCAATCTTTCAGGCAAGAAGCATTTTTTTGAATTGATGCTAGGTGTTAGGCACTGCTAAAATTAGGTGATAAAAAGGTAGAAACAGTTACATTTTTCCAGGAGTTTCCTTTCTAAAGAGAGGATATGCTCAGAAGGTAAAGATATAGGGGGATATATAAATTAATGATTATTTTAATTAGGGTTGTATTTCTATGATTCTTTAATATCTACCCAAGTAACCACCCATAGTGTGACAGATTTTGAACAATAGCACAGAGCTCTGATGAAGCCTTTAAACATGGTGGTTCATAGGTGTTTCATGAAGTCATTTCTATTTCCATGCCTCAATGAAGTACATTATAACACTTAACTAGTTGCTTTAAGGTTAGACAGTAGTTTAAGTTCCTGTACAAGGTACTGAGCTTGCTAAACGTCTTGACGTTAAGTCGGTGTGAGGTAGAAGAGCCACAGTTCTAAGTCCAAATGGTATTTAGACAAAAAAGGTTCACTTTGCCTGGAACACACCAGGTCATGAAAGGTGCCGCCAGAAAACATTATCTTTGTACAAATAAGAGGCTTGTTTCTTAAAACTTGAGCCAGGTCAAAAATGTCAAATTCTGGCTACTTTTTTTTTTCCATAAGGGAATTCTAGAAATTAAAAAAAAAAAAAAACCCGCCTACAAATCTGCCAAGTCCTATTTACTCAAGGGGAAGGAAAGGGGAGGAGGCTCCCTTGTGTTGTCAAGCTGCCTGAGTAAAAGTCTTTCGACAGAAGAGACCTTGCCGTGTTTCCAATTGTGACACATAGCCTAGTTCATCGCCTGTATTTATTTATTCTAGAACTTTTCACCACTACTCCTGTCATGCTGCTGCACTGCTACACACACACACACACACACACACACACACACACACACACGCACACACACACACACACACGAGAACGCGCAGCCCGGGCTGCAGTAGCAGTGCAAGCATTACACAAACACCACCTCCGCCCCCAGGTGATGCCTCGGTGTCGTTTCCTCCCCGCAGAAGGTGTCTCCCCGGAGAGTTAAGACTCGGGGCAGGTCTGGAAATGCCTGGCCTCCCCCGGCGCCTCAGCGCATGTGGAAGCCGCGTGTACAAAGAGGCCGGAGCATCAGGTGGCCCGGCGGACGGAGCCAAGGGGAGCAGCGGAGGAGGAGGAGGAGGAGGAGGAAGAGGAGGAGGAAGAAGAGGAGGAGGAGGAGGAGCTTCGGGCTCCGGAAATGGCCTCCGCTTGGCTTCACCCAGACTCCTAGGAGGGACTGCTCTCTCGCGCCTGTTTCCTTCTCTCGCTTTTCTGCCCCGTCCTGTCCCTAAACTCCAGTAAAGGGACCAGCACCAGCTGCCCAGGCTATAATTAGAGCAGAGCTGTTGCCGAGCTCAGGGCCTACTCCCCTTTCCCTCTCATCTCTCCCTCCCTCCTTCCCCCATCTCTTAGACCCCCTCCCCGCCCTCTCTTCTAAGGGTGGAATGTGTGAGGGAGCCTGTGTGTGCTAACCCCATCTCTTTATCTGGATGGATCACCGCGTGGTGAACCAAATAAAGTCAAGGGCTCGGCTCCTGCAGCCAGGGGAGGGAGAGGAGAGAGTGGGTGGTGTAATCTAAGGCTTCTTCCGAAAGCGGGTTGGGAGGTGTGTGTCTGTCTCTAGCTCTTAGCCCAGCCCAGCACAGAAAAGATTACAAGTATGGCAGCTGCAGCCTCAGCCCAGGCTTAGGATACAGCCCAAGCAGGAGTGCCATTCTCGCTTCTGGGGTGGGATCTAAGTTGGAAATGAAGCGAAATGGTTGCCAGGATATAAAGAGTTTGTTTAAATCTCCCTACTCCTTTTTGGAAGTCATAATCATCTCTTTTATGTCTATAATCAGACGAATAGCTCTTGGTAGCCAGTAAACAGGGCCGAAGGGACATCTCTGTTAACAAAAATATCCTAATAAGGGATTTTCATTCATGAATTTCTTATCATAAGAAAAACTTGGGAAGTATCTAGACCCACTCTGATCCAAAGATTAATCCCTAAGGCAGGCAACTCTATTAAAATTTCCAGGAAATGGAGCTGACTGGGGTGTTATGGGAAAGCTATACTATTTAAGGAAGTTTATCATAATTATTATTGTTACTGCTACTGGAATACTAGGTCTCACTTGGTTTAATCTCCCCCCCCCCTTTCTTTTCATCCCAAATGATAATTTCTTAAGCATAATAATAAGAAAGCTATCCTCTTAGACACAAGCAACCCTTATTTTCACTAATTCAGTAAATATTTGTGTCTACTATGTGCCAGCACTGTGCTGATTGCTCCAAGATTTAAAATATACTTGTTACAAACTTGGATGCTATAATAGTAAAAAGGATATGTCAAGTTTACTAGTTCTGGATTTTTCCGATAGTTGTTTAAAAAGAATTACTAGTATTAATTGATGGCAACATGAATTAAGGCAATGTCAATTCAATCCCCAGCCTAAGAATGCATAGATAGGCACAACCATCTTCAAAGCTTTGTTTCCTCATATCCCTCTCAACTTAGCTGTACCTAATATGTGTCTTTCCAGATGATAGGTGTAAGAACCACTTTGGTAGCTTGAAATAGAAATCATGCAAAATAGCATACTTTTTACATTTTGCACTCAGGAAAATCTATGGAGGATCTCTAAAATTTCTCAGAATGAAATGTGACTCCTGAGAAGCTGTTTTGGCCTTTCACAGTGTTGCTTTTCTTGTAATAGCAGGGTTGTCACTATCACCATGTTTAAATAAGCTATTTCATGAAGAGAAGAAATAGTCCATAGACCTAGACAAAAGTTTTTAGCCACATTTAGCAATCATCAGAATTTTACACTGGAAGGGGAACCTTTGAGGTCATCTAGTCAAACTCCTTCATTTTACAGGTTAAGAAAACCTGCTGTAAATGGATATAATAACTATTTATTAAATGCTAGGAATCATCCAAATGTTGGAGATGGAAAAAAAAAAAACCAGATACAAAACCAAAACAGAATACGAAGGCCCACTAAACAAAACAATCCCTGACCTTAAGGAGTTTACACTCCATTGAGAGAAAACAACATACACATAACTCAAAGGACAAAATCTATATTTTCTATATACAAGCACTGAATAATTACATAGTGATTTGAAAGTGGAGGAAATGATGCTGTCAAGTAAAAAAACTGAGGCCCAAAGAGGATAAATTACTTCCTCATCAAAGGTAAGATTAAAACCTCTATTTACTAACTCCAAATCACTTTCCACATTACCTCCTTATCAGTATTACCCAATTTTATTTTATAACTTCAGGTTCTTTACTCCTACTAAGGTGACCTTGGTCAATTGGGTAAGTTTCTCTTTGTCTCAAATTCATCACATTTTCAAAAGGAATCCTGCAATGTTCAGTTTACCACAAATCTGCCTCTGGGGACAATGGGAGAACTAATTGAACAATGTAGAGAATTTAATTTTAAACTTCTTAATTAACAGCATTTATTGAACACCTACTATATGCCTAACATTAGAAAATGTAAGAAATATTTATATTTCATTATAATGTATATATAATATGTAATATAAAATGTATGTACTCTGTAAATACCACAAACTACAATTATTATATTGAAAAGAATGGGGGCAAGAGGAGAGGAAGCAACCTTTGAAATACTAGAGAGAAAGAGGCTCCCCCTGCTGTCATCAAAATAAATAGAATATCAGCCAGCCTAGGCAACATTTATTGAACACCCTTTGTCTGTAAGGTAGTGTATCAGTTACTGGAAAAGAAAGAAAAATAATAAGGACAATGCTCAGCCTTAAGGAAATTACTATCTAAGCTAAAGAAAGGAAAAATACAAAAGCAACTACATATTAATTTAAGAAAAATGTATTTCTATGTTAAAGCCTTCATCAGAAATCTAAGTCCCAATGAACTAACTCATTTACAAATCGAACTTGTCCAGTGCAAATTAAACCTTAAGATATTACTTTGAAACAAACTTTTAACAAGTTAAATAAAAACTAAACTAAAAGTTATGAGGCTGAGTTAATAGTTAAAAATATTCTTTTATATAATTGATAAAAAATAGTTTGAGTATAGAAAACAGGCTTTCATTGGCTTGCATTTTCTTTCTCTTTTTTTGACGTCAAAAAAATTTTTTTATTTGATTAATGGATTGCATTTGGGGTAAGGGAAGCATCGAAAGGAGAATTTTTTTTTTAAGCACCAACTCAAACATGGTCAGTTCCCATTTGCCAATTTTCAGATGGGCCTTAACATGTTGTACAAAATGAATTACGGCTGTTCAGCAATACATATAGAGTTATACATGCCTGGACACCCCCAGAAATGCTGCTCTAACCAAGTAACACATTTGATAAATGAAGTCTTCACACTCCCACCCAATGATTGAAGTATGGAATTTTATTTTCTATGAGTCAGGAAGCCTAGATTCTTGTACTAGATCTGCCAGTGACAAGCTATGGATAAGAAAGTCACTAAACCTCATCAATAAAATAAGTGAGACTGCTATTAGCAAAGATGACAAAAGCTGTGGAAAGACAGGCACATTAATGGACAAGTGGTGGAGTTGTGACTTGATCTACTATTTAGGGAAGCAATTATTTGAGATCATGCTGAAAGAGGAACCAGACTTTATATATAAGGCTACTTCCAGGCATCTAACCCAGTGAGATCAAAGATAGAAAGAAAAGTCAAATATACTTCAAAATACTTGTAATAGTACATTTTTTTGGGGGGGGGGGGAAGGGAATGAGAAACAAAGTAATTTGCAATGAATTGGGGGTTAATTAAGCAAAATGTCTTACCTGAACTTGATGGAGTATTATTGTACCATAACAAATGTTGAATGTGAAGAATACAAAGAAGCATAAGAAGATATATGAACAGATACTCATTAATGTAAGCAGAACCTGGAAAGAAATATATTTGCCACAACAACATAAAGAGAAAGAACAAGAAGAAACTGAATACTATATAATTACAATGAACAAATGACCCTGAAGAAAACTTTGGAGAAGGTATCTCAATCCCTCCTTTGCAAAAATACTTTTGATACACCGAATAAACTGAAGACTAGACTGATGTGTTGATTAGTTTTACTGAAGTGTTTTTTCCTCTCCCCCTCCCCCATCTTTGTATTAAGGAGTGGCTTTTTAGTTAAGGAGACAAAAGGCTATAGTGGGAAATGAAGTTGTAGAAACCAAAGTTATTGATGAAATTTAATTATTTTTAATAAAGGATTTTGATTAGATTCTATTATATATTATGTTACATATATTATTATATTATATCATATCTAAAATAAAATTATATTATATCTTCCCCATGACTCTATGCTAATTGGTACTAAAACCATTCTACTTACCTAGCTTCTCAGTTTCATTTACCTAAAACCAATCCAAGGTGAAATATGAGTCTACTGGATTGTCGGGGTTAAGGGATAGAAGGTAAATTCTCTGACTGTTCATTCCATCACTTTAGCCCCAGCTCTAGGCCCCCGGAGACCTCACCTCAATCCCAAAGCTATCTTTTCATCTCACTTAGCCTTTTCCTAAACTTTGTACTAGGGCGCAGACCCCCCACCCAGCTCCTTAGAACTGCCTAATTCAGTCTAAGTCTGTTTCTCTGAAATGTAAATGAATCTTAACTCTTAGCCTATCCAAAGATTACTTTAGTATTCTATGCTACTTTCCCTAGATATGGCAGTTTAAAAGGAAGTGTTTGCATGTGTATTGAGAGGTGAGGAGTAACTGATGCCCTGTGGGGGGCCCCGGCTTTTTAACTACAATCGGAGTTGTCTGTTTATTGTGGTTACTAATAATAAAGCTGTCTGGAATCTCCCCACCTTTAACTTCTATCCCCAAGCCATCTAGTCTAGCCCCTAAACCACTTTCCTCACTCCCACCTGTACTAGGAGGCCTCGCGGATAGCTACAGCAGGGAGAGACTCTGCTCCTACTTGTGTGATATATTATCTTGTTTGATTCTCACTTCAATCCTAAGAGGTATATATTATCATTATCCCCATTTTACAGACGAGGACAAAGAAACTAAGAAAAATTAAATGACATACGCAAGAGTTATAAAGCCATGTTTGGATTTAGGTTTTTCTGGACTCCGGATTCTTCTATTCATTCCATTATCTAGATGCTTATCTTTTATAATTTGCATTAAAGGTATTTGTGTACTGGTCTGGTACTACACTTTCAAAATGTATATTTCTCTAGTAAATAAAACAGAATTCTCTATATACTGTAGACATTTTAAAAATGTTGAATTATTGGACAGAATGGAAGTTAGATTATTTGTTATTATGATTAAAATGTATTTTGGGTTAAACGAACTTTCTAGGGAAACTAGCCAACTTTGATGGTATTGGTTCTGAAGTGTGTTCTGAGTTTCGAACAACATGTAGACTGGTGAAATCACAATATTTTTAGACAAAATCAAGCTTTTCTGGACAGCGAAATGCTAAACTAATAGGGGCTGCACAGGAGATCTCTGAAAGCCATATAGCACAAAATTCAAGACATTTCATTCAAGTGCATGAATGAAAGACGTCAGTCAGAGATCAATCATATAGTAATCTAGGAGAAAATAAGGGGAATGAAAAAGGATGTTGAATATTGTATTCTCTTAAGGCTCTGTCTTCTCACTCCTATTCTAACACTCTTCCTTTTCTCAATTAATCCTGAGGTACTAGAGATTCTATTAGTATTGTTCATACACACCCAACTAGTTTACTCTCCCTAATATCAAAAGACCAACTAAAATCTCCCCAACATCAATTAACCAGATGACATAAATTAGCTTTTACAAAATGATATTTATTGAGAAAACATACAAAAGATAATATAAAAAATATCTCTTCCAAACTTGCATGTAAGTTCCCTTGTCCTGGGAAGAGTAGATTCAAAGAAGTAGGTACAGCATCACTCCCCCAGTATTTAGGGAACTCTCTGATCCTGAGTCTTTTTCCTCCTTCTCAGAGTTTCTATAGAAGTTCATTTCATGTATAGCATAGCTGATGGATGAGCTGCCTTGCTCAGTTGTCTTAACTTCCAGGCTCTGTACAAGGTTCTTCTATTTTTGTTTCTGGGGGAACCTTAATAAGTTCAAGGAAAGTCTAATTTATCTGTCCCTCTTTCTAAAGTAGATAAACCACTTGATTATAATAGTAGACTGTTCTATTAATACATGTAACACTTCTTCTGGGTTCACTCCCTCAACTCAAATTGGTGCTGAGAGGTTGGCCCCCGGATACCTTGTATAGGTAACCCTGTGAGTGACAATCCTTCCAACACTGAAACTCATAAGTCTATACCAATGCTTCCCGTTTATAATCAGCCAGTAGGCTCAATTAGCTTTTAGGAAAGTTATTTATTCAAATGATATTGCAAAGATAGTAATCACAAAGCATTCCTTCCATTCCCAACCTGAGGTACACTCTCCCACAAATAAATAAAAGGAAGAATGGGAATAGACAGATTGCTTTGGTAGAAAGACGCAGGTAATACATGTGGCCAAGGCAATTCGCTACTGTAATTGCAGAATCTAAATATCCTTTCTTTCTCAGAGAGTAAGTGTCAAGAGGAATGATGGTGAAGAAAGTCAAATTAGTCTGACTCATCATTGAGGATTATTCTGTCTGCTTCTGGGCTAGGTCAAGCAAGATGCTCAGTCATTCTGTTGCTGATGGGCTGGGCTAGGCAGATCACTCTGTGCTTCTAGACTAGGAAAATCAGATAGCTCAACTGTTTAAGCCCTTCAGTAATCTCAGCATCTCAGCTGAACAGGCTGTTGCACAGAACTCTTTGGGCTCAAACTTTGATAGACAGATACAGATTTGACCATATCTCTAGCACAACTGGGTATTACTGTGTTCTTTTTAGCTGGAGTTATTTTCCATCCTCTCTTTCCCTACCCCCTCCCAGTAAGAACTCTTTCTCTAGGACTGGCAGAAACATCTCCTCTTTGAATTTATTGGGGCTTCAGTTCTGAGGTTTGTCACTTCCAGACAAGAAATGAAAGAGATCTAGCCCCCTTTATTCAACAGTTCTTCATTGTTCAATAATGGCTTTCCTCAGTGAGGTTCTCTACCTTTAGTTAGGATGACCACCCCAGGTACACTTCCTAGATTTCCGGTCTTAAACAAATGAGTGGCTAGAGACAAAAGTATGAAGACACTGCACCCTAGGGCATGTGGATTGTCTCTATGGGCTTTTTCATATTCAGTTGTATTTTTCTAGCCTCACACCTTTCCTAGGTGTAAAGTATTTCATTTGTGTCTTAATGGGCATCCTTTTAATTTTCATGGTTTTGCCTTTTCCACTTTTAGCTTTCAGCTTGCTAAAGTTCAATGGAACTTATCTTTTACCTACTGGTGGTACAGCCTTGCATGAATGAATGGATGGGGAAAACATTAAGTGCTTATAGTGTGCTAAGCACTATATAACCACTGGGGATGAAAAGAGAAAACTGCAACAGTCCTTGCTCCCCATAAACTCACATTTAATAGAATCTGTGGGGCCTTTCTCCTTTGGGTAGCCATCAAGGCCTTTAATAGGATGACCCTAAGGTAGATGGTGGTCCCAGACTTTAGAGTAAAGCTACAGGTTTCATGGCAATAACAAAATTTCAACTACATGCCAGTGATTAAAGCAACTATTAGAAATGGTAACCCAGTCAGTTATTCAATAAACATTTATTAAAAGCTATTATGTGTTAAACATTGCTAACTCAGGGAATCAGTGGCAAAGCCACAAATCTAGAACTCATATCTCCTGTTTCATAGGTCAGTGTTCTTTTTGCTGTGCTACATGGCATTGAGAGATCTCCTGCACAGTCCCTATTAGTTTAGCGTTTCACTGTCCAGAAAAGCTTGATTTTGTCTAAAAATATTGTGATTTTACCAGGTACTAATTCTTTCAAAGTTATTAAAATATCAATTCATTGGTGGCTTCCCACAAAAAAATGAACTTTATCCAGAGAAGTATGTTTTTTCTAACTTTTGTTTCTTTTCTCTAAAGAAATTATCCACAACAAAACATTTCCCCTAACCTCATGATACACTTTACTTTTAACTATTCTTTCTACTTTTCATTCTACTTTTAACTATTCTTTGATTGATGTGCAAAACTGTAACAGTTGTTTTTATAGTGGCAAAAACATTGGAAACTGAATGGATGTCTATCATTTGGGGTCTAGCTGAATAAGTTATGGTGTATGAACATAATGGAATATTATTGTTCTATAAGAAATGATGAACAAGCTGATTTCAGAAAAGCCTGAAAAGTCTTACGTGAATTGATACTAAACAAAATGAGCAGAAGCAGAAGAATATTGTATATAGTAATAGCAAGATTAAGAGATAATCAACTATGATAGACTTAATTTTCCTGAGCAATATAGTGATCCAAGGCAATTCCAATTGACTGGTGCTGGAAAATGCCATCTGTAACCAAAGAGAGAACTAGAGAGACTATATATGTATTGAAGCAGAGTATTTTCATCTATTATTATTATTTTTTTTCTTTTTTTTTTACACAATATGACAAATATAGAAATATGTTTAAAAGGATTGTACATGTATAAACTATATCAGATTGCTTGCTGTCTTGGGGAAGGGGGAGGTAAGGGAATGAGAGAAAAAAATTGAAGCACAAAATCTTACAAAAATGAAAGTTGAAAACTATCTTTACTTATATTTTGAAAAATAAAATATTGTTGAAAAAAAAGTTTTGTGAAAACTATCTTTACCTGTATTTTGAAACATAAAATATTGTTGAGAAAAAAGTTTTGTGATTTTTAAATGAGCTATTTCTATTGTTCCTTTATTTATTTTCCCCAAAAGAATTAATATCATCTAATATGAACTCCCTCATTTCCTTCTTCCACTTCTTTAAACTTCTTAAAATTTGTTCAATTAAAACATTTATCAAGTACATACTATATAGAACACAACATGTTAGAAAGACATAAAGACAAAAATGAAATAGTGCTTCCCCTCTCAAAACTTGAACTCTCCTTTGTTGAGAGGAGTAGGAAGTGGAGCACAGCATGAACAAAGTAAATACAAAGCATATACAATGCAATTTCCTTGTCAAGCCTGGCCCTTTCACTAGAACTCTTAGTCCCATCACATTCAGTCTCCTCTTTGACATTTTTCTGTTACTCATACCACTTATAATAATTTCCCTTCATTACTTAGCATAATGCCTGACACATAGTAGACTCTTAATAAATGTTAATTGATTGGTCTTAGGTGCCTCTACATACATTCCCCCTCTTTGACTTCTTTTAATAAACCTCAAAAATATGCAGAGGTGTCCCCTACCCTAAAAATACTTTCCCATTTTGCTACCTCACTAATCCTCCCTTTTGCTATTAAATTTTTAGGGGAAAAAAAGTAGTTTACATTTGCTTTCTTTTCATTCAACTTGCTCAATCCCTTGCAATCTGGCTTTCATCTCTACCATTCTACTGCTTCCTCCTAGAACATTAATGACTTCCTTATCACCAAATCCAATGGACTAAATTCAATCCTAATTTTCCTGGCACTATGTGTAATTTGTTACTGTTGACCAAACAATCCCTTTTTCGTGATATGCACTCTTTCCAATGGGCTCTATAGCAATACACATTCAATTTTCTCCTACCACTCTTCTCTTGTTTGCTATATTACATTCGTCTCCCACTGCTTTGGCACTGTCATTCTTCAAGACTGTAACTTTGAAACCTTATGCTTGAATCTATATGTGTACTCTTTTGACATTTTCACCTACCTGGTATATCTATTTAAATGATCACTTGTATATAGATGACTCAAATCCTAATTTCTACTTCTAATCTCTCTCTAGAGGTTCAGTCATTTATTTCTAATTATCTGCAACTGTTAGTGGAACATTTTTTGCCTGGATGTTACACCAATACCTTATACTCAACATTGCCAATGTTCAAAACCTGCTTTCTTAGACTCCTTCATTTCTGTTGGTAGTACAATCATCGTCCCAATCACATATATTTCAAACTTTGATTATTTCTCTTCTTCATGACTCTACCTGCTATCCAATCAGTTGCCAAGTACTATCAATTCTATTGCCATAATATATCTTGATTCTTTTCTACTCCTATTAGAACTATTCTGGTTTAGAGCTTTTTCATCTCTTACCTGGACAATTTTCTAACTGATCTCTTTGATTCTAGTCTCTCAAGAAAACTGGCATATGAGAAAGAGCATTGACCCTAGAATCAGAGGACCTGTGTTTAAGTCCTGCCTCTTATATTTACTGTCTTTGTGACTTGTACATTATTTTCATCATCTATAAAATAAGGAGATTGTATTATTGGCTTCTAAGGTCCATTTCTTCTCTAGATTTATGATCCAATGATTCTCCCTTCCTTCAAAAAAGCTGTACCATATTGATGAAGTGACTTTTCTACTCAAAAACTTTTGGTGGGCTTTTCATTAAACTTTTCATCATGACATTCAAGGTCTTCTAAAATCTGTCTTCAAACTACCCTTCTAACTTTATCCCACTACTTACCTTCAACTATCTTGTATTCCAGCTCTATCAATTGGCCTGTCCTTTTCCATCTTTGTGCTATCTTGAAGAAATATCTTTTTCACTTCCTCCCAAACCATGACCTATCTTTTGAAATCCCTTTCTTCGTATGAACTAACACTCAGGTATTCAAGTGCTACCTTGATCCCCCTAAAAATGTTATATCTCAGTCTTCAAATTTTTCATATCACTTTGGATCTCTTCTTACCAAAGTGACCAAAGTTCCCTCCCTCAAGAAGCTTACATTCTATTGGAGGAAGTATTATATTTATAGGTAGGCAAAGCTCATTGAAAGCAGGGACTGTATTTTACTTCATCTTTGGGTCTCTGGTATCTAGTATAATGCATAGGACTCCCTTTACTTATTTATCCATTAATACATCCATTCATTTGTTTATTTTTTTAAAGACCTATGATAACATCAGTAAAGATGTAAAACAGAGTAAAGAACTCTGGAAATGGAAACTCCCTTTAAGAATGCAGAAAGGAACTATGAAGGAAGACACTTTTTGTATTCAGTGAAAGAACTGACACATATAAGTATGTGTAGAATGATTTTTACATACATATGCATATTTATGTCATGGTAGCTATGGGGGGAGAGAAAAAGAGAGAAATTGCATTA
Source organism: Antechinus flavipes (assembly GCF_016432865.1). Classification (NCBI taxonomy): domain Eukaryota; kingdom Metazoa; phylum Chordata; class Mammalia; order Dasyuromorphia; family Dasyuridae; genus Antechinus; species Antechinus flavipes. Next base: position 96,997,472 of record NC_067401.1, read on the forward strand.
TAAATTTATTATATATTTAAAAGGAATAGAAAACTATATATAATTTGCAGTTTTATGTGCAATTACCTTTTAAAAATTTCTATTATGTTGTAGAAATATTTCTGTTATTTCATAAATTTAAAAAATGCAGATAGGCTACTTCCTGAAATGTAAAGTCTTAGAGATTGTTGCCTGGGACATTGAAAGGATAAATAATTTGCCCAGTTATCCAATCAGTCAGAGGCAGGACTTAAATCTAAGTTTTCTGATGCTTAGGTCCTCTATTTGACATCATGATGTCTCACCTTATCCATAACAGACACTTAATAAAAAGACATTGTTGAAATGAATTGAACCAAACAACTTTTATGGCTTAGTCAGGCACGATTATCCTATAATTTAAAATGGAACCATCTAGACTTCTTTGGAAGCTAAACAACCTTCAAGGAAAATCTTGTTGCTCATTGCATGAAATGTGGGTAATAGGAAGAGAGTGTGAAGAGGTGGTCGTGAAGATGAGTGATAGTCAACATCGGGTAAGGCTATGATTATAGGAACAGAAAGAAAAGGATGGATTTCAAAAATGTTGTGAGTGAAGAACTTAGCAAGACTTCGTAGAAGACTTAAGTGATTGACTTAATTGGGAGCAAATTTTGGCAAACCAGTTTTTGTCAATTTTGGTATTTAAATGGGTACATGAATCTAAGTTTCAGAAATCCCTTTCATTCTTCAAAAATATCTGGTGACAAGAGTAACATCCTTCCCTCTCCTCTCCCTACTGACATTAGGAATTACAGTTCAAATAGATCTTGAAATCGAGTATATGGGATCTATATGTCAGTCCCTTTATATGTAAAGCTTTTTATAATTATTTAAATACCTATTCTACCCATAGTAACCCTAGTGTACCATGATCTTTAATTTATCAGTTAAGATAGGAAAATAAGTCTAAAGTGTTGAAATGATTGGCTTAGAGTCACAGGAAGTAATTAGAAGGAAAAGAATTTAAACTCCCCTATATTTCTATTGATTAGGTAACTAGTCATTCCTCTTATGGGGCAGATTGGTGACCTTGAAAGACCTGGAGTCAGGAAGACTCATTTTCCTGGGTTCAAATATAGCTCCAGACACTAACTGTGTGACCATGGATAAGTTTTCTCATCTGTAAAATGAATTGGAAAAAAAAAATGACAAACTACTCCAGTATCTTTTTGAAGAAGATCCCAAATGCAGACCCAAGTGAAGAACAACTATTTTTTTTTATTAACCAAAGGCATATAACATTTACTGTATAGCAGTTTTGTAGATTATAAAGAAAAACAGATTACTAGTGTTAAAATGTCTGTTTATTATTATATTACAAAAAATATTTGATTTTGATTTTTATATTTATTTTACTTCATTGTTTTCTCTAGGATCAGTTCTGTAAGTTCTTTAGCATCTGTCCAGTAAATCACATTATTTTTCAACATTATTCATTACCTTGGTATATGACATCATTATTCAACAGTATTATTCTAGCAGTATGGTAGAGTCTCTGTGGGATATGAAAATAAGCATATTTGTAGATTTACTTTGGTGTTCAAAAGTAGCCACAAAATGATTTGGAGGGAAATGTCAATGACAACACATATCTTAACTTTTCTAGTAGAATTGACAAGATTTTTTCAAAAATAAAATAGCCTATGGAAATCTTAATAACAACTGTACCAGCAATCTCATCTCTTATTAATGTGTTAATTCTTTTCTCAGGGTACATAGAGGTCATTTTATAAATTGTACATTTCACTCTGATTAATCTCTGTGAATTAGCTCTTACTGTTTAAGATATGATAATGTTCATTAATTGTAATTAATAATCATGATGATTTATTTTATAATAAGGCATTTAAAAGGCCAGATAACCATTTTAAAGGGGGCACAGGTAGAATTTCAGTAGGAGAAAAGATAGTAAAGAAAAACATAAATGGATAAAGTGCTAAGTGAATAGAGTATGTTTGGCATTTAAAAAAATGATGCTATGTTTTATTTTAGTCCTAAAAAAAAAAAAACAAAAAAAAAAAAAAAAAAAACAAAAACAAAAACAAAAACAAAAACAAAAACAAAAACAAACAAAACAAACAAAAAAAAAAAAAACAGTACTCTTGCTAGTCATGGAGAAAGGCCTGAGAAATGAGGGAGAGAGCTTCCTGTAAACAAGAAAGAAAAAAAAAAGTAAGCAAACATAACCCTACATTAAGTTCTTATTTTCTTCAAATAAAACGTGTGCAATATTACTAGTCATTGTTTCCCCACATTTCTCTGATTTTCTTTGAATTAATAGTAGTTCTTCATTATTTGCCATGTATTCAGCATGATATTGTGGGAGTAGGTGATGTGAGAGATATGAAACATGGTCTCTACCTTCAAAGAATTTACAATTAGAAGATCAAAGTAAAATAAATGAAATAACATGAGAAGAATAAACAATAATTTTAATCAGTTATGTGTTGTGATATGATCCATATTAGCATCTTAATAAGAGTTATGAATCAATCGACAAATATTTAGTAATTGTTTACTATTTTCTAGTAAAAAAACAAAAACCTGTAAGACATAGCATAATAGATAGAATGCTTGGCTTGGAGTCAGGAAGACCTAGTTCCAATCCCATAGCCTTTGACTTTGACTTTTACTATCTATATAACTATATGATTAAGTCATTTCATTTTTATGTGCCTCAGTCAACTCCTAGAGCCATTTGGCTCTGCATCAGTGGAAGAAGTTCCCATATAGTGGAGTACCCATATTGATAACATCAGGGCTCCTTCACAAACTTGGCATATAGAAGAAAATGTTCATTTGCGGTGAGTGGAACAATAAAGAAAGATTATTCAAAGGAGATGTGGTTTGAGTAGAGCCATGAAGGCTGGGAAAGAGAAGAAAGATGAAAAACCATAGTTTAGAAAGACAACAATAGGGTCAAAGGTATGGAGACAAGTATGAGCATGGTATGTTTTCTGGACAGTAAAAAGACTGCCCGTGACTAGAGAGAAAGGAGTTGTTAAAAGAGGGTTAAACCAATAGGATTGGGCCAAATATAGAGAACCTAGAAATACAGAGCAATTGAATTGATTAAGTACCCTAATGGGAGAAAGTAGAAATTTTAAACAAAAGACTTGTTTAAGAAAGATAAAACTGCTTCCAAGATGCAGACTGGTGGGGAGAAAAGACTCATAGCTGGGAGGTGGATTAGGAGACAATTACAATAGGATTATAATCACAATAGGAGAATAAATAGGAGTGCTCTGATAAGGATCTAGAAGAAGAGAGTAAAAGTGGAATGAAAAATATTAAATACATATCAAAAAAAATCAACAAGACTTGATTAGATCAGAAAATAGGAATGAAAATGAAAAGTGAGGCAAGATTTCAAGCTCAGATGATTGGGATAACGGAAATTTGAGCCTAAAGTTCAGAGATCAAAGTTCTGCCCAGAGTTAAAGATATAGAAGTCAATGTGCATACAATTTGATCCAGCAATACCACTACTAGATCTAAATTCCAAAGAGATCATAAACCGAGAAAATGACCTCCATGTACAAAAATATTTATAGCAGCTTTTTTTTTTCTTTGTAATGGCAAGGCAGGAAATTGAGGGGATGACCATCAGTTGGGGAATGGTTGAACAAGTTGTTATATGTGAATATAAGGAATACTGTTGTGCTATAAGAGATGAGTAGGAAGATTTCAGAAAAGTCTGGAAAGATTTAAGTGAAGTGAGCAGAACCAATAGAACATTATACACTGCACTAGCAACACTGCAGTGAACAACTATGATTGACTTAGCTATCCTCAGCAGTATAATAATCCAAGACAACTCATGGAAAATTCTACTACATCCAGAGAAAAACTGATAGACTCAATGCAGATTGAAACATACTATTTCCATGGTCTTTATTTTTCCCCTACAGTTCTTTGCTTTTATTTATTTTTTTCATTTTTCACAATGTAGTTAATATGGAAATACATTTTACATGATTGCACATATAAATCTATGTCAAATTGCTTACTGTCTTAAGGAGAAGAGAGGGAAAGAAAGAGAACAATTTGGAACTAGAATGTTATTTTAAAATGAATGTTAAAATTTTCTTTACATATAATTGGAAAAAAATAAAATACCATTTAAAAGCATAAAAAAGTTAGCATAAAAACAAGTTTGGACTATGAGAATAAATAAGCTCAGAAAAAGAAACTAGAGTAAAGAAAGCAAAGGATCCAAGTACTGAGCTCTGGGAAATGGGCCACAATTATAGGAGAGAAGAAAGAGTAGCTAATGAAAGAAATAGAAAGAAAAATGATGGAGGGAAAAGGAGAATCAGAAACTGAAAGCCTAAATCAAGTTTAAACTGTTTAGAGTGGTCAAAAAAGAGCAAATTCACCAGAAATGTCAAGGATGGAGAAAGGGTGATTGAATTTTGCAATTTAACTTTCATTCAATAAAAATCTATTAAGCATCTACTCTGTGAGAAAAATTGAGAAAGAAAATAAAATTCAAGCAAACAACAAGATAAGTGAAAATGCTATGTTGTGATCTACCTACCCTCAGTTCCAATAGACCTGTCTCTCGATGTTGATGGCTCTCATCATCATAAGATCATTGGAACTGGCCTGAATCATGTCACTATTAAGAAGAGCCAAGTACATCAGAATTGATCTCCTTGTTCTGTTCATTTCACTTATCATCAGTTCATGTAAGGCTTTTCAGATCTCTCTGAAATCATCCTGATAGTTGTTTTTTACAGAACAATAATATTCCATGACATTCACAAACCATAACTTATTTAGCCATTCTTCAACTGATAGGCATCTACTCAGTTTTCAATTTCTTGCCTCTACAAAAAGGGCTACCACAAACATTCTTGTTCATATGGATCCCTTTTCCTATTTTAAGATCTCTTTGGAATGTAAGCCCAGTAGAAACACTGCTAGATCAAAGGGTATATACAGTTTGATATTCCCTTGGGCATAATTCCAAATTGCTCTCCAGAATGGTTGGAGCTCTTCACAACTCCACCAACAATGTATTAGTGTTCCAGTTTTCTCACATCTCCTCCAATAATTGTCATTATCTTTTCATGTCATCTTACCCAATCTGAGAAGTCTGTAGTGGTACCTTAGAATTGTCTTAATTTGCAATTCTCTGATCAATAGTGATTTAGAGCACCTTTTCATCTGACTAGAAATGGTTTCAATTTTTTTCATCTGAAAATTGTCTGTTCATATTCTTTGACCATTTTTTTTTTTACTGGAAAATGGCTTGAATTCTTATAAATTTGAATCTATTATCTCTATTTTAAAAATGAGGCCTTTATCAGAACGCTTGAATGTAAAAATGTTTTCCCAATTTATTGCTTCCCTTCTAATCTTGTCTGCATTAGTTTTGTTTGTACAAAAACTTTTTATCTTAATCTAATCAAAATTATCTATTTAGCATTCAGTAATGAGCTCCAGTTCTTCTTTGGTCACAAATTCCTTCCTTTTCCACAGATTTGAGAAGCAAACTATCCTATGTTCTTCTAATTTCCTCATAATATTACTCTTTATATCTAAATCATGAACCCATTTTGACCTTATCTTGGTATGTGATGTTAGGTGTGGGTCAATGCCTGCCATACTAGTTTCCAATTTTTCTAGCAGTTTTTGTCAAATAGTGAGTTCTTATCCTAAAAGCTGGGTCTTTGGGTTTGTCAAACACTAGATTACTATAGTCATTGACTATTTTGTCTTGTGTACTTAACCTATTCCACTGATCAACTTCTCTATTTCTTAGCCAGAACCAAATGGTTTTGATGACCACTGTTTTTATAATATAGTTTTAGGTCTGGTCAGCTAGGCCACCTTCACTGGCATTTTTTTTCATTAATTGAAATTCTTGATCTTTTGTTTTTCCAGATCAACTTTGTTATTATTTTTTCTAGATCTGAAAAATAATTCCTTGGGAGTTTGATTGACATGGCACTAAATAAGTAGATTAATTTATGTAGTATTGTCAGTTTTATTATATTTGCTTAGCCTATCTATGAGCACATGATATTTTTCAGTTGATTAGATCTGACTTTATTTGTGTGGAAAGAGTTTTGTAGTTGTGTTCATATAGTTTCTGATTTTCCCTTGGCAGATAGATTCCCAAATATTTTATACTATAGACAGTTATTTTAAATGGAATTTCTCTTTGTATCTCTTGCTGTTGTTCTTACACTCATCCCCTTGAGCTATCATTTCATAATCCTCCTCCTTTTTTGGTAGCTAAGTTCCTTGAGAAGACCTCCTTCATATCTACCTGCTAGCTTATTTCAAGCCTAGCTAAAATCCCATCTTCAATAATAAGGACTCACTTGAAATTTTTCCAGATTCTAAGCACAAGTAGACTTGATTTGAAGAACAGTACAATTATTCCTTCTATATCATAGGGGTTAAGAATACAGTACCCTGGTATAGCAACTAAATTCCTAAAGAAGTTAAGTGAGCTGCAAGAAGAAATAGCAAAATTATACTAGTGGGTGATCTCATCCTTGCTCTCTCAGAACTAGATAAATTGAATCACAAAATAAATATGAAAGAAATTAAGGAAGTAAATAAAATTTTAGAAAAGTTAGGTATGATTGACTTCTGGAGAAAATTGAATGGAAACAGAAAGGAGTGCACATTTTTCTAGGCAGTTCATGGAACCTATACAAAAATTGATCATATTAATATATGGGCATAAAGATCTCAAAATCAAATGCAGAAAGGCATAATAAATGCATTTTTTCAGATCATGATGAAATAAAAATTACATGCAATAAAAGGGCAGGAGGAAATAGAACAAAAATTAATTGGAAACTAAATAATGCAGTCCTTAAGAATGAATAGGTGAAAACTAGAGTTTTTTGAGAATGGGGGAGACATGGGACTGTTACAGGCAATTGGAAAGCAGCTCAGTAGACATGGGGAGATTAACGACTGAGAGAATACTGATGACAGAAGAGGAAAAGCCAAGATTATATAGTAAAGTCAGGGACTAACCCAAACTCTCCCCCAAAGCCCTTTAAATAATGCCTAAACAAAATCTATAGCGACAAAACACACAAAAAGATGGAGTGTACAATTTTCCAGACAAAGACAACTTAAAAGGTTGGCAGAAGTTTGTTGCACGAGGCTGGGAGTGCAGTGCAGTCTTCACGCAGGCTATGCCAGCACATCCCTGGTGCCAGCAAACCAGGAACAGAATGTGGAGCTTCTGAATAAAAGGCAGCAGCAGTGATTTCCAGACCCCCAGCCCACAGATGCAAAAGATAACCTAGAAGGTTGTCAGGAAAGATTTGTTATTCAAGTGTGTGAAGAGAGGCCCAACAAACCAGAGGCAGGTCTTGGGAGCCACTCAATCAACAGCAGTAGCAACAGAAGTGTCAGCAGCTTCCAGAGATCACAGCCCATAGATGGTAAACTGGTTAGAAGGAGATTACAGGGTTCTCTTTGCTAGCACTGAGACAAGGACGCTGTTGCTTTGCCTACTTTGTGGGTTGCAGTGCTGGCTCATAGTCCAGGACCCTAAAAAGATCTCTGAAAACAGCTGCACAAAACTCTTGAAGCTGGGGACATCGAACCCTTCACCCTAAAAACAAAGGAAAATCTCAACAAACGTAGACAAAATTTTAATTAAAAAATAAATATCAGAATTTACTATACAGTCACATGATAACAAAATTGAGTATAGAAAAACCTTTGAGGATTATCTTCAAAAATATAAGATACCCGAATATATAGATAATTATATATAGAGATCTTAAATAATACAACTTCAGAAAAGGAAATAAAACTAGCTGTAATAGAACTACCAAAGTGTGGCAGGATTGGAGTGGGGATGCGGGGCAGAGAACAATTGGTCCTAGTGAATTTGTAAAAGAATTCTATCAAATTTAAAAGAATAATTAAACTAATATTATACAAATGATTCTCAAAAATTGAGTAATCACTCTACCAGACATCTTTTATAATACAAATATATTTATAACATCCAAACCAGAAATAGAAAAAGCCAAGAAAGAAAACTATAGCTCAATATAAGTAATATTCATTTTAAAATTTTAAATAAAATTTTAATAGATGACAGCAGCTCATCTCAAAAATCATTTATCATGACCAAGCTTGGTGTATACCAAAATAATTAATGTTATTAATTATATATTTTAAACATTTCAAATCACATGATTATCTAAATAAATGCAGAAAAAGTAGAACTCATTTGTTCTTAAAAAATAAAACAAAAAGCCTGGGGCAGCTAGGTGGTACAGTGGACCTTAGTTCAAATTTGGCTTCAGACACTAAACACTTCCTAGCTGTTTGACCTTGAACAAGTCACTTAACCCAAATTGCTTCAGCAAAAATAAAATAAAATAAAAAGCCTACAAGTTATAGGTTTAAAGGGACCTTTTAAAATTATTGTCAACAATATCTAAAATCAAAAGTAAGTTTCAAATTAAATGGAACATACTAGAAGTTTTCCCACTAAATACAAGAGTAATATGACAATGTAATTTTTTCTAACTATTATTTTATATAATTCTGGAAATTCTAGCAATATCAGTATGACAAAAGAAAGAAAATAACGTATAAGAATAGATTAAGAGAACTTAAAACTATCCCTATTCTCTGATAACATGATGGTTTACTTAGAAAATCATCAAAGATACTTAAGAGAATAGTTTCAGCAAAGTTGCAAAATTTGAATGAATCCACAAATAGCAGCAGCATTTCTACATAGTAATAACAAAATTCATGAAGTAATAATAGAAATGGGAATGCCATTCAAATAAGTACAAAATGCAAAAAAAAAAAAAAAATTGGAAAACTATCTACCAATATACACAAAATACTTGTATAGATTCAATTAAAAATACTGTTTAAAGAAATTAAAAAAAAACAAGTTAAATAGCTAGAGGAATAGTTAGTACTCATGACTGGGCAATATCAATAAATACAGTGACAATACAAAAAAATAATTTATGGTTTTAATGATGTATCAATCAAATTAAGGAATGCTTTATAGAGCTATATGAAACAATAACCTTAAAAAAACAAAATAACAAAATTCATTAGGAGAAAAATAAGAGGTACAATACATCAAGGATAATCATAAAAAAGATGAAGAAGGAATATTTCTTCCAGACCTAAAACTATATTGTAAATAATAGTGATTATAACCATTTAGTATTTTTTTCTTTTCTTTTTTTCTTTTTTCTCTCTTCCACCCTTATCTTTCCCCTCCCCAAGACAGGTAGCAATCTGATGTAGGTTAAATATATGCAATTTTTTTACACATATTTCCATATTTGTCATGTTGTGCAAGAAAAATCAGACCAAAAGGGGGAAAAACCATGAGAAAGAAAAACAAACAAATGAAGAAACAAACAAAAAGGTGAAAATACTATGCTTTAATTCACATTCAGACTCCATACTTCTCTCTCCAGTTTTGGCATTTTCCATCCCAAGTCTGTTAGACTTGCCTTGAATCACCACATTGTTGCAAAGAGCTAAGCTCATCACAATTGATCATCACATAATCTTCTTGTTACCATGTACCATGTTATTCTGGTTCTGTTCATTTCACTTAGCATCAAGGAGACTTCTGGATCAAAGCATATACATAATTTTATAGCCCTCTGATCATCGTTCCAAATTGCTCCCCACAACAGTTGAATCATTTCATAATTCCACCAATAATATGTTAGTTAGTGTTCCAGTTTTCCCACATCTCCTTCAACATTTATCATTATCTTTTCCTGTCATCTTAACCAAACTAATAGGTGTGGTGATGCCTCAGAATTGTCTTAATTTGTATTTTTTAATATGACTAAAAATGACTTTCATTTCTTCCTCTGAAAATTGTCTGTTTATGTCCTTTGACCATTTATCAATTGGGGAATGATTTGTATTCTTATAAATTTGAGTCAACTCCTTATATATTTTAGAAATGAGGTCTTTATCACAAAGAGTATACAGAAAGCTGTAAAAACAATCATTTAAGTTTTCTGTTTCCCTTCTAATCTTAGCTGCATTAGCTTTGTTTATGCAAAAACTTTCTAATTTAATGTAATAAAAATTATTCATTTTGAATTTCATAATATTCTCTACTTTTTCTTTGGCTATGAATTCCTACTTTCTCCAGAAATCCAACAGGTAGACTATCCTCTGCTGTACTAATTTGTTTATAATATCACCCTTTATGTCTAAATCATGAATCCGTTACAACCTCATCTTGACACCCTTATGGAGTGTTGGTCAATGTCTAGTTTCTGTCATACTATTTTCCAATTTTCCCAGCAATTTTTGTCTAATAATGAGTTTTTATCCCAGAAGCAGAAATCTTTGGGTTTATCAAACACTAGATTACTATAGATATTGACTATCTATACCAAATATACCAAACCTATTCCACTGACTTCCTACTCTATTCCTTAAGTAGTAGCATTTCTTTTTTTTTTTTTCTTCTTCTTCTCTCTCTCTCTCTCCTCTTGCTGAGGCAATTAGCATTAAGTAACTTGCCCAGGGTCAGACAGCAAGAAGTATTAAACTTCTGAGGCCAGATTTGAACTCAGGCACTCCTGACTCCAGGGCTAGTGCTCTATCCACTGCACCACCTAGCTGCCCTTCTTAAGTAATACCAAATGGTTTTGATAACTGCTACTTTATAATACAGTTTTAATCTGGTATGTATAGGCCATGTTCCTTTGCAATTTTTTCTTTAATTCCCTTGAAATTATTGATCTTTAGGTCTTCCAGATGAATTTTGTTATTATTTTTTTTCTAGCTTTATAAAGTAATATTTTGGCAATTTGATTGGTACAGCACTGAATAAGCATATCAATTTAGGTAAAACTGTCATTTTTGTTATATTAGCTCAGCCTACCCATAAGCAATTGATATTTGCCCATAAGTTTAGATATCATTTTATTTGTGTGAAAAATGTTTTGTAATTGTGTTTTGGGGTTTGTTTTAGCAGGTAGGCTCCCAAATATTTTATATTGTCTACAGTTATTTTAAATGGAATTTCTTTTATTTAATCTCTTGTTGCTGGGCTTTGTTGGTAACAAATAGAAATGATTTATGTGAGTTTATTTTATATTCTACAATTTTGCTAAAGTTGTTAATTGTTTCAAGTTTTTTTTTTTAGTTGATTCTCTAGGAATCTTGAAGTAAACCATCATATCATCTCTAAAGAGTGATAATTTTGTTTCCTCATTGCTTATTCTAATTTCTTCAATTTCTTTTTCTTCTCTTATTGCTAAAGCTAACATTTCAATGTTAAAAAAAAATAGTGGTGATAATGAGCCACCTTGTTTTACCTCTAAACTTATTGGATATGCTTCTGCTTTTATCCCTATTGCATCTAATATCTGCTGATGGTTGTAGATAAATGTTTCTTATCATTTTAAATAAAATACCATTAACTCCTAGGTTTTCTAGTATTTTTATTGGGAATGGGTGTTGTTTGTCAAATGACTTTTCTGCATCTATTGAAATGATCAATATAACTTCTGTTAGTTTCATTATTGATATGATCAATTATACTGATAATTATCCGATATTGAATCAGTTCTACATTCATAGTATAAATTCAATTGCTCATAGTGTATTATCTTGCTGATAAATTGCTTTGATCTCCTTGCTAATATTCGATTTAAGATTTTTATATTAATATTCATTAGGGAAATTGGTCCATAATTTTCTTTCTCTGTTCTTCTTGGTTTAATTCCAGCACTACATCTCTTTCTTCACCTATTTTTCCAAATCATTTGTATAGTATTGGAATTAATTGTTCTTTAAATATTTGGTTTACAAATTAAACTTGTAAATTCATTTGGCCTGGAGATTTTTTTCTTAAAGAGTTCATTGATGGCTTGTTTACTTTCTTTTTCTAAAATGGTACTATTTGGGTATTTTATTAACTTTTTTGTTAATCTGGACAATCTATATTTTTGTAAATATTTATCCATTTTACTTAGGTTGTCAGATTTATTGGCATACAATTGGGCAAAATAGCTCCTAATTATTGCTTTAATTTCGTCTTCATTGGTAGTAAATTCACCATTTTTATTTTTGATACTGGGAATTTGGTTTTCTTCTTTCCTTTTTCCAATTAAATTAAGCAAAGATTTATCAAGATTGTTGGGTTTTTCATAAAATAAACTTAGTCTTATTTATTAGTTCAATAGTTTTATTACTTTCAATTTTATTAATTTAATTAATTTTGTTTGACTGATTCTTGATGTCTCATTGAATCATTCACTTCTATTTGTCCAATTCTAATTTTTAATGAATTATTTTCTTCAGTTAGCATTTGTTTTGTTTTTTTAACCTCCTTTTACAACTTGGCCAATTGTATTTTTAAAGGAGTTGTTTAGTGTTTTTTTTTTTTTCCATTTTAACAATTTAATTTTTAAAGTAGTTGTTCTCTTCAATATGTTTTTTCCATGTTGTCAAATTTATTTTTTTAAAGAGTCATTTTCTTCAATCAATTTCTGTGTTTCCTTTTCCAAACTGTTGGCTTCTCCCCCCATCCCCAATAAACTTTCATAATTCTCCTTCATAGTTCTCAATTCTTTTCCCCATTTTTCTTCATCTTTCTTTTAAGATCCTTTGGGAGCTTTTCCAAGAGAACCTCCATAGTAGCTTTTTATGGTCAGGGTTCTTTTTGCTTTTTTTCTCATTTTGAAAAGCTGAGCTCTGCTCCTAAGGCACAGGGGAGATTTTCCCAAGCTTCGTTTGCAGGACCGCAGAGGACTCTCACTGACTTTCAACCACTGACTTTCCACTGCACTGGGGCTGGTGGTGCTACAGGCTTTCCCACTGAGGTGGATAGGTCTGACCTAGTCCTACCAACCTACCAATCCTTACAGGGTTTGGGGGTTCATAATTTGCCTTCTATGGTTGCATTATAGTTCTTATAGCTGGCCTGCTAATCCATTGGCCTTCTGAACCAGGATAGAGTTGCCAATGCTGTTATACTTTGGCTAAGAGAGTCCTGTTAGATTACCCAAGTAATAGCACTATAATAAGCACTATAGCTGTGCTGGGCCATGGTCCCCCCCTATCCAATTGAGCCAGACCTCTCCTGAAGTCCTTCCAAGATATCTTAAGCTAGACAATTAAAACACTCTGAATGTTTGTGGGTTCTGTCACTTCAAAATCTATTCAGATGCTTGATCTAGTGTTGATTTTGAGAGAAGTTGAGGGGCAAACAATGTCCTGGTCTATCTTTATCTTCTTGGCTTTGCCCTCCATTTAGTATTCTTTAAAAAAAAATAAAATAAATCAATAGAAAAAAAACTGGACAATGGATAATCAGAAGCAATAGAACTCAATAACTCAGTGTTTGATAAACTCCAAAGCATGTTATATAGGAAAGAGCTTCCTATTTGATAAAAACTTCTGGGAAACTGGAAAGCAGTCTGGCAGAAATCAGGCTTGAAATAACACATTATTCTATATTCCACAATACAATTTGAATGTTAATATAATAGAATATTAAATATCATACCATAAAAAATTAGAAGAAAAGCAAGTCAGACACCTTAATTAGCTATGGATAATAGATGAATTACAATTATATAATAGTCAACTTAAAATATATGAAATTGAAAGGCTTCTATACAAACAAAATTCATCTATTTAGTATAAGAAGAAATGTAATTAATTAGGGGGAAAATATTTGAATCAAATTTCTCAAATAAGAATTTGGTATCCAAGGTATATAGATAAATAAGATTGATAATAATAATAGCATCTATATACCTCTTTAAGGTTTGTAAAAGGCTTTACAAATTATTCTTGTGACATCTCTGAGAGGTAGATACTGTTATTAGTCTCATTTTACAAATGAAGAAACTAAGACAAAATGGAGATTAAATAATTTGCCCAGGTCACACATCTAATAAATAAGTCTGAAGGAGATTTTAAGTTCAGTTTTCCTGATTCTGGGTTAAACTCTCTCTCCACTAAACCACCTACCTGCCTGTGTGTGTGTGTGTGTGTGTGTGTGTGTGTGTGTGTAGGTGTGTGTAGGTGCGGACATGGGAGGGTCGTTATATATATACACATCCTCACATGCATATACATATAATATGATCAAAAAACATTTCTCTTTTTTTTATTTTAATTTTTATTTATTTATTTTTAAATAACTTTTTATTGACAGAACCCATGCCAGGGTAATTTTTTACAGCATTATCCCTTGCACTCACTTCTGTTCCAATTTTCCCCCTCCTTCTCTCCACCCCCTCCCCCAGATGGCAAGCAGTCCTATACATGTTAAATAGGTTACAGTATATCCTAGATACAATATATGTGTACAGAATCAAACAGTTCTCTTGTTGCACAGGGAGAATTGGATTCAGAAGGTATAAATAACATAAGAAAAAAAACAAAAATGCAAGCAGTTTATATTCATTTTCCAGTGTTCTTTCTTTGGGTGTAGCTGCTTCTGTCCATCCTTGATCAATTGAAACTGAGTTAAATCTCTTTGTTGAAGAAATCCACTTCCATCAGAATACATCCTCATACAGTATCGTTGTTGAGATATAGAATGATCTCCTGGTTCTGCTCATTTCACTTAGCATCAGTTCATGTAAGTCTCTCCAAGCTTCTCTGTATTCATCCTGCTGCTCATTTCTTACAGAACAATAATATTCCATTACATTCACATACCATAATTTACTCAACCATTCTCCAATTGATGGGCATCCATTTATTTTCCAGCTTCTAGCCATTGCAAACAGGGCTGCCACAAACATTTTGGCACATTTTCCCTTCTTTAGTATCTCTTTGGGGTGTAAGCCCAGTAGAAATACTGCTGGATCAAATGGTATGCACAGTTTGATAACTTTTTGAGCATAGTTCCAAATTTCTCTCCAGAATGGCTGGATGTGTTCACAATTCCACCAACAATGTATCAGTGTCCCTGTTTTCCCACATCCCCTCCAACATTCTGCATTATCTTTCTCTGTCATTCTAGCCAATCTGACAGGTGTATAGTGGTATCTCAGAGTTGTCTTAATTTGCATTTCTCTGATTAATAATGATTTGGAGCATATTTTCATATAGCTAGAAATAGTTTTAATTTCTTCATCTGAGAATTGTCTGTTCATATCCTTTGACCATTTATCAATTGGAGAATGGCTTAATTTCTTATAAATTAGAGTCAATTCTCTATATATTTTGGAAATGAGGCCTTTATCAGAACCTTTGACTGTAAAAATGTTTTCCCAGTTTATTGTTTCCCTTCTAATCTTGTCTGCATTTGTTTTGTTTGTACAAACATTTTCAATTTGATATAATCAAAATTTTCTATTTTGTGGTCAATAGTGATCTCTAGTTCTTCTTTGGTCATAAATTCCTCCCTCGTCCACGGTCTGAGAGGTAAACTATCCTATGCTTTTCCAATTTATTTATAATCATTCTTTATGCCTTGATTATGAACCCATTTTGACCTTATCTTGATGTACGGTGTTAAGTGTGGGTCAATGCCTAGTTTCTGCTATACTAATTTCCAATTTTCCTAGCAATTTTTGTCAAATAATGTGTTCTTATCCTCAAAACAGGGATCTTTGGGTTTGTCAAACACTATATTATTAAAGTTATTGGCTGTTTTGTCCTTTGAAGCTAACCTATTCCATTGATCAAGTAGTCTATTTCTTAGCCAATACCAGATGGTTTTAGTAACCACTGCTTTATAATATAATTTTAGATCAGGTACAGCTAGGTCACCTTCTTTTGATTTTTTTTTTATTAATTCTCTTGAAATTTTTTACCTTTTGTTTTTCCATATGAACTTTGTTGTTTTTTTTTTTTACATCATCAAAATAGTTTTTTGGGAGTCTGATTGGTAGAGCGCTAAATAAATAGATTAGTTTAGGTAGTATTGTCATCTTTATTATATTTGCTCATACAATCCAAGAGCATTTAATATTTTTCCAGTTGGTTAGATCAGACTTAATTTGTGTGGAAAGTGTTTTGTTGTTTTGCTCATAAAGTTTCTGATTTTCCTTTGGCAGATAGATTCCTAAATATTTTATACAATCAGTAGTTAGTTTAAATGGAATTTCTCTTTGTAACTCTAACTGGTGGGTTTTGTTAGTGATGTATAAGAATGCTGATGACTTATGTGGGTTTATTTTGTATCCTACAACTTTGCTAAAGGTGTGGATTGTTTCTAATAACTTTTTAGTAGAATCTCTGGGGTTCTCTAAGTATACCATCATATCATCAGCAAAGAGTGATAATTTGGTTTCCTCATTGTCTATTCTTATTCCTTTAATTGCTTTCTCAACTCTTATTGCCAAAGCTAGCATTTCTAATACAATATTAAATAGTAACAGTGATAGTGGGCAACTTTGTTTCACTCCTGATCTTATTGGGAATGGTTGCAGTTTGTCCCCATTACATATGATGCTTACTGCTGGAAAAACCATTTCTGTTTTTTAAAAATGGTCAAAGTATATAAGAAAAGTTTTCAAGAGAAGACAAACTATTAAGAATCATATGAAAGAATACTCCAAATCAATAATAGTAAGATAAATGCAAATCAAAACAATGCTGAGGTTTCACCTCACATTCAGCAAATTGGCAAAGATGTCAAAAAATGGGAACAGTCAATATTGGAGTGGTTGTAGGAATATTAGGGTATTCCCAAAGATACTGCTGATGAAGCTGTGAATCAAATAAATCATTTTAGAAATCAGTGTGGAATTACACAAAAATGACTAAAATATCCATATCTATATCTATATCCATATCCTTTGACTCAGAGGTTCTATTTTTAGATTTATACTCCAAGGAAGCCATTGATAAGTTTCCATATATGTTAAAATATTTATAATAATTTTTTTTTATTTTAACAGGAAAGAATTGGAAGCAAAATAGATTCCCATTGTGGTATATGCATGAAATAGAATTTTACTGTGCTTTAAGTAATAAAAACTATGATAAATACAAAAAAATGGGAAGATTTACATTATCTGATAGAGAGTAAAGTAAGTAGAACCAAGAAAACAATACACATAACGACAACAATATAAATGGGAAGGGAGAAACAAAAAACAATCAAAAGTAAATGCTGTAATATAACATGAAAGAAATATAACTTAAGTAAGAGAACTGAAAAGACAACCCCATCCATCCCATTGCAGAGTTGGGATATCCACAGGTGTATCATATTGCAATTTATTTTCAGACTTTTTAATTGATTAGCTTTGTTCATTTTTTCCTTTCTTTTTCTTCACTATTTGTTATATGAGATGACTTTCCAAGAAGGGAAGAGGGAGAGATACTAGAAAAAATTCTAGTGATATATAACACAAAAGATAACAATAAAAATCTATTTTTAAATTAAATTTTTAAAAATGTATCTTTCTATTCAAGGAGGAGTTGAGAGATGTCTGTAGAAATGCTTCTCTTAGTTTATTAGAGAAAAAATAAAGAATTTCTAGAAAGAATGGAACAAATAATGCACGAAGGAAGTTAGAAAGCAAAAGATTTCAAGAATTCAGTAAGAAATCTAAGTTGGTTTTAATAGTTTTGGAGAAGCAGGATGTGGAGCATGTAAAGTAGAGGAAGGAAAGTATATAAAATGCTAAAATACTGGAACTCCAAAGATCTAATACTCTATTGAATTTAGGCATGTCAATAGTTCAACAATTTGGTGATCTTATCAATGTGGTGAAACTTCAATACATCTCTTCATACAGTGTGAATTTTGTCACTTCCTATAGACCTGTAATAATAATCTTAAAATGTGGAGCCAAAGGATTGTCCATAATTTTATTTCTTCTTATCATTTTTATAAAAGTAAATAAAGTGCTACTTATAACTAAAAGATGTTTGACGTTTATTAATATGATAGAAAAATTAAATGGAGGTACAATTAGCAAATAATTGAAAATACTGCAATAGTATTTAAATTTTATAATAATAATAATTAGCATTTTGTAGCATTTTAAAAGAGTTATAAAGGTTTTTTTTTCCCCATAAGAACACTATTAGGTAGGCAGTACAAGTATTATTGTGCTCATTTTATACATGAGGGGACTGCAGCTCAAAGTAGTTACTTGACTTGCTAATAGTACACAGTTAGCAAGCTTTAGAACTAAGATTCAAACCTGGATCTCTTTCTTTTTACCATTCATTCCATGCTATTTCTTTTAGTAGGCAATTCAAGAAGAGGATAAATGTGATTTTTGATTTAATTTAAAAAAGAAGATTAGCTGCATGCTGATATGTGTCAAGCATTCTGCCAGGCACAGATACAAAGGTAAAAGTGAAATAATCCCTTGCTCTCAAGAAATTTATATTCTTCTGGGGGAAAATTACATGTACACATGCATAAGAGGCAAATAGCATTTATTTACACAATATGTATAGCAAATAATTAAATAAATCAGTGGAGAAGTACATTAGTAACTGAATCAAGGGGATCAAGCAATCTTCTGGTAGGAGGTGGTACTTGAGCCTTGCTTTGAAGGAAGTTAGGTATTCTAATAGGTGAAGGTAAAGGGAAAGGGCATTCCAGGCATGGAATTCTATACAAAAGCAAAGAGGCAGGAGATGGAACAATTCAGCTTAGCTGAATTATAGAATACTTAAATGGGAATCAGTCAAGGATAAGTTGGAACTCAATAGTGAAGGACTTTGAGTTCTAGACACAGTGGTCTGTCTGTATTTTATTCCAGAAGGAATGGGGAGCTATTGAAGCTTCTTAAACAATGGAGTGATGTGGTCTACCTATGCTTTAAGAATATAAATTTGGCAACTGCATAAAAGATACACTGGCAAGAATAGGAAAGGGAGAGTAGTCAAGGAAACTAATTAGGAAGCTACTGTATTGGTCCAGGTCAGAGGTAATATAGGACTGAATGGTGGTAGCTATATGCATAGAGAGAAAAGGATAGGTGCTTGAGTTGAAGAGGTAGAATAAACAGGTCTTCACAGTCAATTGGATGTGAGGGATGAGGAAAAGTAAAGAATTAAGGAAGATTCCAAGAACATGAACTTGAGTGATTAGAAGGATGATGTTATTCTCATCAAAAACAGAGAGTTAAGAAAAGAGATGGGTTTTGGAGGATAGAGTTCTGTACTGGATATAATAATATGAAATATAAATGTGGCACATTTTCTGAGATCACTTTTTGGACCCTATTGGAGCCATTCTAGGTAAATCCTAAGCAGTTGTGGCTAGTTTTCTAGAACCAAATTATCAGGAATCCCCATTGGTATGCTTCCTCTATGATTATCGTTAAGATTAACCAGACAAATATAATTAGGTTGTATATATATATATATATATATATATATATATATATATATATATACAACCTAATTACATATTACATAACTACATATACATACATACATGTATGTATGTATGTATATGTAGTTATAAATTAAGAAAGTATATAATTATTGGTATAAAAAGTTAGCCCATAAAAGTTGGTGACACATTCTTCTAAAATGACATATCTGGTCAATGGGAAAGTGGGCTCAAATTTAGAAATGTATGATGCAAAAGAATAACTCACAGGAACTAAAAATCTTTCCTATTTTGTGTGTGGCATTCATGAACTTCCCCTTGTGTATGTTTCAGTTTTATTTTTGTCTACTTCTAAAGTCCTGAAGCTACCTTTCTTTTAGAATATCTAGTTTGTCCTCAGTTCCCAATGTAGACAATTAAACCTGGGTGGCAGTCATTGCTGTTCTTAGGATGCTGTTAGGATATAGATGAGAAGTTTAAAGCATCCAAACTTTGAAGTTCCCAAGGACATTCTCTGCTCAAAGTAAGGTATAGAAGAGACAAAGATCCTATTTCTGTTCTCCTGAATCCCTCAAATCTAGAATTTCCATAAACTTCTTTTACCCTCCCTTATTTTATCTTTTATAGAGCTCCTCTATTATCTCTGACTCTAGTGAGTCCAACTTTTTTACTCTCTCATAAGAGCAATTAGCCAGCTAGTTGGTATAATGGTTAGAGTGCTTACCATTTCTTTATTCTCACCCTCATCTCAACAAGTGATCCTTCTAAGGGCCTGGAACACTCTCTAAGCTGCCAAAAACTTGAGTACTTGGCTCTGAACTGGCTTGTTTTTTTATAAAAAAAACTATAGGTCACAAGAGGGCATATATTATTTTAATACCTTGATTGAATCAATAGAGTGCTCTCACTTGATAAAAATATGAGGGACTAGATATTTTGTTAGTTACTTCAAGTGGGGTTCAATGATTGATTGACTCAATCAGTCCCTACCTCTATCTTAGGCAAGAGCTCAAAACCAAGATAAACTTCAAATATCATGATAATATTGAACTCAAATTGACTATTGATTTGCAATTTCAGTCTTTTCGTTGCTGGGAGGAATTGGGATGAGAGTAGGGAGGGAGAATAGAGGGTTTGAGAAAGACCTTTTTGTCACTGATTGAAAGGAAGCATAAAGTATATTTGAACTTGTTGAGACATGCATTCTCTTCCTTTCACACTGTTTTAGCCTCTAGATTAAAAAAAAAAATACAATGTATAGTCACGTATATGGTTTCTGACAAGTTTTCCACAAGCATCAATTATTTTTCAGGATGTGAATCTGGACATATTGATTTGTATGTTTCTGTGTTGAACTAGTTCCAACATGTTTTTGTCCTTAAAATAGGAGGCACAGAACTCTACACCTATCTGATCTTGGCACTAGAAAGGATCTTATGGTTTACATTTAAATTTAATTTACATACATATTTAAATTTATTTACATATTTAATTTTATATTTAAATTTAATATACATTATTTAAATACATATCCGAAAAATAACCTTTTCTAACCTGTCACATACAGGTAATTCTCCAGTTATTTCCTTAAGATCTCCAGTAGTGGTTGATGGACCTCAGAAAATCTACCAAGAGAGCCCATTAAACTTTTGGATAACTGAATCTTAGGAAGATTTTTCCTTGCGTCAATACAATCAATTGCATCTCCCAATTGATGCTCTTAATTTCTCTCTGAACAAACAGAATAAATCTAATCCATCTTTTATTTCAAATGCTTGAAAACCATCATCATGGTACTCATTCCCAGTTCTTTTAATAAACAGCATAATGCCCTTCATCATCCATATGGCCTGCCTTTAGATGTTCTTCATTCTATCAATTTCCTTCCTAAAATGAATCAAGCAAAATACTCCAGGTATGTTTTGGGGTTTTGAGAGGGGTGCACTTAATAGTAATTCTTCCCAGTTACATGTAAAGATAGTTTTCAAAATTTGTTTTTCTGAAACTTAGAGTTCCAAGTTTTTCTCTCTCATTTTCTTCCCTTCGTCCCTCCTCAAGACAGAAAATAATCTGATATAGCTTATACATGTACAATCATGTTAAACATATTTCCACATTAGTCCTGTTTAAAAAAAAAAGAATCAGAATAAAAGGGAAAATCCACTAAAAAAAAAAGTGAAAATAGTAGCTTTGATCTTCATTCAGACTCTATAGTTCTTTCTCTGGATGTGGATAGCATTTTCCATCATAACTCTTTTGGAATTATGTTAGACCATAGTATTACTGAGAAAAGCTAAGTCTGTTGGAGTTGATCATAACACAATGTTGCTATTACTGTGTACAATGTTAACCTGGTTTTGCTCACTTCACTCAGCATCAGTGCATGTAAGTCTTTCCAGGTTTTTCTGAAAGCCTCCTGCTTGTCATTATTTAGAACGCAATAATATGCCACAACTTGGTCAATCATTCCCAGATTGATGGACATCTCCTCAATGTCCAATTCTTTACCACCACAAAAAGAAACTGCTACAAATATTTTTGTATATATGGAATTTTCTCTCTTTGGGATACAGACCTAGTAGTAGTATTGCTGGATCAAAAGATGTGCAATTTGATTATCCTTTACACATTGTTCCAAATTGCTCTCCAGAATAGTTAGATCAGTTCATAATTTTATCAGCAATGCATTAAAGTCCCAGTTTTCCCAGATCTTCAACATTTATCATTTTCCTTCTCTGTCATATTAACCAATCTGATAGCTGCGAGGTAGTACTTCAGAGTTGTTTTAATTTGCATTTCTCTAAACAATGGTAACATAGCATTTTTCATATGATTATAAATAGCTTTAATTTCATCTGAAAACTGCCTGTTCATATCCTTTAATCATTTATGAAATGGGGAACAGATTATATTCTTATAAATTTGACTCAGTTCTCTATCTATTTGAGAGATGAAGCCTTTATCAGAAACACTGGCTGTAAAAATTGTTTCCCAGTTTTCTGCTTTCCTTCTATCTTGGTTGCATTGATTTTGTTTGTGCAGTGTAATCAGAAATATCCATTTTGTATTTCATAATGTTCTCTATCTCTTATTTAGTCATAAATTCTTCCTTTTTACACATATCTGGCAGGTAAATTATTCCTTGTTCTCCTAATTTGTTTATGATATGATCCTTTATATTTAAATCATGTGCCTATTTCAAACTTATTTATGCCTAGTTTCTGCCATACTATTTTCCAGTTTTCCTATTGGTATTCATCAAATAATGAATCCTTAACCCAGAAGCTGAAATCTTTGGGTTTATTAATAGTCATTGTAGTCATTGACTATTGTGTATTGTATACTGAATCTATTCTATTGATCCATTAATCTATTTCTTAGCCAATATCAAATAGTTTTGATGATTGCTGGTTTATAATACAGTTTTAGATCTGATATATGTAGACCATCTTCCTTCATATGGTTTTTTTTGCATTAGTTTTTTTTAATATTCTTAACATTTTACACTTCCAGATAAATTTTCTTAGTATTTTTTTTAGCTCTACAAAATAATTTTTGGTAGTTTGATTGGTATGGCACTGAAAAAATATATTTATTTAGTAGAATTGATATTTTTATTATATTATCTCAGCCTAAATGATATTTTTTCCAGTTGTTTAGATCTGAATTTATTTATGTGAAAAGTATTTTGTAAATGTATTGATATAGTTCCTGGGTTTGTCTTGGCAGGTAGATTACCAAATATTTTACATTGTCTATAGTTATTTTAAATGGGATTTCTCTTTCTATCTCTTGCTGCTGGACTTTGTAGGTCATATGTAGAAATTCTGATGACTTATGTGGATTTATCTTATATGCTGCAACTTTGTTTAAGTTGTTAATCATTTCAAATAGTATTTTAGTTGATTATGTAGAATTCTCTAAGTGTACCATCCTATCATTTACTAAGAATGATTGTTTTGTTTCATCATTGCCTATTCTGATTCTTTTAATTTATTTTTCTTCTTTTATCTTCATAGCTAGCATTACTAGTACAATACTGAATAATAGTGGTGATAATGGGCCACCTTGTTTCAGTCCTGATCTTATTGGGAATGCTTCTAGCTTATCCCCAGTACAAATATGTTTTATATAGATGCTGCTTATTATTTTAAGGAAAATTCCATTTATTCCTATGCTCACTAGTGTTTTTAATATGAATGGATGTTGTATTTTGTCAAAAGCTTTTCTAGCATCTATTGAGATAATTATTATTTCTGTTAGTTTTGTTATTTGTATGGTAAATGATGCTGACTTTTTTCCCCCTAATATTGGACTAGTTCTACATTCCTGATATAAATCCCATTTGATCATAATATATTATTCTTATGATACATTTATGTAATCTCTTTACTAATATTTTATTTAAATTTTTACATTAATATTCATTAGGGAAATTGGTCTATAATATTCTTTTTCAGTTTTGGCTCTTTCTGCTCTAGGTATCAGTGTCATATTTATGTCATAAAAGGAATTTGATAGGATTCCTTTTTCACTATTTTTCCAAATAGTTCATATAGTTTGGAATTAATTTTTCTTTAAATTTTTTAAAAGAATTCACTTGTAAATTCCTCTCATCCTGGAGAATTTGATGACTTGTTCAATCTCTTTTCCTAAAATGGGATTGTTTTAAGTATTTTATTTCCTCTTTTCTTAATCTGGGAAATTTATATTTTTATAAATACTCATCCATTTTACTTAGATTGTCAGATTTATTACCATACAATTGGGCAAAATAGTTCCTAATTGTTGCTTTAATTTCCTTTTCATTGGTAGTGAATTCATTCTTTTCATTTTTTAAATACTGGTAATTTGGTTTTCTTCTTTCTTTATTCTTTCAATGACTATTTCAATAATTATTTAGGGATAGTTTTCCTTGATAATTTCTTGCAAGATACTTTGCAAACCCTTTTTTTGATCATAGATTTCAATAGTACAAAAATTCTAAAGTAATCTGTACTGGATCTATTTTCCAGGTCAGTATTTTTTCCAATGAGGTTATCTTACATTTTCTTCTATATTTTCATTCTTTTGATTTTGTTTGAATCATTCGTGATGTCTCATAGAGTCATTAGTTCCTACTTGCCTGATACTAATTCTTGAGGAATTATTTTTTAGCTTTTTTACCTCCTTTTCCATTTGGCTAATTATATTTCTAAAGAAGCTGTTTTCTTCTATGGATTTTTTGTTCTTCCTTTTCTAACTGTTGGCCCTTTTCCATAATTTTCCTACATAATTCATTTCTTTTCCCAATTTTCCTTCTACTTTTCCTACATGATTAAAAAAATCCTTTTTGAGCTCTTTTAAGAGGACTTTTTGGACTTAAGACCAAATCATATTCTACTCTGAGAATTCAGATGTAGACATTTTGACATTATGGTCCTCTTCCAAGTTTGTGTTTTACTCCTCCCTGTTTCCAGAGCTCTTTTTGGTTTTTTGTTCATTTTTAAAAATTGAGCTCTACTCCTGGGGAATAGGGAGCACAGTTCAAAGTTTCTTGTAGTAAGATCAGGGACCTGGTCACAAGTTTTCCATCCTGGGGCCTTACATACTGGTGGCTTGCCCATTGCAGTAGGGTTAGGTGACCTGGCCTAGTTTTGCCAATTGTGCTAGAATTCTAGGACTGGCAATTTGCTTTTTGCACTGGGGCTAGAGACCTTACAGCTGGCCTGCTATGCTCTCGCCTGCTGAGTTAAGACTAAAGGGCTATGGTTGTTGATCTGTGATGTGGCCACAGGCCTCTTGCTGGCTTGCCTGAATATTATCTGCATTACTTTCTGTGCTCCCCTTTAAGCCAAGGAAGATGGACCTTTTCTGAAGTCTTTCTAAGTTATCAAAAGCTGAAAAATTATTTTACTCCATCTTTTTTGTGTCGTTCCAGAATCCATATAGTGGCTTGATTTAATCTTTCTGAGGAAAACTGGGAAGAACTCAGGCAACTTCTAGGAATATTTTGACCGAGAAAGTATGAGCAATATTTTCACATCCCAATTCTCTGTCTTTCAGTGCAGTCCATGCAACAATTCTCCAGCTATGACCTGACCAGAGTGAGGAGCAGAGAGCCTATCAATATCTTAATTCTAGATGTGCCATTTTGCTAAGATTGAATTAGTATCGTGGGTATTCACATATACTTTACTTTTTTTTTTAATTTAATAATGGCTTTTTATTTTCAAAATGCATGCAAAGATAGTTTTCAACATTCACCCTTTCAAAACCTTAATTCTAAATTTTTTTCCCTCCCTTCCCCCTAGATAGCAAATAATCCAATAAATATCATATATACTTTGTAAACTCAGTTGAGCCTGCAGTCTTCTAAAACCTTCTAGTCTTTTCACATGAATTATTCTCTAGCTACATCTCTACAATTTCATTCTTGTGCACTTGTTTTTTCAGCCCCACATGCAGACCTTTATGTATATATTTTATTAAATTTCATTTCCTTGATTCCAGTGCTTGTTATTGCTCTTATTTTCAATATAATTCTTAAAAAAAGTCCTTTTGTTTATCCTTAGCATATTCTTAGCATTGATCAGAAGCTTAAACTCTATCAGAGTTATACACTTCTAATATTTTTCTTTGAAGTCCATGCCACTCTTTTGAATATAATTTGAGATCTACTTTCCTCCCCTGATTTTGGCAAGACATTCAGAGTTAAATGATTTTCCTGGGATCACACAACTAGTAAGTTTCAAGTGTCAAGAAAGCTGGATTTTGTAATGGGCTGAGGCTCGAGTTGATGCACTGAGGTCCCAAGCACGTGAGGCTAAATAGTAATTGGACCATACTCTATCGATATATAAGCTTGGAGGAAGAATGGCCCCCGCCCAATTTTTGTGCAAGTCCTGATGTGTTGTATAGGAAATGACGATTTTGGTGGGTGGAGGCAGGGGAGTGGAAAGGGAAGTGGAAAGAGAGACTGCTGGCTGGCTTCTTGACACAGCTGCTCGCATTGCTATCCCGACCACCCTTCACCTCCAATCTCTCTCTGCTAGCTGGTTTCCTGTCTGCCCATATTGCTATCACAATCCTTCTTCATCTCTTCACTTCAATAAAGATTGAAGATTTTTCCTTTAACCTGAATTCCTGACTCCAGCTGATTTTAAATACACGGTCATCACAGGATTTGAACTCAGGTCTTCCCCAACTCTAGAATTGGCGCTATAATCTTTATGACACTTATACTGCCCTTTAGTATCTATTCTTGCCTCCAACTTTTGTAGATGTTCTTTTAAAAAAAATGAATTTACTGATGAGTTCTCTGTGGAGTTACATTGGTTACTTCTGAATATTCCTTCCCCTCATATTTCCTTCCTCATTGTAATAATTTATGATTGTTTCATTATAGAAAGCCTTTTCATCTTCTTTTTTCCCCATTTTGACCAACTTAATGCACATCCCAGGAAAATAGCACTTTTTCAATTAAGCATATCAGATTGATACATAATTGCTTAGTACTTCCCCTGCAAAGAATATATATCACGCTATCTCTCTTCTCTCTGTGGCCAGGAAGAAGAATCCTACTTCAGGTGAAAACTTTTGATCATGTTTGTTACTCTGTGGAAACAGAAAAGCTGCTTTTTCTTCATCAGAAGCCTAAGATAATTTTCACACACATACTTTTACTTCTAATGTTTCAGAGGTTTGTTCTATCCTAATGGCAAATCAGAACATAGAATTGTGTGTTTCCAACCTTTTTAATTGTCTTTTCACATAAGAGTGATTACTAGCTAGGTGGTATAGTGTTTAGAAAACTGAATTTTGGGTCAGGAAGACCTAGGGCCTTATTTGATGTGTGATGTTAAGACAATTGCTTAGCTTCCACTTCCTCTCATCTTAAAATGATAATAATAATTATAGTTTCTACAGGAGAGCTATTATTTTTAGCTCAATTTCCTAGATGCTAACACTTCAAACTTTCTTTCAAGCCAGGTGCAAGTAGAAAAGATATAACCTAACAGTTGTTTAGCTTCACCTCTGGCAACACTGTTGAATAATTTCCAGGGGAAGACAAAATCACCCAAGAAAGAGCCCTCTTCTTCAACATAGATTCTTCAGTTTGATGACATACTAACCAGCAATAGGTTGGTAAATATTTAACAGCTGATTTTGAGGAAAAATGTATGATTTACCCCACTTTTAAACTTAATCTGCATTATTAAATTCTTCTCCACTACTTTCTTACTTGTAGGCAATCAACAAAACAATAAATCAGTATCAGATTTTGGAGGGTTTGCCAAGGTATTGATGATTTAACAGATGGCTTTTAAGAGCTGGGATGAGTTATCTCAGCACACCTCTGACCCACCTCCTTCCCTGCTCCAAGACTAGATCCTAGTTTCATCCCCACCAAAACTTCCAATAACTTACCAGTCAGAGAGGTGGCCAGACTGATGTCCAGTCTCTTTCAGCTGGTCTTCCTTGACTTTACTTCCAAGGATATTTCTGACAACTTTTCTGGGTCTTAGGTATATATTTTCTCAGTCCCTGGCTCAGGTAATTTCTTACTATATTGCTCATTTCATCAGTAATATGCCTGATGCGCATTATAATTCCAGAAAGTACACCTTGAATTGGAATCATGTATCTATTATTCCCTACTCTGTGCTAGCTGTGGGGGGAGGAGAAGGAAACATTTGAGGATGATGAGGAAGTGGGAAGCAAGGTTCTACCTAGGAATAAAGAGATAAGAACTCTTGGTCCTTTCCTTGATGCTTCTATTTCTATTTACACTGTAACTATATGTGTGTGTGTGTGTGTGTGTGTGTGTGTGATGTATATATATTATATTTATATTATGTATATTATATAATAAAATATTATTTATTGTTGTTATTTTCTTCAATACTTCAGAGAATCCATGATTGTTGTGGGAGTCATTCTACTTGTGTGGACAAAGCACAACCAAAGCCATGTCCACATTCACCAGAGGGTGAGAAAGAAATTCTTTGTTCAATAACTAGGGCATTCCCTGCTAACAGGTCAGGAGGAGCAAAAGAAATTTTACTGATTCATATATTAATAGACTCTCAAAAGCAGGGAATACATGGATCCAGATTTTCTGAGCAAAGGAGTTAGGTGGGGCAGAGAACAGGGGCTCAGGGTGCAAAGCCAAGTACAGCAGGTTTCCAAGTAAACTGAAATTAAATTTTCTGAGCGTAACTCAGGAATTAGGAGCCTCCTATTCCTAGTGTTCCTTCAGAGTCAGGTTTAAAAAGAAAAACATTTTCATTGAGTAGTAAAGCTGAGGGTGTTGACTAGTTGTTATGATTGTTCAGTCATGTCTGACATCTGACACCTTATGACCCCATTTGGATTTTGGGTTTGTTGTTTTTTTTTTTTTTTTTTTTTTGCAAAGATACTAGAATGGTTTGCCATTTTCCTCTCCAGCTAATTTTTTTTCAGATAAGGAAATTGAGGCAAATAGGATTAAATTACTTGCTCAAGGCCACACATTTAGTAAATGTCTGAGGCCAGATTTGAATTTAGTTCTTCCTTACTCCAGACCTAACTCTCTATCCACTGTTCCATTTAAGTTGTTGTCTAGTTGACTACAGAGAAAGCCATACCTGAAAAGAAGAACTGAAAAGGAGTGGTGTCACCCCCTACACAATGGTAGGAGACAATCAAGATAACCAGATTTACTCTACAATCAAGCACCTTCTACTCCCACACAAATGTTAAACAAGGAAAAAGTAAAAAATCCCTACTTTCAGTGAATTTATCCTCCACGAGGGGAAGAGGAATCAGGAGAGGGAGAATAGTGCAGGGTATACAGAAAAATATATACAGATTACATACATAGTAAATACAGAATAGTTTTCAGTAGTACCTAATGCCTAGAGGATCAGGAAAGGCTTTGTCTAGGAGATTTCTAGGAAATATCAGCTGAGTTGAATCTAGAAGGGACCTAAACATTTCAAGAGACTGACACATTGTAGTATATAATTGTGATAGAATACTACTGCACTATAAGAAATGACAAGCAGGATGCTTTCAGAAAAAAAAAAAAACCTAAAAAAAAATTACATGGACTAATGTAAAAGTAAATAGAACTAGGAGAACATTGTGTATAGTAATAGCAATATTGTATGATGATCAATTGTGAATGATTTAGTTATGTTCAGCAATTCAGTGACCTAAGACAATTCCAAAGGATTCAAGATGAAAAATGCTATTTACTTCCAGAGAAAGGACTGATGACCTCTTAATGCAGATTGAAGCACACTTTTTAAAATCTTGTTTTTCTTGTTTTTTTTTCTGTTTTTTCTTTGACAATATAACTAAAATGGAATTATGTTTTGCATGACATATTCTTGTCAACCTAAATCAAATTGTTTGCTCTTTAAAGAGGGGATAAGGGAAAGGAAGAAGGGAGAGAATTTGGAACTCAAATTTTTAAAAAATGAACATTTAAAATGTTTTTACATATAGTTGGAATTTTTTATTTTTAAATAATTTCAAGAGAAGAGGAAAAAGAGAATTCCAGGTATGGGAACAGCTTTTGTAAAAAGATGCTATATCAAGTATAGGGAACAGTAAATAGACAGTTTGACTGGATCAGAGACTAAGTGTTCTCTTCCTCCTCAAATTATCTTATTCTCTCTTGTTTGCTTATGCATACTGAGAATCCTACATATCTGACAGTAACTTGAAAATTCTTTGAGGTAAGAGATTTTAAAGAACGGAAAAAGACTTGTATATGTAAGAATATTTGTGGCAGCCCTCTTTGTAGTGGCCAGAAACTGGAAACTGAGTGGATGCCCATCAATTGAAGAATGGCTGAATAAATTGTGGTATATGAATATTATGGAATATTATTATTCTGTAAGAAATGACCAACCGGATGATTTTAGAAAGGCCTGGAGAGACTTACATGAACTGATGTTGAGTGAAATGAGCAGAACCAGGAGATTATTATATACTTCAACAAGGATACTATATGATGATCAATTCTGATGGACGCGGCCCTGTCCAGCAATGAGATGAACCAAATCAGTTCCAACAGAGCAGTAATAAATTGAACCAGCTACACTCAGTGAAAGAACTCTAGGAGATGACTATGAACCACTACATAGAATTCCCAATCCCTCTATTTTTGTCTGCCTGCATTTTTTATTTACTTCACAGGCTAATTGTACACTATTTCAAAGTCTGATTTTTTTTGTAACTGTTTGGACATGTATACTTATGTTGTATTTAATTTATGCTTTAACATATTTAACATGTGTTGGTCAAACTGCCATTTGGGGGAGGGGGTGGGGGGAAGGAGGGGAAAAATTGGAACAAAAGGTTTGGCAATTGTCAATGCTGTAAAATTACCCATGCATATAACTTATAAATAAAAAGTTATAATAATAAAAAAAGAAAATTCTTTGAGGTAAGGAACTTAATAGATTTTTTTTCCCCTTAGCATAAGATCTTGTAGTCACTTAATAAATGCTTAAGTGTTTTTAGTTTAATTATACTTAGGGCTGTGCTCCTCAGTGGGATGTAGAAGAAAGGGAAGTTAACTCCCCAAGTAAACAGAACTTCAGTGGCCCAGCAAAGAGAGTATAAAAAGTGTTGACTGATCCCCTTCTCCTTCAACTTTAGTGTAATATGCTGAAACCTGTTTACATCATTTTGTACTAAATACAATTTGGTTTAAGGTGTACCTGTTTTAACATCTTTCAGAGTTTTAGTTACAAAGTATTAAGTATCAAAATAATATTATTATAACCATCTCTGAGGTGGTCTCACTATATGAACTCTGGAAGTTCATATCATCACTATGGTCCATTGCTGTCTTTCCCCTACTCTTGTTTAGTTTAAAATTGGATGTAGACGCAAGAGAGACATAATCAAAAATAGGTCAGGGGGGCAATGTGACTATCTCAATTATAAGTACAAATAGGAGGAAAGGGATTTGAGAACATGCAAGTAAATATTGACCAAGAAACAGCATATGAAAGTCCATTGAAGAAAGAAAATTTCCAAAAATCTTTCCCAAGAAATTTTATTTTGGAATTACCTGAGAGTGAGTAGTTCTTTGCTACCATGTTTAGCCTACAAGACCAAGTATTTAAACCTAGGATACCAAATGGAAAGAACTTTGGTTCATCTCAGAATGATTAAAGCTCAGTTACCAGACTTAAAAGATATATCTAGGCTTGTAATCTAAACTTTTTCTTTCCAAAAAATTCATTTATTCTAGTAGTGTTCACACATCCAAGGCCATGGAACTCTGAAAATTATTGCACTTGTCAGATGTTAAGTCACATGTCCTTCATTCATGTCTCTTATAGTGATATAACAGTAATTCTGTTAGTGCATGTGAATTTCACTGTCACATAAAAATTGGCATCCCTTATAATACCACCCAAGGCTTGCCATAATCACCCAGAAATATACTGTCAGTCCTGTCATAGTTAATCAATTTTCAAGATCCCCAAGGTCTTTAGATACAATGACTTGTGGAAAATTAATAGATCTTTTGGATTATCCCATTTAACTTAATCAGAAGAACTGACCCCAAGATGCAAATTTGGCTTAATTATAATAATATTTCATATTTAAGGATTTCCCCAAAGCAAAGAAATCTACAGATTTTATCTCTTAATTTTTAAAGCACTAATGCACAATGCATTTAGATTTATACAAATCTATATTCATACATATATATATGTTTATCTGTGTGTCACCAATCTATCATCTATATCTCATATAGAGAAAACTGTATCTAATTATCTATCTATCATCTTTATCTATTTCTCCTTATGTATTCTTTTCTCTCCATCCCCCTCCCTCCATGTCCATTTTACAGATGGGGAAAACAGAAGCACAGAATTATTAAGGAAAGCCTCTCATTATAAAAGGTATGAATATATTACAAAACTTAGTAATGTGCTTTTGATTCTCGATCTTATTTTCCCTCACTCAGTTATGCTCTTATTCAAGGATATGATAGATTTGGCTCATTAAATTTCTATTCTGTGCATTTACACCTCAGAAACAGGCAAATACTACAAATTAGGGTGTGATTTGTTATTTTTTTTTAATAGCTAGACAACAAATTTATAGAGAAAATGTTGACAATGCAGAATAAATGTGTCTTTAATATTTTTTGAGGGGAGTCAGTTATAAAACATTTACCTTTGCTCTTATTTCTTTGACTATTCAGCTATGGAATTAAATACTATTTTGTGAATTAAGTACCTTTTTGATATGTAAAGTGTATTGCTAACAATAATATGGAATATGGAACAGAGAACTGGCCTTGGATTCAGGAAGACCAAACTTCAGGTGTGACCTCTGAGACATGCTAGCTATGTTACTCTGGATATGAGAGCCCCAGGAAACTCACTCTGACTATAAATCGAAGAGCAGGTGCAGATATATATTCATTAAGAGAGTTCCCTATGCCAATAAAATCACTGGTCTAATCCAGAAAGGGGAAAAAATGTCTCTTGAATATTCATAGTCAAACAGTAAGTAGAAATCAGGAGTTGGAATGTAGTATTAAATATAAGGCCTAGTTAAGACTCAATGATACTGTATATCCCATATCTGTGGTCTACCTGGTTTGACAGGAAGATTTTGTTTTTTTTCCCCATTCCCCTTTTCACTTTTATTTTCCTTTGCTCCCCACCCCCCCTTTTTTTTTTGGATCCTAGAATGATAGTACAAAAGACCCTTGTGTTATGGTCTCAGTACTACTATTTATACACTGTGACCCATTGAGCATAGCTTCCTTGGTTGGGGTTCTCCCATCATCTCCTAAAAAAAGAAAAAAAAAAACAAATAGATTAAGAAAACAAGAATAGTAGTATTCATTTACGATACTTGGGTTAGGAATTTGGAAACATGAGCCCAGCTAAAGCCTTCAGAGTCTTGGTATCAAATGTTGCTATTTTTAGATGGGTTGAAAATAAGGCTTGTCAAAGAGTGGACAAGGTGCCGGAGTGACTGTGTCAGGAAGCAAGAGCCCACTGGGGGTGGAGGGAAGCTGTCAGGACAAGAGTTTTTGGCTGTTGGAGGAGGGGCCTCCAGCTGCTAAAACTCTTCTTGGAAGGTCTCCCAGTTGTCACTGAGAAAGGCTTTCCTCTGTTACTATTAGGGTCAAGGAAGAGAACTCCATCTTTCCTTAGACCATCTCTTGTTCCTGGAATGGAAAATGAGTTACTGTCATTTCCCCTTAGGTTTGCTAATGAAGTTGGTGAAATGTAGCCCAGAGTCCTTCAGAATCTCTTTGCAGAAAAGCCTCAAGACAGACAAAACCTATCTTCCATAGGTCTTGTTTTTTATTTAAAGAGGCCATGTTATTTATAAGAAAATAGTTGCCTCCCCCTCATTGGGAAGGATGCCGACTGGAGATATTTTTAAGCTCTGCCTAGAATAGGTGAAAGGGAACTCAGGCTTAATATATCACCCACAGGGCAGCATCCCAGCAGACAGCCCTGTAACTGGGTGTGAGTGGCAGACTTCAGGTCCTGCCCATGTTTGGGAATGCAATTTAGATTTGCACACACACACACACACACACACACACACACACACACATGACCTATGTCAAGGGTGTTACTGTATCACAGTAACACATGTTTGAAAATAATTTGGGAGACCAACTGGTCTTCCTAGAATGGAAAGCACCAAATTATGTACTATGAGTTAATGATTAATGTTGAAGTTGTTTTCTGGACATATTGTAAGAGGAAAGGATCTTTATTAAGGTTAATACCTAGCATACTGGATTTTTTAAAAGAATCTATTTTTGGACACATATTGATTACCCCTAAACTTCTAGATTGGATCCTTGATTTCACTGGTTTAGGGATCTTCTGATGAGGAAACTCTAGTAATGCAAATATGCATCTCTATGCAATTTAGAG
Source organism: Antechinus flavipes (assembly GCF_016432865.1). Taxonomy (NCBI): domain Eukaryota; kingdom Metazoa; phylum Chordata; class Mammalia; order Dasyuromorphia; family Dasyuridae; genus Antechinus; species Antechinus flavipes. The sequence goes on from NC_067401.1 coordinate 97,031,684, forward strand.
GGTTAAGAGAGCTGACTAATGCACTAAATTATGTAATGTACCCAAAGTTCCATAATTAGTAGATGTCAGAGGTCACACTTGAACCCAAATCTTCCTGTCTTTATGGCCCTTTCTATATTCTCTACACACTATTGTCTTTTTACTTTAGAGAAGTCATTTAAAATATCTAGCTTTAATATCTCAATCTTGAAAATGGGAATTGCAGTGAAAGATATACTTCTTCCATTAATTCTGGTAGCATAACTTTTCAGGGTTTTTTTTTTTTTAGTAGTAGACAAAAGAATAAAATATCTGAATTGTGGAAGATAATTTTTTTCTATTCAACAAATAGTAGGAATTATTACAGACAAGAGAGAAATGTTTCATTATATTAAAATAAAAATTATATAACTAAATCTATATAATCAAAAAATTAAAAAAAACAGATTGGAACATTTTATGACATATGTGACAGATTAAAATTTGACATCTAAAATATACACATTTCAGACCTTAAACTATATTATAAAACAGAAATTATTAAGAAACTATTAGTATCAATTTAAAAATATAAAACGTATAACACACTCAAAAAGGAAGAATAGACATAATTAAACCAAATAATCCAGTGTTTGATAGACTGCAAAATACTTAGGAAAAATGCCATGTTTTTGAAGAAATGCTAGGAAAATTAGAAAGTCATTTCATAGAAATTAGAGTTGGACTAACATCTCATACCATATTTTATAATAAATTCAAAATGAATATTCAACTAGAATGTCAAGAATCATACTACAAAGATTAGAAGAGAAATATATCGTATACCTTTTGTGAAAATCTGTAGATTAATTGTTATGCAAGAAATCAAAACAATTACAAAAGATAAAATAGATCATTTTGAATGCACAAAATTGAAAATTTTTTGCAAAAATAAAATCAGTGCATCTAAGATAATAAGGAAAGCAGTTGATTCAGAAAAAAAAAATTGTATCAAATTTCTTATACATACAGAGATAATTAGAGGAAATATATTAAACCAGAAAATATTTCCTAATAGTAAGCAACAGAAGCATATAAACAAACAATTCTTAAAAGAACAAAAACTACTCAGATATGTGAAAGAATATGTTACTAATAATAAGAAAAATGAAAGTCAGAAAAATTCAGACCTAGCAAATTCACAAAAATCATCAAAAGAGAGAAATAGTCAATATTTGAAAAGTTTTGGAAAGATAGGGACAATAATGTAGTCTTCAGAAGTATAAATTAGTACAATTCTGTAAATTATTTTGGATTGGGTAAAGAAAGTGTCTAAAATATCCATACTTTTTAACCCAGAAATTCTACTGGTAAGGATATACCCTTCAAAGAAGTCATTGACAATAACATTCTATATACATACAAATATTTATTATAGTATTTTTTGTGGTAACAAAGAGCTGGAAACAAAGTATATAACCATCATATGGGGAATTGTTAACAAAATGGGGGGGGAGATATCATGAATGCAATGGAATATGACTATGATTACTATATGAAAGAACCAATATGATAAATATAGAAATTAAATGATTCATATAAAGGAACACTTCATGATGAATTTGTGATGAAAACAACAGAGAAGATAATTATACAAATATAAAACAAAAAGAACAATCACAGATAATTGAATATGAATTCTGAGAAGTTATAAAGAATAAGTTTGGCCCAAAAATAGATATATAAGGAGACACTCCCCTCATTTTTTGTAGAGGTAAAGTTGAAGTGGGGTCGATAAGTATTAAACATAGCATATTATGTCAGATTTTTTCCATTTATCGATCAATTTTGCTAAAAATGTCTCTTTATTTTTTTCTCTTAATTATTTTATTATAAGGGATAGTTCTCTGGAAGAAAGTGGGTTAAGACATATAGGAAATTTAGGCAGTGTAAAACCAAAAGATAACAATAAAATTTCATTTAAAATAAAATACCTAAATAATTTTCAGTCTCTTGAAAATTCCCAAGTCACAATGTATAAATGGATAAATGATATGAATTTTTTTCTTTTAAAAAAAATCAATGCCTGTTGTTTTTCATTCACATCTCTATCTGAATATATTCCTTTCCTCTTCCTCTATCAAACTAACCCTTCTTAACAAAACTTAAAAAACAAAGATTAAAGAAGCAAAACCAGCCGATATCCCCCAAAATTCTGATAGCACATTCACTATTTCACACTCATAGTGCCCTATCTCCCTCAATGATAGGAGGAAGGTACAAATTCTCAACTTCCTTCTAAGAGATATCTTAGTCATGACATTTATACAGTCAAATTATACAGTTTTCAAAAGAGAAATACACATTTTTAATAATAACTGAAAAATGCTAAACTTGACAGCTTCAAAAATGAAAGTTAAAATTATCTTAAGATAGAAATTTACATATTGTGGTATATGAATGTTATGGAATATTATTGTTCTGTAAGAAATGACCAGCAGGATTATTCCAGAAAGGCCTGGAGAGACTTACATAAACTGATGCTGAGTGAAATGAGCAGGACCAGGAGATCATTATATATTTCAACAACAATACCATATGATGATCAATTCTGATGGACGTGGCTCTCTTCAACAATGAGATGAACCAAATCAGTTCCATTTGTTCAGTAATGAATAGAACCAGCTATACCCCGCAAAAAAATTCTGGGAAATGAGTGTGAACTACTCACATAGCATTTCCAATCCCTCTATTTTTGTCTGTCTGCATTTTTTATTTCCTTCACAGGTTAAGTGTACATTATTTCAAATTCTGATTCTTCTTGTGCAGCAAAATAAGTGTATGAATTTGTACACATATATTATATTTAATACATAATTTAACATATCTAACATGTATTATTCTACCTGCCATCTGGAGGAGGGGGTGAGGGAAAGAAGGGGAAAAATTGGAATGAAAGATTTTGCAATTGTCAATGCTGAAAAATTACCCATGCATATAACTTGTAAATAAAAAGTTATAATAAAAAAAGAAATTTACATCCATCAAATTGGCAAAAATCATTAAAAGCAGTACAATTCATTGCTGGCAGGGTTATGGAAAAATCAGTTTAGTCATTCATTGCTCATGGAATTGCAAATATCTAGAATCTTTTTTTAAAGCAATCTGGAAATACTCAGAAAAAGTTAGAAAAATAATCATACTCTTATCATTCTCAAATTCCATTGTTGGAAATCTACTCTTTAAGTAGATTTTTAAAATATTTAAAATTTAAGTAATTTTTTAAAAATTTACTTTACTTTTAAAAAGATTTTCATTGTTGCAGTGGATAGAATACCAGCCCTGAAGTTCAAATCTGGCCTCGGACACTTAACACTTCCTAGTTGTGTGACCCTGGGAAGACATTTAACCCCAATTGCTTTGGGGGGGGGAAATATTTTCATTGTTATATTATGTATAATAAAACAAACAGCATCAATGTCCAAAAATAGCAAAATAATTCAATATTGTGTAATACCAAAATAGTATGATACTATTAAGCGATTAAGATCAGTAAGTATGAAAAATACAAAGAACCTGGAAAGCTCTTTATAAAACAAGTTCTTAGCCTTATGAAAGAGTTCTCCAAATTATTAGTAATAAAAGAAACAGGCATATATGCAAAATGTATAACAGAAACCATATAAAAGGAAGAATGAATAAGAATTAATGGACAAAGATTACCAATTAGAAATCATAAGGAGTGGCTGAAAATTGCTATGATACTTTATTTGCTGAAATGAACAAAATGGTTTTCATTTGTAAGCCAAATAAAACAGGCCTCCAATTCTTTATCTTTAGACCAAGAAATTTAGAGTAAGTGATCACTAAGTACTAAGTTAGATATAAATTCTTAACATCCTACAATTTTATTATTCTAATAGAAAGTGTTGTTTTAATCAAATGTTTTATTCATTATTTTTTATTCATTATCATAAATGAACCAAGAAAAAAATGTATGCTTCATCTTTGATGAAGCAAAATGTTTTTGTTTATCTCATGAGCAGTAAGATGGTATAGTGGATGGAGTGCTAGGCTAAGATTCAAGAAGACCTGAATTCAAATGAAGAGTTTGAACTAAATGATCTTCAATGTCATTGCCATTTCTAAATTTATGAATCAATGATGCTACTGACTTCTAACAGTGACAGATGGTTCCTATCGCATGTAACCAAAAGACAGAGAATTCAAAGTGGGATAAGCAACATACCAAACTTTCCATAAATATAATTACATGAAAGGGAAAACTATGAACAGGCTAGTACTAGAGATTGTTGTGTATAGCAGAAGGAAAGAAGCAAGTATTTATTAAACTTCTGCTATGTGTCAGGCATTGGGCTAAGGAATTACAAATATTACCTTCTCACAGCCATAGGAAACAGGTGCTAATTATTATTGTCATTTTACAGTTGAGAAAACTAAAGAAAACAGATGCTAAGTGGCTTGTTCAGTGTCACACAGATTGGCAGTGATAGAACTACATTTAAACTCAAATCTTTCTGACTTTAGGCCCAATGCTCTACCCATTGCACCATCTAGCTCCTAAGAACTATACTCCTTGACTCCTCATTTCCAGTTTGATTACCCAGTCATTTTATTGGCAGAGGCCAGCTCAAAAAGGCTTCTGAAAGCCCCTTGTTAAATTTACAGTGTGAACATTCACATCTCAGAAATCTGAAAACACTATAAATCAGAGTTTGATTTATTGTTTTGTTGATTGTCTAGACTTAAGAAAGTGATGGAGAAAATGTTAATAATGCAGATTAAACTTAAAGGTGTGTCATTTGCCAGAAAGCAGTTGTTAAACATTGACCAGAACACTTCTACAGAGGACCATAGATTTAGAACAGGAAGGGAGCTTAAAGGTTAAGTAATACAATCCCTTCATTTTATAGATAAGAAAACTAAGGCTAAGATAAGTATGACTTTTCTAAGTCAAATAGGCATTAAGTAGCAAGGCTGAAATTTCAACACAGATTTCAGAAATCCCAATCTCTCTCTCTTTTTCTCCCTCACTCTGTATGTATGTGTGTGTGTGAGTACGCTCGTGTGTCTCTGTCTCTGTATCTTTCTGTTTCTGTCTGTCTGTCTCTGTCTCTATTTCTGTCTCTCTGTCTCTGCCTATCTCTCTGTCTCTCTGTCTTTGTTTCTCTCTATATATATATATCTCTGCCTCTGTCTCTGTCTCTGTCTTTCTGTCTCTGTCTCTGTCTGTCTCTACTGTCTCTGTCTCTCTATCTCTGTATGTGTGTGTGTGTTTCTCTCTATGTCTCTCTGTCTCTCAAAACAGGTTGCAGCAAGGTAAATAAGAGTGCTGAGCCCAGAGTCAGAAACTTGTTGTGATGATTAAGTCATGTTAATTGTGTCTAACTCTTTGTGACGCCCATTTGGGATCTTCTCTGCAAAGACAGTGGAGTAGTTTGCTTTTTTTTTTTCTCTAGCTCATTTGATAGATAAGAAAATGGAGGCAAACAGTTAAATGACTTGCCCAAGATCACACAGCTAGTAAGTATCTAAAGCTGGATTTGAACTTACTGATTCCAGACCAAGTGCTCTTTCTACTTTGCCACCTAGCTGCCCCAAGAGTTAGGAAGATATGATTTCAAATGATCAGACTAACTAGTTCTATAACTCTGGGAATGTAACTTAACCTCTGTCTGCCTCAATTTCCTCAACTGTAAAATGGAAATAATAAGAATGTTGGTACCTCCCAGAATTGTTGTAAGGATCAAATGAGATATTTGTAAAAACAGGACACACTGCCTGGTGCATCATAGTAGGTATTTAATAAATATTTTTCCCTTTCTCATTTCATTCATTGATGCCAATAACAATCAATCTCACTCATCCCCTATAACAGAAATTCTTAATCATTGTAAATTATAAAAAAAAATTATTACAAAAGATTTTGATAACTATTCATCAATATAATTACTTCCCTTTTAACCTTGTATATTTTGTTTTATACATTTAAAAACATTATTCTAAGAAGTGGTCCTTAAACTTCACCAAACTCTAATTTAAAAAGTTAAGAAGTCCTGCTCTAAAAGAACCTATACTCAAAGTTTACACTTTCCAGACCTTCTACACAATTCAGGATTTTTTGTACTAGAAGAGCAATTGCTAGAAAGGATACAATGAAGTCTTCTAACAGCAGTGAGAAAAGGCCTATATAAAATGTTATTATAGAAATATGACTTTTAAAAACCTGGAGGTAAATAATTCAGAGAACATTTAAAAAGGTAAAATGATGAATGGTTGAATTAAAATAAAATAGTAAGATCTCTCACTTCTCTTCCTGATAGAGTTAGGATGCCTGATCTCCAATTTTCAATTGCTGGATTAGCAAACAGATTAACATGAGCCTATTCCTGGCCAATATCAACTTCCAATTTGAGGCAACCAGGCACATAATAGTGGATGACCAGATTAAGGAGTAAAGTTCATAAGTTCAGTTTGGACGCATGCCCATCTCTGAAAGCATGGAACCATGTATAGTAGTACAAATTGTAGTAATCTAAAGTGCCACAATTTTCATCCGTTCTTCATTATCCTTGACATCACACACACACACACACACACACACACACACACACACACACACAAAACCCAGCAAAAAAAAAGAGGTACTAAGTCTCCATTTGCATATGGTGCCACGAAGAACAATTCATGCATAGTCCTAGCTGCCTGTGAACTTAATGATTGATATGGACAAAAGTTTAGATACCTAGAGCAATGGATACAATAAAGATATTCAACAAATACATAAAAACATGCTTTATTTGTACAAGAATTGCTATTATCAATCCACTGTGAATAGATGATGAGTACAGGTTTTAATCCCTCACCATCCCTCCTTTTCTTCCCTGTTCTCCCTTATACAATTGTGATGTTTCTGTTGAGTTTTCATATATTCTTTCCCTTGCCTCTCAAGTGGCAAAGACTAATATCATAAATGTGTGTCACAGCTAGTTAGGGTTAGGGATGCCGTCTGTTCTCTGGATACAGAATTTTTTTCCATGTGAAGTTAAATGGTCCTTGTGGGGATTGAACATGTGACCTTAGCTTCATTAACTGTTCTAAGAGAACTAGCGCAGATAAAACAAATGTAAAAGTAAACCAGATTAAGTGTTTATGTCATTTATTTATCTAAATATTTTGCTTAGGGTCTCTATGATTAGATCAGAAAACTGAGCTTCATGTGCCTCCTACTTATCAGAAAAATGGTATTGAACAAATCAATGAAGAATAAGGCATATGGTTTAATTATAGGTCCATTATTGTTGCCTTGCTTTGACTGGATTTATTTGTTATAAGGAAGCTTCTATTAGAGATGGAATGCAGGAAGCACTCATTTGTAAGTGATAGTGATGTTTAAAAGCTAATATTAATGTCAAAAACTTATTTTCAAGGAATTGTACTTCAACTAGGTAGCCCTTTTAAAATACTAGATTGCTTGCAAATACCTCAACTTCAAGGCAAACTAGCCTTTGGCAGCTGCCAAATTGTTTAGCAGTGGCCTATCTTGGATAAAATGGACAATTTTTATCATCTAAAGTTTAAAAGTTTTTGCACAAACAGTTCTGATATTAAAATTAGAAGATAAATAGGTAAGTGGGAGGAAATCTTTGAAACAAGTATCTGATAGCGATATATCTAACATATATAAGGAATAGATTCAGATTTGTAGTAGAATAATGATCAAAGGATATAAAAAGGCATTTTTCTTTCTTTTTAATAGTATTTTATTTTTTCCTAAGTACATATGAAGATCATTTAGAATACTTTTTTTAAGTTTTGAGTTCCAAATTTTCTCCTTTCCTCTCTCTTTCATTTCCTTCCCTCCCTAAGATGGCAAATAATATATGTGAAGTTATGTAAAACATATTTCATATGAGTCATCTTTTGAAAGAAGAAATAGACAAAAAGAAAAACATGGAAAAAATAAAGTGAAAAATAATATGCTTCAATCTGCATTCAGACTCTACTAATTCTTTTTCTGGAGATGCATAACATTTTTCATCATGCTTCTTTTGGAAGTGTTTTGAAGCATTATATTATTGAAAATAGTTAAGTCATTAATGATTGATTTTTGTACAATATTGCTCTTACTTTTTCATAGTGCTTTCCTGGTTCTGCTCACTTCACTCTCAATTTGTGCAAGAATTTTTAACTTAATTTTTTATTTTTTTCCACTTTATGCTATTTTATTTTTTCCAATCACATGTAAAGATAGTTTTCAATATTCATTTTTATAAAAATTTGAGTTCCATATTTTTCTCCCTTCCTTCACCCCAAGGCAGCAAGAAATCTAATATGGGCTATACGTGTACAAACTTGTTAAATATATTTCCACATTAGTCATATTGTGAAAGAAGAATCAAAACAAAAGGGAAAATTGCAAGAAAGAAAAAAAAAGTAAAAAATAATAATGCTTCAACCTGTCTTCAGCCTCCATAGTTCTTTTTCTGAATGTGCACAGCATTTTCTATCATGAGTTTTTAGGAATTGTCTTGGATCATTGTATTGTTAAGAGCTAAGGCTATCATAGTTGATAGACTAGTGTTGCTGTTATTGTGTATAATGATCTCTTGCTTCTGCTCACTTACTTCATCATCAGTTCTCGTAAGTCTTTTCAGACTTCTCTGAAATCTGCCTGCTCATCATTTCTTATACCACAATAATATTCCACTACAATTACATACAAAACTTGTCCAGACATTTTCCCAACTGTTGGGCATCCCTTCAATTTCCAAGTCTTTTTTACCACAAAAAAAGGCTACTATAAATATTTTTATACAAATAGGTTCCCTATCCTTTGTTTTGAAAAAAAAAATCTCATTGGGATATAGACCTACTAGGAATATTGTTGGAGCCAAAAGTATGCACAGTTTGATAGCTCTTTGGAAATAGTTTTAAATTGCTCTCCAGAATGGCTGGATCAGTTCACAACTCCACCAACAGTGCATTAGTGTCCCAATTTTCCCATATCCTCTGATAGGCTATGAGGAGGCATCTCAAAATAGTTTTTAATTTGTATTTTTCTAATCAATAGTGATTTTGGTTATTTTTTCATATGATGGTAGATAGCTTTGATTTCTTCAAAGGAATAAGTTTATACTATCAACAATCATATAAAAATTGCTATGAATCACTAATAAATAGAAAAAAGCAAATTAAAGCTACTTTGAAGTTCCCCCTCATATCTCTCAAACTGGAGAAATGGCAAATAAGGAAAATGATCATTATTGGAGGGACTCTATGAAAACAAGTACACAAATATACTGTTGGTGGATCCATGAATTAGTTCAACCATTTTGAAAAGTAATTTGGAACTGTGCCCAAAAGTTACCAAATTATAATACATGCCTTTTGACTCAGCTGAACCATCTCTAGATTTATACTCCCAAATAACTAAATCATCTCTAGGCTTATGCTCCCAAACAACAACAACAAAAAATTAAATGAAGATGATTTATATGTACAGAAATATTTGTAGCAGGTTTTTTGTTGGTAGTCAAAAATTAAAACTGAGGAATAAAATTTTATATATTAATATTATGAACCCATAAGTGATGAAATATAAAATGTCAGAAGAAATTGGGAGGGCTTCTATGAATTGATGCAGAATAATATAAGCAGAAGTAGTAGAACAATTTACATAAAGATAACATAGAGAAAAACATCTTACTCTAGTACTCTGAACAATGTGCTAATAAACCATGAGTCCAAAACAACAAAGACAAAATATCCTATTCAGCTTCTGGTAGGGAGGTGATGGACTTTAAAATGAAGAGACTTTTGTTTTACAAGATGCTTTTTCTTTTTCTTTTCTAATTAAAGCTTTTTATTTACAAAGCATATGCATAAATAATTTTTCCAACATTGACCCATACATAATCTTTTGTTCCAAATTTTCCTCTCCTTCCCTTCACCTTCTCCCCTGACAGGTAATCCAATATCTGTTAAATATGTTGAAATACACGTTAAATCCAATATATGCATACATATTTATACATTTATCTTATTGCACAAGAAAAATCAGATCAAGAAGGAAGAAAATGAAAAATGAGATGAAAACAAAATGCAAGCAAATGACAACAGAGAGAGTGAGAATGCTATATTGTGTTCCCCACTCTGTTCTCATGGTTCTCTCTCTACGTGGAGATGGTTCTCATCATCACTTCATGAGTGGAACTGGTTTGAATCAACAAGATGCTTTTTTTTTTCCACAACACTTTCAGACATGGCTATTGTAATTATTTAGTTTTTGTTGGACCAGTAACTATTTATTGGTTGTGTGTTTTTGTTGTTTGTTTTTTATTTTTCAATTTGCCGAGTGGGGAGAACAGGAGGAACAGAATATTTTTAAATGCTTGTTAATTGTAAAAGTAAAAAATAATAAACTATTGGGAAAAAAAACCAAACAAACTCTCCTCTACAGCTTTTCCATTGTTTCTCCCAGTTTTACCTTTTATGGAGTTCTCTGTTCATCTGTCCTGTTCAACCCTGTCTTTGCCTCTCATTATCCTACTTTCATGGTTTACAAAGTACTTTCTTCACAACTTTGTGAGATAGAACCTTCAAGTTTACTAATGAAAAAACTTGAAGGCACCAACATTGTGATTCCTTAAATATCACAAAAGTAATAATTCTCATATCCAAAATTCAAACCCATATTTTCAGATTTCAATATCAGTGTTTTATTCTACTACTACCAAAGAAGTTTTTATTCTTCTGCTCAAATTCAATTAAACTGAACAAATACATATTGAGTAATTATTAAGTGAAAGTCACAAATACCGAAAGCTGAGTATGATACAGTCTCTGACATTAGGGAGCAAATATTTCAGTAGCAAATACTAAAATGGTCAGATAGAGCAATTTAAGTTGTTACATATGGAGTCAGAAAGTTCTGTGTTTATATCTTGTCTCAGATACTTACCAGCTATTTGACTTAAAAGTAAACATTTTTTTACTCAATTTTCTTGTCTATAAAATACAAATAACTATATCACTTATTTCCCAAGGTTATTATGAAGATCAAATGAAATCACATATGTAAAGCACTTTATAAATCTTAAAGCATTATATTAATGCTAGTTATTATCATTATTATTAAAGATAAGATAAATGTTAAAAAAAAAAAAAACCTGTAATATAAAGCAAAATGTAAGTGTCAAGAAACTCAGCTCTCATGATTCTCTAGCAACATTTTGTCCCATTATACTTTATAATTTTGCTGCTGTAAAGATTCAAAGAAGGAATAAATTATAGTAAAAGGAATCATGGAAGACTTCTGGGAGGAGATAACTCCCACATGGCCTTTGAAAGATGGATGGAATTTTGCTAGATAGAGATAATAGAAACATGAAAATAAGAAAATGCAGGTTGTATTTGAGGAATGGTGAAATCCAAAATGCCTGGAATATAGGACATGTGAAGGAGATTAATAGGAAATAAGGTTGGATGTGTTAGCATGAGGCCATATTGCAAAGGAATACTGCAATATCTGGCAAAGGAATTTATTCATTAAGTAAGGGAGAGTTTTCAAAGCGTTTTGATCAGAGGTGAAGATTCATATAGCAGTGATATATCTATATATCTATATCTATATCTAGATATAGATATGTATATCTATATCTAGATATAGATATCTATCTATATCTATATCTAGATATAGATATACATATCTATATCTAGATATAGATATAGATATATAGATATATAGTATGGATTAATGGAGTATGGAGAAGTCCAGGTGAGAGAAAAAGAAAATCTGAATTAGGATAGGGGCAATAGAATTGAAGAGGAGACAAGTATAAGTGACATTTCTATAAAGCATTATCATTTCTTATGGCAAAATAATGTTCCATCACATCCATACTCCATAATTTGTTAAGCTACTCTTCCATAGGAAAGCATTACCTTAGTTTCCAATATTTATATACTTTAAAAAGAGAATGCTATACTTATTTTTGTACCTATAGGTTTTTTTCCCTCTTTAATCTCTTTAGGAATGTAAAGTCTATGGGAAAACATTTTTACAGTCAAAGGTTCTGATAAAGGCCTCATTTCCAAAATATATAGGGAATTGACTCTAATTTATAAGAAATCAAGCCATTCTCCAATTGATAAATGATCAAAGGATATGAACAGACAATTCTCAGACAAAGAAATTAAAACTATTTCTAGCCATATGAAAATATGCTCCAAATCATTATTAATCAGAGAAATGCAAATTAAGACAACTCTGAGATATCACTACACACCTGTTAAATTGGCTAGAATGACAGATAAGATAAGGCGGAATGTTGGAGGGGATGTGGGAAAACAGGGACACTGATACATTGTTGGTGGAATTGTGAACACATCCAGCCATTCTGGAGAGCAATTTGGAACTTTGCTCAAAAAGTTATCAAACTGTGCATCCCCTTTGATCCAGCAGTGTTTCTACTGGGCTTATACCCCAAAGAGATACTAAAGAAGGGAAAGGGACCTGTATGTGCCAAAATGTTTGTGGCAGCCCTGTTTGTAGTGGCTAGAAGCTGGAAAATGAATGGATGCCCATCAATTGGAGAATGGTTGAGTAAATTGTGGTATATGAATGTTATGGAATATTATTGTTCTGTAAGAAATGACCAAGGGATGAATACAGAGAGGCTTGGAGAGAATTACATGAACTGGTGCTAAGTGAAATGAGCAGAACCAGGAGATCATTATATACCTCAACAACGATATTGTATGAGGATGTATTCTGATGGAAGTGGATTTCTTTGACAAAGAGAAGATCTAACTCAGTTTCAATTGATCAAGGATGGACAGAAGCAGCTACACCCAAAGAAAGAACACTGGGAAATGAATATAAACTGCTTGCATTTTTGTTTTTCTTCCTGTGTTATTTATACCTTCTGAATCCAATTCTCCCTGTGCAACAAGAAAACTGTTCGGTTCTGCACACATTTATTGTATCTAGGATATACTGTAACCTATTTAACATGTATAGGACTGCTTGCTATCTGGAGGGAGCGGGTGGAGGAAGGGAGGGGAAAAATCAGAACAGAAGTGAATGCAAGGGATAATGCTGTAAAAAATTACCCTGGCATGGGTTCTGTCAATAAAAAGTTATTAAAAAAAATAAAAAGGAATGTAAAGTCTAATAGTGCTATATCTAAATTAAAGGATACACATATTTTTAGCAACTTTTTCAATTTGCTTTTCAGAATGGCTGGACTAATTCAAAGCTCCATCAGCAATGCTAGAAATGACATTAGGTTATAACTTGGGTATCTTCAACAATTTAGGAAAGTTAAGAAGAGGGGAGCTTTTGGGGGAAAAGATACCAACTTCAGTTGGGACATATTGAGTTCAAATTGTCTACAAGACGCTCAGTTTAACATGTCTAAAAAGCAATTGCAGATGCAATACTGGAGACAGATTAGGATTGGATAAGCAATTTGGAGAGTCATCTGCATAAAGATGATCATTGAATTCTTAGACGGTAGTGCGATCATCAAATGAAATAGTATATTGGAAGAAGGAAGGAAGAAAGAAAATAAGCATTTATTAAAAATATGTTCTAGACATTGTGCAAAATGTTTTATAAATACTATCTCATTTGAACCTCAACAACCCTGGGAGGTAAGTACTGTTAGTATCCCCATTTCACAGTTGAGGACAGTGAGGTAGAAAGAAATTAAATGATTGTCCCAGGCTACACAGCTAGTAAGTGTCTGAGGTTGGATTTGAACTTAGGTCTTCTTGATTGAAAATCTGGTATTCCATCCACTATGTCACCAACTTTTAGCAGGTGAGATACAGATAATGATCTGTAGTAAAGGACATAAAGATTTCTAGCAAAGGAGACAGAAAAGATTCAGTTGGATGGGTAGGAGAAGAACTAGAAGAAAGCAATGTCATGAAAACTTAGAAGAGAGCATCAGAGGGAATAAGGGGATCAGCAGTGTAAAAGCTTCAGAGAAGTTACCCAAATGAGCATTTTTAAAAAGCCATTAGATTTGGCAAGTAAGAGATTATAAATAACTCTGAAGGAAGATGTTTCAGGCTAATGATGGGGTCAGAAGCCAAGCTGTAGAAAGTTTTGTGGGTTTTTTTTTTTTCTTTTGGCTGTAGAAAGTTAAGAAAAGAATGAAAGAGAATAAAAGTCCCTTTGTAGAGAATCTTCTCAAATTTAACAATAGAAGGAAGGAAAGATACTGTAGGATCATTAATTAGGAGGGACAGATCACATAAGGATTTCTTGAGGAAGGGGAAAACATGAGCATGTCTATAAGCAGTGAAGAAGCAGCCGGGAGACAGGTAGAGACCCAAAATTAATGATATAAGAGGAATGAGAGAGGGGGCAATCTGATGAAGAAGATGGGATATAATGGGATCACATACAGAAGGATTAGTCTTGGCCTGGAGCAAGGCTACCTCTTTATGTAAATCAGAGATAAAGAGGATGATAATAGCAGAGGACTATTGAGTGATGTGAGATGAGAAGCAGGAGCTTTCACAAATGACCTTAATTTTTTCAGGAAAATGTAAGTCCTCAAGTGAGAGAGTGGGGTGAAAAAGAGCCTTGGGAGATTTGAGAAAGGATGAAAAGAATTGGAAAAGCTCCTCTGGTGAGTGGGAAAATGAATCAATTAGGGAAGTATAAAAGATTGCCTTGCTATAATGATGGCCTAGTTGAGATTATGTAACATATACTTGTAGCAGAGCAAGCATGATTTCATGATTTTCTCAAACTTTATTCATGAACACATCAGTGGATGGTGAGAGTATGGAAGAGCAAACTTCAACAGAATAAAGAGGCAAGGGACTCAAAATAAGAGGACTGTATAGAATCGAACCAAGGGATAAAAGGGGAAGAGAAGTAGTATTTAGCTAGTGTAGGACTGATCATCTGGGAAAGAATTTAGAGAAGTGGGGATAAGACATTATGGTGAGGATGAAGAACAAGGTTTGTAGTCATAAGATAGAATGAGAACAGATTATTATCAGATGAAACAAGTACAGAATTCATGAATATGAATGTGGTACACTTATGGGTGATGGCAAAATCAAGGTTTAACAACTCTGTGTGTTGCTATAGTAGGATGAAGGATTAAATCATGGGAAATGAATAAATTGAGGAATTGGGAAGTTGGGTTGTTTGAGGAATATCAATATATGTGTTGAAGTTCCCTAGTAGAATTTGAAGAGGAAAATTGAGTCATGAGGAAGAATTCTTTTTTATTCTCTTCACTGAGGGACTCTCTTCTTACTTCTTCTGACTTCCTGCAACTTGCAGGTAAAGGATGATGCTTCTGAATGACTCCACATTTGAGATTTTTTTGGTTCTTTTCCTGCAACTATTAATTTGCATAGTAGGCTAACTGCCTCCCCCCATACCCACACCCACCCCCACATGGTAAGTTTTTTTTTTTTTTTTTTTAATCCCTATTGGAGATAGAGATGGGACTCACATTCAGAAAACACTTGGCCTCTTTTTTAAAAGGGAAACTCTCAAAGTATTCTAAAAGGTGAAAGGGTTTGATTGTACAATAAGTAATCAGAGACATTGTCCTTGTTGAGTAAAAAGAAACATTTTTAACAAAATACATGTCTGTAGGTACTACTTGGCTTACTAATTACTTGATGTTCCAAAAGAACTTGGCAGCTGAATACAAGATTACTCTTTTAGAAAGGAAAACCCTATCATAGCCAAGTCTCTGAAAATTGACAAACTGGCAGATTCTCCTTATTGAAGGGAAAAAGCAACTAAGACTTTTTTTTTTTCCTTATTTGATATTGGGTGTGTAAAAAGCCTACCTGTATAATAGAACCAAAACTGAAGCCTCTGGGATCAAAGCTAAAGAAGAGATAACAGAGCAAGAAACTCTACGATCTTATGACCAGAGGAGCTATGATTTTAAAAAATCAAAAGCAATCCCAGGGCTATCTATCAGGGGCCAGGATTGATATCAATGGCTTTTCAGCACCAGAGGTATGAATTATCCTAACATGCATATACCCTTTTTTTTTTTTCATGTTCCCTATATTTCTCCATGAATCTTCCATGGGTCTTTCTACTCTTTCCACTGATGGCATATATAGAATGGTGTCCCCCAAGTTAAAAATGGAAATATTCTATTGCTACTTTTAAAAAATGTTTATTTCACTAACACCTTTGCTTTTAACAAATTGGGTTCTCTGGCTGACTGGTAAAAGTAAAAATATTGGTGAGAGCTCATGAACTATAGGGTTTTTTTGTTTGTTTGTTTTTTGAGTGGTAAGAATAGCAGAATACTTTGAATTTGGGACCATCTCTCTGAGGTTTCATATTTCAAAAGGGAAATGGCCCAAGCCCTATACCAGTAAGGACATCCATTGAATGAACAGGGAAGATTGGGAGTTTGAAAGGAATAAAAATTGAGAAAAATAAATTGTGAGGAATCTTGATGGCTTGGTAAATTGGGCTGAATTTAATAAGGTCATATATGTATAGTCTTGTATTTGGGTTAAAAATCAACTTCAAAGAAATGGGGGAACATAATTAGATATGAAATTGAGAAAGTTTTGGGGGTTTTAGTGAAATTCAAGCTCAATTTGAGTCATCAGTGTAATATTGCTTTCAGAAAGCTAATGAGATATTTTCTGTATTAAAAGAATTTCCAGGAATAAGTAGGTCAAGTCATCAATAAATCAATTAGCACTTATAATGTGCCAGACATTGTGATAAATATTTTGAATGCAAATATAAAAAAAAGAAAGATAGTCCCTGCCTTCAAGGAATTTATATTCTAATAGGGAAAGATAACATTTTTTTTTAAAAACTTTTTATTTTCAAAATATATGATGGATAATTTTTCAACACTGACCCTCACATAGCCTTGTGTTTCAGATATTCCCTTCTTCTCCCGACCCCCTCCCCTAGATGGCAAGCAATCCAATATATGTTATACATGTTAAAATATACGTTAAATCCAATGTGTAAACATATTTATATAATTCTTTTGTTACCCAAGAAAAATCAGATCAAAAAAGAAAGAAAATGAGTAAGAAAACAAAATGTAAGTGAACAACTTCAAAAGGAGTGAGAATATTATGTTGTGATTCACATTCAGTTTCCACAGTTCTCTCTCTGGGTGTAGATGGCTCTCTTCATCACAAGATCATTGGAACTGGCATCAATCATCTCATTGTTGGAAAGAGTCTGGGATAACTGTATTTTTTTCTTTTTTTTTTTTAATTACAGCTTTTTATTTACAAGATATATGCATGGGTAATTTTTCAGCAGTGACAATTGCAACATCTTTTGTTCCAACTTTTCCCCTCCCTCCCCCCACTCTTCCCCCAGATGGCAGGTTGACCAACACATGTTAAATATGTTAAAGTATAAGTTAAATACAATATATGTATACATGTCCATACAGTTATTTTGCTGTACAAAAAGAATTGGACTTCGAAATAGTACACAATTAGCCTGTGAAGGAAATAAAAAATGCAGGCGGACAAAAATAGAGGGATTGAGAATTCTATGTGGTGGTTCATAGTCAGCTCCCAGAGTTCTTTCGCTTGGTGTAACTGGTTCAATTCATTACTGCTCTATTGGAATTGATTTGGTTCATCTCATTGTGATAACTGCATTTTTTTTTTTAAAGCTGAAGGAAGGGTGGGTAGAAGGAGATAGCTAGAGCAGAAGCCTAGTGAAGAAAATCCAAAATTGATACTATATCTTAGAGAGAAATGAAGATATGACTGGCCTATGCATTTTCTTCAAAATGGAGGTTCTGGGAAAAACCACCCCATTATAGAGAGAAACCATAAGGTGAAGGGTATTTCCAATGTGAGAAGTACAGGAATGAAGTGAAACTAACAGAGGAATTTTCTAGAGCATGGAGGAGAAAGTCTAAAGAATCAGGAGTGCACTTTGAGAGGAATGAAGAATTATTTCTGCTAATATATTTCTGCCTTGATTCTACCACATTTGGAGTTTGGTGTTCAATTCTGGGACCACATTTATGAAAGATATTGATAATCTATACAGTAGTAGCATCAAACTCAAATAGAGTGGTAAGTAGAATCTGAAATGACTGAGGAAACAAAAATTCAAGTTTCTAAGCATAGTGATTTATTAAGCAATATATGTTAACTTTATAACAAATCAGGACCCAGTCTCCTTAACTTTGGTATTGGACTCTGAATACAGGAGGAGACAGGTTTTTGTGTGTTAAAAGCAATCAAATAAGACCAATTAACTAAATTAAAACAATTAACCAAAAGTAGGTAATTTGATGTCTAATTAGAGGAAAAATTAGGGACTTTTCAGGTTGGGAGAGGAATAGCAAAAGATACAATTTCCTGAAATCAGAAAATGAGGTATCTTATTTCTTGCAATTATCTATATTCTATCAAAGAAACATGAAAACAATAGCTGAGCAGTATGGAACCAGTTTTCAGATAAAACATATGGACAATTGTGAGAAAACTCTTTATATCAATCTTTGAATTTGACTAAATTTATGATCAGCATAACCTAGGTCATCAATTAAAAGTCTCTAAGCAACAGGTAAATAGGTAGTCCAGCTTCCTAGCCACTCAAGGGTAGGTTCAATGAAATAAATTTTTCTTACAATTGCCTTAGTTCTCACAAAACAGAAATTAGACTAGAGCCATAATTTAATAGAAAACCAAGCTAGATTCAGAATTGAGTCAGTATGGAGTCAATGTGGTTCACTCAATCCCCAATGAGCACATATTGACTTAGAAAACCACATATTAACATTATCTGTATTGTTGCTTTTTCGTTTATTTTGTTAAATATTACCTAATTACATTTTAATTTGATTTGTATCATACTCAGAAATAGTATGGCCTGTGAGCTGCATGTTTGACCCTTCTGCTGCAAAGCTTCCAGAAGAGAAAAACCTTAATATGAGGATGGTTTGAAAGAGCAAATGTTTATTACATAGAAGAAAAGGTTCCTGGGTTTAGGGGTCAGGGTGGGGATGGGGAAGGAGAGAGCACATGACAGCATTATTCAAGTACTTGAAAGGAAGTCCTATGGAGAAGGGATTAATTAGACTTGCTCTTTTTGGCCCCAGAGGGTATAACTGGGAGCGATGAATGAAATTTGCAGATGCCAATTTCAGCTTGATATAAGGAAATATTTCCTGATGGAACTTTCTAAACAAATAATGAGTTGCCTCAGGTAGAAGAGATTCCCCCTCCATCCTTAGCGAAGGTGTTCAAGCACTTATCAGGAATATTTGGGAGGTATGAGTTGGAACACATACTTTATATTATTTTATTTTATTTTTTAATCTCTTTGTAGAGAAAGAGGTAATGCAAGCTAACAGTGTGCAAAATTAGAGTTACTTATAATACATTACTTCTTGCAGGGGAGGGGAGGGTTCTCATCTTCTTCCTTCTACCAGTTCCTTTCATTTGTATTTTTCTTGGGCAGAGTTAGACAAAATCTCTAGAGTACACAAAAGGAAAAAAATAAGTTTGTCTGAGGGGGATGAGAATTCAATCCACTTCCACAAACATTTAATTATGACCCACTATATTCAAGACTCAGTACTACTTGTCTATTCTTTCTTCTAAATTTCCTTGCCTTCTTCTTTGTTTATTTTTTTAAAATGTTTTAATGGTTCTCTTTTCTTCTTTTTTTCCCCCCATCATCAACCATATCCTCAATCCTTTCTCACTTCTACACACAATTAAAAACAGAAAAAAAAAAAAAAGAAAAATCTTGTAATAAATCAATATAGTAAAAAAAAAAAAAAAAACAAGATGGTCTTTCTAAAAATATCTGTTTCTTTCCATATTTTGAATCTATTATTTCCCTTCTTTCCTACCAGCTCCACTGCTTTTGGACTTTGGGGACTTCTCACTCCCTCTTCATCATAGAGAAATCTTATCAGTCTGCAAGATCCAAAAAGCCTTGGTATTCATAGCAGATCTGCTCCTCAGATTGGATCCTCTTATTGGAAGACAGAGACATGAGCTTCATAACCATTAATTGAAGAAGCATAGGTCAGTGAGCTCTTCATTTCTCATTAGATGTTCTGCTTTTGGACCTCTTTATACTTCATCTTCATGTCTCCAAGCCAAGTACTTTCTCCTCTGCTTTTCAGCTTTCTTTCTCTTTCTCTATTAGATTATAGTATATAATATAATAGATTATAATTGAAATGAAGAATTGTTTTTGAATTTGTAATTGTAACCCCAAGATTTAACATAATGCCTATCACATAGCAAGTGCTTAATACATGTCTCTCTGGAGGTAAATATAGACAATTCTTGCTTTACATAAGTGGACCTATACATATCTAAAATGTGAATTTTATCCCATAAGTTGGAAGGAGGGAAGGAGCCGGAAAAGGGGGACCCATGGACCATAGAGGGACAAGATGGTTCACAGTTCAAGGATAGAAGGAGAAGGAGGCCAGGGACAGAAAAATGAGAACAGGAGGAGGACAGACACATGGAAAACATATACGTGAGACCCAGATACAAACACTGAAAGGAGAAGACAGGTGACAGGGATGGACAAGAGGTGGGTGGGCAGAGCAGAGCAAAAAGTCTCTTTTCCCAAGAAGTCTCAAACCAAGACCCTCACCTTCCTATTCCACTGGTCAGGTCTTCTGCTTTGACTTGACTTTTGACTTTTGACTTCTGCTCAATTGAGGGTTTTGTAAATTTTTAATTAGTTTTGTTTTTTAGTGGGGAATAGGGGGAGAGGCATGGCACTAAGGTGCAGAGAATAAAAGCACAGTATGGTACAGTAAATATAGACATTTTTTGGGGGGGTGATGTGAATTTCTTTCAGAATTATATAATGTCATTAATTAATTTAATTTGTCTTTACAAATTTACATAAAGAAAGACTTCTCATAAGCAGAACCAGATCATTGATACACAGCAACAGCAAGATTATATGATGATCAATTCTGATGGACATGGCTCTCGTCAAGAATGAGAAGATTCAGACCAGTTCCAATGGTCTCATGATGAAGAAAGCCATCTGCTCCCAGAGAGAGAACAGTAGGAACTTAATGTAGACCACAACACAGTATTTTCACTATGAAAATAGTGGGGGGGAGGAAGGTTGTTGTTTAATTGCATTTTGTTTTTTTTCCTCATTTTTTTTCCTATTTGATCTGATTTTTCTTTTGCAGCATGATATTTGTGGAAATATGTATAGAAGAATTGTACATATTTAATATATATTGGATAAGTTGCCATCTGGGAGAGGGGTAGAGGGAAGGGAGGGAAAAAAAATTAGAACACAAGGTTTTTTAAGGGTAAATGTTGAAAATTATCCATGTATATATTTTGAAAATAAAAAACTTAAAAAAAAAAGACTTCTTTGTACTATATTTCATCATAGGTCTTAGTTGTTGCTTTGATTCAAGTTTTTAAAACTTTAAAAAAGTAATGTTCTTTACAATGTTGTTATTTTATAAATTGTTCTCCTGAATCTGTTCATTTCATTCATATTTCACAGGATTCTCTGAAATTTCCTTTTATATTGTTTTACTAATAACATCAACTAATTAATGAATTAAACTAATTAACTAATAATTATACTTATTTAGCACAATTTGTTTAGTCATTCTCTAACAGCTGGGTGGATCAGATGACTGTTAAGGAAATTTCCAACTCAAATTCTTTGGGAACAGAATGAAAAAGAATTTATTAAGCAATTACTATGTGACAAGCACTGTGTTAAGGACTGCAGATAGAAGTAAAAAATTGAAACAGTCCTAAAGAGCTCACATTATAATTAAAGGACATACAATCCATAAAAGAAGGCTCATGTAAGTTCATGACAAAAGAATGGCCAATTAGTCCTTATGGTCTAGCAGGGAATATTAAGGCCCAAAAGGCTCCTTTGGAAACAAAGGTAAGCTTCATGGCCCCTGCTCATGAGCACAGTTGGAAAGGGGTGTATTTGAGATGGCTTTAGCAATTCTATAATCAAGCATATCCTTGAAATGACTGCTAGGGTTAGAAAAAAAAGTCTCCATTCCTCACCTCCATTTCCTTATCTTCCATTCACTTCTCAACTCCTTTGCAAATATGGTTTCCAACCCCATAACTCAATTGAGTGGTATAAAAGTTTGGAGGAAGAAATAGGATGACGACTAAAGAAAGAATTCATTGAGAAATTTGCTTGAAAAACAATATTGAAAGACTTCAACACTCTGATCAATGTAGTGATCAATCCTGTCTTAGAGGACTAATGTATCTTTACTGCCTACTAGTGAACTATGGATGTGAAATGAGGCATACATTTTCCAACTCAGTCAATACATGATTTCATTTTACTTGGCTGTACTGATTTATTAGTAGGAAGGGTTATGTAAGTTGCTACTGCTATAAAGGAGAAGTAAATTTGGAATACAATATTCCAAAAGGTTAAAGTTGCGGGCTTATAACCAAGAAAAACTTACCCAGAAAAACTGACTCTAATCTAATAGGGGGGAAATGGTTTTTCAATGAAAAAGACTTCTAAATATTCTTAATGAAACAACAGAACTGAATAGAAATTTTGAAATACAAATACAGAAGTCAAGAGAAACATTAAAAAGTTTAAGTTGATAAGATGACATTTAGATTGAGATGTCTTAATTATAAGGAAAGAAGATGGAGAGATCATGAGATTTTTTTTGTTGTTCAGTTGCATCTGACTCTTCTTGGCAAAGATACGGAATGGTTTGCCATGTTCTTCTTCAGCTCATTCTGCAGAGAAGTAACATGAGGTAGATTAAGTGACTTGCCCAGGATCATACAGCTAGCACATGTCTGAGGCCAGATTTGAATTGAAGAAGATGAGGTTTTCTGACTACAGGCTTGGTACTCTATCCACTGTATCATATAGCTGCCTTTATTATGGGATTAGAAATTTAAAACTGTTGGGGACTTCCAGTCCAATTCCCTCATTTCATAGTTGAGCAAACGGAGATCCAGAGAAGTTGTCACTTGACCAAGGTCACAAGAAAATAAGAAGTAGGGAGAGGCTATCAGGAGTAGTTGAATACTTGACATGGAATCTGGAAAATCTGGGTTGGAATCCTGCCTTCAGATATTTGCTACAAGATGTTAGGCAAGTTATTTAATCTTTCTCAAGGCTCATTTTGATCATCTGGAAATTTGATCATTCCAAATAATACCTGTGGCACTTAACCAGTGGAATTGATGTGAGGATTAATAGAGAGAATGTATGTAGAGCACTTTGACAAATTAAGTTTATACAAACATCAATTGTTCACTCTTTTTATTACTATCACTTATATTGGTAAAACCAGTGATTTAGACCTAAGTCCCCTGGCTCCAAATTCAGTGCTCCTTCCATGTTATGGTAGGGCACATTCAGTTGGATGATTTTAGAAATCATCTATGAATCTCTAGGACCAGGATATCACTGGATGGTCTCTTTGATGGGGATCTTCTGACAGAGACCCTATAGGGCCAAAAAGTTAGGGAATAAAACAGGAAAGGGACAGTGTCCTGCTAGTGGAGCAAACTCATTTAGAAATGAGGGTCCACAAGGATCATTGAAAGCTGCATATTGACTTAGAAAATCACAAATTAACATTATCAATATTGCATTTTATTTTTATTTATTTTGTTAAACATTTCCCAATTACATTTTAATCTGGTTCAGGATGCTTTGGAGTTTGACATCTTTGCTATAAGTCATCTTGGGGGCTTATTGTAAGCTAATGGTGACTCACTTATCTAAAGCTCTATGGAGTGCAGAGTTACCTTTGGAGAGAAGCATTTGTGTAGATTTCCCTTAGCTTACAAGTAAAAAATAACCTTATTTTTTTCCACATTGACCTTGAGCCTCCTTTAAGTCATTTGTTGTGTCAAAAAGAAAAGAAAAAGCTGATAGTGATATTATATCCTATGTGGTCTTGAGTTGAAATGCGTCACATCTACAAGATAGGGCATCTGCAAGATTATGTTCCTGCTCTCACAACTTTGGGTCTTTATCATGTCATTAATTTAGAGACAATTGGGAAAGGATGGGTCCCTTGTTAGAACATCAAAGCTGATTTTCAGTATTTGACAATGAGCCCTGAAATGATGCCCCTCTGTTTCCAGAGACATCTGCTTCCCCCATTCCCCCAATGCATGACATAGAGCAGAGCTGCAGAGGGGAAACCCGGAGGATAAGTGGGTCTTGCTAGTCAGGATGGGACCCAGAGTCACAGCTGTGTTCATTAGCAATCTCTTTGTAATCTCTCCCCTTTTTTCATTATCTCTCAAGCTCAACTGAGCTTTGCATCAGAATAGTAGCCTCCAGCTATTTGTCAGGGGAACAAGGAGACTGAGGGAAAAGTTTTGTTTGAAAGTCAGCAGTGAGAAAGTTATTTTTGTAGTCTGTGATGTCATGTAATGATATCTCTGCTGAAGGAGATAGGTCTTGCTGACTAGAGAGAAGAGTCTATAAAGATGACCTGGGATTGCTTGGCAATAGTTGGACAAAACGCTTTAAGCCAGATTAGACACTGAATGCACACTTAAAACAAATTTTGAAAACTCTCATCTGCAGTCACATCAGTTAGCAAAACAAACAAAAAATATTTTATAATGAACTAAGTTTAGGATTTTCCAGAAAGATGGATTTTGTTTCTTTCTTTACAAGCTATTTATACATTTCCTATCTGCTTGTCTGTGCAGACAAATCCTATCACCATCTGTTTTTCTATATGACCTATCTCCACCCAAAGCTTAACACACCCTTTTCCTTCCTTTTATTCTGTTTATATGTTGTTAATTTAATTATAAGTTCCCTTTGCATTGGTGTTGGGTTGTATTCTAGAAGTGACCTTCTTTGCTCACCTCACTTGTGCCAGGTTTTAACTCAACATTTTTCTTTCTTACATGGGTTTTAGGATAAGGCCTCAATCTGCTTCTCTATTTGGACTCTGAGAAGTTATTTCTAAGAACTGCCAGCAAATCAGTTTTATCCATCTCAGAAATGCATGCACATGAAGGGGAAACGTATAGCTATACTAATGAACGAGATGAGGTGAGATCTTTCAAGACAATTGTGAAAATCGAGTAAGGTTTCATCTATTTCAAAGTTTGAGTAGGCCCGAAGGACTTTAAGAATTAAGTCAAGGGCATACTTAAGTCCCCTCCCTGCTATCCTCCTAAGGACATACTTAAGTCCCCTTCTTGTTATCCTCCTATGACATCAGTGTCTTTCTATTTAGTTCAAATATGGGCAACTATGTACTTATTGGTCAAGTTCAATTTCTTGGGTAGTTCACGCGTTTAGAATGTAAAATCCTCAGCCAATAAGGATGAGGGTCAGTGGTGGGAGGGAGAATTTGTGTTAGGGATTAAAAGTGTAGACTCTGTCCCCGACTGTGCTTCCTCCCTTGTCTTCTCGATGGGTGGGACTCCCAATTCTCGCGATAACGTATAATAAACTTTGCTTTGCTTCTAGAGCTCTCTCCAGCTTTTTTTTTTTTTTTTTTATTAAATAAGTATCAGAACCACACACTAAGATGGCTCGGGGACATAGTGATAAATAGGGGAATTGGAACTTGTAAGGTCTCCTGGGTCCTTTGCCACTTACTTCCTTGTGACTTTGAACAAATTTTTAACCCCCTCTGGGCCTCACTTTCCTTATCTGTATAATAGGTTGGACTAGATATCCTCAGAGTTCCCTTCTAGTGTCTTCTTGTTGCTTCCTCATATTTAGAGGGTCACAGGATGACAAATTTTGAAACTTGAAATGACCTCGGAGGCTCTTAAAAGTTGCATGACTTATTCAGGAATTAATTAAGTGGCAAAGCTGGTATATTTTAAGGTCTTGTTCTCACTCCCTTCAACTAACTTCATTTATTTTATTCCTTATACAAATTTATTTAAAATTTTCCCATTGACCAAATACTTAACGAACTTGTAAGCCAGTGCATGGCATGCCAATGTTTGAGTATGTTGATCATGGACTTTGCTGCAGATGGAGCTACTCTTTGGTATTAACTGTTCATTAAGTGGCTAAAAGTGTGTGTGGTGGAATGGAGTATATAGAAGATGTCTAAGCAAACTCCATAAAATCCTATGTGAAATAATAATGATCTATTACAGAGACAGAATGAGTGGAAGAAAGAAAAGAATGCTTAAGAAATATTGTAGTAGATAGAAAAATGCCAATATGAAAGGACAAGTACTTACTATTCCTAATACCCAGCATTCTATTACCTGTCTTGGTTGTCTATAATGTCTAGAAATCATTCCTTCCCCATCTGGGCCATGTAGAAATCTTTAGGCCATAGAGAATCACCGAATTATAAACTTTGAAGAGTCTTCAATTCACTGCCTACCTAAAGCAGGATGATGAATATTGATTACCAACCACCACAACCTACATCAGATCTCATCATCTCTCATCTGGATAAATGAGATATTCTCTTTGATCTTTCTGCATTCAGCTTCTCTTCAAGTTGTCCTCCATACAGTTACCAAACTAATATTATTAGATTATCTCACTCCCTTCCTCAAGAAACTCCTTCTTGCCACCAGGATAAAACAAAAACTCCTTTTCGCTTTTAAAGTCTACACTCAAAGATCTAGTACAGAACTTCTAATTCAACCCCATCATTTAATAAGTGAGAAAAGAGGGGCCCAGAGAGATCAAATAACTTGTTTAACATTCATTATATAAGAAGTAAATGTCAGCCCTACAATCAATCATTTGTTTAGTTGTTTCAGCCATGTCTAATTCTTTATGACCCTATTTGGTAAAGATACTGGAATGGTTTGTCATTTCCTTTGACACATTTTACAGATGAGGAAACTGAGGCAAAGAGAGTCACACAGTAACTGCCTGAGATTTAAATCCTGGAACACTCCAGGTCTGGTATTCTACCCACTTCATCTGCTAGCTGCCCATCAATCATCACATATTTATTAAGGAAGTACTATATGTTCCTAATTTGACTCCAATTTCCTATTCAGACTTAATGCATGTTATTCTCCTTTATTCATTCTGTGTTTCAGTATACTTGGACTATTTGTTGCTCCTGATATGCAACATTCCAATTCCTATTTTTGTATCTTTGTTGTCCCCAGACCTTGGAATTCAGCCCCTCTTCATAAGGATCTTTTAGAATCCTTAGCTTCCTTCAGAGTTCAGCTAAACTTCCCCTTTCTGCTGGAGGTGTACACATACACATATATATATGAATATCCTTTATATATATTTAATACAGCTTTTCTGTGTGTGTATCATATTCTCTCAGTAGAAAGTAAGCTCTTTAAGGACAAGGATTACTTTGTCATTTTTATCTTAGCACTTAGCATAGTGCTTGGTAAAAATGTGAGGCATTTATTATAAGACCATTCTAAGTGAATGAATGTGTTTTGAGTTTTTATTTGATTAATGATGCATCTGGCCTCTTAGTCACTCAGTCCCTAATTTCACATATGGGCTTCGCATTAAGTACTTCAGCTAATGTCTGTATCATCCTGGACTATTGCCATGATGTGTGTGTCACCCTTCCTGGTACACACCTAGAAATGTGACACATACCCATTAATATCTGATTGGTTAATTAGGCTGAACATTAGACCACATATTAAAGAACTTGACAATATGGTGGGAAAATGGGAAAAAATGCTAGGAACCAAACACAAAATGCATTAGAATGATGCATGAAATTGAGAATGGCAAATTCTTTCCAAAAGTTTACTGACAATCCCAGTTATTTATTTTTCTGCTCTACTCTCTTGTTCCACATCAATTTGGGGTTTAGTTCAGGAATGGCATCTCCTCTGGTGGGAAAGAATCAATGAGCTAGGGTTTAGTCATGGTGGTGGAGAAGGCTAGATAAGCAGTGGCAAAAAGGAATTGGTTGACAGTGGGGACTGTGCCCTTCCGTCTAAAGCAATCCCTCTTTCATATCTCACTGGAATCATTTACATTCAAAGCAAAGACAGCAGAATAGTTCTGAGAGCAATCACTAAATTAGCTGAACCTCCTGCAGATCCCTGGTGGGACATGCTCCTTTAGGTCACTCTTGCAATCAAGATAGGGTAAGCAGATTCTCCTTCTGGCTGTGCTTCTAACTCTTGGAACTTTGTCAGTATGACTCATCTGCCTTCTCTTCCTGCAAACTTCTTTCAGCACCTGGAGCCTTCTCACCCTGGAATATCCTTCCGCCATGCCTTTCTACCACTGTTGAGTTCCTTTAAAGGACTCCATTTGGGGGAGATATCAAGGCTGCCTATATTTCAATTTCTTCCCAATTATGACTCTGACTCTCCTAGACTTGGCCACCATGCTCACCTTCTCCCCATTGCCTTTTCAGTTCCCTTTAATGAGTTGTCTTCATCTATTAGAATATAAGCTTTCTGAAGGCAGGATTGTCTCTCTTTTTGCTTGTATTTATATCCCCAGAGCTTAACCCAGTGCCTAGTATATAGTAAGGACTTAATCAATACTTGTAGTCTAACTGCCTGAAGATCTTATATCTCTAGACCAAACTAATGGCAATAAGTTGCCATTATATGGAAATTTGTAGGAAAGAAGGCTTTTTGAGACTAAGGACTTTCTCACTCTTGTATGTGTACCTCCAAAGCCTAGCACAGTGCCTGACACATGTCAATCATTTAATAAATGCTTCTTGATTGATGACTGATACAATATTAGGATTCAAACTATATCCTTATGAATGAAAAGTAATGTAATTGGACTTTCCAAAGTAAGTAATTTTCACTCCTGATACTGATGTTAATTGAATGGTCAATCATCATATATTCCCTGCTTCAAAATGATGTTCTCCAAGGGAAGGGTGGGAATTAATTGAACTACGAGTTTCAAAATCTTAAGGGTGAGGCATCAGATTTAGGTCATTCTTAGTCTTATCTCTTTGCTACTCTATTCAGCTGTCCATCCATCTATCACATCGTGCTGTGCATTTCTATAGGGTTTATCACTCTGTACCTGGGACACACCAGTGATTCAGCCAACTCAGTAACTTCTCATTACACCTGACATGACATATCAAATTCATTTCACTGCTATGGCATGTTTCTTCCCCTGTGGCCAATAAACAAAGCAACACAGCCTGGAAACCGAAGTAAATTTTCGACTTCTGAGTCAAAGTTTGCACACTAGTCTGCCAATCTAACCAGAAGTGTGCTTGCACATCCAAACCCTTGTGAATTAGAACTTACTTTCAAGATCTACTCTCAATATACTTTTATTCATGTTTTTGTGAAACCAACACATTTAGCCTGAAAAAGAGACAGGACCTTTGAAGTTTTTTTTGTTTTTTAAACACATAAGACACTATTTAAATGTTTCTGGATTCTGATGGTCTATTCCAAATTGAAAAAAAAAAAAGCTTCTGAAGTATTTGGTCTGTTGAGTGCTTCTGATAGGGACTGCAAATTAGGATTTGATCCCCATATCATAGGTAGATTGTTAATCCAAGAGACAGCATGGTCCAGGGGAAAGATTACTCTCTGAAGTCAGAGTATCTCAGCTCTAGTCCTGGCTCTGATACTAAGTATCTCTGTGACCTTAGGAAAAGCATTGAACTGTGCAGGGCTTAATTTACCTCAATTATAAAATGAAAAGATTAGACCTAGAGATCCAGTGAGGTCCCTTCCAGCTGTGGGTTCCACATTAGGAGCTACCAACTTGCTACACGTGTTTAATTGAGGTAAGAGTAATTATAAAATTACTATATTATAATTTCATTTATCTCAAAGTGATAAAGATAATTATATTTGCCAATGAATCATATTTTCAGATGTTCTAGGTTTGGAGATTTAAACACTTGACAGAAATAGTGTTAATTTTGTTATTAAGTGAATAGATCCGTGAGAGAACCAGTATGACATCACAGACAGAAAGACTTGGTTCACATCCTGTCTCTGATATTTATCAGAGGTAATCCATTAATTTCCCTGAGAGTCAGATTTTCACCTGTGAGATGGGCTAATGGTTGTAGCAGTACCTACATTCTAAGATTGTTTTAAGGCGCAAATAAGTTAACATTCTATATACTTTCTCTTTCCCTCTCCCCTATTGTGTGTGTCTGTTCCTCTGTCTTTTTTACTCTATCTCTGTTTCTTTGTCTCTCTCTCTCTCTCTCTCTCTCTCTCTCTCTTCTCTCTCTCTCTCTTCTCTCTCTCTCTCTCTTTTTTTCTTCTCTCTTTCCTACTGTATCTCTCTCTCTCTCTTTCTCTGTCTCTCTCTGTCTCTCTCTCTCTCTCTTCTCTCCTCTCTCTCTCTCTCTCTCTCTCTTCTCTCTCTCTCTCTCTCTTTCTCTATTCCTCCCCTCTCTCTATCTCTCTTTTTCTCTTCTCTCTGTCTGTCTGTCTCTCCCACTGTGTGTTTCTTTTTTTCTCTCTCCAACTCTCTGTGTATTTGTTTCTCTATCTCTCTGTCTCTCTCCCCTCGCTGTGTGTCTGTCTGTCTCTCTCATTCTCTTTTCCTTCCTTCCTTCCTTCCTTTTTTCCTTCCTTCCTTCCTTCCTTTCTCTTCCTTCCTCACTTTCTTTTTTTTCCTTTCTTTTTTCTCTTTCTTCCTTTCTTTTCCTCTCTTTCTTTTTTTCTTTCTTTTTCTTCTCTCTCTCTGCCTTTCTCTATGTGTCTCTATGTCTCTGTGTATGTCTCTCTCTCTCTCTCTCTCTCTCTCTCACACACACACACACACACACACACACACTCAATGGAGTCTCCTTATCTCACGTGGTCTAGAAATGCAGTGCTTATATCTGGGGTTTGGTCCCACTCTAATCACCACAGGAATTTTGACCTGTTCAATTGATGACCTATGTTTACCCCTCTTTAGATAGCCTTATACTCCCTCATCCTACATCCCTGAGGTTCACCTTTAATTTTGAATTCTTAGCCAGCTTAATCCACTGTAACTCAGAATTCTTGATTTGAAGATTTTGCTGGCTTTAGCCTCTCCAGTAGCAGAAAATACAGTCATGTGCCACCAAACTCAGCAAATTTTAAAACACCATACAGACATTAATTAATATTACTATAAGATTTATTAGAAATATTGAGTTATTGTTGCTCAGTTATTATTAAATTATTATTACTCAGCTAAATGGTACAGTGAATGGAGCTCTAGACCCAGAATGAAGACCTGAGTTCAAATATGACTCCAGGTAGGTACTAGTTATATGACCCTGTGCAAATTACTTAACATATATCTTCCTCAGTTTACTCATCTCTAAAGTTTTATCTTACCATTGGAGTTGGACTTCTCTGGAGAAGAGATCAAGACTGACCTTTGTTCTGCTTCAATTAAATCCAATTCAAGATTTCGCCCTGGAGATGTCATTGGTACTGTTAATGAATGAAGGACAAACTATAATGTGCAAAATGAGGATAATAATAGCACCTACTTCCCAGGGTTCTTATGAGGAATGGATGAGACAATATTTATAAAGGACTTTGAAAACTTTGAAATGTTATATAAATGCTAACTTTTATTGCTTATTAAAAATGGTACAAGTGCCTATTTTCAAGGTGACAACTGATGAAACTTTGAATAATTCCGCTGCCTTACTCCCCTGAGTTGGTTCATCTTAGAAGCAGAGAAACTATTTCAGACATAGCCAAAGTTTCTCAGACTTTCAGTGTTAACTTTATACTAAACCTGATTTACTTTTTTAAAGAATTCATTCATATTTTGAGTTGTCTTTAATTTGCACTAGCCAGAGGATATTCAGAGAAGATTCTAAGATGCCTTGGGGAAGCTTATTCTCAAAGTACATACAGCTGAATCAAGGCAGGCCCTAAAATCTTCCTGGCAAGTCTGGCCTCTTGGGATTGTGAGCCTGATTTCTAGATCAAAGAACTTTGAGTAAATGCATTAACTTTAGAACATTTATCCTGCCCCTTTAGTCCCTTGGCAGTATGCCTATCATAGCTAAGACCTGCAAGTAGCTATATATTTGGAGCAAGAGTATCTTGAGGTCTTATCTAAGGTGCTGATTTTCATGTCTGATAAAACACCCTAAGTGTGTTTACCTGTGAATAAAATTGTCAAGGATAACTCCTAGAAATAACATTGAATTCAAGGTTGAAGTGAATAATTGTATTTGTCGGGACTCTTGTATCCTAAACAATTTCCCAGATATTCATCTTATGCTTTCTTTTAAATATTGCTGGCACTTTCTAATGATATCCCTCCCTTATAACAAAGAAATATAGTTAAGCAAAATAAACCTAGATGTTGACTATGACTGGTAATATAAGCTTTATTTTATATCTATAGTTCATTGTCTCTCTGTTGAGAGGAAGGAGATATGCTTCACCCTCTAGAACAGGGAACCCTCAAGGGGTCTGTGGTAGACTTCAGGGGTTCTCTGAATTTGGACGGGAAAAAATTGTATATTTTTGCCATCTTCTAACTGGAAGTTAACATTTCTTTCAATTATGATTTAAAATAAAAACATTATTCTGAGGAAGTGGTCACAGGCGTTACCAATTGCCTAAGAGGTCTATAGCATATATAAATAATATCAAGCCCTTTCTTTAAAACCCAGGTTCTCTTCTATGGTAGTTCTCTTTAGAGTACCTCTAACTCCTTAAAGAGGTTTGGTCTTCTTAAGGTTAAAAACTTCACTATGGAGTCCCTGTTGGGTACAGGCCATGATGGTACTGGGATGTTTTAAGAGCAACCTGGTAGTAGGTGACATTTCCTTAGGAGAAGAACCAGTTCTCGGCTCACACTAGCAGAGGGCATGTCAGAAAGTCCTGTGGCTTCCAGAACCCCAAAGGGAACCCCACTAGCAGACAGCTCTGGCTCCTGAGAAGCTGGAGAGGTTACTGAGGGAGATGACATGATCTCTACAGATGTGCATGAGCGTATGTGCGTGAGAGAGAACATTATTTTCTCCGTGGTGGAGAGCCACAGCATGAGTCTTCAGTTAGGCCATAGGCCAGGGAGAAAATGAATGGTACCCCAAGGCCCCAAACTGCCAGAATTTCCTTTGCTGGCTCCTCCTCCTCTAACCAAGAGGCAGCAGCAGCAGGAAATGAGCCTAAAAAACCCAGGGGCTTGGCACTGACTTGTGTCAGGCACAATGCTGAAGAGAAGTACAGGAGAGCTCAGCTGCAACAGGGTTTGCCTCTAGTTCCAAAGCTTTCCTGGCACTGTCTCTGTTGGAGTGTTGATAGTAGAAGCAATGGGGAGCTATGCCCAGAGCCCCAAAGTAGCTTCCTCTCCCTGCCAAAGGAACAGAGGCCGTGGCATCCCTCCCAGGCATGTGTACAACAAAGCAGCAGCAGACGCTATAAAGATATTGTGGATGGATCTGGTTCCAGCCTCGAGGCCCCTAAGCAGGGTAGTTTGCTCATAATGCTTGCAGAGAGAGAGGTAGACGCAATTTGGGGATGGGGAGAAGGGGGGAAAATAGTTCATCTAAAATCAAGACTGTTGCCAGTTAATCATCCTCAGCTGCTATCCTGCTCCATCTTCAGCTGCAAAGAAAGCTGCATTTATTCTGCAGCAAAAGGGTTTGTTTTGCTGATTTCTGGCCCCAGCTGGTTCCAGAGATTTAGGGTATCCAGGGCAGCTAGCATCTTTCTGTATTGCTTCTGTAGGATAGGAATAAATCCTGAGAGAATCATATATATGTGTGTGTGTGTGTGTGTGTGTGTGTGTGTGTGTGTGTGTGTGTGTGTGTGTGTGTGTGTATACAGAGAAAGTATTTTTTAAATCAATCAAACATTCAATCACATCATCAGTAAATATTTATTAAGACCCTATTATGTGTCAGTCACTATGCTGGGTAGGGAGGATTCTAAAGCAGAAATGAAACAGTCCCTGACCTCAAGCAGCACATATTTTCTGGAGGAAATGAAAAGTGGACAGACAAGATATAAATACAAGATAATTTTGATGAGGTGAGATGGGGAAATAGCAAAGGGAATACTAAACATTAAAAATAGGAGAAACTCCTGAAATCAGAGGCCCTTTCCAAAGACCCACAGGCAATCTTTTGACTTCTTCATCCCCATCTTGCCTTTCATTTAGTATCCATCTGCTGGCACCCGGAGCATCTGCCCTTATTTACCACTTCTCTGGAATATTATTGCCAGGAATATCCTCACAGAAGCCTCTCTGCTTTATATGGGTACAAAATGTTGCCTTTTTTTTTTTTTTTTTTTGGCTGAGGCAATTGGGGTTAAGTGACTTGCCCAGGATCACACTAGGAAGTGTTAAATGTCTGAGGTCACATTTGAACTCAGGTCCTCCTGACTTCAGGGCTGGTGCTAATGATCTATTGCACCACTTAGGTGCCCCCAAATATTGCTTTTTAATAATGGTGTTTGCACCAACACAACCAAGATTAGAAGGAAAGCAGAAAGAGAGGAGATAGTTTTTAAAACTAATGTTTCTGATAAAAGCATCATTTCTCAAAGATATAGAGAACTGAGTCAAATTTATAAGAATACAAGTAATTCCTCAATTAATAAATGGTCAAAGGATATGAACCCTCAGTTTTCAGATAAGGAAATCAAAGCTATCTATAGTTATGTAAATAAATATTCTAAATCAAAATTGATTAGAGAAATGAAAATTAAAAAAAAAAAAACTCTAAGGTACCACCTCACACCTATCAAACTGACCAATATGGCAAAATATGAAATTGATAAATATTGGAGATGTGGGAAAATTGGGACACTAATTCATTGTTGGGGGAGTTGTGAACTGACTTAACCATTCTGCAGAACAATTTGGAACTATGCCCAAAGGGCAATCACACCCTTTGATACAGTGATACCACTACCAGTTTTGTATTCCAAAAAGATCACAAAAAGAGAAAAGAACAAAAACATTTATAGCGGCTCTTTTTGTGGTGGCAGAGAACTGGAAATTGAAGAGATGCCCATCAATTGAGGAATGACTGATTAAGTTGTAATATATAAATGTAATGGAATACTATTGTGCTATAAGAAATGATGAGAAGGAAGATTTCAGAAAAATCTAGAAGGACTTAACACGAACTGATAATGAGTGAAGTGAGCAGAGTCAGGAGGACACTGTACACAATAAAAGCAACATTGTACAGTGATCAGCTATGACTGACTTAGCTCTTGACAGCAACACAATGATCCAAGGCAAGTACAAAAGATTCATGATGGAAAATGCTACCCACACCCAGAGAAAGAACTATGGAGTCTCAATGCAGATTGAAGCATACTATTTTTTTACTTTTTTTTTTTTTTGGTGTTTGTGTGTGTGTGTGTGTTTTCCCTTTTGTTCTGTTCTTTCTTTCATGACATGACTAAGATGGAAATATGCTTATATGATTGCATGTTTATAATATATCAGCTTACTTGCAGTTTGGGGAAAGGGGATAGGAAGGAGAAAGGAAGAAAAATTTGAAACTCAAAATCTTATAAAATGAATGTTGAAATTTATCTTTAAATGTAATTGGAAAAAATAAAATACTATTTACCAAAAATAAAAAATAATATGAAAAATTATCTCTTCTAGGTAATAATTGAGTGGTTCAGGAGAACACATAGGGTTGAAAATGTCCATATTGCAGGTGTTATAAATTCCCATAATGAGAGAGATTATGGGAATGGCTACCTCCTGCTGACCCCATTCTTCCTTCTTCCTCTCCCAATCACTATGGGTTATCACAACAAGATAATGCCTGATTGCCTTTGATAGCCACCCATTTCTGGAATCCATTGGTCAAGCAGATTTCTCCTAGGTCAATTGCAAGGAATATCCTCACAGAAGACTTGAGCCTCTGCTTCGTATGAGTACAAAATGTTGCCTTTTTTTTTTTTTTTTTTTTTTCTTTTTTGGCTGAGGCAATTAGGGTTAAGTGACTTGCCCATAGTCACATTGCTAGAAAGTGTTAAGTGTCCAAGACCAAATTTGAACCCAGGTTCTCTTGACTTCAGGTCTGTTGCTCAATTCAAGATTAAAACTTCTCCCCTGCAAATTCGCAACTCTATATGTTAGCTCCTAAATTGTGATTATTATATAGCAGGGTATCCCGGTACCCATGAAGCTTTATAAATGTAACTTCAAAGTGCTTTCACCCACATTATCTCATTTAATTGCGGCAACATCCTTGTGAAGTTGGCACAGAAACAGAGTGATTAAATGATTTGCTTGGATAACACAACTGACATATGGCAGAACACGTCTCAACTCTTTGTGTCATGTTTTCTCCACCAGAGCATACTTTCTTTCCATAAGATGATACGATTTGTTCTTGGACTTTGATTTCCTTCCTACCTGCTACTGCTTAATGACTGAAGTTCATTACCTCCACTCTAGAGGCAAGGTACCATCTAGTAGAAAAGTTCCCCATAGAACATTTGCAAAGCTTTGTTGGACTAAAGAGAAATCAAAGTTCAAGTCTTCTGTTCACACAGTATATGGAAGGACTTATAATAAATAAGTTCCCATAGAACATTTGCAAAGCTTTGTTGGACTAAAGAGAAATCAAAGTTCAAGTCTTCTGTTCACACAGTATATGGAAGGACTTATTTATTACTGCTATTACTGTTTATGAACATAGAAAGCAGATTGTCTGTCTTCAGCTCCCTCCTTCTATGAGAGACTCCCTCCCCCAAGGAATAACTTCTTTAAAAGGGTCTGCTGTGACTGTAGCCAAGATTATTTTAGGCTGGTCTGGCTGTAGGTGGGGAGAAAGAGGGAGGAAAAAAGGAAAGGATGAAGGCTAGGGGAGGACTGGAGAAAAGCCATGGGAGTGAGGTTGGTGACAGGAAGAATCTATCAATCTTATGTACAGAGCCAAATATGGTGCTGGTGTTCAATAGGTAATAAACAATCATAACATTGCAGACTTGACAAGGAGAGACATTACAGATTACAGTGGGGAAGGACTTTACGTCAGTGTGTAGAGTTCACTGAGCTTGCCTAAGTATATAAACTGACCCAAGGGTGTGGGAATGCCATATTTGTCTTCATGAACCACACATTTTTCCTACAAGGATCTGGGGGCTTTTTTTTTTTAATGTTTGCTTTTTTTTAAATGGTCTCCATTGTTATTCTTGTTTTGAATTATAAACTTCTAGTGGACAAGACCCAGGCTGACTCCATAACTCACTTTATTCACCTCTGTGCAGCATCATCCTCAGGGAACATTTTTGATGGCCACAAACAGGTGCTTTGCCAAGAAGCAGAAACTGGGTTGCTGTTCTTGTTGGGGATTTTTTGCTTTTTTCTTTTCAAGTAAAAAGACATAAGTGGCAAGTAAAAACACTTAAAACAATAAGAAAAGCTTTCTAAAGTTTGATTTCTTCACTCTACAAAAATCAGTAAGTATTTCTTGAATACCTATAAGAACAAAACTGTAGAAGGCTCTGAGAACTACAAAAAGATATTTAAGATGTAGTCCCTCTCTTCAAGGAACTTACAATCTAGTTAGGAATATATGACTATGTCCTACTATTGTGATGCTGGGCAAGTTACTTTTCCACTTTAGGACTTATGTTTCCTCATCTGGTATGAAAAGGTTAGTCTAAATCAGAAATTCATAACTTAAGTCAACAAATGTGGAAAGCCAATCAATAATCAATTACCAATTATTGATCACCAATTATGTGCCAAGCACTTTGCTGTTGTGGTTTAGTTGTTTCAGTCATGTCCAACTCTCCATGATCCTAATAGGGTTTTTCTTGGCAAAGATACTAGAATGATTTGCTATTTCCTTCTCAAGCTCATTTGACGGATAAGAAAACCAAGGCAAACAGGGTAAAATGACTTGCCCAGAGTCATACAATTAGTAAAAGTATGAAGTAACATGTGAACTCAGGTCTTCTTGACTCCAGGTACTTACTAAATGCTGGATAAACCACAGGTTTCTGTTTATTTAGATGGTAAAAAAAAAAAAAAAAAAAAAAAATCTTTGTTTTTACTAACATCTGACTAAAACTTAGCATTTCCTTCTATTATAAATATAGGAAACAAATATTCCAAAAAGAAGTCTACAGACTCCTTCAGACTGCTAAAGAGGTTACAAATACACAAAAAAAGATTATGAACCCTGGAACTAAATGATCTCCTAAGTTTCTTCCAGGCCTAAATTCCATAGTGCTATTTCCTTTAAAAGATACTCATTACAGCTCTATGTATAAGGAAAGCATTGAGAATCAAACAAGGTATAGAAAGCATTATGAAATGTAAAATGGTTTTGATTATATAAAATGTATAAGTTTTTACACAAACAAAATCAATGCAACCAAAATTAGAAAGAAAGTAGAAAAAAGGGATTTTTTTTTTTTTTTACCACAAGTATCTTAAGTATATGGAGAACTGAATCAAATTTATAAGAATATAAGTAACTTTCAATTGATAAATGTTCCAAGAATTTAAATAGAAAGTTTTCAGACAAAGGAATCAGAGTTATCCGTAGTCATGTGAAAAAATGCTATAGATCACTATCATCCAAAGAAATGTAAATTAAAACAACTTCTGAACTACCACCTCATATCCATCAGATTGACTAATAAGACAAACAAGGAAAATAATAAATATTGGTAGGGATGTGGGAAAATGGAGACACAAATGCATTGTTGATAGAGTTGTGTACTGATGCAACCATTCTGAAGAGCAATTTAGAACTAGACTTAAAGGGCTATAAACCTGTACATACCCTTTACATTCCACTAATAGTTCTATAAAATTTTTAAAAGGCAGAGGGAGGAATGGGGTG
This sequence comes from Antechinus flavipes, assembly GCF_016432865.1. Lineage (NCBI taxonomy): Eukaryota > Metazoa > Chordata > Mammalia > Dasyuromorphia > Dasyuridae > Antechinus > Antechinus flavipes. The sequence goes on from NC_067401.1 coordinate 97,070,392, forward strand.
GTAGAAGGTCCAGGGAAGAATCTATTTGTAAAAAAAAAAAATATTTATAGCAGCTCTTTTCTATGGTGACTAAAAAATGAATATTGAGGGTTTATCCACCAATTAGGGAATGCCTAGATAAGTTGTGGTATATGATTGCAATGGAATATCATTATGCTATAAGAAATGATAAGCTCCATGATTTCAGAAAAACCTGAAGACTCTCATGAAATGATACAAAATGAAGTGAACAAAGCCAAGAAAATATTGTACATAGTAACAGCAATATTATATAATGAACAATGATGAATGACTTATCTCTTATTAGTAATATAATAATTCAAGATAATCCCAAAGGACTCATGATTAAAAATGCTATCTGCCTCCAGGAAAAGAACTGATATTGTCTGAATATAGACCAATTATACTATTTTTCATCTCTTTTGCTTCCTTCCCTCCTTTTGTGTTTTCCTCCCTTCTTTCCTCCATCTCTCCCTCCCTCTTTTTCCTTCCTTTCCTCTCTTTCTGTTTTCTTCCCTTCTTTCCTCCATCCTTCCCTTCCTCTTTTTCCTCCCTCCCTTCCTCCCTCCCTTCCTTTCTCCATCTTTTCTTTCTTTCTTTCTTTCTTTCTTTCTTTCTTTCTTTCTTTCTTTCTTTCTTTCTTTCTTTCTTTCTTTCTTTCTTTCTTCCTTCTTCCTTCCTTCCTTCCTTCCTTCCTTCCTTTCTTTCTTCCTTTCTTTCTTTCTTTTTTCTCTTACTTTCTTGTTTTCTGTACAAGTTTCTGCACAAAGTGACTAATATGGAAATGTTTTATATGATTGCACATGTGTAACCTATATCAGATTGCTTACCATCTTAGAGGAGTAGAGAAGGGAGGTATAGAATTTGGAACTCAAAACTTTAAAAAAAAATGAATGTTAAAAATTATTTTTACATGTAATTGGAAAAAATAAAATATCATAAAAACTCACATATAAAAAGTTATACAGCAAGATTAAATAATATGGAATTTTGAATGCTAAAGTGAAAAATCTATAGAGAAATTCAGAGGAGAAAAAATGGCCATGGATTGATATGGTTCACATGACTTCATGGAGGAAAATTTAAAAATATATCACAATTTCTTTTTCCTTGATCAATATGGTTTTGGATCTTTCTTGAGAATAGAGTACATATGGGAGAATATTCATTCCAACTATCACTAAAGTCTTTTCTCTGAAACTTTATGGCACATCTTCAACAATGAGATGAACCAAATCAGTTCCAATAGAGCAGTAATGAATTGAACCTGCTGCACCCAGTGAAAAAACTCTAGGAGATGACTATGAACCACTACATAGAATTCCAAATCCCTCTATTTTTGTCCATCTGCATTTTTTATTTCCTTCACAGGCTAATTGTACAATATTTCAAAGCCCGATTCTTTTTGTACAGCAAAATAACTGTTTGGACATGTATACATATATTGTATTCAATTTATACTTTAACATATTTAACATGTATTGGTCAACCTGCCATCTGCAGGAAGGGGTGGAGGGAAGGAGGGGAAAAGTTGGAAAGGGGACACGAGGTTTTGCATTTGTCAATGCTGAAAAATTACCTATGCATATATCTTGTAAATAAAAAGCTATAATAAAAAAAAAAAAGAAAAAAAGAAACTTTATGGCACAAAAGTAAAGGTCATAGATTCATGAAGGTCATGCTAATAAAGATCCTATCCAATAGGAAAAGGACTGAGCACCAGCTTGGGGGCAGAATGGGCTGGCCTAAGTCTGGAAAAGATTTCTCACCAGAAAGTGGGACCAGGCATGGGATCTGGCCTGGGTTGAATCTTAAAATCAGAAAAGATACAGGCTGAAGTCTCTTGGACCAGGGAGTGAAGATATTTCAAAGGTTCCACTCAAAGAAAGTTTAAAATGTCAGAATTATTGTACAAAGCCAGAATAGTAACTGGAGATACAGAGTATTCAGTTGAAGGTATAGATTCAAAAGTAGGAATCAGTTCCAGGATTAAACTGAGTTAAAGGAACAAAAGGAGAAATGTGATACAAGAATCAGACCAAAAGATCTTATACTGTGTTAACAAAGAGGCCAGAATTTCACACAAAGGTCATGTGATTTGCTGCATTCAATTTCTTGCAAGCAGGATCCTACTTGTGTATCTAGTCTTGATTTTCAATTCCTTTAAATTAACTATGAGTCCTGATGTCTGTCAACAATCCCCTCTAAGAGGTTTCAAATAGGTTAGCCACCAGATAATGAATTTGGGGGCCCCAGCAATTCATGAAACTATTATGGCATGGAGGAGAGTGTGATCTACTTTAATGCAGGAAATGGTAACAACTGCTAAAACGCTGACCTTTTTAAAAATTGAGGAATGCATCCTAATTATACATATAGAAGAGCTAGGGAACAGTATAGTTTTTTCCCCAAAATTAAACAGTATGTTAACTACATGCTGACAAAAAAAGGAAAGTGGGAACTAACTCTTGTTTCAGCTGTCCATTTCTGCATTTCAGAGCTTTCATAGCCAGGCTGTTGACCTGAAAATTCTGATACTTTCAGCAGAAGAGGGGGGAAAAATGATTTCAGAAGTGAGCCAAGGGGCATCATGTTCTGATTAGTACTGACTCTGCACACTAATGGCCTGAAATCCTGTGTGTCTGTCACAGGACACTGAGTGGCGGTTTAGCTTGAAATTGCTTTGAAATGCTATGGCAGAGCTAACCATGAGGCTGGAATCCATCACCATCAATGTCCTGATGGTCATCCTCTAGGAAAAATGTTTTAAAATTCTGAAAAAGATCTCACTGGGGGCAACCTATATCCAGGGCAAGGAGAGGGGGGAGGTCGATGAAACCCCTAGTTTATTTCCCAACCTAGGAACCTTCTAATCTGTTTAATGCACTCCACACACTTAGTAGAATGTGGATCAGTGACCATATATAAACCATGCTATTTTGCCCTCCTGTTTATTCTTTGTGATCATTGTCTGAATAAGAATCATGAGGTTCATGGGCATTTGATTCATTTTACACAGGAGAGGAAAATCTTGATCTATGGAGCCAAAAAAAACAACAACTAGTAGAGCATCAATTTATGATTTTCCTGTCACAGAGTGCTAACATGGCAGAGAAGTAGGAGCCCTGGTGGACCAAAGCCTATTTGATGAATGAGTAATATACAGGAAATGTCTTGAACTCCTCTAACGACAGACTCCATGGAACCTGAGAGCATTACTATTTTCTCAAGGGTAGAATTTAACCTAAAATATGATTTATTGGTCTTAGTCATAAACTTATCAACAAACTTTCACCTCACAATGAAGCTACATTAAGAATAGCTGCTTAAGGAAATAAATAAAGTCTAACTGGAGGTTCTGAAGATTAAGTCATTTGTCACCGATAAAAATCCACACTTGTACTCTGTGGCAGTAAAATCAGCAAATGAAATATTAGGAACTAGCACATGTTATAAACATTCAGTTAGATGTTAATATTTTCATAAAGTCATTACAACTGAAATAAAACTTTTTTATTTTATACCCTTAATATTCATCAAATGTTTATGAAAATACCTTACAAATAATTATAATAAAACACATTGCTTAAGTAATAAAGATGAAGGAGATGATAATCCTTGTAAATATTTAATCTGCAAAATAAAGAACATAACATTAATAAGACTTAATTATATCATTAAATATTTAATTTTACTTTTTCCACTAAATTTTGTTTGTATTTTGCATATTTTAAATGTGCGAAGCTTTTAAATAAGATTTGTAGGTACAGCAAAATCAAATGCCAAAGCACTTAATTTTGACTTACTGCCTTCATCAAACTGAACAAATTTCATTTTATTTATCATTAAATGAAATAAATAACCCTCTTTTCAGCTTACTATAATTTATGTTTTATCTATAAACTGAATTAAATAATTAATTCCAAGATCATATCCACAAAAATATTTTTACTAGAAGACAAAAAAGAATTACTTCTTTCCCTATTTCCCTTCATTGAGCATAATGCAATTTTCAACAGTTATTACTTTTGCATAGTGAAACAGCTGCATGATTGTGCCCTGTGTCTTTAGATCAATTCTCAATATTTCAGTTTGCTGGCCCACATTCTGCCATACACCCTAAATATAAGACTTTTCTGACAAATCGTATCTGTAAGTGTCCAAAAATTGACTTTCTTGAGAGAATAAAATTATATTCTTTGGAAATCCTCCTTTGAGATCCTTTAGATCTCAGTAAGATGGGTTTTTATTTTGCCTCAGATCAGTCAGCCAAATGTTTCATTTCTTAGCCCCATTTGACACCTTCTTAACTTTTACCAAGGTAGTCAACTCACTTCAAGAATACATTGACTTATCTTACCTCAGTGGGAAAGTTGTAAGGAAAGAGGTCTGATTTTTCTTCCTATTTCCCATTAGAATAATCCTTAAACTAAAAAACTCCTTGAGCTTTAAAGTGAAGGTTTCATATTAAACAGGAGCATTTTGTGCTGCTGAGTCTATCTGGTAGTCACTAAAGATACTCAGCTCAGGTTTCAGTACAAATTGGCAGTAACTAGGAAGAGATCACCAGAACTTTAGTCAGAGAATTGAAATTTAGAAGGAATTAGGACAACCAAGCTTTCTATCTAGTTCATAATTGTTATTTTGGACTGGAATTATGATTTCATTGGTATCACAAACTCTCATGGAGAAAACTTCCTTGATCAATACAGACTGACCTACTTTACAACTTATATGTTTAGGGAGTTGTCTGGGGCACCTATGTAGCAAGAATAATTAGTTAAAATAGGAAGCTATCAGATAGAATACTTCCTCTCCTCCCTCCTAAACTATACTCCAAGCTGTATTCAGTCTGGCACTGACCTATTCCTCTGGCCAAAATGTTGATTTGAGATTATGTGTTTTCTGTAGGCTCCAACATTGGTAATTAAAACACAAAATAGAGTCCAGAGGGGTGTTTCCTCATGCACAGATTTGTTTCTCTTTTTGATACTTACTTATATAAATGATCCTCTAAGTCAAGTCAACAAATATTGATTAAAGATCTCCATATACCAAGCAGATAGCTAGTTGGCACAGTGGATAGAATGGCAGGCCTGAAATTAGGAAGACCTGAGTTCAAATGCAAACTCAGATATTCGCTTGCTCTGTGACTGTGTGACCCTGTTTACCGTAATTCACTGGAGAAGAAAATGGCAAACTACTCTAATATCTTTGTCAAGAAAAGCTCAAATGGGGTCATAAAGAGTCGAAAACCACTGAGCAACAATACAATATTTCAGTTATTGCATCAAGCCTAGGGAATACAAAAAAAAAAATCAAAAAAAAAAATCGCTGCTCTCAGAGTAGACAGTCTAATAATGGAGGAGACAATATGCAAACAACTTATGGACAAAAGAGAAGCATGAGGGATGAGTTGGAGGTAATCTCAAGGAAAGGCACTCAAATTTAGGGCTAGGAAAAGCTTCTTAAAGAAGATGGGGTTTGGTTTAGAGTTCAAGAAAGTTAGGGAAACTAGGAGGAAGAAATGATCAAGGAGAGAGTTCCAGGGGAAATGGCAGGAGTCTGGAGATGGAATGTTGTATTCTGGGAGCATCAAGGATTCCCATATCACTGGATAACAAGCATCATGGAAGGGGCGGAGTACAGCGGGGAGCTGATGGAAAAGTAAGTAATATTGTTTGTTCTTCATTTTTCAAAGAGAACCAATGATATAGTGAGCGATATCTTAACTTGCACAAGAATTGGATTTAAATGAGGCAGAGTTGCAAAGAGTCATCAGCTTTACTCTCGCTTCCTGAGTCACCCATGTGCAGTGTTAGGACAAAAGTCAAGATGACTGGTGATAGTTGTGGATGGCCTTGATCTCTTTGTTACATCAGACCAATCTCTAAGCTCTACAGCCACCTTCATGCACACTGGAACAAATTGTTCTCATCTGTCTATTCCTCCTGGAAAAGTCCTCCCATACTTGGGATAGATATCCCTCTAACTCACCAATGAGTTTGAAGCCAGTCTATTACCCTTAACCTGATTTAATATCTCTGTCAAGATAGTTTACCGGAATTAGCCACTGTATATGCTACAGCTTCATGAAGCCATGAGTAAAAACTGAGTGAAAGTGGATACCAAAGATGGATGAACAGCCCTCATACCAGAGATGCTAGTCCTCCTGAACATCTTATACTAATAAGGCGTAAGAAAACGATTAGGGTAGAACTGGAACAGGCTATGAGAGGCTATGAATGCCAAATGGAAATATTTTATATTTGGTCCAAGAGGTAGTAGGGAGCCATTGAAGTTTATGCAATGAAAAGTAATATGACATGGTTGTACCTGCCTTTTATGAAGATCACTTTAACTGCCAATTGGCCTAGAAAAGGTAGAGACCTGATACAAGGAGACCAACCAGAGAGCTACAACAGTAGTTTAGGTGTGAGATAATGAGTCCTGTACCAAGATGGTAGCAGTGTTAAAAGCATGTGTTGTGATCCTCCAAGCATAAATTCAGAAAGGATACCCTTTGAATCGAAAGTTATAGATTATCACTATAAAAGAGGTCCCCTATTGTCAAGATCACACTTCTCAATATAAAGACTATATAGTACATCATGATAAACATTTAGTTACATAGTAATATTCCCACAAACCTCCGGAGTAAAAAGGAGTAGTAAGAAAGTGAGTGACAGCTGGTCCTATACTCAGGGCTCAGAACAACTCCCAAAGAATGGCAATGAATAGAAATGAGATTCAGACCAGTCCAACGAGAAGATGCAATCTGTTTAAAGAGACTTCCAATTCTACCTCCAGCAGCAGAAATCAATAAAAGTCCCAGTTGGAAACTACATGGGTTTCAGCTGCCTCTCTTCTCTTTGGGAATTATGAATCATTTCTTTTCATGATAAAAAAAATTGGCTTGGACTCCCACAGACCTTTTAATAGTGGGTATCTATTCCTCTTTACTGACCTAGGAAATTTGTTCTCAATTCTATTCTCCTTTTAAGATCCTTCTCCTATTAAATAACTATCCTAAATATTTATCACTACTATTAATATCAGGGGCATTGAACTAATAAACTTTTGCTTATCATATCATTTTAATTTTTATTTTATTTGTATTACTAATAGTCAAGTGGATTTATGATTTCATCAGTTCTGGAGTTTCCTTCAATGATACAAAGTTACTGTTTGGTCATAGTCAAAAGGCTGAGAAATGTTAAACTATGTTATTAATAATAACAATCCTTTCCTGATCTTCCCACATCCTAGTGCTTCCCTTTCCAATATTGCCTTGGATTTATTGTAAAAATTCCATATATTCTTATTTATGTATATATTGTCTCCTCCAATAGAATATGGACCTCCTGACCACACCTCCTTAGCCAATCTTCCGTAGACAGTCCTCCCTAGGCAGTCCTCCATAGCCAATTTCATGAGTTGCTGTGCTCATCCTTATTCTGGCTTTGTAACTTCTCTCAGAGTTCCTCAGTCACTAAGAACACGCTCCTCTGGGTATTCTCTTCCAACTGTGCTGATGGTGCTGTGACTAGAATAACAATTCAGACCCCTGGGATGCAGCAGGCTCTCCACGTAAGCATCTTGATACAAGACAAACAAGAAGAATCTTTCTCCCTTGGCAACCTCATCAGGCACTTTCCTCCCAAAGCCACAATGCTCTGTTTAAATGGTATATTTTTAAAAAATGCTGGACAGTGGGTTTATAGCTAACTTTTCTTGCTTTTGGAAGAACTAGAAGCAAGCAGAATAATCCAGGTCTAAATTTGTTTGACCCTTGACATTTAAAGATCAGTCTGAAGATGGAGCCACTTTCCCATTTCCCTAAGCTTCATAGCTCCTCTGGGGTGGGGAGGGGAAGAGATTGGGGAGGAGAGAGTAAGGAGAATGAAGAGGAAGAAAGGGTCAGAGGAAGGACCTGAGTCACAGGCATTTGGCACACTACTGCTGGCTTAATGGGGATATTTGGGTGATTCTTCTCACAGCTGGGTGGTCTCTGCCTGCGAAGTGGGTATTTAATGCACCAGCTCAAAGGAGATCTCAGTAGTCAGCAGGAGGCTGCTGATTGCAAAATATCTCAGAGGATTACAAAGGATGAGAAATATGACTACAATCACTGGTTTGGGCTTGAAGATCTATACTGCCTTGCCAGGCCAGACTAGCCCATTTACTCATGCATTCTCCCTCCTCCTGCCTGCCATATCCTCTCCCTTGACATTTTTGGATCATAGCTTAGAGCCCATCTAATCCAGGAAGCCTTTCCAAATTAGCTAAACTGATTCTCCATCCTGCCAACACAATCCTTGACCCATATGTAAAATAGGGATATTTCAGGGGGATTCATCAATCAAGTAGAACACTGGAGTAGATGATGTTTTTTCCAAAAAAATCACTCATTGCTTTTATTGATGTATTTACATTGATCAAATATCTTTCTTACCTATTTTATGTTATATATCTTTATAAAATAGAAACATATGAAATCCAAGTAACTGTCACTACTGTGTATCCTATAGACATTGAAATAATAAGTCTTTGCTTAAATTATTTATTTAATTATAATAGATTATATAATTATTATTACTCAAGATTTAAATGAATTTGTGATATCAGCAATCCAAGTTTCCTGCTATGCTGCAGATCGCAACCCATAATAATAACAATGATAATTTTTTTTAAATAAGCCTTTCCTGATCTTTTTCAGTTCCTAGTGTCCTCCCTCCCAAAGCTGCTTTGAATTTATTTTGCATAGATTCCTTATATTTTCATCTCCTCAGTATAATGTGAGCTCCTTGGGGTGATAAATCAACAAGCATCAAGTGCCTACTATGTGCCAAGTACTATGTTTTCCCTGGGAACAGTGAAGAAAAGCAGGGCTATTTCATGTTTATCTTTGTATCCTGGGTGTTTAGCACAGTACTGGCACATAACAGGTGCTTATTACTTGCTAGATTGATTTGTCAACTGATAATAATAACTTACCTTATATAGGATTTTATAGTTACATAGCACTCTTTTTTTTTTTTAAACTTTTTATTGACAGAACCCATGCCAGGGTAATTTTTTACAGCATTATCCCTTGCACTCACTTCTGTTCCGATTTTTCCCCTCCCTCCCTCCACCTCCTCCCCTAGATGACAAGCAGTCCTTTATATGTTAAATAGGTTACAGTATATCCTAGATACAATATATGTGTGCAGAACCAAACAGTTCTCTTGTTGCACAGGGAGAATTGGATTCAGAAGGTATAAATAATCTGAGAAGAAAAACAGAAATGCAAGCAGTTCATTTCCCAGTGTTCTTTCTTTGAGTGTAGCTGCTTCTGTCCATCCTTGATCAGTTGAAACTGAATTAGCTCTCTTTATCAAAGAAATCCACTTCCATCAGAATACATCCTCAAACAGTATCGTTGTTGAGATATATAATGATCTCCTGGTTCTGCTCATTTCACTTAGCATCAGTTCATGTAAGGCTCGCCAGTCCTCTCTGTATTCATCCCGCTGGTCATTCCTTACAGAACAATAATATTCCATAACATTCATATACCACAATTTACTCACCCATTCTCCAATTGATGGGCATTACATAGTACTCTTAAAATACATTATTTCACTTACTTATCTTTCGAGCTAAGAAATATGAGGATAAAAATTCAGAGAAGTTAAATGGAACTAGTCTATGAAGTCAGGTCTCAAATATAGTTCATAGGACCATTGGGTTGCATAATATTCAACCCTAAAAGTCCTTAGAGATCATTGATCTAACCCATGCCCAAGTTCACATAGGAAGTTACTGGTTAAGGCAGAACTTTGCCACTAATTGTCAAGAACTATATTATCTATTTTTCTTTAACTTTCAGTTCGCTTGTCTTTCTCCTCAACGTTTATACATAATTTTTTCAGAGCTGTGATGTTCTACATATGAAGTACTCCCATCATGAAAACTTCTTTCACCAATGTTTATTAGCAACTCTCTGTAACCACCATCTTAGAGTTCTCAGGAACAATAAAAGTATATAGAATATATATTCTATCATATAATAAGAGAGAAGAGTACAAAAGGGAACTTAAGGAGTATTTAGTCCAAACTATATGCTAACATGCCTTCTAAAGTGATCAAGCCTTTCTTGAAGACCTCCAATGGGAAGAAATCATATAGCTACTGAGGCTAATCATTCCATTTCTGGTCAGTGGTTATTATTAGGAAATTATTTCCAGAAGTAAACACAATACTCCAGATATGTATGACCTAGTCAAGGCAAAATACAATGGAATCATTGCTTCCTTCATTCTGGATATTACTTCCAGTCTTTTGTTTTGTCATACCTCTCTCATTTTGCATTTGTGAAACTGATTTTTGGAACTCTGTTCTAGAATTTTGCATATATTTTAATATGTCCCTGGCTCTATAATCTCATAGATGTGGGCACTCCTTTCAAAGGAGTATGGTGTGATTTATCCATAACCTCTCATCCTGTTTAACACTTATCCACATCCTCCTAGAAATCCCCTTTAGTGGGGTCACTCCAAATACTTTCTTCTTCTATGTTTTTTCACACTTCCTGGTTACTAAGGAAAAAAAACATTCAAGCTGTCTTTCAGTTTTTCCCTCTCTCTCACTACATAACTGGCCAAAATCCTTTTCTTGTCTTCCCTCTTTCTGGTGAAAGTCTTTAAACTATTTCTCTTATGTAATTCTTTAGTGGTAATGTCAGTCAGCCTATGCACACCTATTAAATTTCATCTTATTCAACTCATCCTATCCCTATAGCAAGCCAAGATGTATTGATGCTCAGTAGTTCATTTGTGTATATGCACATCGAAGAGTCAGACACATAAATGCATATATATATATATATATATATATATATGATAGATAGAACTTAGCAACTTAGCTTCATACACTTATTCAGTAAACATTTATTAAGCACCTATTATGTGTCAGGAACTTACTAGGCTGTGTGACCATGGGCAAGTCACTTAATTTTTCTCTGCCTCAGTTTCCTCATCTATAAAATGGGAAGATAGCATCTACCTCACAGGATTGTTGTGGTGCTAAGATCAGATAGATGTAAAAGACTTCTCAAATCATAAAGCATTATATAAATGTGCTACCTAATATCATCATTACTATTATCAGAGAAATACCCTTCACACCAAAGCTACTCTACAGCTATTTCATTCAATATTTTCTCACTTTTCAAACTCTATAACATATAATCAGGACACTCACTCTCTTTTGTCTTCTTAAGCCTCATAGAATCTCAGGTTCTTAAAATTAACCAAAAGAAATGTTAATTGAGCAGCATTATTGCTGTGTCATCCATACTATTTTGATCTCTACCCAATAACTGAACACTTTTAAGTCCATCTAATATGCCTAATGTCTACACTGGTATAAGGAACCTCCAGCCTTATAAAAATATTTATCTAACACTTTAATCAGATTAACTTTTTTTTGAACCAACATGTGAGGAAGGCTTTGAAAATATTATCTTCATTTTGTTATTTTAATTATTGCTGAAATATTTCAGTCATATCTGACTCCTCATGATCCCATTTGGAGTTTCTTTCTTTCTTTTTTTTTTTTTTTTGGCAAAGAGGTTGGAATGGTTTTCCATTTCCATCACCAGCTCATTTTAGTAACAAAGGAACCCAGGCAGATAAGATAAAGTGATTTGTCCCTGGACCCTGTCACAAAGCTAATAAATGTCTGAGGCCAAATTTGAACTTTGGTCTTCCTGACTCTATGCCTGGTACTCCATCCACTGCACCACTGTTTTATCCCATTTTACAGATGGGGAAATTAAAATTCAGCTCAGGGTCACACAAATGGTAACTATCAGAGCCAAGGATCTAACATTAGTCTCTTGAATATAAGACTAATGCTCTTTCTACTAAATTGTAATGCTGGTATATGAATGTGATGGAATACTATTGTACTATAAGAAATGATGAGCTAATAGATTTCAGAAAAAAAAAATCTGAAAAGACTTATATGAACTGGTGTTGAGTGAAATGAACAGAACCAGGAGAATATTGTACATAGTAACTACAATATTGTGTGAAGACCCACTATGATTGATTTAGCTCTTCTCAGCAACACAAGACAATTCCAATAGACTTGGGATGGAAAATGCCATACATATCCAGAGAAGGAAGTCTGAAGACTGACTGCAGATCAAAGTATAATACTATTACAAAGTATATACTATTTTCACTTTTTTTGTTTTTTTGTTTCTCTTGGTTTTTCCCTTTTGTTCTATTTTTTCTTTCACAACATGACTAATATGGAAATATGTTTAAAATGATTGTATATGTCTAAATAAATAAAATATAATGTCTTTTTACTTTATTCTTTACGTCAAACTAACAAACATTTTTATTATTATAGCTTTTTATTGACAAAACATATGCATAGTTAATTTTCCAACACTGACCCTTGCAAAAACTTCTGTTCCAACTTTTCCCCTCCTTCCCTCCACCCCCTCCCCTAGATGGTAGGCAGTCCCATATATGTTAAATATGTTAAAGTATATGACTAACAAACATTTTTAAAGGCATAAGCACTACAAAGATGGTAAAAAGGCACAATCCTTGCCCTTAAGGGGTTTTAAATTAAGTCATGCACTGTCATTTTTTTTTTGTTGAGCTCAGAGTGCTTTGTCATTCTTCACACCCTGTGGGGAAGGTAGGTGATGAAATCTCAGCACAGCAAAATTAGCTGATCTCTCCAAGGTCATCCCAAAAATCAGTGGACAAATCAATCAGAGCACATTGTTTGCTGTTGAGCCCTTTCCCCTAGTTAGCCTTGTTATTCTCCTTTGAGCTGTGTCTTTTTAGACAAATAGCTTTATGGGAGGAAAGTTCCTTTATGCTAAGATAGTAAAGATACCTAACGATTCCCACCATAAACAAGCCCCATCATATTTAAAATTCTAAGCTGTCATAACTTCATGCTATTTGTAGAAACAAAGATGCAATAGTATTTATTCCTCATTAATGACTTAAAAGTGGTGTGTGCCTTTTATTCTATCCTCTTTATTTCTCAACCTCTCTTTTCTGTGTGCTGCTTTTACACTGGTTTCCATAGTAACAACCTCTATTGTATCCATGACTGAGAGAAGAAATCAGGCTGATGTTACCATTGATCCAACACCTTTCTGTTGCTATTTTGATTCACAATCTTATTTCCTTTCCTCCTTTTCTTGTTCTATACCTCATCCTGTCCCATATTTCTTAAATACTACCTCTACCTCACAACCCCCCAAATAGAAAGGTTTCCAGAAGGACCCCTTCTGCCCAACAATCTAGTTCAGGATGAGATGGGAGAACCACTAGATTCCATTAATCCTTCAGGTGTCTTCAGGCACACTGAAGAGCATAACTCCCAGACAGTAAGCAAACTGAACACAAAAGCTCTAAGGAATATATTATCAAAAGAATTCAGGCCTGGCAACTCTGCTAGCTGGCACCACTTAAATCTCTCCTAAGTGAGACCCTTACATTAAAGCACCATGGAATAAACAGGTACTATCTTAGACTACCAGCTCACCATAAAATCTCCCTTTCTCCCCATCAAAAGCTTGTGGTACATCTGTGTTTTTGAACGTCTTCATTATGTATTTTTCCCTTAGCCATCTTTTCTTTTCTAGTTTTGAGGGCTGAGCAGGCATGAAAATGCAAAACACATACTGGATACATATATTTATTTATCTGTACTTTGAAGCACCGCACCAAGGGAGTGTGAATCACCACCATTCCATCTCCAAGTCAGGCACCAATGGTGACCTGGGGAGTCAAAAGCAATCCTGCTTAATCAGTTATCCTCTGTAATTGTTTTCAGAGTTCTTTGCTTATCATTCCTGTTGGAACTGGGCATTATTCTTTTGATTATAAAAACTTGACAGCCTGATCATAATAAACATGTAACCAAAGAGACCTATTCCTTTCCAGCTGCATTATTTATTCACCTAAAGCAAAGGCTGAGCTATATTTAGCATATGATGTCAGTGGGTTGTTTGGATTCTTGGAAATTGGCAGGAAGCCACCTCTCACATGATATATGAAATCACTGATAAATGCTTCTTTTCACCAAAAGAAAAACAGCTTAATAAATGCAGCTCTTTTCTGCTTTCATTCCCCCCCCCAACCCCACCATTCCTCCTTACAATCCCATCCTTCTCTCCGCCACCCCCTCCTCCCACTTCTTCCACGTCTGGGATTTGTCTTTCTATGGCACAGCTCAGCAGAGCTTGTGAAGTGGAAATGAGTTGCTCAGTATCACAGATCAAAATGAGGCTGTTGGGATGCTCAGGATGTTTTTTTCCTCTCCTAAAGCTTGGGCGGCTGCCAAAGCTCTGGTGAATCAGACACACACAAAGAGGCAAATCTATACGGCAGTGGCTTTATGGGGGCCCAGTATTTATGGTCTGGCATCGGCTCCGGGTTGCTTTTTTGCAGACGGAGATGGGAAATAGATAGTGATTCAGTATTGCCATTAAGTGTGAAAACAGCCCCAGTACAGATTGGGTGTAATAAAGCAAATACATAGAGAGGCTGTAAGGAGCTCCAGCGTTGCTCCGGCACATCAGACGCCAGCCCCATCAAGTCTAAGGTCCTGATTTCTGCTGCAGTCAATACCTGATGCTTCTAATGAAAACAAGCCCACTCCCTCCCCTTCTGATTTTCCCCATCATGCATTTCGCCCATTATACCACGCTGTGAAAGGGTGGAGGAGGAATGGGGTTTGGGGATTAATTCTCTTCCCCCTGTGGTGATCAGTTTATATAGCCTGAAGCAGGAGATTTAATTACCCTTATCTTAGCTGGTGTAAAAAACCAATGTCATTATTGATCATGGAATCACCCAGTCCCTTTCGAAATCAGCTCTAACGTTTAACTCGATGACCTCCTACCGGAGTCCGGCTGATTACTTTGAGTTGGGGGTGAGGTGGAGGAACAAGGAAACCAATGAAGGGGGGAGGAGAGGTGAGAAAGGAGGGAGCCATCAACTGCTAATAGGGTTTTGGATTTATTTGTCACAAGTTTCATCCAGGGGGGCAATTGTTCTGAGATTAGGAGACAACTTGAAAATGGGGAAAGGATCTAGTTTCAGCTGTTTCTTATCTAGGTTCTTTTTATTAAGCTCCCTTCAACTCTTGTCCTATTTCAAAGCAAAGAAACCCTGGCTTTTGTGATAAATGGTCACGTGCAGGGTTTTGATGGTTTCAAAACACCTCAGTCACTTTATCCTCGTCTCAACCAGGCTAGAAAGTGTATTCCAGTCCTCCCCTCCCCCCTTTTGCCTACCTCAAAACAAACAAATTAAAAGTTCTAGATGTGAGATTGCATGTAAGAACTTATACAATAACTTCCCAATCGCATGCAAAAGCAGCCATAGTACCACATTGTTAGTCTTCCTCATCTATAAAAGGAGAAGTTTGAACCAGATGACCCTTAAGTTCCCTTGCAGCACAGACATTCTGTGATTCTATAATTCTGTCATCTTATGATTCAAGCCCAGGTGAGTTCATCCCTTTCTGGGAGGCAACTGGTCTCCCAAGTGAGGTGAATGAACTCTTCCCTGGCTCTAGGGTACTGTTTTCAGAAATAAACCTCTTCCAAAGCACTGTATGGTGAATTGCTTTTTCTTGATGTTCCCAGAAGAGGGAATAAATCCACCTCCCCTAGGTGAACATTTGACTCCTCTGCAACATTTGACTGCTTACTCTGGCCCTCTCAGTGGGCAGCTCTGTATTTATAATGATGACACTTTCTATTTAATACACAGGGAGCAGCTCTTTTCACTGAAAGTGCTCTAAGAGTTCACAACTATTTATATCAGCCCCATTCTTCATGCTGGATAGGGCCACAGTATCCTGTAAAATACCTGCCCCATTTCCCCCCTCTCCAGAGGTTGTTCCAATTATTCTCTCATCCTGGGGTGCTCGTGCAAGACCAGTCTATAGAATTCCTTTTGCTATGATTTCTGGACTTCCATCCTCACCCTTCAAATTTTCCCTCATCTTTATATAAGGAAAAACTCTGAGAGGGGTGATCGTTTTGGGTTATTATAGTCATTTTTTATCTCAGTGGAAATAAACTTGGAAGAGTAGGTTTTGACTTAGGAATTAGGAAAAGAAAATTCTATTGAGATAAAGGCCAAAATGGATGGGTGGAATATCTAAAAAGCAAACTTCATCTTACTTGCCCCTCTATTCAAAGACCTGCCTTCATCTGGAGCAATTAATGGGAGGAATACTTTGGATTGGTCCCAGTGTGTAATTTCTCTCTTCTTTATAGTCCTATAGAATTTACCTGGAATTCACAGAACATTTATCATTTTGCAGGTATAATGAAAATTTACCTGGTTTTTATCGATGCCTCCATTTCTCCCTTTTTTTTTCAATTTGAAAGTTCAAAAATGGAGAATCTGTAGGTTCTTTGGGCCTCACCATTCACTCATTTCTCAATCCTATGTAATCTGTTTTCCATTCCTACCATGTTATAGAAATCATGTTCTCCAAGGTTATTGGCAATTTACAAACCATAGAATCTTATTAGATACTGACCCATACTATGTGACTTTGGGCAAATAACTCTTAGTATCAGTGGTAACTCCTTAAGTCTTTAATTATAGATAAATTGCTGATATGTACTCTGCAATTTGAAGCAGGTTGCTCAGTCCTTAAAATCTCAAGTATAAAAACAAATCAACAACAACAACAAAATACAAATCTCCATTGTTCGATCCTGGATAACCTTCTGCTTCTCTGGGTTTTTTTTTTTTTTTTTTTTGGCAGATTCTTCTTCCTATAACCTGTGTGTGAGCACAAGGCTTCTTCTTTTTTCTCTCTACTTTGACTCCTTTAGCAAATTAATCTGCTTCCTTTGTGGTGGTAATATCTTCCCAAACTGTATTTCCTATATGAAATATTTTCCTCAAGCTCAGGTCACAAAATCATAGCATTTCAGAGTTGGAATGGATCTAGAGATCACTGAATGCAACTTGTACCTGAACAAGAATTTCTTATACTATACAATTAACAAATGGCCATCAGTCTTTGCAAGAAGACCTTTATGGATTTGAAAATTAAAATTTTTCAAATTGCCTCAGCATGGTGCCTGATACATAATAGTTCCTTATTGATTGACTGACTATATGAAAATTTGGTTGCAAAAGTTCTGTTAAAACTTTGTCTTAAATGAAGAATTATCCTTTTATTAAAAGTTTAGGGCAACTAGATAGCACAGTGGATAGAGGGCCAAGCCCGGTTAGGAAGGTTCTTCTTCCTAAATTCAAATCTAGCCTTAGACACATACTAGTTGACCTTAAACAAGTCGCTTAACTCTACTTCAATTGCTTATCTGCAAAATGAGTGAAATGGCAAACCACTTCAGAAACTTTGCCAAGAAAATCCCCTAAAATGGGGTGACAAAAAGCCAAACCAGCTTGAATAATAATGAATTTTGGAATAAGGATAATGTGAATAATATCAATAGCTTCAAATTATGCCATGATTTAAGGTTCTGAAGTACTTAAAATATATATATATATATATGCATATATATATATATATATATATATATATATATATATATATATAGCCTTATTGTCTTATGCTTATAGCAATCTGTGAGGTGAGAACAAATTATTCTCTCTCTTCTCAATGAAGAAAGTGAGACTCCAAGAATCAAGTGACTTGCCTAGTTATACAACCAGTAAATATCATAGGTTGTACCAAGGGAACAAAAGATCCAAACAAAAAGAAAATGAGTTTCCTATCTTCAAAGTGCTAATCATCTAGTTGAAACCATAGCACCAAGAAGAATAAAAAGTTGGAGAATAACTGAAGCAGACTATAATTAAGTGTCAGCAATGAAGTACCATTATAACTGGTCCTGGAAGTCAGGAAATCAGGAAGGAAGTCTGGGGACTTCCATGAAAGGC
This sequence comes from Antechinus flavipes, assembly GCF_016432865.1. NCBI lineage: Eukaryota > Metazoa > Chordata > Mammalia > Dasyuromorphia > Dasyuridae > Antechinus > Antechinus flavipes. The sequence continues at coordinate 97,088,358 of NC_067401.1, forward strand.
TTTGTCATGTGGTATAAAAAATAATCAGTTGATGATACCAAAGAATATGGGAATCATCTGGCCTTTCAATAATGACTTCTTATCCTCTTCCTTATAAGATTCTCCAAATGTATCAACCAGTGACTCCCCAAAAGAGCTCAGGCTTTTTTTTTTCTTTGACCAGCTAATGTTACCTTACACTTGTCCAAGCTAAATTTCATCTTCCTGGGCTTTACCTGATACCATTGAATGTTTGGGTCCATCTAGAATTTCTCAACCTCCTTTTTAGGATTAACTAGTTACCACAACTCATCTTAATGCAGCTTCCAGAAGAAGGATCTTTCATTAAATGCTCAGATGTTCTGTGTCGAATAGAAATGAAAGGGGGAGGAGGTTACATGAAAAGCAGGTTGTTTTTGTCCAATTTGCTTATTTATTATTAATTTCCATGAATGTGCTTGTTTGTACCTGGTGAAAATGTCCTTAAAGTAATGATCAGTATCTTTAGTGCTGGTTCTTCAGAGCAAATTCTGCTTTTGGGTAGCCTAATGCAAATATATTAAGCTTGTACATACATTCTATCTTCTCATTTACATGGGGAACCATGATAATAACCAAACATTCAAAATCCCAAAGCAAATTATAGCAAGAAATTAAAAGAAAATGACTTCTATTCCCCCAATTTTTTTTAAGGCAGGTATTCAGAGTCCAGAATGAAAGTTGGCTTGTCAAACAAGTCCATTCAAGCTCACAATTTGGCTGTCATTTGCCCGATGGGCTTCTGATAAAGGATGAGGATAAAAACCTGCCAAAAATAGTGCCACTGAGAAACTCAAATTGCTCCACACTTGGGAACCAATACCACCCAAGCCTGATGCTCTTCCATAAGAGTGCTGCATCATGGGCCTGTCCTGACTGAAATGTTTTGTTTTGGGGCATGTATCCTCAGGCCTCTGCACCAGAGGGACTTAGGAAATAAGAAATGAGGAAGGTTATAGATCTCCACAGAAATAAGAGGCAGGCATAAAAAAATCTTGTCTTTCAAAGTAGCATGTTGAGACAGCTCAGCACCCAATCGGTTTACCCAAGCCCTGGGCCTATGAAGATTTTTCAGCCTGGAAAGTTATATAGAAGAAATATAATAGCCTTATTTTCCCTAAATCAAGTTGTATTCTTTCAGGGCCTCCAATACACTGAGTGGTACCCTAAGGTGCCAAAAAGAGCTTAGTATTCTTTTCTAAGGACTATACTTACTATTAGGAAGTGATTTAGATAGACCTGAGAAAGAAACCAAATTTACCATCCAGGCCTCAGTGGCAAAGGCCAAAGTAATTTAGTAATTGCACTTCTAGATTAAATATGAAGAGTCTTATATTCTTGATATAAACTATGTCACTAATACCTGATCTTCTGCCTCAGCTTCATAATTAAAAAAAAAAAAGAACAATAGAATAAGGATATAAGTATATAGTATTCTTATATATGATGTATTACATATTATGTATTATAATAATGTAGTATATAATAAGATATAAAATTATATAATAATATAATAAATATTCAATAAGATATATAATATGTAATGAAATAATAAGTAAAAATTAAAGGGATCAAAGTTGAAGAAGGTATTGGGAGATTTATTTGGTTTTATTTTGTTTTATTTTTCTTTTCTTTTTGTTTTCTAAAAGAGATTAGTTAAGTATACAAAGGCAAAAGACAAAATCAAGGTCTTATCAGATGAGAAAGTGTACTAGAAATCAACTGGGTATTTTTTTCCATTTTAAAAATTGAGATGGGGAGTAATTATGACCTGACATCCTTGAACATTCTCTCTACTTAGCCTAGCCCTCTGGGAACTTTTTCCAAACTGATAATTTGTTTGCTTGATTTTTGTTAATATTTGTTTTTGTCATTTATTTTAATCAATCAGCATTTATTTGGCATCTCTTGTATGCCAGGAACTGTTTTGGAGCTGGAATTACAAAGTCAAAAAAGAAAGAAAGAAACAATTGCTACTCTCAAGGAGTGTATTTTGTAAATGATTCTCTCATTGTATTTTCTTTCCCACTTTTTATTTCTTCTTGTTACCCTTTTGGATTTGGATCACTGTTAGGTGCTCCTCAGGCAGATGATTCCAACAACAACCATAAATTTGGGGACTAAAGAAATGTTTTGCCCAAAGAAGCAAATTAGAAAGAGCTGTGAAAAGAATTAACAAGATGATAAAATAAAGTGTGATAAAGTGGAGAAGAGGTTCTTTAGGTCAGAGCTTTCCTATGAGCTTCCTCAGATAATTGTTTTAACAGGTATCAATGACATCTATTGACTAGTTGGATCAGAACTCCCTGAGCCCCATTTTCTTTCACATCTCTTGTGCTGGTTGCAGCAAATTGTCAAGACAGATCGACATCTTGGGGATGTTCCCCAGGAAGTTCTATTCTCTGGCACCCTGGTACAGCTGTCACATCATCCCAGTTGTTTTTCAAGATAGAATTCTCCAATGTTCATGGGAAGGTGACTGGGGCATGACATTGTCATGTTGATTTGTGTACTTTTACTTTCCTGCTCAACAATAAATAAGTTGACATTATATGAGACATGGATTCAAATCTTCTTCTGATGTCTACAAACTGCTTGACCATTGGGCAAGTCTTTAACTTTTTTACACTTCTAGTGAAGACATCAAGAAATGGTCTCTAAGATCTTTTTTAATTCTAGGTTTATAAGAACTATGGTTTCATGAAACAGAAGATAGAGTACTGACTGGGAGTCAGAAACACCTGAGTTCAAATCCTTCCTTAGACATTTATTGATTGTGTGACTGGAAAAGTCATTTAGTTTCTTCATTTCAATTCCTCATCTGTAAAGCAACAGCATCTAACTCAAAGGAATGTTGTGAAGATCAAATAAGATAATATAAAAAGTATTTTGAAAAATTTAGAGTACTACATAAATTATTATTAATTATTTTATGATCTATTGGCTTAGCCCTCCAAGAGAGACAAGCCATAGCCCTTATACAGCTTACTTTGTATTTGAGCTGCATACTAGCCCAGAGTGCTCATGATAGCTTTCCAATCTAACACTTCAAACTTTGTATTTGTTATTTGGGAACAATAGTTCAGACATGTAAGATTTTAATGAGTTCTTGCAGAAATACTCTGTTCTTTAGAAAACAGACTTCCTTTGCAGGCAAAAAGTCTGTGTCCTAGAGGATATTTGTTACAATTTTTTTTAAAGAAAAAAATAACCACATAATTGATTCCCAAATCTACATACCCCACCTCTATCATTCTCCCAGACTCTAGTCCACACTGCCAACTACCGGCTGGACATCTCCACCTGGATGTTCCATAAGCATCTCAAACTCAACATTTCTAAAATAGGACTTTTTCCTCTTAAATTCATCCCTCCTTCTAATGCCCTATTTTTATCATCCTTCCAGAACTTGGATTTTTTACCTTTTTCTCCTTAGCCCATATCCCCACCATATAGCTAGTCAGTTGTCTAATACTATTCATTCTATCTCTGCACCTTTCACATCTGTTTCCACCTTTCCACTGATTATCCTAATTCAATCCCTCATTACCTTTTACATGTACTATTGATTCCTCATTGATCTCTTTCTTTCAGTCTCTCCTCTTTCCAATGCATCCTCTGTACAACTGCCAAAATAACCTCCCTAAAGCACAGGTCTGATCATATAACTTCTCTGCTCAACAAACCTCATTATCTCCCTCTTTCTCTAGGATTCAAATATAAACTTGGTTTGATATTTAAAATCCTTCAAATATGGCTCTTTTCTACTTTTCATTCATGCTTGAGTTTAATAGTACTCACACTTTCTACTTTTCAGAAAAAAAAAAGCCCTACTTGCAATTTCCTACACATGATCAATCATTCCCAACCTCCATACCTTTTTATAGGTTGCCCCCTATACATACTTGGCGTTATAATTATAGCTGAAGCAGCAACAGGTGTATGCTGCTACATAATGCTCTCCTTTTTCACACCTACCTTGCAAATTGATTAGCCCTGTTCCTCTTCCTCTTCCTCTCCTTCTCCTCTCTCTCTTTTCTGGTTTTAATCATCTCATTATTGAAGAGAGCCACATCCATCAGAACTGATCATCATATAATCGTCTTGTTGCCATGTATAATGATCTCCTGGTTCTGTTCATTTCATTTAGCATCAATTAATGTAAGTCTTGCCAGTCCTCTCTGTATTCATCCTGCTGGTCATTTCTTACAGAACAATAATATTCCATAACATTCATATACCACAATTTATTCAATTATTCTCCAATTGATGGGCATCCATTCAATTTCCAGTTTCTAGCCACTACTAAAAGGGCTGCCACAAATATTTTTGCACATGTGAGTCCTTTTCCCTCCTTTAAGATCTCTTTGGGATATAATCCCAGTAGAAACATTGTTGGGTCAATGGGTATGCACAGTTTGATAACTTTTTGAACATAGTTCCAAATTGCTCTCCAGAATGGTTGGATCCAGTCACAATTCCACCAACAATGCATCAATGTCCCAGTTTTCCCACATCCCCTCCAACATTTGTCATTATCTATTCCTGTCATCTTAGCCAAGGTATGTAGTGGTATCTCAGAGTTGTCTTAATTTGCATTTCTCTGATCAATAATGATTTGGATCATCTTTTCATATGACTAGAAATAGTTTCAATTTCTTCACCTGAAAATTATCTGTTCATATCCCTTGACTATTTATCAATTGGAGAATGGCTTGATTTCTTATAAATTTGAGTCAATTCTCTATATATTTTGGAAATGAGGCCTTTATCAAAACCTTTGAATGCAAAAATTTTTTCCCAGTTTATTGAGGAAGACTCCACTTCTTGAGTTCAAATCTGACTTCAAACATTTCCTAGCTGTATAACTTGGGCAAGTCACTTTAGTCTGCCTCAGTTTCCTCATCTTTAAAATAAGCTGGAAAAGGAAATGGCAAACCACTTCAGTATCTTTGCCACGAAAACCCCAAATGGAATCATCAAAAGTCAGACATGACTGAAAAAGAAATGACTAACAATAGTATTTATGTAATACTTTATCAATATAATTTAATTTTATCTTCATGATACCCTCGGGAGGTAAAAGTGGCAAAGAGAAAACATTCATACAGTGTCTACTATGTGCCAGCTGTGGGCTTAATGCTTTACAATATTATCTCATTTCATCCTCAATAACGCCTATCTATCTACTGATATTTACCTGCATTTCCTCCAAGTAGAACTCAAGATCTTTGATGACAGGAATGGATTTATTTATTTTCCTTTTGTATTTATATCCTTAGCTCCTGGCACAGTATCTTAAATACAAGGAAATATTTGATAAATGCTTGTTGAACTGAATTGAATTTGATTCCCACTTTCCCAGTTTAACTCAAACACTGCTTCTAACATGATGCCCTTTCTGATTTTTCCAATGGTTCTCTTCGCCCATATGCTTTTGTTTTCACTTAGCAAATACTTTGTAATAAATTACTTGTGTACAGGTTGTACCCATTTATAGAAATGTAAGCAGGAATTATTTCATTTTTGTATCCTTAGCCTTACTACTCATCATAGAGCATAGTAATTGACAAAGATAATGCTTAATATTAAAAATGCTTGTTGAAATTAATTACATTGTGAAACTGCATTGATAATACCTTAGACAATAACAATACAGAGATGAACAGTCAGCATTTAGTCTGAAATTTGTATTTGTCTAGTGCTTTTTAGTCATTTCTGTTAGTTATTACTTCCAAAAACTCCCATGAAAGAATCCTAATCAATAATTCACAGTCAAAGAAAGACATGAACATTTGAAGACAAATATATTTACTTTTTTCCTCTATCCCTGTCATTAGCACATAAGCTCTTTTTGAGCAAGGATTGTTTCATTCTTTGTAATTGTATCCCCAGTGTCTAGTACATAACAAAGCACTTAATACTTCTTGATTGGATGAGTAACAGAAACACATAGACTATACACACACACACACACACACACACGTATATATGTGTTTGTATCTATTTGTGTGTGTGTGTGTGTGTGTGTGTGTGTGTGGTTGGTTGTTGTCCTTTGTTCCTGAAGAGGACCAAAATAACATCATTATGTTAGACTCCAGTTACAGTGTGTCTGACTATGGCTGACCAAACCAATACAAGCTCAGAATGCCCTGGCACAGGTCGAACATTTGGGGTGCCTTCTCTAACTTTGTGCATCTTGTGTTTCTTCTGAGTTAATTCAATTCTGTTTTGCTCATAGGGCACAGCATCTTCTCTAATAAAGTCACAGCATGCGAGGTGGGATTGTGCCGATCTCTCTTATGTCATACAATCAATTCTAAAGTTCTTAAGATAGACCTTAAAATGTCCTGGTATCACTTTTTCTGATCACCTTATGAGTACTTACCTTGTGTGATTTCTCCATAAAATAGTCTTTTTGGCAAGAATATATTTGGTATTCAAAAAATATGGCCATGCAATGGAGTTGTGCTCTCTTCAGTAGAGTTGGAATGCTTGGCAATTTAGTTCAAGTAAGGACTTCAGTGTCTAGTACCTTATCCTGACAGGTAACTTTCAGAATCCTCCCAAGACAATTAAAATGGAAGTGATTAAATTCACTATATATAATATGAATATGTAATATTACATAGACATCATATATTAGTTGTCTGATAAATATGTATTGTATATGCAAGTGTATTTGTATGTGTATGATAGAAACAAGGGCAGCTAGATTTCCCAGTGAATAGAGTGAAGGCCAGAATTGGAACCAGGAAAACCCAAATTCAGATCTGGTCTGATAGTTACTAGCTGGGTGACCTTAGGCAACTCATTTAATCCTGTCTGTATTAGTTCCTCATTTGTAAAATGAGCTGGAAAAGGAAATATCTTTGCTAAGAAAATCCCAAATGGGGTCATGAAAAGTTGGACATAACTGAAAAATGACCAAACAATAATAACAACTATGAAACACACAGACAACTTAAAAGATATAGCAAGAACAAGTATACTAATATTCCTTCTAAGGAAAAAATAAATAATATCTCCCCCACCCCCTGCCACTAGACTTTTTACTCTCATGGGAGGGGAATGCAGGATATCTTTCCCAGAAGCAAATACCTATCATCTCCCACACAGTTGCTTCTAAATTAAGTAATTTGAATATGTGAAGTATATATCACATGTTATGATTTGTTGTCTATTATAAACTAATATGTATTATAAATTAGTTATCTATGATAGAAATAGACAACTAAAATATGATATATATATGTGCCTAATATATGTTATATATTGGTTGTCTATGAGAGAAATACAGATAACTAATATATAATATATCACATATAAATATAAATATATTTATAAGTTATCTGAATGTTTCTAAATCTCATCACATATGTGTATGCACACATACATATATTTATTTGACTAAACGTTATTCTCCAGTAGATTAATGGTCAAAAGATATGAACAAATAGACTTTAAAAAGAAAATTTGGAAACTACTATATTAACAATCACAGAAAAAATATAGTCTAAATCACTGGTAACAAGAGAAATAAAAATCAAAACAAGTCCGAGGTTTCATCCTATACTCTGAAAATTGAAAAACACAACAAAAGATGATAATAGTGAAGGTTCAAGGGGATGTCAAAAGATAAGCACACTAGTACATTATTGCTGAATTAGTTCCAGTATTTTGGAAAGCAATCTGGAATTTTGCAAAGTAAACTATCCTTACACTTTGATCCAGAGATTCCACTACTAAATTTATACCAGAAGGAAGTCATTGACAAGAAGAAAGGCTCCATATATGCCAAAATATAAAAACTCTATTGTAAAGCATTTAGAAACAGAGTGAGATACTCATTAAGTGAGAAATGACTAAACAAAATTTGGCATGTGAATATAATAAATTATTACTGGGCTGAAAGAAACAATAAATGTGATGAATATATAGAGAAACATTGAAAGATTTACAGCATCTGATGCACAGTGAAGTAAGCAGAGCAAAGAAAAATACATAAAGATTACAGTAATTCAAAAGAATTGAATCAAACAATCAAACATAAAGATTGATAAATGACAAAGAATACACATGGCTTCAAAGAAGAGCTATGAGAAGATACTACCACCTCTGTCCTTTATAAAGGGGGGAGGTTTACACTATATTGAATATATTTTCAGGTTCTTTTGATGTACTGATTGATTTTACTGATTATTTTTTATCTTTTTCCTAATTTCCTTTTTTTTGTTTAAAAATATTATTTGCTATATGAGATGGCCCTCTGAGAGGTAGAGACACCAAAAGAAACTGCAATGATGTAAAAAACAAAAGATAGTAATAAAACTATTTTTTAAATGAAAGGAAAAATAAACACATAGAGTAGATATATTATTCTTGAGAACCATTTTTTAAAATGCTAAATAATCAGAACTAACTTGCTACTTATCTGGCTTTTGGTTTATAATTACTACAAAGAGCAAATGGAATTTTAAAAGGTCTATGGTAAATCTCAGAGAAGGGCAATAGACCAAGCTATAGAAACAGATCTTGACTTCTAATCTCAGATATTAGCCATTAAATCTGGATAGTAAATAGATTTACCTTCAAAAAACAATGTTTGCAAAACTTCCCAAAGTAGATGCCATTGATTAAATGATGACGAACAAATCATGACACACGAATGTAATGGAATATTACTGTACCAGAACAATGCATGTGAAGAATACCGAGAAATCTGGGAACATATATGAATCCACACAGATTGAATGAGCATATTCAATAAAAACAATATATACATTGACTTCAACAATGTGAATGGAAAAAACCAACCAACCACCTCACAAATACCTGGACGCTGTACAATTACAATTAGAGTGATCAAGTTGGTGGTACAGAGTGCACCTGGACTCAAGAAGTTGTATTTTTTTTTTTTTTTTTTTTTTTTTTGCTGAGGCAATTGGGGTTAAGTGACATACCCAGGATCACACAAGGAATTATTAAGTGTCTGATTTGAACTCAGGTCTTCCTGACTTCAAGGCTGGTTCACTATCCATTATGCCCCTAAGAAGATGTATTTTCAAATCCAACTTTATACAATTATTAGCTGTGTGACTTTGAGCAAGTCATTTAAAGTGTTTACCTTAATTTTCTTATCTGTAAACATTAAAGTAATAATAGCATTTACCTCCCAGGGTTGTTGTCAGGTTAAATGTTGCACTATTTGTAAAATACTTTTTAAAACTTAAACTGCTATAGAAATTGCTAGTCATCATCATTATCATCATCATCATCATCATCATCATCATCATCATCATCATGAGCAGAAACAGATGCAGCCGTGGAGAAGGCCCTGATGAAGACCTTATTCACTTTTTTTACTGGTATGTATGGACAAGGGGGGGGGGGCGAAGGAGGGGGAAATGTGGTGTCCAACAGACTTTAAACAGTGTACATACTCAGACTCAGTTGATAGGTTGTTTAATTTTGTGGAAATGGATTTTCTTTCCTGGTTTTTTTTTTTTATTCTTTGTTACTAGGAATGGCTTGTTAGATAGGACAGGGGAAGGTATTTGGAAATTAATGTGATCTAAAAGTGAAAAACAAACTTTAAAAAAAAAAAAAGAAAGAAAAAAAATCTATTTTCTGTCAACCATCCCAGTTCCTAGCAACTGTCCAATTGATAACAACAAAGAGCAAATTCATGTGCTTCTCCTAGTGTAGATTGTATTTACAATTTTGATTTCTCTTTTCTGCCCAGTTTGATAATTAGCTGGATCTCCCAACTGTATGTTGCATGAAATTGGGATACAGAGGTTTCTGGAGATTTCATCTAGCTCTAGAATCTTTGGATTCTGTAGGCTTTGTCAGCCTGTGGGCCTGAGGTCCTAGTTAATTTGCACATCTGTCCTAAACTAGGCTACTTTACCAACTTGACAACCTACTTTTTGAAATTCTCGCTGTCTCCAGAACTAAAGAGTTTCTCAGTGTAAACTACCATTAGACTGATACTTCCCAGCGGGAAATGTGTTCCCTGAACAGCCCTAGACTAAAGATGGAGGGGAGGTCTCAGAGAGCACAGCTGCTGTTTGAATGCCTGAGAAAACAGCAACTTTGTTTCTGGCTGATTTCACAGTGGGTTAACATGCTTAGAAAATACACTGTACTTTCCTAAGCGACCCTCCTTTGCAACTAGAAGTAGCAATTAGAGTGTCAATTTTGCTCTTTTTTCGAAGTGCCCCATTTAGGAGTTATTTGATTCTGTCTGTCCTTTGCTGGGGAGAACAGATACTTAGCTGTCCAAATGAGAATCATTCTTCACTGTTTAATTTCTTCAGGATATCTGGCTCAATTGGATGAGTTCCTCCTTGTTTAAGAAACATCACATCTGAACTGGCAGCAGCAGGAGAAGCCCTTTTGCCCACCTTTTGTCCCCAAGTCCTGGCTTCTTAATTCTTGCCCAAGGGAACCATTCCCATGCTTGAGTTTATTTGAGTTATGCAATATAAACAATGGCAAGGAAATAAGCTCCTCTACTTTTGTTTTTCAATTTTCAAGCCTCACTCAATCTCTTCAGAACCTGTTGTCACTTGAATTACTACCCAGGACTATAACTAGGAATTCTGGCAACTAGAACAAATTTAGAAGGAGATTGGAATGGTTATCCCATGTGAAGTCAGGCTGGACGGTGGGACAGCCTGTGATTCCAGAAAACCTGGATTTTGTGCCTGTAGTATATTCAAGTTTTCTGGGGTTACAGGACTTGGGGACAGAAGCATGGAGATGGAGGGCAGATCAGAGGAACAGAGCACTGCAGTGATGGAACTAAAAAGGTAACCTGGAGTTGGTCAAGGGAGTAGGACTAGTAATGTGTATGGAGTGAATCCAGAGTAGGAAGAATGCCCCTCCCCACCATCAGTGCATTAGGAAAAGCCCAATCATCCCCACCATCTGTTGCTACCTCAATTTTTTGTTTTGATGTTGTTTATTGACTAGAATAGCCTGTCCTGATATCCTGAGAAATTTCCATCCAAGGGCCAACAAAACCAAAATCTGTTTAATGGTAACCAGCACCATAATTACAGTAGAGTATATGGAGAGCACTGCCCAACTTTAGATGTTTCCATCCTATTTGGACATTTACCCGCTTAGTTTTTTGGTTAGTAAGAAAAAGACTACGACGTCAGTGATATTGATATGTATCCTATAATTTTCTGGGAACCTGTTAGTACAAAATTCCTGCTTGTAACCCTGCTACCAAAATGTTCTCTGACAATCGGCATGGATTTTAGATAGAGATAGTGTGACACATTTTAAGAAAATTCAATATACCAGCCTCCAATCTTGAAAGAGACAAATATTTGCATCTAAAAGTCCTCTTTAGAAATGGATTATTCACCCTACAAATGTTTTGAAGAGAAGGTTTCCTTTAAAGGGTGGGCTATTATTTTTGTTGTTCAAAACTTGTGATTTTATTGGTATATATAGAATATCCAAGGAGGAAATTCCCTTCCCCAATACAGATCTTCAACTGTTCCTTAGAAAGTAGACTGGGAGCACTAAAAAGTTATGTTGCAATTTATTTGGAATCACCTGACCTGCATGAACCCACATCTCCCTGAATCTAAAGCCAGCCTTCTATGCATTACACCATATTGCCTTTTAATGAGTTGACCTTATGCATTTAATATCTTATTTGTTTGACAGTGATTTGCATGGAAGTTTTCGGGAACAAAAGGTATAGTTTTAAAATAAAGATATTACATCTATTATTTAAATATTTTGGTAGAAGAGAGGGAGGTAGAAAGGGAAGAAGACATTGTAGAAATTGATTTTATATTATTTCAAGGAATTATAATTATAATTTTGTTAGAGTAAGTACTCCCTCCACCAGTATACATGGCATTCCCCTTATACTTTAGTAGGCTATCATAATGAGTTGTTATGACTAAAAATAATTCACTGGGGTTCAATCTTTCTGTGATTAGTCATTATATCTGATTTTTCATGACCCCATTTGAAATTTACTTGGCAAATACACTGGAATGGTGTGTCATTTCCTTCTCCAGTTCGTTTTACAGATGAGGAAACCAAGACAAATAGAGTACGCCCAGGGTCATACACCTAAGAAGAGATTTGAACCCAAGAAGATGACTCTTTCTGACTCTAAGCCAATGCTCTATCCAATTTGCCACCTACCTGTCCCTTTTCTCTGATAAGCCTCTCCAAATTAGCTGGTCTTTCCATAACCAGCTCATAGTTATCTTCTGACCTACACTGAATGCTACAGCATTCACATTGATGGTATTAGTTTTGATAATCCAGGGGCAGGCATACACACTTTAATAAAAGATCAGAAGAAGACTTTAGGAGTTTAATTTTACATTATTAGAAATATTTACATTAAAGAAAGAGAGGGGAAGGAGGGAGGAAAGGAAGGAACAAAGGTAGGAAGGAAGGAGGGAATAAACAAACAAATAAAGATTTAAAAATAAGGAAGCCAAGACCCACAGATTTTAATCCTCATATACTGTTCTAATTGCATGGGCGGGGATATCCTGGCTTCTTTTGACTGTATCCTAAGCCTAGACAGGATCTTCAGGCAATCTCATTCAATTCAATTCCACAAACATCCATTAAGCACCTACTAGTAGGACTAGCATACAGACAAAAGTGAAAGAGTTCCTGCCCTCAAAGGGGTTTGCATTCTATGGGGAGTGGGAGAGAGGCGAATAAGTTCATATGACTGCTGACCATATACTTAAGAACCCTCACCTCTCTGTTTATTCCCCACAATGGCTCCTAGTTCTTTTGGTTTCTTTACATTTATCAATTCACCCAGGGCTATTTGCTACTTCTGTGACCTCAACCTCCCCTTCATTTCTCCTCATCCTTCCGAACTCTCCATTGCAGGGCCAAAGACTGATTTCTGGCAGGCCTACAGACACATAAACACTCTTGTCCCCATGCAGCTATTAACGGATCTAAAGAGACACCCTTAATGCTCTTCGCTCATTCCTGTCTTCCTGCTTCGGTCGCTCCTCCCTCCCTGAGAGCCTCGAACTGAACAGCCTAGAGGAAATCTGCTTAAGCCTTTCCTTTCTCACACATGTTTCAGATGTGCAGGGGTGTGATTGTAAACAGCGTCTTCAGCCATGCCAGAACTGTCTACTCCTACCGTGTTCTGTTCCCATCACCCTCGGGGTTCCAGTAATAGGGCGTAAAACAAACAAAGAAAAACAGTAATCTGGTGTTCCAATTGCATTTTTTGTTTTTAGAAAATGTTAATGATAGGTTATTTGATTACCCTAGGTTTGGCTCCACTTACTCTTTATTAAGCACATCTGGTATTTAGTAACAATATAAGTAGCAGGAGTTTTTTTGGCACTTGAAAATAAGCTCATCCAATGTTGCCATGCAGTTTGGAAACACATCAGCAAGGCCAGCCAAACTGGTGGAGAGACAAGACTTTTTCTGTAGGCCGGGCATCTGGCCAGGACAGCTAAAAAATGTGAATTGGCAAAGAGCTGCTGCCACGCAAACACTTCTGGAAATTTCTGTGCTTGGGCCTGCCAAATCCATTATGCACAACATGAATTACAGGAGTTTCTATCTCTCCAAGCAGTTGCTTTTTGAGCCTAATTCTCCCATGCACATTATGAAAAACTCACACAATGAACCAAAAAGATGGGAAAAAAAACCCATCATGCACACTCATGCACATAAATGCACGCACACACAACCAACCCCCATAACTTTGCGTCTGTTTCCACTCTGGTTGCCAAGCTCACAACTTTCCTGAATTAAGAGGGATAGCATGAAACATTGGTCTGAATTACGTTAAATGGAACATGTGGGGAGGGAGGCAAAAGCGCTTCCTGGAAAATTCAGAAAGGAAGGATGTCTCACCCACACCATAGACGCTGCCCAACATCGAGGTAGAAAAAACAAGCATGACGGAACTTGGTGGGGATGAAAAATATACTCCAGCCCCAATTCCCCAGCCTGAATTTGGCATGTCAAGTTACTGTGGCTTTAGACTCATAGAAAGCCATCCAACCAGACAGTAAAGGGCACCCCTAACCTGAAATCAGTGGAGTTTCTTACAGGGAGATAGAAGGAAAGAAGGATTTTACATCGCCATAATGTCTATAGTTTTTGCCTCCTACCCTCTCCCTTCTAGATAATGGATTTATGTCAGTGCTTTGGAGATGCATCAGGAGAGCCTCACACACCCCTTCCAGCAGGTCTGTGAACTCATGTAGTCAGTGTTCAAGGCAGAGTAACTAATTAGCACCACAGGCAGGACTCGGCAGTGAGGGAACACCACAGTGGGTAAATAGTAAAGCAGGAAGAAGGGCAATCTATAGAGAAGTTCTAGCCAGATTCCTCTTCCTTTCAAGTTTTACTTCCTTCCAATAACTGCACAGAGTTCAACAATGTTTATATCCCTTATTTGCGGATTTCAGGATGAGATTTTCTTCTTTATTTTAGAGCAGATGTTCTAATATTCGGCCTCGACCCAGGACATTTTTTAGGATGAGCCCAGAGTTCAAGCCTCTATTTCCTTGAAACTCAGGAATGACCTTATTCATATGACACATATGATAGCTAATATGAGATAATCACATTAGCACATTATGAGGCATAAAGTACAGCCAAATGCTTCCAATTCCCAGAAGGTGCAATGTTTTCTTGATAGGCTGAGTTTTCCATGATAACTGCAGTGAAAAAAGCCTTTTTTTTTTTTTTGAGAAAATTGTGTCTTGATGTGTGTGTATATGTGTGTTTTCAAGATAATGTAATCATTTTCAGTTAAATCAGCCTCTATGGAGAATCCCCTGGATTCTGAAGCATTGATCTATGATCTTTTTGTTCTTTAGTTCTAATCCCAGCTCTGCCAATTAGGCAAGTGAAGAATTCCTTCTGGGCCTCAGTTTATCTTCCTGCTCAATGGACTCATCCAGCCTTTACCTATTAGGAATCTCCACTGTTGTGGTCAAGATAATTAAAGTAAGTGCTCAGCTTTAAATCTTTCCCATCTTATTGTAGGAGGGTGATGGTTTTAATTACCATAAACACACATACTCTGTGACACAAAACAGCCAGAGCACATTTGTATTGTGCACAATTTAGGAATTTATTAGGCTTGGCAATGGGCGGCGATTGTTACTTTCCACAGCTGATGGTTAGATGATGACTCTCTCAGAAGAACTCTTAATTAAAGTGTGTCACCTGCTTTCTCTTTTTTTCTTCCAGGAATCAATTGGTACCCATCACTGTTAATGTGCTATTTGACTATATTGACCTAAGAATGAAGGTGAGGTTGTCATTACTAATTAAATTTCCTTTCTCATAGTGAACTATATCCCAGAACCATAGTCAAACTAAGCAGTTAAACAGGTTTGGGCTTTGAAAAATAGCTGGGGCCTCAAGAAAGTACTCTTGGCCTCATTTCTTTTTTGGCTCACATAGTCTGTCCTGTTCTTGGCTTAAATTTGGATCACAGGACACATTTTCTCGGTTTCCTTTTTCTCATGTTCCTGAATTTTTGTTGTAGAATTGTAGGAAATAGAAAGTCAGTAGAGTCAGCCAAAAAGGATTCTCTCCCTCCCCTCATAAGGGTCTTGAGCTCTGTTGCAGATATCATATGGTTGCCTTTAATTGGATTCCCACGATCTCTGAGCTAATCTTGTTATTGTTGTTGCTGTTATCCTCCACTGAATTCCTGCTCCAATGTGTCTCATTGTGATGTGGAGGTGACCTTGTGTTCTTGAAGCTTATGCTTGTGGAGTGCAAGCCCTTACACATTCTGGGAATGATCCAGGAAGGATTATCATCTGAGGACCAGCCTAGGTCTATTCAGCAGAAGTTCATCACCAAATGATAGACCACCAAGTGATGAGTTATTTTGGTCATAGCAACCAACAAAATCACCTGCTGAGATTTGAAGGGGCTGTGTTGTATATCAGTAAAGACAGAACTGATGCCGATGAAATCAGAGACTGTCTGAAGCCTTGAATCATTATTATTATTTAGTATTACTCAGATACAAATAATAATAATCATCACAATATTCAAGGCGCTGTTCAGTTTTGTTTTGTTTTTTCTTTCAAGGAATTTGTATTCAATTGGGGAACAAAAGATGCGTATTTGTAAGTATATAGAAAATATACGTCAAATAAATATGAGGTTGTGGCTGTTGTCTTGATTTTTTTTTTTTTTTTGGTTCTGTTCAGTTGGTTTTCAGTTGTCTCCAGTTCTTTATAATTCCATTTGGGGTTTTCTTAGCAAAGGCACTGGAGTATTTGCGATTTTCTTCTACAATCATTTTCAGATGAAGAAACTGAGGCAAACAGGATTAAGTGATTTGCCCAGAATCACACAGCTAGTAAGGATGTTGTATATGAAGTCATGAAGATAAATCTTCCTGATTCCAGCCCCATCCATTGATACCTATCCAAAGCTACCTAGCTTAATTAATTAATTTATTCATTCATTCATTTATTTGTTTATTTATTTATTATTTATTAAGAATTTTAGCTTGCCTGGACTACTTGGGAACCTAAAAGAAAGCCCTTTTGTGTTGTGAAGCTGAGTAAGATACCAAAGCTAAAGAACCTTGGGGTTTTTGAATGTCTAACTTGGAAATGAATGCTGAAATCATCTGTCACCTAGGTGGTAGAACAATTAGAGTACTGAACTTGGAGTCAGAAAGATCAGAATACAAATTTTGCTTCATATACTAGCTGGGCAAATCACTTTCTGAGTTTTAGTTCACTCATCTCTAAAATGGGTTAGTAGTAGAGTCTACTTCAAAGAGTTGTTATAAAGGTCAAATCAAATAAATTAATATGAGAAATGAGTGGGCCTTTACTTGGTTTCCACAGTTATGAAGATTAAATTGAAGAAATGAAACAAATTAAAAACTGAAACCCACAAAGACATCAAGGAATAATCAAGGGTGGAGGTTACCTTCTCCCAAAAGAATGTAAGTTCCTTGGGGGTGAAGGACTGATTATGTAATAAGGAATGGAGATTCATGTCCTATAAATTCTGTAATATCCAATTAATGAGGAATCAGGGGAGTGACCTGTGCTTCAGAATAGGAAATAAAATTATCTCCACTTTTTACCTGAAAATTAAGTGCTATTTATTATTTTTAACAACAACAACAAAAAAAAAAAAAGACAGAGATTAAATGACTTGGCCAAAGCCACTCAGTATCTAATGCAGTATTTTGAACTCAGGTTTTCCTTACTCCAAGTCTGATATTCAATCCACACCATTCACATACCTCTACCATGAATTTGTTTATGTCTAGTGTTCAGGGAATAGCAAATGGGACAGTTTGGATATGAGGTGGTGTTGAGGGAAGAGATGTAGAATAAGTCTAGAAAGGCAGATTATGAAAGGCCTTAAAAGCCATGCTGAGGAATTTTTACTTCATCTTAAAGTTAATAGGGAGCCACTACCAGCTCTTGAGTAGCACCATCAGACTTGTGCTTCAGGAAGCTCCTTCCTTCCTTCCTTCCTTCCTTCCTTCCTTCCTTCCTTCCTTCCTTCCTTCCTTCCTTCCTTCCTTCCTTCCTTCCTTCCTTCCTTCCTTTTTATTTTCAAAACAGATGCATAATTTTCAGCATTCACTCTTGCAAAACCTTGTATTCCAAATTTTTTTTCTCCCTTCCTTCCCTTCCCCTAGATGACAAGTAATCCAATGTATGTTAAACATGTGCAGTTCTTGTTTTTTGGTTTTGTTTTGTTTTGCTGAGGCAATTGGGGTTAAATGACTTGCCCAGGGTTACACAAATATTAAGTGTCTGAGGCTACATTTGAACTCAGGTTCTCCTGACTTCAGGGCTGGCATTCTTTCCACTGTGCCATTTAGCTACCCCAACATGTGCAGTTCTTCTATACATATTTCCACAATTATTATGCTGCATAAAAAAAACCAGATCAGAAGGGAAAAAAAAATGAGAAAGAAAACAAAATGCAAGCCAACTACAACAAAAAAAGTGAAAATACAATATTGTGATTCATACTCAGTCCTCACAGTCCTCTCTCTGATTGCAAATAGCTGTCTTCATCACAAGACCATTGGAACTGTTTGAATCATCTCACTGTTGAAAAGAGCCATATCTGTTAGAAATGATTATCCTATAATATTCTTGTTGCTGTGTACAATGTTCTCTTGGTTCTACTCACTTCACTCAGCATCAGTTCATGTAAGTCTTTCCAGGTCTCTCCAAAATCATCGTGCTGCTCCTTTCTTTTAGAACAATAATATTCCATAACATTCATATACTATAACTTATTCAGCTACTCTCCAACTAATGGGCATCCACAGGAAGTTTTTTTAGGCTGCTTTGTGGGGAGGATTGGTTCTGAACAAAAATCCTTTTGATATCATACCTGACAGGTATGTCGTTCAGGTAGAAACCACAGCATCCTGAGGTAGGCCATTTCACTTTTCGTTGTCTGTAATTATTACAGAACAGGAACCCTAAAATGCAAGCAAACTCTTTCACTTCTACGAACTAAGGGAGGAGGGGAACTGGAAGATTAGGGAAGAGTCTACAGGTAGTATGAAGGAAATGCTTAAAAAATGAGAACAGAGGAACAATGAATAGAAATCTATAACTTTTTCCCATTCCTAAGTGAGTTTAATAACAGTGATAAAATTACCATCCATACTATTTAGGATGGTTTTATTTTGAAGATATAACAGATGACTACTATCATTTCTTTCAAGAGAATAGGGATTAACTTGAACCAAGGACAGAATTGGGAGCACTTTGTAGACAACTTTTCATCCTTTGACTAACATTTTGCCTTTGGCCCCTATACTGATCCTCCTAAAAAAGACCCACACTAACCATTGGTGGTCAAATCAAAACTACATTGTTATTGTTCAGCAGTGTCTGATCTTTGTGGCATCATTTGGGGTTTTTTTTCTGCAGATACTGGAAGGGTTTGTTATTTCCTTCTGTAGGCTATTTTGTAAATGAGAAAATTGAGATAAACAGGGTTAAATGACTTGCTTAGAGTCACACAGCTAGTAAATATCCATGCTCATTTAATTGGAACAAACCTGGAAGCAGGCAGACCTGAATTCAAATCTGTCTTCAGACATTTCCTCCATTGAGGAAAGAATGCTCTACATATAGAATGGACACTATTTTCTATAGGATCATGAAGAGTTAACCACAACTAAACAACAAAAATATGTACTATCTGTTCAATGTGCTATCCTTACATTTGGTACTGAAGATACCAGTATTAAAACCAGATAGATTTTACACATACATTTTAGAATCTAGATAATCTCAATCTTTAAAATTCAATTTTGTGTTTTATTCTTCTCTTTTGTCCTTTATGTACCAATTCACAACAATAGCTAGTATTAATAACATTTTATAGTTTACAAACCTCTATTCTTATAGTAAATCATTTGAACCTCACAATAATCCTGTGAAGTAGGTGCTATTACTATCCCTAATTTAGGGGAAACAGACTGAAAAATTCGTGACTTGACTCTTTATCTACTCTACCATCTAGTTGGTACAGGTCAGTATGTTTTGTTTCTTCAACTATATTATGTTCCCTGGGAAAAGATAATGATATTTCTTTTTTAAAAAAATTTATATAGTATTTTTAATAGCATATTTTATAAATAATGCTATTTTTAAAAAATCTAACTTTTTCTAAATTTCTGAAATTGACTTTAATAGTGAAAACAACAACATATTTATAGAACACTGTCTTATAAGATTTTTCATCTTCTTTCATCTGATCCTCATAACTACCCCATGGAACTCATAGTATAGGTATTGTAATTTCTACTTTACAGTTAAGAAAACTAAGATACAGAGAAGTTGGAGGCTTAGTGGAAAGAAAACTGATGACCAAAATTCATAATCCCACTTCCTACAGTTACTACCTATGTAATCTTTAAAAAGTTATATTCCCTGTTAAGGCATATGAATGTAATGGAATATTATTGTTCTATAAAAATTGATCAATAAAATGATTTTAGAAAAGCCTGGAGAGACTTACAAGCACTGATACTGAGTAAAGTGAGCACAACCAAGAGAACACTACACAGTAATAAGATTATGTCATAATCAACTCTGATGGACTTGGCTCTTTTCAACAATGAGAAGATTCAGGCCAGTTTCAATAGACTTGTGATAGAGAGAGCCTTTGCATCCAAAAAGAGAACTATAGGGATGTGTATTACAATATAGTATTTTTACTTTTTTGTTGTTGTTGTTTGCTTGCTTATTTTTTTCTTTCTTATTTTTTCCCTTTTGTTCTGATTTTTCTTATGCAGCATGATAAATATGGAAATATGTTTAGAAGAATTGCATATGTTTAATATTGGATTATTTGCTGCATAGAAAAGGGGGAAGGGAGGAAAGGAGGGAGAAAATTTTGGAACACAAAGTTTTGCAAGGGTGAACATTAAAAATTATCTTTGCATGTATTTTGAAAAATAAAAAGTTATTATTATTTTTAAAAAGCAAGTTATATACCTTCTTGGATTCAGTTATACATGAGCTTATTTATAAATTTAAGGACCAGCATGTGATAAATTGTGTTCAATTTTTTACACAGAAGTACTTTTTAAATTAATATTTTATTATTATGTTAATAATATTTCTTTTGACTTTTTCTTGTTTTTCTTTTGTCTATATCATCACCATTTCTCTTACTATGCTTCTTTCTCATCCCTTAAACAAGAACAACAAAATATAAGGAATATGTGTTTGAAAAGTTAGACCCTGAGAGAAATATTTAAAATTAAATGCTAGCGATAAGGATGTAAATGAAGTCTTCTGAGGCCATAAAGTAAAGAATATTTTCCAAAATATTTTGACAAATGTGAATTTTGCACTTTGAGTAGAGAAGCCATGTGCTACAAGGGACTGGGAATTAAATTTGGAGTACAAGGTTGTAGGCTCAGATCTCACTCTGTGCTTCTCTATATTCCCTATATGACTGGACAAGAGGTTTATTCTCTCTAGTCTCACTTTCCTTGTTTATACAATGAAGGGGTCATACAAATGACCTTGACATTTCATTCCAGCTTTAAGATCCTATGTTATGAGCCCAATGTGAAGGCCTGCTGAAATTCTAGTATTCTAGAGAGATTTTCCTGAGATTTTTCTATGAGACCCAACTGTTTCTCTCAAAGGAACTCAAGCTATGGGAGGAATAAAGTGTCTTCTTGAAGTATCGATGTGATGTGCTTAATTGCAGTTGCTAATGTTAGCCATGAGACCTTCCCATTAGCAGCTGAGCTACTATATAAATGTAAAATATATCTAGCACAGTTATTTCTCAGTGACAGGACAGGTTTTATTACTAGTGGCATAATTATTAGTGCTATTTATCATTATTATACCTTATATTTATGTTATACTTCCCTTAAAAAGCTTAAAACATTTTATAGACCTTAGGGTTTATAGACACTTCTTGAAATGAATTGAATATCCCCATGCATGGATGTATCCCAGAGTTTTGTCTGGGGCATTATTTTTTTCTCTTTTCACTCTCTCTTATTTGTGATTTCAGCAGTTGTCAAGGGTTCAACTATCACTCTAATGCAGATGACTCCCAGGACATCCAAACAAAGTCTCTTTTTTGAATTCCAGGATAGCATCACCAACTTCTGAGTGATATTTCAAACTGTATATCTCTATAAACAATACAGACTCAAAATATCCAAAATAGAATTCAATATCTTTTTCCCTTCTCATTCCCAAACTCTCCTCTTTTCCTAATTTCCCTATTTTTTGTCCTTCTAATAGTCCAGATTCACAATCTCAAAATCATTCTTACTTCTCCTTTTTGCCCCACTCTTCACATCCATTCAGTTGCCATATTTTGTTGGTTTTACTTACACAAGATCTCTCACATGTGTGCCCTTCTGTTCCCTTACATGGTCCCCATTTTAGCTCATGCCTTTATCACCTCTCTTTTGAATTAGTGCAAAAGCTTCCTAAACTATTTCCCTACCTATGGTTTCTTCTCTCTCTAGTCGGTTCTTTGCCTGACTACTAAATCAGTATTTTGGAAGCATAGCTATGATCATGTCACTCTTCTGTTCAAAAAATTTTCATAGTTCCCTTTCACCTCAAGGGTAAACTACAAGCTTCTCTGCTTTGCTTTTGAAGGCTTTCATAACCCACTTCAGATTTTATATTACTCTCCTTCCTACAGTCAATGTTGCAGTCAGAGACCTGTTTGTTGCTTTTAGCACAAAGGATTTCATCTCTAACCTCTGTGTCTTTGTCCAAGCAGTCTTAAATACCTAGATATATTCTTTCTCATCTCTACCTCCCAGAAGACCTAGCTTTATTGAAAGTTCCATTCATAACTTTATTATATATTTAAAAGAAATAGCAAGTTATATATAATAGATTTACAGTTTTATGTGCAATCATTTTTTATTATGCTATGTAATGGAAATGCTTGTTTTATTTCATAAATAAAACAATTTTAATGTGAAAAAATATGGAAAATGTTCATTGGAAAAAAAAAAAAAAGCTCCATTCAATTGCTTTATATTATAGGAACCCTATCCTTATCTCTTAAGTTCAGGAGTACTTAACTTGGGGTATGTGTGTATGGATGTACATGCACATAAACACATACACACACATATACACATATATTCAAAAACTATATTCAATACCATTGGTATTTGCTATTATTCTATGAGTTTTATCTTACACATTTTAAAACATTATTAAGAGAAGGGACACTAAGCTACCAATGTGATTCATGCTGAAAAACTATAAAGAACTCCTCCTGTGGGTATTAGCATCTTCCATGTAGAAATTATTTTGTGGATATTTATTTTAATTCTCTATGTATATGTTGTTTCTGCCCAATACCATGTAAGCTCTTGGAAAATAGGGACTGGTGCATGTTTATCCTTTTATCCCCTGTGCCTTATGCAGTATTTTGCATACAGTAAATGCTTAATAAACATATTTAATAATTATTGAATTGAATGTAAGATCATTCTGGACAAGTACTGAGTCATAGGTTTCTTAGGTACCATTATTTTTGTATTGCCTAAATTTTCATAGCTTTGTTGCAAGGGGCATCATGGTACAATAAATGCAAGTCTTAAAATCAGGGAGACCTGAGTTCAAATCTTGCTTCCCTGCTGTTTGGACAAGTTAATTAATTTGTTAATTTTCCCTTGTAATTCTCCATGATGATAAGATACAGAGAGATTCATTTGCAATAATGTAGAGTGTTTCCTACACTGGGCATTGGGGAAGTTAGATGATGCAGTAGACAGAGGACTAGGTCTGGAGTCAGGAAGATCTGAATTTAATTTGACTTCAGTATTTGCTAGATTTGTGACTTTGGAAAAGTCACTTAAACCCAAATTGCCTCAGTTCCTCATCTATAAAATGGGACACACTGGAGGAGGAAGTGGCAAATCACTTGCCAAGAAAACCCCATGGACAAAAAGTACATGGAGTAATGTAGAGTCAGATATGACAGAACAACAAAAGCAACAGTTTCCTACTTCAATATGATAAAAAAACTTATTGAATAAAATGCAGTATTACCAGGTAATTGGATATATATTTTTAAGCTACCAGGTTTTTTTAAAAAATGTAATTCATTAACAGAGGTGATTTAATAAAAGTCCTAATCAGCAAGGGTT
Source organism: Antechinus flavipes (assembly GCF_016432865.1). NCBI lineage: Eukaryota > Metazoa > Chordata > Mammalia > Dasyuromorphia > Dasyuridae > Antechinus > Antechinus flavipes. The sequence continues at coordinate 97,112,053 of NC_067401.1, forward strand.
GGGAAAGAATTGTGAAATAAATCAGTTAGCTTAATTGAAGAAAATTTTAAGGCAATGAAGGCTAGAGGAAAGAACAATAAATGACAAGATCTGGATTCCAGTCATGGCATTACAAATAACTAATTTTTTTCCTTTAGACAAGCCAATACATTATTCTGTGCCTTGGTTTTCTCAACTGGAAAATAATAACAATGCAGGCATCTCAATGAAATAAGAGAATGAAAGTATTTTGGAAGCATGATCATCACATCAAAATATATAATTATAGAATATTAAATGAATTGGAGGTTCCTTATATGCTGATATCAATTCAGAAGATGGCACTACCAAAGCCATTCTTTGTCTAGATCCTGTGATTTTAATTGGAATAATGAACTTTGGTAGTGGTTCTTACTTTCTCCATGCACAACAATTTTTCTTTAACTTATTCTCCCATAGAGTTACTTGGAAACTCTGAGAGCTTAAGAAACTTGCTCTAGGTCACACAGCCAGTATGTGTCAGAGAAGCTTGAATGGAGGTCTCCCTGACTCCAAAATGACTTCTCTATCCACTATGCTACACTGCTTCTTACCAGTTATAAGTAAGAATTTTTCACCTGGAAAGAACAAAAACAATAGTTGGAGGGGGAAGAAGGGAAAATGCAAGAAATGAGAGGAAGCAGGGCAGTGGATAGTTTGAATGTAAGTGAGATTATGATTAGAAAGGAGACAATCCACTGCTCACCGGAGTGACAACTGGGAAAAGAGAGACTTGCTTTATGCCTTTAAACCACATGGTCAAATTAGATCTCCAGAGATACTATTCCTGATACTCTTCCCAGAGTTTTAGGGGCAGTGTTTTTGGTAGCTAGCCTCTTTAATAATGATGACATTGTTGGTGTTATTGGTGAATAAACTATAGTGGTGTTGATGTTGGTATTGTTCAGCCATCTCTTTTCTCTGTGTGTCTTACTCTTTGTGATCCCATTTTGCGTTTTCCTGGCAAAGCTATTGAAATAGTTTGCCAATTCCTTCTACAACTCATTTTACAGATGAGCAAAGTGAGACAAATAGATTTAAGTGACTTGCCTAATGTCACGTAACTAGAAAGTATGTGAGGCCATATCTAAAGAAAATGAGTTTTCCTGACTCCAGATATTGACATCCTCTGCACCATCTACCTGCCCATAGTCACTGGTGTGCTCCTTAATGATAAATCAGTAGATTTAGTTCTTAAGCAGAGGTATTTACATAAATGGCATAGCAAGAATCACTTACAAAGAGAAATTACAAACTGCCCACAAATACCCAGAGTGCACATATGGAAGAGTAGACATTATTGCAATGGTAATGAAACACAGGTAAGAAACTCAGATGGCCAAAGCAACTCAGAACTCTGCAACCTGAGGGCTTCCTGCTCCACAAGATACTCACAAATTTTATTATGGAGTATGGCATCAGAAACAGATGAGCCACTCTACTAGTCATTTGAGCTAGTGTCTCCTTGGACTCAGCTACTGCTGGGATGGACCAGAAAGTTCACTTGGCTTCTGAGCTCTTTCCAGGGCACAGCCTCTTTGCTGTTTGAGTCAAGCTACTCTCTAGGCTCACTCTTTCATGGGCACCTGCAATCTTTCACTACCTTCCACCACTGGCTCAGCTGGGTAGTACAGCATTCTCTTTAGTTAGAGTGGTACAGTATTCTTGTGTGAATATTCTTTTTAAGTAAGGGAATTCTTAACTCAGGACTGACTGAAATCTCTCCTCTTTGACTTGAGTTTTGTCACTCTCACCAGATTGTTATAGAGATTGATGATCACCTGTTTGACTAGCCTTTCTGGTTCAGAGATGGCTTTCCTCAAATTAATTCCACATTTTCTTCTGATGATTAACTTGGCTAAATTACATTTTCCAGAGTCCTATTGAGTGTTAGGTAATAGCTTGGGACAAAGTTATTAGAATGCTCTGTGTCCAAGGGCTAGGTCAAGATCTCATAGTCTTCTTCCTCTTTATATGAAATTGAGCAGATCTTTTTAAAGATGTTGAATGTTTCCTTTGTATTTGAAAGCCTTCTCCTTTATTTTAAGTTCTCTGTTTTTGCTTCTTCCAACTTTCAACTTGCTACACACCAATAGGTCACGGTAATCCCTTATAATCCTTATTTGCTATGTTCTTGCTCTTTATTATATTGAAAAATGAGGGACTGGGACTAGATGACATCTAAGAGTTCTCTCCACTCTATGTCTTTGTCTTCATGATCACTTTCCCCATCCCCAATTGCTGTTGGTTAGTTGGTTCAGTCATAGTCTAAATCTCTGTGACCCCATTTTGGGGTTTTCTTGACAAAGATACTGGAATTATTTGCCATTTCCTTCTCTAGCTTATTTTATAGATGAAGAAACCTAAGCAGAAAGAGTTAAATGACTTGTCCAGAGTCACCCAACTAGTAAGTGTTAAGGCCAAATGTGAACTCATAAAGATGAATGAATTTTTCTGATTCTATGCCTAGTGCCACGCACTATACCAATCCCTAGCCATCTACCCACCTCCTTACACCTGCCAAAGCTTACAATACTCTTGAAGAACCCAATATCATCTCCTTTCACAATAAAACAATGGATTTGAATGGACAAAAAAATCAAATACAAAATAATTAATAATCATCTACTAAGCATGGACTTTGTGCCAGGAACTGTATTAGATGCTGGGAACAAAAAGACAAATATTAAATAATCCTTGCCTTCCTGGAACTTACCTCTTATGAACAAATAATAACACTACAAACAAACAAACACTAACAAATAATTAGTATTTCTGTTGAAATAACCACACTTAGCACAGTACCTGGCACATAGCAGGCACATAATAAACGTTATTGTCTTGACTTGTTGAATTTTTTAGGTGCCTGTTCCAGCTCTCAAAACAATTTTTTCTTTTAAAATGAAATTTTCAGGTTAAATATTAGGCCTATTTATTTACAAAATTATAGATTACTTAAAAAGGAAAGAAAGAAAATATCTAATTTACTTTCTCCTGTTTAATAAATGTCATATTCTTGCAACTTGAATCATGATATTTTTAAGAATAGGTACCTAATTTTTTTTTCTTTTTCCCTTTTTCCCCTATCAGTGACAGATGGTTATGTCTATGTCACAGACTTTCAACAAGAAATATAACTTATCACTTACATGAAAAAGAAAATATGAAAGCCTTTCTATTTATATGAAAATATGAAAATGAAAATATGAAAAATTTATATGAAAATATATGAAAATCTCCTCCTCCTCCTCCTTCTTCTTCCCAAACCTCATAATTCCCAGCAACTCCTTAGCAGATCAAGTCCTTTACTATCAGTAGATTTGCTGACTTCGGAGATTCATCTGTGGAAAAGATACCTGAATAGTCAAATCTAGTTTATTTTTAGGTCAAATTTAAAATACATGCTGTAATGATCTGCGTAAATAGTCTTGCAAGATAAAAATTTAAATCACACCCTTATGGTATAGTTTGTATCAGTAATTCTCCACGTGCCAAATGTGTATAAGACAGTAAGATACAGAGAAGGAGCAGAAGAAATAGGAAGGAATATACACACATGTGTGAGTATATGTATGTATATGTCCATACATACATATCCATCTATACATATTTTCCTTGTAAATACTGAAAACACCAACCTAATCAACACTTCTATCATATGTGGAATCTATAAATAAAAAGATCCCATTGTTTTCTGAGTCCTATGTTATAAAATTGTCACAATTTATTTTTAGTATGCTACAAGCTGAAAACATGCAAAATATGTGAACAATATATTTTCAAATATGCCATGTATTTATAAAACACAGTAAATGCATGACAGATTGACTGGGGTATGTGGAAAAAAAATAACAGCTGTGGTGCACCCTATTTCTCCACAAAAATCACACAAGAAATGATATTCATGTCCAATGTTTTATAAAAGTATTTTCTAAACATTTCAGAAAAGAATATAGAGATTGCAAACAAAAGTTGATAAGACAGAGATCAGTAAGAATAACATGAATTAAAAGTAATTTTGCATGTGATTGTCATATATATAATTAGTCCTGAAAGGTTATCTAATTATTTTTTCTAGCATGCAGCTTCCTAACTAGTAAAACCTGGATTCAAGTACCACCTCTGAGACAAAGTAATGGTAAAGCCCTGGGAAAGTAAATTCATTGCCTCTCAGTATCTGGTCAGTTCTCTAAGATTGTAAAGTACCTGTGTTGATAGAGGGAATATTCTCATCTGGGAATTCCCATGCCAATGAAATTATAAATCTAGTCCCTAGTACTTATGTTGCTATTGCTTGGGGGGGGGGGGAAGAATAGATAGATAGATAGATAGATAGATAGATAGATAGATAGATAGATAGATAGATAGATAGTAGTAGGAAGAATATAAGGGAGTATGGAGGTAGAATGATCAGGGAACCTCTAACACATATATATTTCTTGAAGCATTGAAAGAGAGCTACATTTTTAGATTCAGTTAGTAGAAGTTAGTGAACAATATAAATTAAATTTAAAACTCTATCTCTCTTCTCAGGAATTTCACAATCTAATTGTAGATATAAAATCAGTATGTGTCATAGCAGAAAAGTCCTAGACTTGGTGTCAGGAAGCTGTGAATTCACAATACACTGAAACTCAAACTGCTTCGGACACTTACTAGTTGTGTGACTTTAGACAAGTCACTTAATGTCACAGTTATTAATGTCACAGTAAAATAAAGTTGATTTGGCTAGGGGGACTTTTAAAATTCCTTCTCATTTTATGGTCCAACAAATTAGATTTTAAAAAAAAGCATATAGATGTATAAATTAATATAGTGCAAAAATTCTATTCAAGCTTGAATAAAAATAAACCAGATTAGAATGAAATGAAATTCATTAATAAACATTTCTTAAAGCAGATAGATTTTGAATTGCTTTTGAAATGTGAAGAATATGATTGGTGAAAGAGGCAGAGGACATTTTAGATGTAAAGAATAGAACAAGAAAAATAAAGCTCTCTGTAGGAGATGATAAATTTTGGCTGGAGGATAGAGTATTTGTAAATAAATAATGAAAGGCTTCAGTTTAAAGCCACAGACAGCAGATACCCATGCAAAATTCTTGAGAAGGGAATTGACAGTGACCAAAAATCTATCTAACAAAGATTACTCTAGCAACTGTGGGCTGAATGGAAGAGAACTCATCTGTCAGCACAGAATAATACAAAACTAAAGGCCTTCCTAAATACTGTAATCCATTCCATGTCTCTGTCACCAGTTAGCATTCATCTAGCTCAGAGAAAGGAAAACTCCATTCATAAACTGTTAGGGTGACTCGGTGGATCAGATATAATTTGAAAGTCTGGAGCACAGTACTCAATCTGTTTTCTATAACCTTGAGTTGTCCTTGGGGAAGAGATCCAGTATAGTAGAACTGAATTTGGACTGCTGATCTGAGGTCAAAGCCTTTGCTTATGACCTGTGTAATGTTGGGCAAGTCATCATAGTTTTCTAGTCATTAGATTTTTTTTTTTAATTTGCAAAATGAATAGGCTAGACTAATTGACTTCTGAGGGTCCATCTAAATCATTTTTTCCTTCACCTTCCCATATTCTGATTTCCTAATCTATAGTAGGCATTGCTAGAAAGGATTTGGAGATACTGGAGAAAAGTTGCCTCATTAAAGCAAGACATTACTAAGATTACATTCACATGGCAGGGGGAAGCATCATAAAATGGTAGGCAAACTCTAAAATAGTAACTAGAAGATTTGAGTTGGAGGCCCAGCACAGCCACTTATTAGTTCTGTGACCTTGGGCAAGTAACTTAATGTAATGATACTTGTCCTGTTTGCCTCACAGAAATAACAGGATCATGTGAAATAGTTGTATACACAGTCTACTCCAGGATACTCTCAATTCAAGGTACTCAGTGGGCTCATATTCCTAAAATTTTAAGCCTCTATTAGTTCCTTTACCATTAATAGTAAGCCAAAAGACCCAGTGAGCTTAAAGCAAAGTTTTTTTTACTAAAATGGTATAAAATGAACATTAATAACAAAATATTCCCCCATAAATCTTCGGTGCCACTAAAATAGTGAACCACAAGGGTGTTAAACTCATATAGAAACAGATTCTTGCAGGAATCATATTGACTTAAAAATCCCCACAAATTAACATTATTTTATGTATGTGTATATGTGTGCATGTTATGCATACAATTAACATTTCTTATATTTTTGTTTCTATTTATAAAAACACTACATTACATATATGTAATAAATATTATGCTATAGCACATTTTTATTTTGTTAAGCTTTTTCCAATTATATTTTAATCCTGGGCTGTCAGGATGCCATTTTAGCACTTCTGGTCCCTTGGAGCACACTAGTAGAGAAATGTTATTCACCTTTGGTTTTCAAAGAGGACCAATAACATCATAAGAGTAATGTCTTGATTTACTTAGGATTTGTATTTAAATGAAACAAAATTGCACAGCTATAATCTCTTCCAGAATCTTTGAAGCTCAGTGGCAAGACAAAGCTCAGAATGATTGGCAATAGTCTGGGATTCAGCAGATGACCAAACTCTAAGCTCTTCACTTTGCTTTAATTACCTTCATGATTAGTTGGAACAAATTGTTCTTATCTGCCCATTCAACCAGGGGAAGTCTTCATATACTTGAGGTAGACATCCCCATAACTCATCAAAGGGTTTGAAGATTGTTGATTTCCCTCAACCTAGGGGTATATGAAGTGTTCAAAGAGGATTAACATCAGGTTTACTGATCATTTTTCAGGACTATTCATTCCCCTTCCTTTGCCCCTGACACCCACCTCTCACCTGTGACTCTTAAGAAGCTATAACATGCCCGGTAATCACAGCCTAGTAAAACCATCTCTGCAGATGTGCTAAACCAGGGGAGAAATACACAGTTAAGATAGAGACATATGGCCAAGACAATTCACACTTCTCCCACTGTAGGGATTCCAATGTCTTTCCTCTTCTCAAGGTGTCTTTCCACTACCCTTGGAAGTAGTACTTCTACTAGATAATTAGTTCTATTGGGTTGCCTGGACCTATTCCTCTTTGCAGCTGCTAGAATTGACTCTCTTGAATGACTCTGGTATTCTGTTTTCCTGGCTTCTTCTCTACTGGATGTGGTGACTCTTGGAAGAGTTGCTCTGCTTTAAGATACTCTATTGCCAATGGAGGGAGAGTAGAAAAATCCACCCTACTTCACTGCATTCTGGAAGAGGTGCAAAATAAAAGATAAAGTGATTTCCTTCCAAAAACTAGGTTCCTTCTCCATTGTCCAGGGGACAGATTTTTAAGAGAGGGTATCCCCAATACTTACCCCAGTATCTGGCATATTTATTATTTAGCCATCTTTCAATTCTATCCAATTCTTTGTGACCCCTTGAGGATTTTTTTTTTTTTTAGCAAAGTACTGAAATATATCATTTCCTTCTCTAGCTCATTTCATAGATGAAGAACTAAAGCAAACATGCCCAGGTTCATACAGTTAATAAGTGTTTGAAGCTAAATTTGAACTCAGGTCCTCCAGACTCTGATACTGATGTCCACTTATGTCACCTAACTATCTGGCATATAGTGGCACTTAATAAATGTTTAATGATAGATGATAAGGTTTAAACATAAGACTAGTTATAAGCTAAATGATTTAATAGTCTTTTTGTAAAATGTGTACTTGTGAGTGTTCTGTGTTTAGTATTCCTTTTGTGTGTAAGGAAGTAAATACCTGTCCCATACTTGATTCATCTTGTGAATACTATTTAACTCTTCATTTTGGAAAAACCCATACATGAGTCTAAACTGAGATTTTAAAATAATGTCTTTGAGCATTGAGGTTGGGGAATTATAATGAGTTAAATATGTGAGCAAATAAAGCCTACTTAAAGACCAGGCACCCCAGAACTTAACCTGATACATACCACAAATCTTAGTCTAAGCAAAGATACTCCTTAATAGAAAATGCAGTACTTCTGTGACAGGATAGCTAGTGAAGTGGATAGAGCACTGGACCTGAATTTAGAAAGACTTGAATTCAAAGACACGAGCTGTATAGTCCTGGGCAAGTTATTTAACCCTATTTGCCTCGGTTTCTTCATCTGCAAAATGGCCTGGAGAAGGAAATGGCAAACCACTTCAGTATCTTTGCCAAGAAAACCCCAAATGGGTGACAAAGAGTTGGACTCAACAGAAATGACTGAACTCCAACACCAACAATAGAGTACCCTAGCCCCTGTAGGCTCACAGCTGTTCTTTAATGTTAGAATTTGGGAGTTTATACAATAGACAGCACCCAACATAAACAGCAGACCAAGAAGCAGTGTGTGGTCTGGTGGAAATAATGTTAGATTTAGAATGACAGTACCTGGGTTTGACTCTGCTACTTAGCATCTGTGTGATGCTGAGTAAGTCATTCTCCATGCCTCAGTTTTCTAATCCATCAAATGAGGACATTAGACTACAATTGAGATCAATAAGGTCCTTTTATTTCTAAATCTATGGTCCTAGACTATTCTTGGCACTAAAACTCTATTAGTCCAAATATAGGTCATTTTCTTTCCCCAAAAATCTATCATAAAAAAGTGGGCTATTAATTGTCCTTTGGGATAGTATGAGGAAAAAACAGCAAAGATGATCAAGATGCAATCAGTCATTATAAAATGAAAAAAAAAGTCTTTATTTGAGTTGGGAAAGAACATCAATTTTCATAGTATTTTCATTTGATACATCTGTGAATTATTTTTCAGTATTTACATTCTTAAAAAAAAAACTTCCATATATATCTCATTGTATTTTATATAAGTGATAATCTATATTTGGACCAATTTCATATTTGTTATTCATGAAAAATAATTTATTTAAAAAAAATAAGTTTAAAGAAAACAGCCCAAGAAAGAAAAAAAAATCACATTTCTTGGTTTAAATAACTTCATTTGTGGGTTAAAAAGAAAAAAAAAAAAAACGAGACCATTTATTCAGTAACTATCAAAAAAGAAAAAAAAAAAAAACTCCAAGAAAACATTTTCCTTTTCCAGACTAATGAATGCCTTGGAGTTTTTTCTTTGTGTTCTCTCAGTCATGAATTAGGACAAGGATACCTAACTTTGCTTTAAAAAAAAAAAAGGCCTGGTGTTAAGGAATAGTCACAATTTTTTTTTAGATTACTATATATACAAAGAAAGTCTGTATGTATGTGCTAAGATAATGATAAGATTTTATGCTAGACAAGTCTTTTCTTCTACATCCTATTTATTGGTACAATGCATTTCACCCATACCAGAGCCTGGATACACACGTGTGTGCATGCACACATGTCTATCCACACAATCTCTTTTTTACTATCTTCTATAAAAAGAGCATGCTATTGATTGCAGCTGACTGAGTTGCTAGAGTTGATATCTAAGCAACACTAACCCAGATAGGGATTAGCATTACATCAGACATCAGGCGAGAGAGTCTGGCAAAGTGCCAGCCTGTAAAAATGGAACACATTTGCGTCACTGTTCCCTTGGTAATGCTTCTTGGAGCCTTGTCAGCTGTCCCCTGAGGTTGTTTCCTTAATATGTCAACAGACATTCCTGAATCTTTAATGCTGAATAGCTCTTTTCCTCTTCCAAAAACACTTAGGTGACCGAGTAGCTAGTGTATCCTGTTGCTGTGATCATTTAAAAATGTCTTTCTTTCATGTAATAGGTGTTTGTTCTGTTCAAAACATTCATGGGGCTTAAAAAAAAAAAAAAAAAAAAAGGTTTGAATTTCTCCTACTCTGATACAGGGCTTTTTTTTTTTTTTTTTTTTTTTTTTTTTAAGAAACAGGGCAGCCAGCTTGGCATTTTGATGGTTGAGTCTGCTTTTTTTTTTTTCTTACTCAGGAAAACCCTCATTCCCTTGCCCAAACCCTCCAATTAAACTGCTGCACCGTGACATTTCAAAGAACAAAACCACTGGTTCAAAGCCCGGCTGGAATTTGCTAACATTTGCAAGTTGCTATCTGACCTTGCTCTGGGAGCACTGCTAAGAGAGCAACGTCAGGTTCAGGTTCAGGGCCCCCGGGTGCTGCATGCGCAGTGACCTCTGGCTTCCACAGATTACTAGCAAGCCCCAAATATGACCGAAAGATCCCTGAAGCTCAAATCAGACTACGTCAACACCCCTGGCAAGGCTGAAATCCCTTTCTTTATTTTCCCGAAAACTTGCTTTTTTTTTTTTTTTGGTCTCCATTTTCTTTCTCTCTTTCATATTTGGAAAGTTTCAGATTTGCCTGGGGGAAAGGTTACCTAAACCTCACATCTTCCCCTTGGGCTCCCCACGAGTAAACATAGCTGCTCTTCCTTTCAAAGCTCCCCCACCTCCTTTAATAATCCTCCAGATTGTTATGCAGTTGCTATAGCAGTTAATCACGGGTCTGTAATTCAATCTGTTTGGGCTGCTTAAACTTGGGCAGAACTCCTTTAGAGGAGCCATTTGCTTAGAGTGGGGGAGGAGTGAGGGGAGAGCTAGCTGGAGCATTAGTCAATGCACTTAATAATTACTGACCCTGATGGGGGCAGTTTGTAAAAGTAACTGACTCCTTGTATGAGCTTGGCCATCAGTTCCATTGATTAGGGACAGATTTGCCTCACAGCTGCTGCTGGTGAAGTCATGGCTTCCATACTTTAGAAATCCATTGAGGGCCCTGAAAACTCAGCAGCCTCAGAACCTTTTTCTAGCTCTGGGCCACAGAGAGTGATGCTTCCTTATTTTCTGACAGATGACGTAACAGTATTCTATTTCTATTCAGTCATTGCATAAATCCTAGAGCTTTTGCACCTGGGAATTTCGTGCTTAATCCTATTGAGATCTACTCACTCCAGGAGAAAGGAGAATGAGATGGTGAATAGTAAAATAAAAACAACATTAATAGTATCCCTCTCAAAACACAATCCATAATCCATGTGGTGAGGCAGAGATGGAGATGGCAATGATAAAAAATGCCAGCCGGGGTGATATACATTCTGAAATCTGTATGATCTGGCACCTCTGTGGGAGTTATGAAAATCAAGCTGATATTTGTAAATACATTTAATTAAGTTCTGATGATACATTTGATTGGATCAGCACCTGGCCACATAAATATTTTAGTGAATCTAAGAAATACACAAGGTTATAGCTGACTCTATAGGAATGCTCATGAAGATCAGTCAACATGGAAGTCAGGCATTCCTGGTACTGGCACCATTGGAAAACCCAGAAATAGCAATACTCGAACCTAATGGAAATTCTTTGACACAAGTGGCACTGACTACTAAATTAGGTAAATCATGAGTGCAGACTAAAGGTTTTCAATTTCTTATTACATACTAGTGTTAAGGTTCAAAAGGAGGGTTTTGGCCCCAAGAGGTTAGGGTCTCAGACCGGTGTCTCGAGGTGTCTCAAAAGAATTTGTAGGCTTAAAATCATCTCCAAGTCAAGGGGCAAAGTTTATTGTAATCATCACATCAGCTAAAGCAGCCTAAGTCCAAAAGAGTTTAGCAAAGAACCAGGAACAGGAGGGCAAATTTATAGGAAAAGATAGAGAGATCCAATTCTTCATGACACTGATATACTAATTTTATGGCCCAGAGGTAGAACTGAGGAGTGGTCTATTGTCTCAGGAACTTGATTATCACTGACCAGAAGATTATTTATCTATCTGACAATCTGCAATGTTGGTAGCACTATCCTAAAGCCCAAAGACTTTAGAATCATTGACAGATTGATTGTTAAAACAATAGCACTCTAAGGTCAGGGGACCTCAAAATTACTGCTATGTCTTCCATAGATGCTGTACCCTAACCCTAGAATGTAACAAAATTGGCAACATCTTATTCTTTATAATAAGATTGTTAGGGATCCAGTGGTGCTGGTCTTGCTATTCCTGGAACATAACACTATCTTCTGACCTAGGCTTTTCCACTGGCTGTTTCCATACCTGGAACTCTCCTTCCTTACCTCTGCCTAGTGGCTTTCCTTCATTCTTTTGAGTTTCAGCTAAATTCTTACCTTCTGCAAGAAGTTTTTCCCAGTCCTCCTTAACATTAGTATCTTGCCTCTGAGTTTATCTCCACTTTACCCTGAATCTATCTCCTTTGTACTTATTTTTGTAATTATTTGTGGTTGTTTGCCTTTTGCTTCCCCCAATTAGACTTGAGAACAAAGATAGTTTTTTTTTCTTTTGTCTTTTTGCTGTATCTCTAGCATTTAACACACTGTCTGACACATAGTAGGTCCTTCATAAATACTTATTGACTTGTCAACATAATCTTCATAAGTGCTATCTAGTAATGAAATGTATGAAAAGTATAAGTCTTAATGTCTCAGATGATTCTGTAAAGGAAATGGATATACTTAGAATGGAATTTCAAAAACCTCAATTTGGTGAGGTAAATTCAACTAATAATGCAACTCCATGCTAATTCAAAAAATCCTTGTATCTGGAATAATTCTCACAAACATACTCTTCTAAAATATTTGACAGAGGATATAAAAACATTTCAGGACTGCACATAACAGTATATGCTGGGACTATTGCCACAGTAAGGATTATATGAAATAGGCAGAAATATTTAGGAATGATAGGGAAAACCCTGAAACTGTCCTCTGACTTTGGGGGGAAGCTATGGGGGAACTCTTGAGAAACTCTCCTCTGGGGAGAGGCCCACCTCAGGGAATCCAGATAAAGTAGGTTCATTCTGTTATCTTGGTAGGACTAGTTGAACCCTCTATTGAGTTGAGTCCAGGACCACTCCCACTTAGTTTAAACTTAAGTGGTCTCATTTCAATTGGAAATCTAGGCCTGGGGGCAGTGACAACATTGAAGGAATTTCATTCACTTGATCTCTTATAAAAAAAGAACAATTTTAAACTCATAATTTGCAGAGGCCCAAGGTAGAATCATGCCTTGTCAAGGAAGCTCTCTTATTGGCATAGCTGCCTGTCAAGGCCCCTGCTCACTGTGAAGACATTTTCTTCTCAGTGTTAACACCTCTGTTTACTTCCCTGCCAGGACTTTGCCACTGAGGAAGTCAATCTCCTAGCAAAGTTGAATTCTGCAGTGCCAATAAAACTTCCTTTATTTATTGTTTAAATAAAACAAACTTTTCGGGTTCATGAATTCTTTCATGTTGAACCTGCCCTGACCAGAAGGGGATTCTCACACCTCAACTCTCTGCACTGCCACTAACCGCATCAGGAATACTATTTAAAGGTATCAAAAAACAAGGCAGAAGCAATTTAAGAAAATTTTTTGAAGACCTATGGAAAGATATTAATTGATTATATCAATATCTGGTGTGTACAATCAAAAATACATTACCAACTAAAGACAACAAAAAGAAACATGAAGAATTTAAAACAAAAAAATTTTAGAAATTCTTAATCAAATCCCTTAATCAGTGGTTAAAAATGAAAATTAAAAAAGGCAAAGCAAGGAATCAAAATATGTTAAAGAATAGAATAAACAATTAAACATTAAATAAAAAGAAATTTGAGAAGCAAACAAATTAGGAAAGAGAGAAAAACTAATAAAAATGAGCATAGAGAATATCTGATCAGTACAACACAATTAAAATCCAAGTCAGATCAAATGCAAAGCAAAAAGGTTGGATATTATTAATATAATAGCAGAATGGTTGTATCTAGGAAGTGTACTGAAATTCTAACTTCTCTTCAAAACTAGAAAGCATCAAGGCTGAATAAAATCCTAATTACTGGCTCAAATAATTCATAGTGGTACACAAATTACTAGCAAAGTACTTTACCAGCTTCCTCTCAGATGAAAGTCTGATCTTATCTTTCTTAAAAGAAAGCATCATATATTTATACCAAAAAATGAGAGCGCCAGTGAACCCATACAATATAAGCTCAATTAACATGCTTTATACAAGATATCAGTAGCTTATAATCTTCAAAAAAAATTCATAAGTACATACAAGAAAACTATGTATTGTTTTAAGAACAAAAAAAAAGTACTCTAAAAAAGTCCTGGGTGTCAAGAGTAACCCCTTATCAATTCAGTGACTATTAACAAACCAACTGAAAGCACCATAACATTTACATAGTCTTTATTAATTATCACCAAGCTTTTGACTCAGGTCTGCTATTGTGTCTTAGTCAGGTACTTTAAATATATAAAATAGTTCTAAGTAGAGCAAGAATGCTAAGAGTATTTGATGTCTACACAGAAGACTGCTCTTTGTTTAACTGGGCCACCAATATAATAACGTCAGTAACATTTGGTATGAAGCATGGCATCTTCCAAATAAGCAGTTTAAGTTGGCTATGTTTCTATTCAGGTTCAAATCCATTGTCATCCTTCTAAAATAGAATTTAAATTGACTTCTAAGTCAAAGGGAATTATGGCAAAATATTATACTAATCTTTTTATATAATTTTCTTTTTTTCTGTAAACTTAAACAGCATACATAAACATTTGACAGAAAAAGGCTTGTATAAGAAATCCAACATCTGATATTTCTAGTTTGTTTTAACTAGTATATACATATAGATATATAGATATATACTATAACATACATATTATATGTGTAAATGTATATATATATAATATGTCTATATATTACATATATATATAGACATATATATAATATGTCTATATATTATATGTGGCTGGAGTGATTGATTTACTTATTCCTATCCCATTTAAAATAAATGGGCCATAGACTAAGTGTGGAAAAGTCCTACAAATTGTAATGACATTTCACAACTTTGGCCAGGTCTCAGAAGTGCTCTGTATATTATGAAACTAGTTAAATCATATTCATTTAAGACATTGAGGAAAGCTGTGGGTTTTTAGCGTAGCTTTGAGAAGCAAAGATAGGATCGAACTATGGCAAAGAAAGGAAATATTGATGAGGGTCACTGGCCAAACTAGAATCTTGGAGGAGAAAGCCTAGGCTGAGGAAGGTCTTAAGAAAAAGTTGGTTCTTTCCTCAACTTTCCCTCACCCTTTATTCTTCCAGCTAAAATTCCTCCAGATCATATGACAGCAACATTTGCATTGGAAGCCAAAGATAGAATGGATATAGATTCTTGGCTCCATAAAGGAACCCAGGCAAAGAAACTACACCATGCCTAAAGGGAAACTTCTTCAAGTATCCAGGAGCTAAGAATTACCCTTTTGTCATGTGATTGCTAAACTTAAACACACTTCACTTGGATTCTATTTGTACTTGTAAGAGAAAATGTCAGAGTCATATGCCCATTGTTCTGCTATACTACTACGGGAAACATCACTTTGTGAAAGCTACTAAAGGTTGGATGACTAAAACAATTCTCAAATGATAATTTTGGGAAGAATCATTCCCATGAAGAGTCAAGCCAAATATGAGTTTGAAAAATAAATGACTGGTTTTTCCTGACTCAGTGAAAATATAGCAACAACCACCTTAGGCAAGCATATAATTGCTGTGGGAAATTAGGGTACCTTGAGGCATTTGGCCTCTAATTTCAGACCCTACCCAAAATGTTCTGACCAATAAGGAAGAAAAAGAAATGGCCAAGAGTAGGAAAACATACTTATATTGTAGAAATATTCAAAATGCAATATTTCATTCAGTATATAAAATTTAATTTAATAAAATTTTATTAATATATTATTTTTTCCCTAATGCACTGATCAGGAGTATTTTATTGGAATTGGGTTTGTATAAGACTTACCTACACTTTCCCAGGAATCTCGGCAATTAGGGCTTTATTGAATTGAAAGGTGACTAGAACAAGAGATGAGGTCCACTGCTGTGGTAACCATGAATCAGATAAGCTGAATCAGGAAAGAGAGTTTTAGTTTCTCCCCCAAGGGACTAGAAGCTGGGACACAAGAAAAACTAGAATATTTCCTTTTTTGTTTCCCAATCTCTCTTTTTCCATCATAACAATAGAGGGTGGCTGGCATTGGAGTTCAATGCTCTCATTTCCCTCTTTCCATTTTAAACCTGCTGCCTCAACCTTCAGAATGAGTCACCTGGCAAAGGGCTAGATGTCGAAATCAGAAGCCCCACAACTACACATTACCTCCAGAGACTGTTGTTTTTTGACAAACCCCATTCTCTCCCATGCCTGGGGCAGAAGCTGAGGAAAGAGTCCAGATGTATGGGAGAGACTTTCTGCAACCTTCATGGTGATAATGTTATATATGTATTGGGAAATGGGGGAACCCAAGTCAAAGCAAAAGCTATCTTCTAATTCTTGTTCTCTCTCCCTTCCCCTCACCCTTCTGGGATTATTTTGAACTTTTTTTTTTTCTCACATCCCCTCAAAAAGAAATGAGTACATATGTCATCCACATGTATTCAGATCTGAAAACTCATTCTAAAGCCTTTCATCTCTTGCTACCTCAGATTACTTCATTGTTGCCTTCTCCCTTCTTATTATTGTCTCCCTTTTTATGCTCCAGTCATGTTAAAAAAGAGAATAAACTACTTTATGTTAGCTTTGACCAGCAGATTATTGAGACAGAACAAGCACATGTCCATTATATGTTCAGAATTACAGCAATATTCAAAGGCGCTTCCTTGCTTCATATAGGAATTATTTGTTCTATTCTTTTATCTACTATCTAGTTACTAAAATATGATTTTAATTTCTTCTACAATTTTATAAACTTTTAAAAAGTAAACTATATAAACATGACACACATGGTTGTATGCTAGGCTCATTTTTCAAAAAAAAATTTTCCTAGGACAACTGGCAACAGAGGGTAGTATTACAAAGTGTCTCATAGGCATCTCTCTGGATTCCACACCTGTGAATAGGCGAGAGGATTACTCAGGATATGTCATAAGCCAAAACTAGAATAATGATCACTAGAAAAAACATCCTCTGAACTTTTAGGGTCTGTCAGAGAATCTAGAAGGAAAAAGTACAGTTACTAAAACTAAATTTAGGTACTGATTAAATGAATAAGGCTTTGGTGCTGGGTGTTTTAAAAATTATTTTTATTGCAAACTTAATAATCATAGATTAAATACAAACATTATAAAATTATAAGAATAAAAAAGATCGCACATGAACCTAAGATTTGTTATACAAAGTTTGCTTAAATAATATTGTAAACATAGTAAACATTATTACTAGACATAATATTACATTAAGCATATTAACTTTAATAAGGAAGTAACAAAATTGTGGTCTAGGTATTTGCCTCTGAACTTTATCCTTTTTTAGAAATGGTTTGTTTCTTTAATGTAATTTTTAATGCTTTGTTCATGACTTTTTCTTTTTCTTTTTTCTCCTCTTTGTATTACTCTTCTTCCAACTCACCCAAAAAAAAAGGGGGGGGGGTCCAATTTGTAACAAACACATATAGACATTTGGACCAGAAGAATCATTTTCAGAAGGATCTGATGTCAATTCAAATTTTTCATTGCCCCTGAAGTAATTGAATATTTTCAAAACAAATGGTGGTGGATGGTAAGCTTTGAAGAGAGACTAGCAACCTCTGGATGATAAAAGCAGCAGTGATAGTAAGGTATAAATACAGACATATAGCTTAAGAATGGGTCAGGAAGGCCAACTGATAAATTTTTAGTGTGTTTACACCTCCATTAATGTTCTCCAATGTCTCATGATGGCTTGAATTTTATCTTAGGTTCTCAAAGGCTGTGTCACCTAACCTGGGATCTCCTACATAAACTTATCAAGCCAGAAAGACTGACTCTGAGTACAATTCTACTAGTAGACTAATCCTGGGGCTTCTGTTTGTTAATCAAGAAGGATCATTCAACTAATTTTGAAGAGATTTGTCACCAAAGGGTTTGTCTCAAGATGATGAAATTTTGTTTTTGGACATAGAAACTTATAAAATAATTTACAGAGGAATAAAAGACATTATACTTTATGGTTCTGGAGGGATGGTATTACTCAGCTCCTAAAACAGGCATAGTGATTTAACATACATTGTAACCCAATCTGAAGAATAACTTTGTAACTTGATTTTTACTGTCCTTATCTCATCTGCTCATTCTACCAGAGGAAAGTCTTTAAATACTTGGAGTGAACATCCTCTAACTCACTAAAAGGTTTGAAACCCTTTGGTTACCCTCAACCTGGTTTTGCCCAAATGATTTACCAGGCTTCTTGGAATCACTAGTGAGAATTAGGTGGATCAGGTGGGCACCAAAGAGGAAAGCAGTCCTGTAAAGGACTTGGCATCCTTCATACCAGAAGTACCAATCTTCCCTGAACGCACCCAACAGACCATGAAGGCAGGTGACCTAGGTGTTATGGAGTGCTTAGAGTTTGATTAGACATGGAAAACACCAAGGTCATCTACTGCATCTCAAGTCATCACCAGTTGTCTTGACTTTACCCTGCCATTGGATAGGAGTGGCTCTAGAAGAGAGTGAGATTGATGAATGCACAATTCTGCCTCACTTAAATCCAATTTACCCACATATTAAAAAAAAAAAAAAAAAAAAAAAGACTGTCCTTATTTATGTACATAGGGAGAAAAAATATTGTATTCTCTTACTGTAACTGGCTGATTTTTTTTGGGGGGAAGGGCATTCCTTTTTTCTTTATTGTAATAATTGGAATTATTTAGATTTAAGAGGAAAATTAATATCTTTGTTTGTAAATCTGTTCAAAGGGAGGCCTCCTCCAACTGATTTCATTGGTAGCCCATCAGGTCAGAGCAGTTTTAGAAATTCACATATTCATTCATACCTATTGAAAGGTGAGAATTACTTCCTCTTATACCCTTCTTTTTACAAACATTTCTTTTTCATTACAAACTTAAGAAACATCATCAAACCAGAACATTTCTATCAAAAAAGAACAGAAAAGAAGTTTGCATACTCAATAGTGAACTTCTATCACAAATACTAAGTATCTATTCAATTGAACACAATAGTAACAAAACTGGCCTGCTTGTCTATTTGTGACATTGTAAATAGCTACATAAAGGTTTCCTTCTTGTTGTTTGTACCTGGCCACTGATAAACAAGAAAAACCTATTTACTAGGAAGATGCTTAGCATTCTGTCTCTCTGCAATCAGAGATTAAATTCCCAATTCACTGCATCTAAGATGAAACAGCTAATTATATACAGTAATTGCATCTAAAAACCTAGCTTTTGAATGACTGATGCAATCCACTGATTTAAATGCTGCTGAACCTCAGAAAGCAAAACACATATCTCTGGTTAAGGGTCATTATGGTTTTGGGTTGTTTTTTTTTTTTTTTTTTTAATTTTTATTAAGGAAGCAGTTTCACATATACAGAATGCCAGTGTCCTTTTTTTTGAGTAAAATATACACCTTCTTTTTTTTTTTTTTGGGGGGGGGGTAGTTTGATTATCTCTTATCACTGCCTAGTAATTGTTCTACTGATTGAAAGGAATTTGGAAAAAAATATGTTATCTATTTAAAGAAAGGTTAGTGGGAAACCAAAGCCTAGAAGCACAAATAATTCCAGGACTTTCACTTATCATTTTATTCATTAGTCATTAAAATTTATTCAGCCATTCGTTAGAATTAATTCTAAAAATTCATTATTCATTTCAAGCTTTTAGACAAAGGGTATATGCAAGGCACTAAGCCTGAGTCCTTACTGACACCAGTGGGTCTGCCATGGCCCTGAACTCCCCGTATGCTTGAATTTCTGAAGGATGCTCTATGAAACTTTCTCCTAACTTTATTGCTAGTTGAGGCTTTTGGAATTTTTTCAATTGGATGAAAAATGAAGGAAGTTATGTCAGATGAATCATTTCACTGTGTGTTGCTTTACAGAATCGCTTCCCCTAGATAATTAATAAAAGATTGACAGGAAGACTGTCCCCAGAATAATTAGTAGGCAGTTTGAGAACAGGAACTTTTATTTTCTTCACCATTGAGTCAAATTTAGCTTCTAATTTTCTGACATTTGAGGATTTTGACAGAGAAAGAGACAGACTTAGAGCTACTCGAAAGCTGTTACTTGTTAGGTTACAGTGTATAGAGTTAAGAGCAACAATTCCCAGTTCTCCTTATCATAAAAACGGTATGGAAATTCTGCCATGTGACCTTCCCTTTAAGAGTTCCTGACAGACTGTTAAAGCTTGCTTTCCCCAGAATCACTTGCCTCTTCACACCGTTTTGGCATTTCATAGCTCTGATTCACATCTTTATAATGAGAAAAAGTTTCCAGTTCCTAGGCAAGCAAGTCAGGCAGTGCTAATTTAAGTGGCATGTGGTTTTCTCTAATAAAAATGGAGCAAAAAAAAAAAGTTTTCAGGGCCTCTGCAAGATGGATCTTAAGCCTTACCCAATTTATGGTGCTCATTCTTATAGCCTAGGCTTTATCTAATTGTCTTGAACCTAGCAAACCACAGACATGGAATAGTAAACTAGTTTTCCCAGTTAATCAAAACGTTGAAAAGATTGATCTTCCCTGTTTTTTCTCAAAAAAGTTTAGGTTTATTTTAAGGACAGTTGTTTTTGAAAGCTATCCCTTCTCATTTCAGTTTTGCTTTGGTAGAAAAATATTGTCAAAACTAAAGAGCCTTAAAAACTGTGTCAGTTTGCTTAAAAATATTCTTATTATTTTAATGTTTCCTCAAATTGGACCTGAGATAATCTCTTCTATTGTTAGGAATCTTTGAGTTTTTCCCTCAAACAAGACATTCCAACTTAAGACTGGGTATTTTCATCCTCTGTCCGCATCCCTAGAATTCTCTGCTTTTTAATCTCTCTGCCTCATGACTTCCCTGGCTTCCCAGAAGTCCCGTCTAAAATCCCACTTTCTACAAGAAGCTTTTCTCATCTCTCCAAATTATAATGCCTTTTTGTTGTTTATCATTTCCAATTTATCCTGTATGTAGCTTGTTTGATCGTAGTTGTTTGCATGTTGTTTCCTCTGTTAGACTGTGAACTGCTTGAGGTCAGGAACTGTCCTTTGTGTTTCTTTGTAACCTCAGAAGCTAACCCATACACAGTCTTCTGTCTTTCCTAAAACTACCATGAAAAGTCTCCTTTAGGTCAAGGGTTCTTTTGAATCATGAATCTTTTTGCAATTCAGTAAAGCAGGTGGATCACTCCTCAGAATAATGTTTTTTAAAGCAATGAAAAAAAGGTTTATAGGATTAGAAAGAAAAGCAATTATATTGAAATGTATTTATCAAAAAATTAAAAACAAAAAAATAGCTTAAGAACACCTATTAAAGGTCTTTTCTTCTTTCTTCTTCTTCTTCTTCTTCTTCTTCTTCTTCTTCTTCTTCTTCTTCTTCTTCTTCTTCTTCTTCTTCTTCTTCTTCTTCTTCTTCTTCTTCTTCCTTCTCCTCCTCCTCTTCTTCCTCCTTATTCTCAATATGTTTTCCTAGACAAGTTTTCCTTTTATATCTTCTATATTTTTCACTGCCATCCCTACCAGATAGCCAACCCTTTTAAGAAATGAGGGGGAAGGTTTAACAAAACTAAAGAATTTTTAAAAGTCTGGTTATATGTAGCATTCCATCTTCATGGTCTCCTACTTTGCACATCTCTTTTGGGTGGGAGGCTAAATTTGGTCATTATAATTTTGCAGCTTTCAGTTTTGATTCCTTTGTTATTGCTGTCATTGTAATTTCCATTTATATTGTTATAGGCACTGTGTATGTATATTTTCCTGGTACTGTTTGTTTCACTCACTATGCTTCTCTGTATTTATCATGTTCATCATTTTTTACAGCTGTGGGAGACTATTCTGCAAAGAAAGGATTCTGAACCCAATCTAATGGCTTATCCCATTTCCTCTGTGAGTGTCCCTCTCCCTTGGTGCTCCACCAACATATTTTTTTTTCCCTTTGGCATCAACTGTCTGTGGTCTGGGTCTTTTCTGCCTTCATCTCCAATCACTGATGAGGATTTGCAGCCCCTACTGCAATGCTGACTAATCAACAGAGAGAAAGTCTTTCCTTTTCTTAATTATTTCTGACTTAACTTGTATAAAACTTGTTTGTATACTGTTTACATGTTGTCTTCTCCATTATATTATGACTTCCTTCTGAATAAGAATTTTTTTATCTTTCTTTGTATCACCAGTCCTTTTTTTTTTAATTTAAGCTTTTTATTTTTCAAAAGATATGCATGAATTCAATATTAACCCTTGCAAAACCTTGTGTTCCAATTTACCCCCTTCCCCCAACCTCTTTCCTAGATGGCAAGTAGTCTAATATATGTTAAACATGGTAGAAATAGATGCTAACTCAAATATATACATACATATTTATACAATTATCTTGCTGCACAAGAAAAATCAAATCAAACTAGAAAAAAATGAAAAAGAAAATAAAATGGAAGCAAACAACAACAAAAAAGAGTGAAAATGTTTTGAATCACACTTAGTTCCCACAGTTCTCTCTCTGGCTATAAATACCTCTCTTCATCACAAAATCATTGGAACTGATCTGAATCATCTCATTGTTGAAAAGAGCCACATCCATCAGAATTGATCATCATATAATCTTGTTGTTGCTGTGTACAATGATCTCCTGGTTCTGCTCATTTCACTCAGCATCAGTTCATATAAGTCTCTCCAGGCCTCTCTGAAATCATCTGGCTGGTTGTTTCTTACACAACAATAATATTCCATAACATTCATATACCATAATTTATTTTTTAAATAACTTTTTATTTACAAGTTATGTACATGGGTCATTTTACAGCATTGACAATTGCCAAACCTTTTGTTCCAATTTTTTCCGTCCTTCTCCTCACCCCCTTCCCTAGATGGCAGGATGACCAATACATGTTAAATATATTAAAGTCATATACTATATTTATTCAGCCATTCTTCAACTGGTGGGCGTCCATTCAGTTTCCAGTTTCTTGCTATTACAAAAAGGGCTGCCACAAACATTTTTTGTTCATGTGGTTCCCTTTCCCTCCTTTAAGATCTCTTTGGGATATAATCCCAGTAGAAACATTTCTGGGTCAAAGGATATGCATAGTTTAATAACTCTTTGAGCATAGTTCTAAATTGTTCTCCAGAATGGTTAGATCCCTTCACAGTTCTACCAACAATGTATCACTGTCCCAGTTTTCCCACATCCCCTCCAACATTTGTCATTATCTTTCCCTATCATTTTAGCCAATCTGAGAGCTACATAGTAGTATCTCAGAGTTGTCTTAATTTGCATTTCTCTAATCAGTGGTTTAGAGAACCTTTTCCTATGACTAGAAATGGTTTAATTTTCTTCATCCTAGTGGGTTTTTTTTTTTAAACATCTGCAGGTAAGCATGATTTCACTTTGATAACATAGAATCACCTCTGTGATGTCATGGCATTACCTCCCTTATGTCATGGTCCATTTAGAAAATGAAGGTCAAAAAAAAAAATAAACAAATAAATCTCAATGTAATACTGAAGTGTAATGCCTGGCATATAATAGGTGAATAACAAATGCTTTTTGACTTACTTTTATATCCCTTGCTAAACTCCTTATGCTATTACTAGACCTGAATTTTCTCATCCATCCTATTAAAGGTTTGAATTAGATAATCTCTTCTATTGTTAGGAATCTTTGAGTTTTTTCCTCAAACAAGACATTCCAACTTGAGACTGGGTATTTTCACCCCCTGTCCCATCCCTAGAATTCTCTGCTTTTTAATCTCTATCTCCTGATTTCCCCGGCTTCCTGAAAGTCCCAGCTAGAATCCCACTTTCTATAGGAAGCCTTTTCTCATCTCCCCGAATTATGTCTTTTTGCTGTTTATCATTTCTAATTTATCCTGTATGCAGCTTGTTTGATCATAATTGTTTGCATGTTATTTCCTCTGTTAGACTGTTAACTACTTGAGCACAGGTACTGTCCTTTATGCTTCTTTCTAACCCCAGCACTCAGCTCAGTGTTTGGCATATAGTAAATGCTTAATTAATCAATAAATCTTTATTGATGCCAGGCATTATGTTAAGCACTAGGAATACAAAAAGAAGCAAAAACTGACCCTACCCTCAAGAAACTTACAATCTATTGGGTGAGACGCATACATATACACACATGCACACACATATCAATCAAGCTACATACAAGATAAATAGAAAGCAATTAACAAAGGGAAAGCACTGGAATTAAAAGGGGTTGGGAGAAGGCTTCCTATAGATAGGTGAGATTTTAGTTGGGACTTGAAGGAAACCCTAGAGTTCAGTACAAAGAGTAAGATGAGAGAGCATTCCAGGTATGGAGATTAAAGTGATAGAATACCTGGTTGAGAATAAGTGTCTTGTTCGTGGGATGTTGAGATGCAATGTCTTGCTCATGGAACAGCCAGGAAACCAGTGTCATTGGTTTGAAGAATACGATGGTATAAGACTGAAAATGTAGGAGGCTTATGAGAGGCTTTAAATGTCAAACAATGCATTTTGTATTTACCCCTGGAGGCAATAGGAAGCCATTGGAGTTTGTTGATTGGATCTGTGTTTTAGAAAAATCGCTTTCATGAATGAATAGAGGATAACTCTGTCTCCAGTAGAGCAGGGTGAAGTGGAGAAAGACTTGAAGCAGGCAGACCCACCAGCAGGATTACTGTAACAATGACCTGAACTAGAGTAGTGACAAAGTCAGAAGAGAAAAGGTGGCCTTTTCAAGAGATGTTGCAAAGGTGAAATAAATAAACAGATCTTGGCGATAACCTGGATATTGAGAATGAGAAATAGTAAGGAATCTATTCTGACTCCTAGGTTGTGAGCCTGAGAAACTGGGAAGATGATATTGCCATATATAATAATACAATTTATTGATTGACTATACTTCTCCTCCCTGATGGAAATTTACTTATCTTGAATCTTTTTTCTTCAGATCAGGTTCTCTGTTCAATTCAAGTTGACATTAGACTAATCTGATCAAGTAATTGGTGGTCATGAAAGAAGAGCTAGTTGAGACACAGCCTCCCTCCCCCAGGGTTCTCCCTCACTTGTTAGGTGATACCAAATACTCATTTGAATAGTGGCCTGGAGACAATCCTTTTGCCCTACTTGCCTGTAATAGGGGAAATTTTAAGATAGATTAGAAGGGGGAAGCATCAAAGATGCCTCAAGGATGTAAAAGGATTGGAGGAAGTGGAAGTGCAGAGTTAGTATTAGGAGGCAAGCAGACCTTTTCATTCAATGCTTTTAGAATCACATTGTATAAATTGCTGTTGGCTAGAAAGTTCTTGAAGATGGTCATGGTATCCCCAGATTTCCAATTTGAGAAAGGTGACAATCAATGAACAAACCTTTATTAAATACCTACTATGTGCCAGATATTGTCCTAGGTACTACAATAAAGATAGAAATGAAACAGTCCCTATCCTTACCAAACAGTTAATCAATAAGGTCTTTATTAGGCCTATGTATTGGGATTCAAATACAAAAAATGAAATGATAATCTTAACGAGCTTGGGGAAACAATAACACACACACACTTTTGTGTGTGTTTGTGTATGTGTGTGTGTGTGTGTGTGTGTGTGTGTATGCAAAAGAGAAACGGAGACAGAGATATACAGAGAGATTTATCTATACAATCCTTCCTTTTCTTTAAGATGAAGGAAGGACTGCTTCCTATATGAAGCTGTTTCTAATTTCCCCAACTGCTGGTCATCCCTCTCAAGTTACTTTGTGTTTTAACATCTTATAATTTTTAAAAAATTCTCTTTATATTTATTTTGCTTATACTTATAGCGATCTGGATAGTGGATAGAGAGCTTCCTCAGACTCATTGTAAAGGTATGAATGAAACCACCTCACCCCATTTTAATCTTGATACCATAACTAGATATGATCATAGATTTTAGACTGTTTACAAATATATCTTTTGAATTGGCCAATGTTGGGTATGGGGAGCTCTTGAATATAGGAGCTTCCTACCAATGTGGGTTTACACCTCTAAAATTTATAGCCTTAGACAGCTGCCTAAAGCACTGAAAGGTTAATTATCTTGTCCAGTCATACACCCAATATGTGTCAGAGGGAGGTATTGAGCACAGCTCTTCCTGACATAGCTCATGTAAACTCTGAAGATTCATATTTCTATCCCCATTCTCAGATGAGTCTCGGGTTCCTAGGATTCATTTCATCTTCCCTTCAGTGTTAGATACCTTTGAGGAATCAGGCAGGAGTGATTTTCTAATGACTGAGATGCATCTTCTCTTCCCTTCCAGATCATCAGTCAAAAATGATTTTAATCAACCAATCTTTAATAACTTTTTTGAAATATATATTTAACAAGGTGGCACTAGAAAATATTCCCCACAGATCCATGGCACAATTTCCAACAAATACATGTACAATAGGAGAAAATGTGGCAAAAGGGTATGTCACAACTCCTGGTTGCTGGAAATTCTCCCTCCCCCACCTCATTTGTAGGGTGCTCAAGAAGTTCCTCCATGGCAAATCTGTACTTTAAGGGACAGGTCAATTCTCTGAGAGCCTCCACAGCTGTGGATCATAACATCTGAAGGAGTTGCAAAGCAGCCTTTCCTGACACAGGTGTTGCAGACTGGGAATGAGATAAATTGGAGGCAGAGGGAAGAGGAGAGAGGTCAGAGAACAGTGACTGCCTCTTAGTCTCCTTGTATCGTCCTCCCACATGAGGAGATCTATTCTGCAGGTCTGGGTTGAGTCTCCAGCAACCACTGTCAGGGCCTCCCTATTACAACATCTGGGTCTACCTGTCCTTGACTTCTGATATAGATCCTGCCACCAGCTGCTCTTGGAATCTAGCTAGGGCACTCATGGAAAGTTCAAAATCTTTCAAATTCTTGAAAGCTTGCCAAAGGAGAAATTGTAGCCTTTCCTCCAATCCCTCCCCTGCCCCCCTCATATCAAAGATGTCCTGGAAAAATAACCATTTATTAAGCATTATTATGTGTCAAACATTGTACTACATGAGGGAGATAGTATTAATAAAAAGAAAGTATCCCCCTATCCCATACAGAGACAAAGAACTTGCATTTAACAGGGAAGAGGGGGAGGATATAACATTAAAAAGGAGGCAGAAAAGGGTGAAGTAGGACATTAGATTGTACCCTAGAACACCTTGTTTTTGAAACTAGGCAGAGAAGTACCTGCCGAATGGAGGTATCTAGAGCCCCAAATCTGCTCTCTATAAAGGAAAATATTTTTGAGAAATTTAATACTCCATCCTCTAGCCTTCCGATCAAGGAAAGAAATGACCAAAGGCAGTTGGTATCTATCAAGGCTTGACTTAGCAGCATAGTGATGAAATTTGAAGCAATGAGTTTAACTAAGCTATCACTTGGTCCAGCTTCTCAATCGAATCCAGTTCTAACTAGCTTTTTGTAATTTATGAACAACTCTTCAGGTGTGGCCACATTTCCCCAGTCTATCCAAACATTTTTCTTTTGCAATATGCTCCAATTCAAAGGACTTGTTTGTAAATAGTCTATAAAATCTATGATCTCATCTAGTTATGGTATCATGGTTAAAATAAGGTTTCATTCCCATCCTGACATTGATTCTAATCTTATCTACTATCTACTATGATAGGCTTGCCTCTTTGTTTAAGTATTTACAGAAAAAATATAAGGAAAATAAATAAAAACAAGTATAAAGTAGTTAAATCCAAAGTGAATTTAAGGAATGATGGTTCTATTGATTGGGGAGATCAGGAAAGGCTTCTTGTAGGAGACAGTATTGAACTATATCTTAAAGAAAAGGAAGGATTTTATGATTTGTCAGAAAAATTATTGTAAACATATGAAATAAAATATACAGAATGACAAAAGGAATCAATTACATGGAAATACAGGTATCAAAAATATATTATTAAAAACAAGTTCAGGGACTCCAGATCAAACATTTCTGATCTAGTCCATCCTCTTCCTTTCATCAATAAGAAAATTGAAGTACACATAAGTTACATCATAATATCTTACATGATATGGCCTCATAGTAAGTGATATATACAGGACTTCTAAGCCTCCCCTACAGTGTTCTTCCTAATCTCTCATGTGTATCCAATAACAACAAGGATGGTGTGGCTGACTGCTTATTTATTATAGTAGCTATTGGCTCAATGTATATACACACACATAGACATGTACACACATACATATATACACATATTGTATACATATATATAGATAGATAGATAGATAGATAGATTTTTGAAATACTAGGTAATTTTCACTGATATTTATCTTTTCAGAAAAATCAGAAACTCCCTTTCACTTTTGGGTGTTTTAAGATAGATGGTGTATCACTGGACCTTATTCTTAGGGCATGTACCTAGCCATTCAGGTATCTAGGTGGCAAAACAGACAGAGAGTTGAGCCTAGAGTCAGGAAGATATGAATTCAAATCTGGTCATAAATACATAATAGTCATATGACTCTGCACAAGTCATTAAACTATTTTTCTCAGTTTCCTTGACTACAATAAAATAGGCATCATAATTGCACCTACCTTTAAGGGTTGTTGTGAAGATCTGATGAAATAATATTTATAAAATATTTAACATAGTCCCAGCAAGATACTGGGCATTATAATATTGCATATTCCTTTCCCATTCCTACCCCCAATGGCTTTGATGGAAAGATCAGGAAGCAATTAGGCATTATTTTTAAAAAGGGTTCAGTGGGAGTGAAACATGGCCTCACTGGTGCTTGTGCTTTGACTCTAGGGAGGAGTGAAGATGGAGCAGAAATGTCATGAAACCTCAAATGACTCACTTTGTTTCAGAGTGGGGCTATATATCCAAGAGGATTGGTCAGTGAGACATGAGAAATGTCCTCCTCAGCTGACTTTAAAAAGAGTGAATCTGTCCTCTAGCACATTCTCTCTTCCTGCTGGCTGAGCATGTGAGGGATTCTGTGAGCTTTGTCTTGCACTTTCCCTCCACTGATGTTGGTTGCTCCCACATGGTAGCTAGAATATCTCTTGTCTGCTCATCCCTGAACTTCCATTTTTGGTTTAGGTTCCTTATACCCTGAGAATAGGTGACTCAACAGTAATAATAAGGGATAAAATTTCTGGGAGTTATTCCCTTAAGCAGATAAGAGTTCCTCAGTTAATGCTAGCTTCATAATAAGAAGTACCTCTCTCAGCTATTACAATGTTTCTTGGAGAAGAAGATGATCATCCACAGGAGAAGGAGCTCAAGCCTTGGACTGGTTTGACCAAAAAATATGCACTTTGAGGGAGTTATTTAGACAGAGTAGAGCTGAGATGAAGGTAAAATGGTTGTTCTGGTGTCCTACAAAATATTGCATGTTTGATGCTTTAAGTATCATTTTGCAAAGATATTATAATAGTATAGTATAATATTATTATATTACATACAATACAATAGTATAATACTATTGTATTACATTCTCAATCATTATCAATACTCATGACTATTTTGTATTTTGAGTCACTTCTTAATAAATGAAGAGCTATTTTGTATTTGATCTATTTTATACATTGGGTAAAAATCTAATTCTTTTTTGGAAGGAGTCCCTAGGTATTGGCCAAACTTAGTTTATCTTTAAGTGATATTTTTCTCCCTAAGGCTCCTAGATAAGTATGAAAAGAACCAGGAAACACAGGAAGAAAAAATTAACCTTTTATTTAGAGCAGTGGTTCTCAAAGTAAAGTCCAGAGATTATCTGGTGATCTCTGAAACCCTTTCAGAAGGTCTGCAAATTCAAATTAATTTTTTTTCTAATATGGTAAATATCTATCAATATAACCCACATAAACAAAAATTCTTCAGACAGATCCTCAATAGTTTTTTTAAAATAGTATAAAGATAGTGAAAACAAAAGTTTGAGAACCATTGATTTAGAGTTTAGGTTCTTCTAAGGACTAAACCTATATCTACTCAGGTGAGTGCAGAGCTAGGACCCCTTATTGGAAGGAGCAGTACAATGGTCCATCAATAGGGTCTGTTATTAAACAGTGAAAAGAAAGATTTTTAGGGTCTATCTTTAGTTATATTGAACATAATATACAATTTAAATTCATTGATGAAAAAATTCAGCACAGTGATCATTTCTAATTCTAATAGTGCTTTGTTTTTTCAAATGCTATATTAAGAACAAACTTCCACCTTTGAATTCTCTAATTTCTCCTATGACTCCAGTACTTCTTGAGCTTAGTAAACCTTAGTAAAGAAAGAGGGATAGAATCTTTTCAAACTGATTATGCCCATTCTCCAAGATTCTGCTTTCAGGTTTATTTCTGTCTACATGTTCTTTTCCTTAACAATCCCATCTACTCTCACAATTTCAGCTATCACCTCACCATCACCATCACCATCACCCTCACCCTCACCATGATCCTGCATCTATAATTCTAGTCCTTTCCTCTCTCCATTCCTGAACTCCATAACTACATTCTTTCCTGAACAACATTCCCTGGATTTCCTGGCAACACCTCGACTTCCACAAAACTCATCTTTCCCTCCTGGTTTCCATATTTCTATTAACAGTACTCTATTTTTTCCCAGTTATGTAGCAACTCTACCTCTAAACTATCTCCTGATTCTATCTTGTCTTCTCCATTTTACTTACTCCTCCCTAGTTCAAGTCTTCATTAATTCTCACCTGGGCCATTGCATTGGTCTCTTACTGGTTTTATCATTACAATTTTACACCAGAAAGAAATCTTAGGATCAATTATAGGATCATGATAGATGTGTGTATATGTATGCATATGGGTTGGTATGTGTGTGTATGTATGTGTAGTGCCTACTAGGTGCAAAGATTATTTTAAACAAATATCAAAAACCTTGTAAGATAGATGTGATTATCTCCATTATATACTTGAAGTAAAGATTAAGGATCACACTGTTAGTATCTGAGGTTGGATTTGAGCTCAAGTCCTCCTGACTCCAGAATTGGTGCTCTATTCATCATACCATCTTATTCATACCCCATATCTTATTCATTTTTATTTATTTGTTTATTTAGATAGGTTTAAGCGACTTGCCCATAGTCACACAGCTAGGCAATATTAAGTGTCTGAGGCTAGATTTGAACTCAATTCCTCCTGACTCCAGGGCCAGTGCTACATCCATTGTACCAGCTTACTGCTCCTGTCTTATTCATTTTTAAATTTCCTCATAGTGCCTCTCACAGAATCAGAATGCCATAAATATTAG
Source organism: Antechinus flavipes (assembly GCF_016432865.1). NCBI lineage: Eukaryota > Metazoa > Chordata > Mammalia > Dasyuromorphia > Dasyuridae > Antechinus > Antechinus flavipes. The sequence continues at coordinate 97,143,157 of NC_067401.1, forward strand.
CCTATATTTTTTGTACCAATGGTAAAGTTTTTCTGTCAGTCATTCAGGCTCAAAATTTTAAGAATCATCCTTGATTATTTTTTTTTAATCTACAACCAGTTACCAAGTACTATTGATTCTTGCTTTAAAATGTTTATTACGTTTTTGCCTCTCATTATATTCCCACTGCCTTCACCCTGAGCCAAGAAGGTCCTTACAACTGGGCTACTGCAATTGTCTCCTGCTCCATCTTTTTGCTTCTAGTCTCCTTGTCTAATTTGTCCTAGGTAGGGTTAACAGGTTAATCCTTTGAAAACATTGTACTTGTTATGAGCCTGGTCAAAAAGTTTGATGGCTTTCCATTGTTTACTGAACAAAGTGAACTTCTAAAAAGATAAGTTTTAGATGAATCCCAAGAATTTGCTTAGAGAGGCGGAGGAAGAAGAGAGAGGAGAGGAGTCAGCATCAGGCTTAACCAGATCTCCTTGCTTTATGTCTTTTATTAGAGGAAGTTTTTCTGGCTTCAAAGGGCCTGGAGTTGGGATGTGCAAATAAATGTTTAAATCTAAAAAGAAGAAAAAAGAAAAGAAAAGGGCAAAGAAAAGATAAAAGTATGTAGAGCATACTGTTAAGTTTAACCTACATTACTGATATCTTTTCCATCACTTTTTTAATTTTAGAAAAATCAACAAAACAAGTCAAGCCTTGATTTGTAGTGTTTGCTGATTTCTGAATTATAAATTTTATCCTGAAAATTTAACAATCAATTCTCCCCAGCTGGTTAGAATTGGTTCCACCATACCTTTGGATACTAGACTTCCCATATTCTCATTATAAATGAGATCCTAAATGAAATCCCTAGATCAGTTGGCTTCAGTATGTGTGGGGAAAATTGTGGACTAGATGGACACAGATTTACCATGCTTAAGGGGAATTTCTTGAGAATTTTAAAAGAAGAAGAAATTCTAGTAATCAGAAGCTATGTGAGTTATGCATTAGCCACATGTGTTCTCTAAGTTTAGTCCTTCTTACCAGGGACTCTATATGTACTTATAGGAGAAGGTGTCACAAACTTTGTGGGAGGAGGGAGGTTGAGGGGATGGTATCTATTCTAATCATACCATTTTATTTGGTATAAATATTCTTATTATTATAGAACTTTAGGAAATACCCTTTCTAAAAGCTACTTAAGTGGCTCACTGACCAAATTGATTTTTAACTGATGATCTTGAAGAATAACACACCAATAGAGGCTTAAAGAATCACCTGAAACCCTTAGAAGATGGGGAGCGATAGCCAACCTGATTCTAGTCATCATCCAACTCATCAATAAAAATGAAATTTGGGATAAGAATTCTCAGAGTTTTCATGAGTTCTACAAACTTCTTTTAAAGTCTAATTTGACCTTCATTTCCTTTACAAAATCTTTCCTACAGGTTCAGCTCTCAGTGATTGCTTTCTTTCCCAAATTCCTATAGAGCCTATTATCTTGACTACTCACGGGGTAACTTTAAAAGAAAAACCATACAGATCTAAATAGCTATAATAGAAATATATATACATACATACATATCTACAAATTAACTATGATAAAGAAAAATAATTAAGTATATTGACATTCAGTCAACCTTTTTACATCTTTAAAAGATTTTTAATATGCAATGTGCTCTCCTTTTGCTGAAGTCACTTGTTTTTATACTATTTGACATCAAATTCAGAAGAGTTTGAAATATATTCTTTTTTCATTATGAAGAATTTTTGTCATATTGGATATTAGTGTATCTTTGAGGAACAGAACAAGTCTAAGATTAATTATATTCCATAGGTTATAACTAGGCATATCATAAAAGCATGTTTGTTTCTATTTCTTGACTACATGTCTTAACCTTTTGTTAAAGGTTAAGTGTAAGACATATGGTAAAGTATAAGACATATTGCAATACTCTATTTTCATGTAGGAATTTTTGTAATTTTGGAACAATTCTGTTTCTCCTTCTCAATCATATAATATGTTTATCTAAGTTCATCATTTTTTCAATGAGGGCAAGACTTCTAGGTTCACTGGAAGTACAAAATTCCTAAAACATCTTTGGATGGATATTTTACAGACTAATAATCATGCCCAGATCTTGCACTTACCTGGAATCTTCACAATAGGTTTGGCTTATTCTTCAATGAAAAAAAAGTGAATTTCATTAATACATTTTTCCAATATTCAATGCAATCTTTGCATTGTCCTGTCCATGACTAGAATTTTTCCTTTATAAAAATGGTTAGCAGCCATTTTTCTTTTTTCAAACTGCCTTCTCACTGCTCTTCCAAATTCAAGAAACATAAGCCACATTGTAGAAGAATCAATAATCATCACTCTAGTTGATAGTACCCTTTGAATATCTTACCTTTCCCCCCTGTGTACTATTTAGACTATTTTGCCGCCATAATTTGTCAATTCTTGGAGTTTTGGTATTTTTTCTGTTGTCATTTTCAGCTGTTCTTTCCTTTGTGCGTTAGTGGGACGCATGCTGTTTCATTGTGGGCTTGAATTCCTTGAAACACTTGACTTTCCCAGACCAACAGCCACTGTTAGATCTTTAGTGGTCATTAAATTATGCTCTTTAAGATCCATAACTTTTGCATGTTTCTTTGGAGCAATATCCATTCTTAAAAACCACAGAGCTAAAAATAAAACAAAAGAGATCAATTAAACACATGTGTATAATGCAGTACTCAACTGACAGAGAACTAACTAAAGGTCAGGAAACCAGCTCCACCCAGTTTCATATGACCAAGCTCAGATTTTTTTAGTTAGCCTAATGTCTATAGAAGTACACGCATAGGACCATTTCTTTCACAAAATGAAACCATATCAAAAGTGGTGTTGTCCCAAATAATTCACATATGTTATCTTTTGTTTACTTCTAGAAAGTGTTCCAAGTCTCTTAGGGTAATAAGGTATGCATGGATGCTTGTAAATGGATTGCTTATGTGAAAGTGTTGTCACTAAAAATTTTGGGGAAACTGTTTCCTTAGGAACCCTAAATTTATTGCCCTTCTGAGAGGAGTCTAAGCCAAATAGTGAAGCTATGAGTATAGACAACTTCAAAATTTTGGGGAAAGTGGAACTCAAAGGAGAAGGAAATTTTACATTGATTAGATATCTTGTCTGTATATATATATATATATTTAGGTGGGATATAAGCTATTCTATAATGGATATATTGTTACTTTGCAAAGGAACTGAAGACCCTTTTGTCCACATTTGTGAAGACTTAGAGATGAGCTTTATTCAGGACATCCTGAAATTTCCCAGTGACATCTTTGGATGAAGGCCCCTGCCCCATCTCTCCCAAAAGAGTGATTTTTGGGAGGGGCTGTTCTCAAGACTGAACTTGATCAGTATAGCTCTCACTGCCTAGCTTGTTTTATTATTTTTTAGCTCATGTTGCTGCCACCCAGAGTTGTTTTTGAGAAATCTCAGAATGTCCATTTGAACACACACACATATATGCACACAATACATATGTGTAAGCTATATTAATTGATTTAATGACATATACATATATACGCACATGTTAAATACATATGTATGTATAGTAAATAAACATATTAATACATATGATATATATTTGGGAAGAAAAACATACATATGTGTGCATGTGAATTATATGTACATAGCTATCCATATCCATATATGCTATGTTTATGTTTATGTAGATTAAAATTCTATGTATATATATGTGTGTATATGTGTATATAATGTCCTAAAAGTCTGTACAATTTAGAGCCTTTGGGGATACCTTGTATAGAAATACTTATGTACATACATGTACACATGTGTGTATACCTAATGGATAAGTGAGAACTTCAAATTACCTATGGAATAAATTATAATGGGAAACTGCTACTGGTACATATATAGAGTGCAATAGATGGCATCTGAATGTGAGACTCGAAGACTCCTTCCATTAGAGTCATTCTATTAGAGACATGTGTGTGTCTTGGAGAGCCTATGGAACATGGATAGACATTCCGTCACTGGTTCTGGTTTGTTGACTATATGGTGAAGAGGAAACTATTTGGTTAAATGCAGAAGCATTTAAAAAGACCTGTTAGTCTTGGCCTGAACCTTTTGGCCATTTTCAATTGAATTGTACTCTAGTGGTGTGATCTCTTTGCTTATAGCATCTAATGAGAGGCAATGATAGAAAGGGGAAAATCTTGAGTTTTTTTTTCTCTTCTAAGACCATGGGAACTCAAAAAAAATAGGCCTCAGCCCTTGGCTCTTTCATTTATTCCCTTAATTTGTAAGAGATGAACACCTTCAACCTTGTGAAATCTGAAGGTCAGGAGAGTATTCCAGTTTCCAGAGATGGTATAATGTCATTCCTAAGGAGCGTGGAGTGACCTTTGGAAGAAATCCCATTCTAGCCATAACTGAGATAACTCATCCAATAGAGATGTCACCTTTAGATATAACCTTGGTAGGACCAATACTACACAAGAACTGAGCTAAATTGAGTCTATTTCCTTTAGAAATCAAGAAGAGATAGGGGAAATTGTGCCCCTGAGGTATTGGAATAAAATGTAAGTTTGTACTTGTTTATATCTTTGGAAGCAATGGCTCCTTTGTAAAAGTTAATGTTGGGTAGTTAAATGAAATCAGTATGCGGTAACAACTCTTCAGGGTTATTCCTCAGTTCTCTGAGGAAGATATAGGCCCCTGGCTCCAGGAGAGTAAGGTATAACAACTAACATATAACATAATAACTAAAAGATAATAGGATAGGTGATGGATAACTTTATCTTGCTTGATACTCTTATTGTTGTGGATAATTGGTGAAGGCATTCATGATTAAAAATAATTCAAGCCAGGAGAAGAGTCTTCTTTATTTTTTCTCTCCTACTCAGTGGGAGCTAGTCCAACGCAAGGAGTCTTTGGGGAAGCCCAAATGGTTTAGCCTAGTGACCTACCTCACCAGAACATATTTTGTGAAACTAATTAGCAACTGGAAGACATTATATAAAAATAAACCGTTTCCAAAAGTGCTAAACAATAACAACATTTCTCAAAAGGGCCCCAGTCCCTTCAAAATCTTATAGGAATTCCAACTCAAGTAGCTTTACACAGACATAATCACTTAATTACCAATATAAATCTCGCTAGCAGCTTTCATAATTTCATTTGCAAATGAATATGCACACCTCTTAAATCATTCAGTCTTTTTCTTTCTCTGCCCCAAATTATTTCATAACTTGATCTGAGAGAAATTCAGCAGCTTTGATTTGCTGAGTCTCCCATTTTCCCCGATTCATTCCAAGTCAATTTGCAGCCCCTGAATTTGGCAATGTTGAGGCTGTGGAATTTTACCTGGTTCACACTCAAACCCATAAATTCCTCCTTGGCACTGGTGAGAGTAGGGACATGGCAGAAACTTGGCCCCATTTGTTTGAAAGGTTCACAAACCACAGTGAACTTTTTAGTGATCTAGGGCCAAGTTTCCGGTATATATTGAAAACTGAAACCTGGTTTTGGGTTTCTTTACCAAATTTGCACAGAGCTAGTCATGACAAGAAACTTGTGAGGTAGCAAGGACAAGGAAAAATGAGGTCCACTGGAAGACTTAAGTGCATTCTATTTCTAACTCTACCACTGACTTGCTGTGTGGCCTTAGGTAGGTCCTCTCTGTATTTCAATTTCCTTTTTGTGTAAAACAAGAATGATAATTCTTACCACAATTCACTTCTCTGGGACCTGATGAATATGAGGAGACTGCTTCTCTGATAATTCTTTAAAGCTTCTTCGCTGGCAAACTCAAGTATATTCAAAGGAACATAGCTAGTGTGTTGAGAGGACTAAAGCTCTGGGTTTGGAATCAAGAGGATCTGAGTTCAAATTTAACCTCAGACATGCTTTTTGGGACTCTGGTCAAGTCTACTTAACCTCTATTTGCGTCAGCTTCCCAAACTGTAAAATAGGGATAATAATAATAGAATCTCCTCCACACCATTATTGTCAGGATCAAATGAAACAATATTTGTTAAGCTTTTAACAGTATCTGCCACAAAATGCTTGATCCTTTCTCTCCCTGCCCATCCATGACAGAATCATTTGAAAGAACAAAGGATGTTTAGACTGGAAAAGAGTAGATGTACGAGAGACATGATAGCTGTCTTCAAGTATTTGAAGGGTTATCAGTAGGAAAGATAGTAGATACATTTTGCTTAGCCCCAGAGGGGAGAACTAATAGCAATAGGTAAAAGTTTTAGAGAGGCAGCTGTAGTCTCCATATAAGGAAAATCTTTACAAATCAGATTTGTCCAAAAATAGAATGGGCTGTCTCGGATAGTGTTTCCCATCACAGAAGATCTTCAAGAGAGGCTAAATAAGTATATTTTCAGGGTGGTGGGTGATGGTGATGGTGGTGGTGAATGGTGTAAAGTGGGGAAGGATGTGATAGAAGGAATTTTTGTTCAAGAATGGATTGAGCAAATGACCTCTATTTCCAATTTTGACATTTTGTGATAGTTAAAAAACAGAATCCTTTGACCTTCAAGTTGGGAGGAACATTATTAGACATCATCGAATCCAATACCTTCATTTTATAAGTGAGGAATCTGAGAAGTGAAGTAATTCGACCAGGTCAAATATATTCCTCATGCTACCATGATTTAATATTATTAGTCTAAAAAAAAAAGATGAATTTCCTCATCTGTAGAATGGGGATAATAATAGCACTTTCCCCACAGAGTTGTTATGAATATAAAATGAGATAACTGTGCTTTGAAAAATTTAAAGTATTATATAAATACTATTATTATTACTAATTAATACATCACAATTATTAAAATAAAATTCTTTAGAAAAATCTTTATGCCTTCAAAAACTGTCTATAAGATATTTTGAGACAACACCAATAACACTATCCTTATTTTTTTATTTGACTACTCCCCTGAGGAATCCTATTCCTCCTTTCCCTAGACCAAGACAACATCACCATATGCTTGTAGGTCTGCTGGAGTGACACAGAAGTTGATTCTATTTTTATTTTTATCACTGATGTGCTGTGTACTGCTTCCCTATAATATACATTTATTGTTCCTTTACAAATTTAATTTTTCCATGAAATCTAAAATAAGGAAACAAAAAGAAGAGTTTATTACATTTCTCTCAGCCATATTGCCTGATTTTCTTTAGGCATGGCCTTATTGATTTTAGGCCTTGGGCTTGATACCATGGCAGATTGTAAGTTTTCCTAGATTATAAATATTCTTCTCTTTCAACTAGAAACAAAGCATACGTCCATCAATTGGGGACCATAAATTGTGGCATATGAATGTAATAAAAGAAATATTAAGAATTCATAGAACTACCAGACTTCAATGAACTAATGCAGAGTAAAGTAAGGAGAACCAAAATTATAATATATAAAATGACTCTCACAGTATAATGGAAAGAAAGAAACTGCAACTGAATCATGTGGAATTATTATAACCTATTTTGACCTAGAAAAAGAAATAAGGAAATTTCTTTCTTTGTTTATCTCTCTGTCTCTGTTTTTCTCTTTCTCTGTCTCTGTCTCTCTTTCTCTGTCTGTCTCTCTGCTCTGTTTCTGTTTCTCTCTTTTTCCCTCCTTTGTGGAAGTGGAGGACAAGAGATATGGAACATATGCTGTCAGATATATGGTTAATTTTGCTGAAATGTTTTCCCCCCTCTTTCTTTTTTATTCTCTGTTACAAGGAATGGCTCACAGGGTAAGGGAAAAGGGGAAAGGTATATTTTTTTAAAATGAAGGTGTTACAAAAACAAAAGCTATTCTTATGTTTAAAATAAATACAAGATTTTTCTCCCTCAATAAAGGATTTAAATTTTCTTTATCCATGCAGGTCTCTAATGGGTAAAAAAATTTATAGAGATATGGTATAATTGGAATATTGCTGCTGTAACAGTTGCTTTAAAAAAAAGACAAGATAGAAAAAAAGAAATATACATCTATTCTCCCGAGGCTCTCTACAAGAATAAACCACCCAATGAAATTAGCTTTCAATTCAAAGGCTAGGTTATTAATTATTTATTGCTTTTAGAACTAGAGGTAAGAATGGAATTTGCTGATTGGGTATCTATTCAGTCTATATGAAGTGAGTTGACAAGAATGGCATTTCAAATTGCTCAATTTTATAATTTCCTGGAATTTGCTTAGTAGCAACCAAATCTGAGATTTGTAATGGTTGAAGCCAAACAAACTTTGGGCTGAATGACTGTAAGTAATACTCAGCAAATGCACTGGAATGACTATTCTCCTTACTTTCATTTCCACTCCAGGCAATACATTTCTAGAGGATTATTTCACTTCTTGGGTGGCCCCAGTCATTTGGCCTTTAGCCTTATGGCTCAAAACACCACTCAAGGCAAATAGTAACCACCCAAAAATGTACTATCTTGTCCCAATGGCACAAATAATTTGATTAACCCTTTAAGACCAGAGATCTCAGCATTGTGTAATACATTATGTGCCACTGGTATCATATGTGAGTAAGAAACATTCATCTAACATGATTTGTACATCTCATTTTTATGCCAAAAATTCAGTTGTCCAAATAAGCAATCCTGCAGACTTCGTCCCTCACCCCTTTTAAAATTTTTTTTGTATTTCAGCAGTATTGTGGCTTACAAAATGGAAGCTCTCTGCTCGCTTCTTCCAATTCTAGTAAGGAGAAAATTCCACTGAAAGACTCAGTTTGAGAGTCTTTCAAAAAAGGAAGAATATTGCTGACAGAAGGTCCATGAGGATTTTCAACTTCAAGAGAACAGCTGCTGTGCATTTTGGTGTTTGGTGTTTTACATGCTATACTTTAAGCAAAGCTTTCTAATGTTTAAAAAAGAAAGAAAGAAAGAAAGAAAAACCAGTTGCAGGGCCCTCTACATGAAATGAGACACAGTAACACATTTCCTAAGGGCCAACAGACACAGCTGGGACAATGATGAATAAGGCCCTTTTCAGTCATTATGGTTTTCTTGCACCATCTGGTGGCACATCATTGTGACTGCAGGTGCTCTCCAAGTTTTCATCCTGGGATGCTATTCAGCACCTGTTGGCTCTCTTAATTGTGTTTTCTTTGTTTGTTATCCAAGCAAACTCTGATTTTAATCGATACCAAGTGCTCCTCATTTTCTCAAAGCATTCATAGCACATCAAAACAGCAAGAGCATAATGAGAAAGACTGGTAAACAGTGGAGGACCTCATCCCTTTTGGGAATGACCAATACTTACTTGCCCTTTAATGAAGCTGTGTGTCTCTTCTTATAGTATTGTCTTGTGGGTCTGATGAATTATTAATCTGGGGGAATAGTTAAGGAACCTTAAATATGATTTATTCCAACTATCTCATTTTAAAAATGAGGAAAATGAGAGTCAGAGAAACTGAAGTGAATTTTTTAAAGTCTTACATTTAGTAAGGAGTAAAGCTGGGATTTGAACCCAGCATTTCCTCCCACCATATCACTTTGCTTTTCAAAGTGATATAGTGAACTATGATCCTTCTGTTTCCAAATTCTAAATGTTGTCTCCCCTATTAGAATGTGAGCTCTTCAATGATAGGGGCCATGTTTTTGCTTTTCTGTGCATCCCCAATATGTCATGCAGAGCCTGGCACATACTAAATATTTAATAATTGATGATTGATTGATTGTCATGAGCACACTAGATGCCCTTGGGTAAGCCATTTAACTAGTTCACATTTTCCACATGGAAAACCTTTTCTCCCACTATACCCCTATATAATTCATTGACTCAGGATAGGCTATGCTCATAGTATCCTCAAGCACTATGCATTCTAGTTGATGCCTTTGTCCCTGTTGTTTTCACTGCTTCGAAAGAATATCCTCATCTTTCTGCCTATCTTAATTCTACCCATTTTTAAATGTCTAGCTCCAATCCCACATCCACTTAATATTAGCATAATCAAGAATGTTGGACAGTTGATCTCTGGAATAGAAAGGCAGCAATTTTTGCCATAAACTCTAATAAGGACAACAAAATACTCTCCTGCTTTGAGACAGTCTATAGGCAATAAGTAAAACTCTAGAGAATTTGAACCTATAGATTAAGGTTTGTTCTGTTCCATATTCTATGTTATATTATGTTATATCATATCATATCACATCATATCATATCATGGCATACTATATTATATTATATCATATCATAGGAAGGAGAGAGAGGAAGCCAAAAAAAAAGGAGTAATATGATTGATTACCTCGATAGGTTATCCTGTAATGAGGAAAGGTAAACATAGTTTGATATGCATCCTAGATTTTTGAAGAGCAGATTTCCAAAGATTCAGAAGGAGGACATACAGAATCTCGTTTTTTGTTTGTTTGTTTGTTTTTCTGAGACAATTGGGGTTAAGTGAGTTGCCCAGGGTCATAGTTAGGAAGTGTTAAGTGTCTGAGGCCATTTTTGAACTCAGATTCTCCTGACTTCAGGTCTAGTGCTCTATCCACTGTGCCACCTAGCTGCCCCAGGATACATAGAACCTCAAAGACTAAATTTTACAGGAAGATTAGAGAAACTCTCAGGAATTAAATTCTGAAAATAAAAAGAAAAACAATTCTGATGAGAAAAAAATGAGAAGTTAGCTAAAGAAATTGACATGGATATACATAGAACCCATAAACCAACAGATTTTTAAAAAAATACATAAAGGAGGCAAGGTCCAATAATTGAAAATAAATACAGAACTTTGGCATGGCCCTTTAAATTAGGAATATAAAAATTATAAAGAACTTAAACTGGTAAATAAAATGAAATAAAGCCAAGGCTGTTAAAGATTTGAAAGCTATCTTGGGCAAAGAAGGGGAAAATAAGAGAAAGCATTTAATCATTTCTCTGAATAGATAGAATGACAATATACAGAAGGCTAGATACTCAAATCTTATTTTGCTTCTGTTTCTTAGCCATTTTGACCTAGAAAGAACAGAAGAGAAAAGGGATTTGTGAGACTGGGGATGGGGCCAACATAGAACAAGTGGTGGGCTTTGGGGGCAGCTGTGACAGCAATAGCCTCTGAAGCTACTGAGCCCAGGGATAGTAAGAGCTTCTGACAACTAGTCAGAAGAGGACCATTTCCTCGCACTGGGTAGAGGTGGCAGTGATTGGAATTTATATTTTTCCATCAGAAATTCTGGGTTATAGAGCAAGGGTAGAGAAGAGCTATTATGATCAGTCAGAAGGGAACAGAGGCCCTGGTCTCAGTTCCAAGGCAAAGAGGAGCACTAGTTCTTGTGGCTTGTACAGGGGAACAGAGCCCTTAAGGTATGGCCACTATTCAATTGGTTTCTTCCTGGATCAAACCACCTTGAAAATATTGAAAACTTCCAGACCTCCAGAACTATTTCTAAAAAAAAAATCACAAAAAAGCCTGAAACTTGTTTCAGTGCCTCTCCAACCCCAGGTAAGCAGAACTCAACTTTAACATAAAGTTCAAAGGCAAGAAATAAACTGAAAAAATGAGAAAACAACAATAACAAAGAAGAATTTGATCATAAATGATTACTACAGTGGCAAGGAAGACCAAGACATAGATTCAGAAGACAACCATGTGAAAATACTTGCAAGCAAAGTCCAAAGAAAAATAGTAATTAAACCAAAAGTCAATAAAAATTCCTAAAAGAGTTAAAGAAAAAATTTATAAAAATACATAGGCAATTTACACCCAATATCAAGATGAGGTTGAATTGTGACATAAATTATAAGCAAATTAGGAAAGCAAGCAATAGTTTACTTGTCAGGTCTTTGGAGAAGGAGGGAATTTATGACCAAGCATGAGATAGAGAACACTATGAAATACAAAATGGATAATTTTGATTACATTAAATTAAAAGGCTTTTGTACAAAAAACAAACCAAAAAAACCAGTGCAACAAAGATTAAAAGGAAAGCAGAAAGCTGGGAAACAATTTTTATAGACCGTGTTTCTGATAAAAGCATCACTTCTCAAATATATACTGAGTTAAATTTATAAGAATACAAATCATTCCCCAATTGATAAAATATTTGAAAGATATGAACAAGCAGTTTTCAGATGAAGACATTAAAACTATCTATACTCATATGAAAAAATGTTCTAAATCACTATTGATTAGAGAAATACAACTTAAAAAACTCTGAGGTACCACTTCATACCTATCACATTGACTAATATGACAGAAAAAAAATAAAGTGGTAAATATTGGAAGGACTTAGTAAAACTGGAACATTAATACACTGTTGGTAGAATTGTTATTCAACCATTCTGGAGAACAATTTGGAACTATGTCCAAAGGGTTATAAAACTGTGTATACTCTTTGTTACAGCAGTGTCACTACTAAGTCTATATCCCAAAGAAGATCATAAAAGAGGGAAAATGATCCACATATCCAAAAATATTTATAGCAGCATTTTTTTGTAGTGGCAAAGAACTGGAAATTGAGGGGATGCCCATCAATTAGGGAATGACTTTACCAGTTGTGGTATATAATATAATGAAGTATTATTGTGTTATAAGAAATTCTGAGTAGATAGATTCCAGAAAAACTTGGAAAGATTTACATGAACTGATGCTGAGTTAAATTTGAGTACAACCATGAAAATACTATACCTAACAACCACAACATTGTGTGATGATCAATTATGATTGACTTACCACTTACAATGATCCAAGACAATTCCAAAAGACTTGTAATGGAAAATGCCACTCACCCACATGTAGAAAAAGAACTATAGAGTCTAAATGTAGAGCAAAGCATACCATTATCACTTTTTAAAAATTTGGGGGTTTTTTGTTTTCTCTTTCTCATGATTTCCCCCCTTTATTCTGATCCTTTTTTTCACAATATGACTAATATGGAGATATATTTAACACAATTGTACATGTATAGCCTATATTATATTGTTTGATGTCTTGGGGACATCCCCTGGAGGGAAGAAATAATGAGAGAAAAATTTGGGACTCAAAATCTTACAAAAATTAATGTTAAAAACTATCTCTACATGTAATTAGAAAAATATAAAATACCATTCAGTGCAAAAATAAATAAAGCATCAGATTTATAAAAATTATTTTATTAAAATATGAACTATTCCCCAATTGATAAATGGTCAAAAAACGGTAGTTTTCAGAAGAAATAAAAGCTATCTAGAGTTATATGAAAAAAATGCTCTATATTCCCATTGATTAGAGAATTGTAAGTTAAAACAACTTTGAGGTACCATTTCATACCTATCAGAAAAGACTGGAGAAGATGAGGGAAATGGGTATACTGATAAACTGTTGATGGAATTGTGAACTGGTCAAAACATTCTAAAAAACAATTTGGAACTATGTCCAAAGGGTTATGATATTGAATCTTTGACCCAGCAAAACTATTATTAGGTCTGTACCTCAGAGAGATCACAGTAAAAAGAAAAAATTTATATGTACAAAAATGTTTATATCAGCTCTTTTTGTAGAAACTGGTCAGGTGCTCAGTAATGAGATGTGCTGATTCCTAAAAGAGAGAGTTTTCTGAATATATTTTATAGATCAGAGGCTGTCTTCTAAACTGCTGTATCATAGCAGTCAATATTATGGGAGCTTTGAAATTCAATGATTTTCTTAGTTATTTGAGCCTCAATGACAGATCTTCCCTATTTCCTCCTCCTGCAAAAAACATGCTATAGCACTTGCTAATTGTCTTAGTCATTTGGCATTCATCCCATATTATGTTGTATTGTTAGTTAATTCTATGTAAACTATGAATGTAATATAATATATTAATATAACATAATAATATAAAATTGTAGTGTTGTTTTTTGCACAAAGCAATTGGAGTTAAATGACTTGCCCAGAGTCACACAGTATTAAGTGTCTAAGGCCGGATTTGAACTCAGATCTTTTTGACTTCAGGGCCAGTGTTCTATCTACTGTGTCACCTAGCTGTCCCCTAAAATTGTACTTTTGTATGTATATTATTAACCATGTATTGTTAGTTAACATGTATTATTTAAATTGTAAACTACATGTTATACATTATCACAGATAATTATGTTATATATTTTATATAATTATGCATATTTATTATTTTACTTTATATAATATATTATTCATATTTCTTCAAGAATACAAAGTATTATGGCAAATAATTATGGTATGGCCAGCAAGTGTCATAGGTGAGATATATATATACACACATATACTTACAAATGGAGAGAGTTAACCAGCAATAAGTTATAAAGATATGACAGATATCAATTAGACTATAAGTTTCTTGATGGTAGGGACATCATTTTACATTTTGTTTTCCCTCTAGAACATTTCATAAATAGGCATTAGATGAATACTTGTTAATTGCCTGATCTATAATTATAGGCACTATAAATAATAATCATCAATAAAAGAAACTTTGATTACTTTTTAATGTAAAATAAAGCAATTTTTTTTTATTATTTTCTAGAGCCCTATAAGATTGGCAGTTTTGAGGATAGGGAAAGTCAGTTTTCCCATCCCCACAAAAGGTTCCTTTAAATTTAGATCTATAAAATAATACATGGAAATATGGAAAAGGCTATGTGAAATGATGCAAAGCAAAACCAGTATCTACAAAGATTATTACTATTATATTTATATATTTTGCTAAGGCAATTGGGGTTAAGTGATTTGCCCAGAGTCACACAGCCAGGAAGTGTTAAGTATCTGCTGCCAGATTTAGACTCAGGTCTTCTTGACTTTAGGGCTAGTGCTCTATCCACTGCGCCATCTAGCTGCCCCTACTACAATAATATTTAAGAAAGAAAACAAAGTCAGAGGTAGAAAGACTTCAAGTTAGTTCAAAAGATAATAGGGCAAACTTTTTTTGTTTGTTTGTTATTTACTAATAACTTAGTTATACACCATAAAAATATACAGTAACAATTTGATTGTTATAAACTTCAGAATTATTTTTGTTTAAATATATTCATTAAATTTTGGAGGAAAGACATTCTTGTTTTAAGCATTCTGGATTTTAGAACTTCACAGAGTTTTGTAAATTATTCAAAAGTTTAAAAATGTTTGTTGAATTAAGAACATGTGTGACAATACCAAATTTATATCTGTCATATGCTTTTTTAACATATGAATCTGAATGGGAGTTAGGGAAATTTACCCTACTACTCCAAGGTGACTGCAGAAATAGGTTTATCCATTTTGTCTGATATAATTATAATTTGTAATTTGTAATCAACTTGGATAAGACCTACATTTTTGCAGACTAATTGGTATGGTTAAAAAATGAGAGGAAAAGGCAAGCTAAATTTTCAAACACTGCATTAATGAGTAGAAAAGTTTAGGACTGAAATTTTCTGCTAGAGAGGAGCAGACAAAAAAAAAGTCATTCATGAGGAATGCTGCCTACGATTGATTCTAAGAGTCTAGCCCAAAATATCCAAAATATCCCTTAGAAGTCCTTTGGACTGCTCCTTCAAAGGTACTCCAGCTACTCCATGTAAAAGAACAGACTGCATCCCAAACAAAATAAGGATTGACTTGAGCAAGTTGAAATATATGTATATATTTATTTTAGCGTACAATGTATAACTACATAGTAACAAAGAATCAGAAACTAAATTAAAGCCAATTGGTTGGAGTGAATAGCTAAACAAGTTGTGGAATATAAATATAATGGAATATTATTGGCTCCTTAAGAAATAATGAATAAAAGATTAAGAGAAACACAGGAAAACATATATACAAACTGATGGAGTAAAGTGAAAAGAACCAGAAGAATAAGATATGCAAAGAGTAGGCTAATGTAAAAGAAAACAATCTCAGAAAGCATGGACTCTCTCCTCTCAGTTTCTATCTACTTCCTGCTTTTGTTCTCCAGTCATGTCTTTCCAGTTTAGGGAGACTAGTAAGAAGAGATAGGAACAGAGTGAAGAAAATTGATGCATACAGTAAATCTCAGAATTGAAATGGGTCTCAGAGGAAATTGGTCTTGAGGAATTAATCCTCTCTACAATGTATCTAACAAATGATTATTCATCTTCTGATAGAAAATGTCAATAAACAAATGTCAATAAATAATAAAATGTATTCTAGGGCATTCTGTTCCCCTTCTAGATTGTTTTAATTGTAAAGTTTTTTTTTCTTAAAGTTTCTGTTTTCTTCAGGAATTTTCATCAATTCCATCTATTTCTATCCTCTAGAGTAGTTCTTAACTGTTTTTATATCTTGGAACCCTTAGGCAATCTGCTAAAACCTATGGACCTCTTCTCAGAATAAGGTTTTATTATCTACATTCATAAGAGGAAATGCTAAATTTCAGTTAGATATTAAATGAAAATAATGATGTAATTTTTTTCCCTTCCAAGTTCACAGACCTATTAAAATTAAGTTAAGAATCCCTAAAGTAGGGCCAAGTAATACACATCTAATCACTGTTTGATAATATATTCCTTCAAATATTTAAAAAGTTAAGCCATACCATACCATAATACTTCTTCTGCAAACATACCATAATAACTTCTTTCAGCCAATTCTCATGTCCCTTTACTCTCCTAGTGATCTTCTTCTAGACAGATTTCTAGTATGTCAATTGTCTTTCCTAAAATTTTATATCCAGGAATGAGCACAGAACCCTAGATGATGTCTAAGCAAGTGAAAGTACAATGGGACTACCATATCTCTCATTTTGGTCTGTGTTTCTATTAAAGTAATCTAAGATTGTATTAGCTTTTTTGGCCTGTCATTTAACTTTGTTCATTTGAATTTTCCATTGAAAAAGAACTATTTTTATGTCACTTATTATCTAGCTTGCCTTTCTCAATTGTGTTATTATTTAGTTGAGATATTCTTAAACCTGAGGGTAGGACCACATTTTTACTTTTAAATTTCATGCCATTAGCTGAAACCCATCATTCTAGTTTTTGGTAACCTAATTCCGGCATCTAATACTTTAGCTGTTTCTCCTAGCTCTGTCACAATGAATTTGATCTCTGTCTCAAATGTTGAATAGCATAGAAATAAGGACTAAGACCAGGATGTGAACTTATGGGTTAGGCAGTCTTAAGAATGCCAGATAGAATTGGCATATGACTAAAGCAACTGTTGCGTAGGATGTGTAGTGTAGGTCTATACAATAGCAAACGAGTTTTAATTGAATGAACCATAATACATGAGAATAATCTCAATACTCATACTGGCTTCAACAAAACAATAATATCCATTGGAAACATTTTGCTGGGTAGTTTGTTTTGAAAGGAAAATTACCTGCCAAAACTTTTCTCTGATAAAGTACCTTGATTATCATCTGATCTTCCTATGGCTAGGTCAGGAAACTGGATAATACTTAGGTAGTAAAGGAAGAGTCATCTCTATTCTCAATTTTCTAATCCATGATTCATGCACTCCTGAGCATTATAGATAGTATAGGTTAGGGAGGAGAATAAGCACTAATATACCATCTAATATGTTCCAGGCATTGTGTAAACACTTTTACAAATATTTCTCATTTGATAAGATTAATGTTTTGTAGGAAATTTTCCCAGATGTGCATGCATGTCCCTAAATTAAGAGATCCCATAGAAATGAGGAAAAGTGATTATTCTATATCAGAATTTGTACTTTTTTATGATGTTGTTCTAAATAGATGGACAGCTAGCTGGTTAGTGAATAGGCCTGGAGTCAAAAAAAGGCTTATTATGTTCCTGAGTTTAATCTGACCTTAGACATTTGGTAATTGTGTGATCCTGGACAACTCAACAAACTTTATTTGCTTCAGTTTCCTTGTCTGTAAAAACAAAATCTGTAAAGAAGCTGTAAAAATAAATGGCAAACTACTTTAGTATCTTTGTTGAAAAAAACAAAACAAATCCGAATGAGTTCATGAAGAGTTGGACATGGCTAAATGACTGAACAACAATAAATCTGAATAGATAAATTTAATCTATGTTTCCTTCACTATGCTTCTTTTTCTTTTCTATTACTCTAATAATAGTGATAATGATGATGCTAGCATTTGCAAAATGATTTAAGTTTTGCAAAGGCTTTTACACATATAATATTATTTTATCCTTTAAACAATCTTGTGAGTTAGGTGCTATTATTAGCTTCATTTTACAGATAAAGAAATTGAGGCAGACAGAGGTTGAGGAACTTACCCAGAGTCAC
This sequence comes from Antechinus flavipes, assembly GCF_016432865.1. Lineage (NCBI taxonomy): Eukaryota > Metazoa > Chordata > Mammalia > Dasyuromorphia > Dasyuridae > Antechinus > Antechinus flavipes. The sequence continues at coordinate 97,161,301 of NC_067401.1, forward strand.
ACAGCTAATAAATATCTGAGACTGAATCTGAACTCAGATGAGGAATATTTTAAGAGCAATATTGATTATCACCAGTCACATTAATAAGCATCCTTTTGCATATATACATATGTGAACATATAATTTTTTTAAGTAGATGGTAGATTGTCAATGAGGGAAGAACTTAAGACATAAATTGCTCTTCTTTGAGCAAGAAAATTATGGAAACTTGGCAGTAATAATCCCAAGGAAATCTTTGATAAAATAAAGTGAAATTAGATTTTTTCTTTTTAAAAATTTTTTGTTCTTAAAAGTATTTTATCCTTTTCCAATTACATGTAAAGCTAGTTTTCAACTTTTATTTTTGTGACATTTTGAGTTGCAAATTTTTCTCTCTTCTTTTCTTTTCTCCCTAAGACAGTGAACAATACAATATAGGCTATACATGTAAAATCATGTTAAACATATTTTCATATTATGTTGTGAAAGAAGAATCTGAACAAAAGGGGAAAAACAAGCAAAAAGCAATTTTTTTAAAAGTGAGAATAGTATGCTTTGATCTCCATTCAGACTTCATACTTTTTTCTTTGCATATGGATGGCATTTTCCATCATAAGTATTTTGGAATTGTCTTGGATCACTGTTTTGCTAAGAGCTAAATTTATCATAGCTCATCATTACACAGTGTTGTGATTACTGTGTATAATATTCTCCTACTTCTTCTTACTTCGCTCAGCATCAGTTCATATAAGTTTTTCTAGGTTTTTCTGAAATCTTCCTGCTCATCATTTCTTATAGCACAATAATATTTCATTACATTTATATACCACAACTTGTTCAGCCATTTCGCAAATGAAGGACATCGTCTTACTTTCTAATTTTTTACCACCACAAAAAGAGCTGCTATAAAATCTGCCCTTTTCTGAAACAGGAGAAATGCTACACTTAATTATGGGACCCAAAGAATGAATGAGGATGTTCCAAGGCAATCATTGAATCTAACTTTGGAAAGTCCTGTGCAAATGTGTATTAACTAAAAAAATTTGCTACACTCATCAAAAAGAAAATATTTCAGAATAGTATGGTTATCAAAGACAAAAGCTAATCTCAGCAGATGTTTTTAGGAGCAAAGCTGGTTTTCTACCAATTTCATGGAATCATAGGAGCTTACAAATTATATAAGCAGTTAGTTCTTCAAAGAAAACAAAGGAATTTTGAAGTGTTCAAACTATCTAAACTAGTTAATAAACTAGTTAAAATAGTGTTAAACTATCTAAATGTTACTTTAGAGAAAACCAGAATAAGAAAGCAGATAACAGTACAACCTTACTTTTGTCATGTATTAGATATAATATAATGTAGCATCATACTCTAGACCTTATTAATACACAGGCAGGGCTTTTATCTAAACTCTTATTCCAATATTCAATGCCCCAAGCTCTGGATTTACACAAAGTGAGTTCAATTTTGGCAGGCTTCTCAATCACTTTTTAGCTTATGTTGTTGACAACATTGATTCTGTGACATTTCAAAGTATTTCTTGAACCTAGTTCATGTCTCAGTGTCCACAGATACAGGTAAAAGGATCCCTCAATCCCTTATAAGCACTCAAGTTAACAATGCATATCAACCAAGGGATTTATTCTCCACCACCTAAAATACAAAGGCCTCCCAGGAGGTTATGGACAATTTAAAAAATGCATTAAGGATTCATAATAGCTTAAAAACAATCTTTCCTCTCTGGTGAATTTCACTTTTCCCTAGGGTCTGATTCCTAGCACCATCCTGTGGTTTGTATTCCCATAATCAAGGAAATGAGTTTGGGGTTGCTAATGGGGCAATCCCCTGATATTCTATTGAATCCCTCTTTCACAGATCCATACAATCATATAACCTCAAGGTACTACCCTCACATTTGGATTCCTCAAGAGATAAATACCTCTGGGATCACTATAAAGTCATTCCCCTATCATTTCAAGGAATCCCACTTCTACTCTCAAGAACCTATCCACTTATCCAACTTTATAGTTCTATCCTAAAGGGTTAGAGTCTTCCTAGAAGGAAATGTATTGGCAGTGCTAGAGAAAAAAAAAAATCCTTTCCCATCGTATCTACCTTACCTAAATTACATACTAACAGTGGAAAACAAATATATTAATTTGTTGCTATCCATTGGGATAGGGGCAGGGTATGAGAAAGGCAAAAATAATTATAAAGAAAAGAAAATAGCATCATTATTAAAATAGAAGAAAACAAAAAGGAGAAACTAGTAGGGAAACCTATTTGTTAAATTTGATAAATACTTTTTTTTGAGCAATTTATGTATGACAGGTTCACAGTCAAATACAACACAATTTTATTCTTTATATAATTTCCATGTTTGTTTTTTTAATCTGTAAGAAAAAATTAAACTAAATTAAGGAGTAGGGGTCAGAGTCTAGGTCTTTTTCCCCACAGATTATGTTCAAATTGCTGTGTTCTTCCTCTAATGGGGGCAGGGCATGAGCACTATATCCTCATTCATGTTGAGCATTTTCTCTTTCTGAAAAGATGAATCCTAGTGTATTTTACACTCCCCATGGCAGAACTATGACATTTGGGCACTCTTGACACTCTCAGAAAGTCAGAGGTTAAGATCTCAGTTCTTGAAACCTGTGGTCCTTTCCACTACTGCCATCTCTCATACTAAGAAATTATATCAATGTCTTTCAAAATTTGGAACCAAGAATGCCATCTCACATCATATGGCTGAGAGTACAGACAGCTCGCCTATCTCTGACTTTTTTATTATCTAAAAGGCACCATCATTTTCTTTCTTTCTTTTTTAAAATAACTTTTTATTGACAGAACCCATGCCAGGGTAATTTTTTAACACCATTATCCCTTGCCCTTACTTCTGTTCTGATTTTTCCCCTCCCTCCCTCCACCCCCTCACCCAGATGACAAGCAGTCCTATACATGTTAAATAGGTTACAGTATATCCTAGATACAATATATGTGTACAGAACCAAACAGTTCTCTTGTTGCACAGAGAGAATTGAATTCAGAAGGTATAAATAACCCGGGAAGAAAAACAAAAATGCCAACAGTTTACACTCATTTCCCAGTGAGCTTTCTTTGGGTGTAGCTGCTTCTGTCCATCCTTGATCAATTGAAACTGAGTTAGATCTTCTCTTTGTCGAAGAAATCCTCTTCCATCAGAATACATCCTCATACAGTATCGTTGTTGAAATATATAATGATCTCCTGGTTCTGCTCATTTCACTTAGCATTAGTTCATGTAAGTCTCGCCAGTCCTCTCTGTATTCATCCTGCTGGTCATTCCTTACAGAACAATAATATTCCATAACATTCATATATCACAATTTACTTAACCATTCTCCAATTGATGGGCATTCATTCATTCTCCAGCTTCTAGCCACTACAAACAGGGCTGCCACAAACATTTTGGCACATACAGGTCCCTTTCCTTTCTTTAGTATCTCTTTGGGGTATAAGCCCAGTAGTAGCACTGCTGGATCAAAGGGTATGCACAGTTTGATAACTTTTTGAGCATAGTTCCAAATTGCTCTCCAGAATATCTGGATGTGTTCACAATTCCACCAACAACGTATCAGTGTTCCTGTTTTCCCACTCCCCCTCCAATATTCCCCATTATCTTTCCCTGTCATTCTAGCCAATCTGACAGGTGTGTAGTGGTATCTCAGAGTTGTCTTAATTTGCATTTATCTGATTAATAATGATTTGGAGCATATTTTCAGCACCATAATTTTCCTATTTATTCTCAGAACTTGTGATGTAGCTTTGACTTTATCCCTGTCTCTCTCTCTCTGTCTGATTCTCTCTCTGTCTCTCCTTCTCTTCCCCTATCCCCTATATCCAATAAGCTGATAAATCCTGTTGAAAATTCATATGTAATATCCAAAGTTATAAATGCACATTCTAGGATCTGGGGAAAAATTTAGTTGAAACAGGTTTTCTATGTTTCTTAGTTCTCTGTTGCAGGAAGTATACCCATTCATTTTAGTACCTCGAGGAGAAAAGGCATTTTTTCCCCTAGATGTGCCCTGAGGATAAGTAATGTGCCCCAAATGTTGGTGACCTAAGGCAAAACCCTGGTCACTCTATGCTAGTTATAGCTTCCATGATATCTCATTTACCTTTTCCTTCCTTAGTCCATCCTACTATCAACACTAGTTTAGGCTCTCCCAATCTTTTATTTGACCCACTATAATCAACTCTCACTCATTTTCTTTGTTAGAATTAGATGAGGATTTAGTTTTCACAGTTACAAAATTTAAATTAGAGAAATGTGGAGAAATGAAAATTGAAATAGAAAAATGAAATTGAAACCTAAGAAATGGAATCTAAAGATTAGGCTGATGTGGAACAAGGGGAAACAAAACTAATGGAGGGAAGCCATAAATTAGAATAAGAAATATGTTTTGAGATGTAATCAAGGATGAAGAATAATGTTCATGTGGGGGAATTAGGTGATTCAGATAGACTGTAACCTTTGTTGTACCCAGCCAATGGAGGAAACAAGGGAGGGCTTGCTTTATAGGACAGGAAATAAAAGGTTGTACTCAAGCGTGTGCCTACTAGCGTGGACACCTGCTCTTGCAGTACGTTAATAAAAGTCCTTCATGGTTCACCAGTTCAGTGTAAGAAAGGCTGACAAACTCTTGTACTGTTTATTTTTGCAAAGAAAGAAAATCTCAAATTTGGCCACCTTTTGTGGAGGAAAAAAAGAAAGAAAGAAAGGTAGTTAAGTGCCACAGGGAATATAGTGCTAGATAGATCTAAAATTATGAAGAACTAAGTTCAAATGCTGCCTTAGTTGAATGTCTGTCTCAATTTCATCATCTTTAAAATGGGAATAATAATTGCACCTATTTCACAGGATTGTTGTACAGATCAAATGAGTTCACATATTAAAATGCTTTGCAAAACTTAAAATGCTATATAAATGCTATCATGATATTAATATTATTACAGAAAATGTAGGCGCCAGACCACATGAGTACCAGAAACCATGACAATTACTATAAGGAATGATGTCAAGGACACTTTCTTTGAGGGAGAGAAAACATTTCTGCCATAAATGAAAGCAGCTAGGTGGTTTTTTTTTTTCACATTAAAAGCTTGGAAAAAAGGTCTCTCGGTTTCTCATCTTAAGAGCCTTGTCACACTTCCAGTGAGAAATTAGCAGTGCCTACTAATGGTTGTGAATGTCTCCTGGCTATGAGCCTAGACAGGAAAACTTAAATCTATTTGCCAAAACCATATCAAAGGACACCTGCAAAGTCCTACCAAGCTGGGAAAGGTAACTTCCCAATATACCAGGGTAACCAGTGGGAAAGCAGCTATTACTAGGGAGAATCTGATCTGCCCAGCATGCCCAAGTCTTTTTGGCTGAATGAAGCAGGTGAAACATGATTGGAAGAGCTCTCTGCAGAGTTCAATCACTTATCAGTAGGCTAGCAAAATAAAGACAGACGGTAATGAATTTCATCTCATCTTTTATTGCCAATGCAGCCATTAAGGCCCCCTCCAGTGCACTCAGTCCAACCAGAACTCCTTCAGCTTAAACTTCTCCCTACAGCGATGTGCTGCCTGGTATAGAATCACAATTCATCATTTAATAGGAATCCTTGTGTGACTGAATTTATTGCCTTCTCCTGTCGGCACTACAAGGAACAGAGTGAGGGTTTCTGACAGCAGAAGAGAACCTTAGAATTCTGATTTTAACTTAGAAACATAATGAAGAATCAGACTTTATATCCTGTAGGCTTTATGCTTGCCTAATTCTTCTAATACCTGGAAAATCTCTGTTAATGAAGTGAAAAGGAAGATTGATAGATTATCTCTCTACTACAAGTATAATGTATTTTGTAGAAATTGGCTGACTGGCAACATGTTATATCCAAAGAACTGAATTCAAATTCCATCTCTGTTCATTATTAGGTGGGCAAGTTGTTTAATCATGATGACCCTCAATTATTCCTTTTGTAAAATGGGAATTATCTATCATTATTTACCTTATAGGGATGCTATAAAGATCAAATAAAATAATAAAGGTAATTTTTTCTATAACTTTCAGCTATTATTATTCCACACAAAATAGATTGCTTACAAAAACAAAGCTACATATGTTCCTAATAGGATCTCATGCAGATGTAAAAGACACTTTCTAAA